>NW_020291591.1:922261-1522261 GCF_003184755.1 Aspergillus piperis CBS 112811
TGCTTCCACGCGGATTCGAACCGCGGACCTCATGATTACTAGTCATGCGCTCTACCAACTGAGCCATAGAAGCTGGTTGATGTGAATGACTTGCATCTTATGCTACTTGTTCCTATGCTAGAGAATGACAACTGCTCCTGGAATTGGACAGTCCGCGCCTTCCAGAAAGATATGTTCTTATTGCTATCATTACTACTATGCAAACCCTTCTTATGATATGTTTAGGCATAGTGAGTAGCGCTGCAAGAGTTCATATTTCCTTTCTACCCACCATACCATCTATATTTACTAGCCTACAGCCTGTCAATCTTGAGTTGCAGATGTTTTGCCGCTACATTCGCCAGCTTTCCGTGCACACTATATATACTATCGCCATGAACACTGCGCCATCATGATGTTGACCACCCACACAGGCCAACCATCAACACCAATATCACGTATAAAATGTTATTTGATGAGATTGAATCCAACAGATACCACCCGAAGTCACCACCGCGCTCATCATAACGCAAACCCTGAAAACCCATCACTCAATACAAAACCTACAATGCCAGCAGAGGATCATACCTACACCGGCAGCATACCACGGGAGCCTGGCCGAGGACAGAATCAGAAAACAGTATCACTGAAGCAGTAATAGTCGATGCACGATCGGTGTCTCCGCTGTTACCATGCGAACGCACGAGAGAGGTCACCTAGCATGTGTCACACAACAGGCACCTGTGGAAGGTGAGGTATCAAAGAACACCGGCGGTAGCATATAGACCACCAACGGAGACATCTTCCTGCAGGGTATGTTGCTGACGGTTCAGCAGGAAAGCACCTCCAACAGAAGTCCATGGAAATCCCACCAAGACCATTCCCCCACCTCCCTCAATCTGATACTTCACGATCGGTATTTACCATTACTATAAAGAACAGGAACTCTGCCAATATCGTGCGACGCAGCAGTACCCACGCCATGTGTATGCCCAGCCCAAACCAATCTTCCATAAAGCACCTCTACACTCAGATCCTCGCAGCCATTACCCCCACACACGTACAGGGAGCACAGCCAGCCACATTCTGCAATCCTAATCTAACCTCGCACTTCCCCACCCACTGCTCGGATAGCACCCTTACTTGGATGAGCCTGAGCATACACAGCAGGCTTTCCTCGAGCCAATTACCCCGCGTTGTCACTGACTCACACACGATGATTACCCAACCACGAAACTCATTATCTAGCTCAGGTATCCCAATTTGTATCGCCAATTGGTCCAGCGCCACCTCCCTAGCACCTGCCGTGTTACTATCCGCTGCCCACCACTACGGAAATAGCTCGGCACCGCTAATATATAGCGATGACTGAAAGTAAGACTTATGGCAGTAACCGATTATCGAGATATATAAGAGAGTCGCCGAGACAATGCCCTATCCTGAGGCCTCGAATGAAGAAGAGAAGTCTTAAGAGCTTCTTGTCTACCTCTCGAGGCTGGCGCACGGTGTCTATCCGCACCAAGGTCTGCCGAGCGCCAACGATCAGAAACACCCCATACAAAGTCATGAAAAGCCTCGGGAGCGGTAAAGGGTGGGCAAGTGGGCCACAAATAAGAACAAAGTATCAAAGAAATCCATGGATCTCCAACTCAATTCTTATACCCTATCTTACAACCGGCATAGAAGCTCATTGCTGGTTGATCATAAGACCTGGAGTATCTTGGATATTGGCGGCTCACTCCGCAAGGTAGCCGACCAACAACCACTTAATTCACTTTAACTGGCAAAAGTTACCTTCATCACCGGTACCACTGTCAAAAGACGGGCTGATGACGATATGCCTGGGCGAAAATAGAAAGGGCAAAAAATGCTTCCACGCGGATTCGAACCGCGGACCTCATGATTACTAGTCATGCGCTCTACCAACTGAGCCATAGAAGCTGGTTGTTGTATAAGAATTTTTGGCTTTGATACAATTGAGACAATAATCAATGATTAATGCTGATTCTATGGAAGGTGAAAAGACGGGCATCAATCACCAGATGTGCATTGAGAGAACAAGGGGATTACCAATGAGCCGACAGACCATGAACGCATGTAAAGTGATACCAGTCCTAGCAGTCTGCATGCTCCAGCAGCTTTGCGGCTGGATCCCATCTGCAAAAGCAGGGAATCTCGACTTTGATCGATCTTTCGTGCTGTGTAACCGGCCAGTGACTTAGCTCGGGAGACGGGTAACTATAAATGGTCAGTGGCTGGAGGACCCAGACACTCAGGCGCGATCCGAGCCCTGAAGGATGCATGGCCAATTCTAAACTTTGTTCTCAGCAGGCATGTTTGGATGCATGTAGTACACCTCCATGGGAGGGCCTGGCCGGCTGCTACCCGAACGGGCAAAGCGGGTTAGGCCGAGGCCACCACACCCTTCCGGGGTATGAGGTCATTGTACAGATGGACTTACGCCGTGATTGGCAGGACCGGGATTCCCTTTCCAGCCAAAGACACATGATCCAGCCGCGGCTGACCCTTCCAGAATTAGACTAGTGCTTGCCTTGCGGCTTCGAATCTTGTCGCCGGAAATATCAGGTGTCGAGGCAGAAGCATCCGGCGGACCGGACAGACCCGAGACGCACCGCCAAGGCCCAGTCTTCATCCCGACACTTTTTTCCCTCTGATCTCCGGACCCCGTGCTATCACCTCCAGATTCATCGTCCGTCATGGCCTCAATGGGTGCTGTCCCCCAGTATGGGCAGCTGATCCGGTCCAGTAAGTACCCGCAAGACACATAACCCTGTTTTTCTCCCAATTGTGGCCCCTCCCATCCTCACCTCTTCCCTGCAGTCTCTTCAGCCCGGACCGGCCTGACCTACGTCCCTCGCCGCACACTGGCCTACACTGTCCCTCGTCAAGCCTCCGAAGACGGTTCCAACGGCCCCAATGAAAAATCCGAGTCCGAATCGAAGCCCTCCACCTTGTCCTCGATCAAGAACTTCTTCTTCGGCGGCAAGCCCGGCGCCGCCAAGCCCAAAGCTCGCCGTACCACCGCTCCCGCCAAACGCGAGGGTTCCCTGAGCGCCGACTCCATCTTCGCAGAGGATGAAGCCAGCCCCAAGCTGGTGGCCTCCGGCCGTACGCCCGCTGCTCGTAAGCAAGCCGGCGCCACCGAGGAGGGCCAGGAAGAGATCGACTATGCCGTTGACCGACGAAACCGGGAGACGATGCAGGCCGTGCTGGACCCGAACCCCAAGGCGCGCACACGCTGGGAACAAAAGATGGTTGCTCGCGAGATCCGTCGTCGAGGCCGTATCTCGCCCACCGAGTTGATCATGCGGACGGAGCGCGAGTCCCTCTCCAAGTCCCATTGGTTCAAGACCTCCGTCAAGAAGCTGGGTCCTCTTGCTCGTCAAATTGCCGGCAAGAACATCGACGATGCCATGCTGCAGATGCGTCTGAGCAAGAAGAAGGCCGCCAAGGAGGTTCTCGAGCACCTTGAGCATGCTAAGAACGTCGCCGTGGTGCGTTCCGGTATGGGTCTGGGAGCCGTCGAGGGCAAGACCGCCAGCCAGAAGCCCGTCACGATCACTCTCAAGAACGGAGAGCGCAAGACCATTAACGATCCTACCTCCATTTACATCGACCAAGCGTGGGTTAACCGTGGACCGTACGGCTACGACTACGACCACCGCGCGCGTGGTAACATCAACCTCATGCGTCCGCCGTACACCTCTCTGTCGGTGGTGCTGAAGGAGGAGCAGACGCGTATCCGTCAATGGCAAAACCGGGAAGCCGAGGAGCTGCGCAAGCGTAAGGCTAAGCTCTGGACGCCGCTGCCGGACCGCAAGATTACGGCACAGAACCAGTTCTACAGCTGGTGATCAATGTTTCGATTATACGTTTTCGGCGTTGTTTTTCTGTTCAATATTCCTAGACCGTTAAGAAGCACTTCATTCCTCTCTGGTGGATTTTCTCAGCATGTGTTTTAAAAACCCTTTTTTTTTCTTGGTTAACTTCCCCCCGTGTCTCTATCTTAACGTGCGTGTATGATGAGGGTTGCTTCGATCCAAGAATCAATGTACAATACAATATCTATCATCTATATACCTATTAGTTCCTTTCTCTCTATATGCAACACCAACTATGTCATGTCTAGACAAATCACTTAGGAACCCCAAACCAAGGCTCCACCTCCATAACGGGCAACGGCCCCTGCACTCTCTCCCCACGAACAAAAACCGGAATAACACCGCCGGTCTCAAGAGGCGAAAACCTCCGATGCCCAAAAACATTCAAAAGACTCGTAATCGCCCCGGAATGCGCCGTCAACGACAGGAACATCTTGTCCTCATCCGTGGAAAAGATATCCTGCATCAGATCACGGAATCGCTTGTCCCGCGCGGAATCAGATTCCCGGAGCTCGGCATCATACATCTCGTCGTTCTCAGTGAAGCCTTCCTCGATGATGTAGGTGGGGTATTCGGTCGTTATGGCTGTTTTGCTGGACCGGCCGTCGCAGGTGTGTTGGCCGATGGTTTCGCGGAGGAGCTGTCACCGGTTAATAACTAACTAGTCCATGACAATGACAAAAAGGAGGTAACTAAGAAGGGGAATGAATAGTACCTCTTTAACAACCGGCCTAAACGGCTCCGTACCCTCCATCCCCGTCCCAACGAAAGTAATCCACGCCGTCTCAAGACATCTATTCAACGGACTAACGTAGAATTTCTCCGGAGTGGGGATATGATGTTCCTTGAGTTGCTGTTTCCAGGTATTGTGCGCGGTTCGCGCTTGGGATTTGCCCACCTCTGTGAGACGGGCGTCGACCCAGTTGCTTGTGCCGTTGCCGGGGAGGAGGGAGTAATATTTCTTTTTTTTTATTTCATTATTATCCATAATGGGGTTTTATGATGGAGAAGGGTGTTTGAGTTTAGATAACTGGTTTACTTACATCCCATTCTTCCGTGCCGTACTCCCGCTCCGCTACGTTATGGTAGCCCTCTCCGTGGCGGCCGAGGAAGAGTACCTTGTAGCGGACATTAGGGTCAGTGGATTGGGCGTTGAGGGTGCGCACGTGGTGGGCGAAGCGCTCCCAGGTGGTTTTTTGGTTGATGTTGGGGCCTAGGTCTGCGTCTGTGGGGTAGGCGCGGGGGATGAGGCCGAAGTTGGAGGATGCCTGGGTGTTTGATATTAATTTTTGGGTTGGGATAGGGGGATTTGGGGTGGACGTACGTAGTTGAAGGTGTTGGGGTCGGTGGAGGGCTCGCTTTGGTAGAAGTAGCCTGTTACGGTGGAGAATCGCCAGTGCGATTCGGTGGGGGTGGAGGGGGTCATTGGGTTCGAAGATGGGGGAGAGGGTTGGGTATGGTTTCTTTTTGGATGGAGGGAGTAAGATGAGAACTGGAGATGAAATGGATGGACGGATGGATTGATGGATGGATCCATTCGGTTTGGGGCCCGCTGGAACGCGGATGGTGGAGGGCTGTTGATTGGTTGGTGGGATTGTATAGCAGTGGGGACGGTGGACTCGGGATTCGCAGTATGGGATGTCCTTGAGTACAGGGCTACTCCTGATTACCGGTCACTTGAGGGGTCCTGTTTAAAGTTCAGTCAGTATGTGGCTGGTTATTCTGCTGGTAAGTTGCTTATTATGAGATGAAGGAAAGTTAAACCAATTGGAATAAAATGTATGAAATGTATGAAATGACCATTCCTAACTGTTCACCTCATGCTCTAGCATGGACGATGGTATCAAGCAAAGACAGAACTAACACCGCTAAATGACTGGTAAATATACATATAAAACAGAGAAAACACGCTTATGCAAGTTTTAAAACTCAATCAACCCCATCGAAATCCCTTCCCCGTGAGCCAATGCCGTCTGGTCGATATCATGACGAGCTTGCCAAATCTGGAAAAGCTCCAGGTTTTGTCAAAGCACGTACTCAACCAAGAAGCGAAGCATACAGATAAATCCAAGAAGTGAGAGACCGGAAAGACGCTTTGAAGTACCCTTGACACAATTGTCCGCGACGCAAATTGGTCGTGGACATCGTTGGCTTGTACGGCCAACGAGTGGGGTGTCGATGGATATACCAAAGATCTGATGCGCCAGGAACTGGCGTGTGTCTCGAATATGGCACTGGCCTCAGTGCCGCGGTTGGATTGCACGCTTGCTGTGGCAGCAGCACGCGAGGAGGGGCTAGGCCTGCATAGTACGCCGCTGACGGCAGCTGTACTGGATCGGGATGGAATTGATGCCTGGACTGACACATGCATGCGGGCTGTCACAGCCTGGTTTGCTTGTTGTCTGTCCGGAGCATGACGAAGAGCCAGTCCTCCCCGATCTACCTGACCTGATGTCGAACAGATCTGCAGTCTCTTCGACAGTGAGTGGACGAGGCCGACCCTGCGGTCGGAACCAGGTGACCTTGGTGATTGCTGTTGTCCCGAGCTGTCCCGGAGCGTTGTCGGACGACCTGTACCGCCATTGAGGTCTACATCGCCACGACAGCTTGCAGCTGACTTGACTGAGTGTGGCGAGTGCTGTCCATATTGAGGATCCATCGACGTAGGAGTGGATGGCAAACGGTGGCGATGCCGAAGTTGAACGTATTGAAGCTCCTTTGAACCCAAGCCTCCTGTCGGCTGTGAAACAGTTGACTTACTGGCTGGTGTCGGCGTCGTGCTCACAAGAAGAGATTCTCGTTCAGATCTGTGAACGTGTCGTTGCGTGCTGAAGGTCGACTTGATTGGTATGTTGCAAGTAGAAACAGCCTTTTGGCTGACAGCAATTTGGGAGGCGGCCTTCTCAAGACAGTTGCACTATACTTGAATTAGTACATAGACATCCGGCTGCCCTGGGAGGTTTACTCACCCGCTTGTGTTGTTTCCTGTGCTTCTCGCAAGCACCATGCTTTCGAACTTTGATGTAGTTTTCTTTCTGAGCTTGCGAACGAGGCTTTTGCTTCTTTGGTACGTTCGTGGTTGTGTTCATGTTAAGATCAAGCACCAGTTCCATAGCCCCAGCTGCAGACTCAGAGCTCGAGACTGGTGTGCGCGTTACATCGGGCAGAGGTGTGGTAGCTGGGGTTGTACATGTCCCACCCTGATAAACGCTAGCTGCAGAGTCAGACCAGCGAGGGGATGGGAATGTTGTGCTCGAGTCCGACGACAGTTCCAGATCCTGCATTGCTGCTTCCTGAAGGCGTTGCATGTGAAGAGCAATAGATGCCTCCATGCGCTTTTCTTTGCTAGACAAGGCGCTTGGATCAGCAGCAGCTTGGAACTCCACCATCTGTCGGACAGTAGTGTAGAAGGGGTCGTCAACCCCGCCCATATCCTGTGACCATAGGTCAGTCAGCTCCGATCCCATCAGCCCCGGAGTCGGAGATGCGGGCATCTGGTGTAAGGACCCGGTGGGGTCCAGCATGGATGGCGAGGCGTCCAATGCATGTCCTCCAAAGCCCTCCATAGGCGCATCATAGTTGACCAGATCAGCGAATAGCTCCTGAGTGCAGACCCCAGGACTCGGACCCCAATTGCAATCATCAAAGTCGGCAAAAGTTAGATCCAAATCCTTAGGGGAGACAGAATCCACCGAGGTGGGATTGCTTCCCACACCCCCGTAGGGGATGTCGAAGGAGTTGTCAAAGTCAAACCACTCTTCACCGGGAGTGGAATGAGCGATGGACTGGAGCAACTGGTCGGCAGCCATAATCGAAGGAGAGACGCGGCTTTGAGGGAGAGTTGATGCCCGGGAATTCAGGATGACCGGAAGGACGGAGTGGGAAAGAGCCGGCCTTGAGATTATTGCCTGATAAGGAAAGACGGAGGAGAAACCTTTTCGACGGGGTGAGTCACGTCGAACCCGGCACTTGGCAAAGCCTTCAAAGATGAAGAGAGGCAAACAACGAAAGTAGGTAGCCCTCAGGAGTGTCCCTGGAGATGATGAAGAATCAGGCAGACAAAAAGGAGTGAAGGAAATCGAAGGATGGACCGGCGGTGGTACAAGGCTTACATACAATGGCCTGAACGAGGCTCATCTGCCCCAGCCTGGCGCTATGCCCCTTTCGAGACCCCGACTGCCTGCCGCTAGGCCGCTTTGGGACCCCGACACCCGCGCGCCCCGCGACTGGATCATTGATCTTCCGGCCTGGTTTTGGCACTGCTCCTTTGGGTTTCACATGGTTATGCTTCACACCGCTTGTGTGGGCATTCGTTGCTTCATATAATTCGTTCGATTCTTTGAATTTCAAAGCCGAGGTTTGGTTGCTTACTATTGTGCAGAAACTAGTAATAACCCTATGGCTATCATCAACCTGCAGACTTTCGTCATCCGGGGTGCCCAAACTGTCCCGCACTGGCTCCGCAAGGACAGTCAGTCACATGACAACGTTATTTATAGTGATAAGCCTGGAATAATTGACATGATCACATATGGTAGTCAAAGTTATAAGATTCCATTTTTCTAACTAAGATATCCAATGAACGGAGAGAGCACTGCATTCAGGCCACTACAAGTCTGCTGCTTCAATACATGGTCTACTAAGTTGTTCTACATAGACCCACTCTATCCTCCTACTGACGAAAAGAAACCGACAAATAATTAGATAATACTGGTCTATTGTCACTAACATAGTTGGCAGTAATTACTGCCGAAAGAGATTCTGCCAGTATACCAAAGATATATCTCACTGGTTGCCTGGAGCATGATGGAGGACAAGAATGTCTCAACAAACCATAGTGATGAACATCGATGAGCATTCCGAAGCTTGAACTTCATGACCTCTATATCTCTATGCTGATATTACTGACAAGAAGATAACAATCAAGGTTAAACATGGAGCAATTCTGCCACCAGCAGCCGTTTGAGTATCCAAAAATAGTAATCAATGAAGAATTCAGGATATTTCATACTCTTCATTATCTACCAATATCCGTCGAAACACCAACAAAGAACGACGCATAAATTTGACCCCCAACAACAAAGAGTCCCCCCATCTCATTATCCCGAGAATTATATCTACCCGATAGGATCTTTATAGGTTTCAGACTTCAATGCTATAATTCTATGGTTTATCTCCAGTCTTTGACTCTTTCGCCTGAATAATCCGTTGATAAGACTATATGAGGAACAATAGTCCCCGACACAGCATGCTTACCTTTCCATGGAACCAAGTGATATTTCCCCAAGATAATCTAAATATGGGCAAGACAAAGCAGTCCTGAACAGATGTTTTGTGCCGAAGATTTACAAACGCTCATTGTGTTACACCGCAGGTTACCGGAAGAGGCCCGTTTTCATGATGGCAGCTTCCGGATACTTAAACCCCCGAAAGTTAGCCAACCCAATACAGGCGGAGCCTGTAGCTACCCAAATCAGACCGAGAAGCCTCAAAGACGTCACTGCCCATCCCACCAATTCAGTCTAATCATACCACAACTACCTGATCTATGGCTGCGAAAAGAATTTCGGACAACGGTCCGAAAGATACCTCCAGTTCACGAACACGATCTCTGAGGAAGCGTACGCAAGAGGAAGGAGGAGATGCAGACAGTTCTCCTAGCAAACGGCCCAAAAGGAGTTCCCCCACTCCATCCCAAAAATTGCGATCCCAGACACAGCGGGGACAAGAAGGAGAAGACGAAGACATCTCTCCTAGCAAACAGTCTGAGACAATCCCCCCTACTCCATCAGAGACATCAGAATTCCAGGAGGGGCAGGGACAAGAAGGAGGAGAGGCAGACAGCTCTCCAAGAAAACGGGGCAATACGACTCTCCACACTCCATCCCAGCCACTACAATCCCAGGAGGAGCAGAGGCAGGAAGGAGGAGAAGACACAGAAAGCTCTTCCAGAAATCGACCCAACACGAGTTTTCCCGCCCCAGCGCAACTATCAGGATCCCAAAAAAAGCGGCGACAAGAAGGAGAAAATGCAGAAAATACTCCTAACAAACGACCCAAGATGGGCACCTTCCAGCCCCGCCCATTATCCCCAGCATTTATACTGGATAGAGACCAGATCCTGCATGCGTTCATGTACGACTTATATGAGGTCAACAAAATACACAACGAAAGTGAAAACAACAAAGTGGCAAGATTGGACTACGAGGCGCGGTGCATTTACGCATCACGGGCCTTAGAAAAGGCCCTTACTTGCACATTATGGTCATTTGATGAGGCCAACATGGATTGCGAGGAGCGAGAAGCGAGCCGACTACGGATTTTCGCCGAGAACTTCGGCTGGTCCATGCTTGCGATATGTGTACAGGCGGAAGCCTTTCGAAGGCTATGTAAGGAAGAAAGCACATTAATGTGGAAAGCCGTATATAGGAAATTTCAGGAACACCATTACAATATCTGGATTCAGGCTTCTACGCGTGGTTTTGAATGGCGCAAATTGTTGGCGCCATATGCGGGGGATGCTGCTCCACCCAAGCTCAACCATGTATTGGCTTCCAGAAATGAAGCGGAGAATCTCAGACATACACATCCTCATGAAATAGTCATAATTGAAGAGGAGAGACAAGTTCGCTCACCGAAATTCCAAAATCGCTTACAGAAACATATCGGAGCTAGCATTTTTCACCCCAGGGATTGGCAAACGGCGAAGGATCCAGAGCATCGGGGGCTGAAGAAGGATCCAACCCTGCGAGAGGGCCTTAACTATGGTCTTTGCGATCTCTGCGCCGAAGGGAAAATCTGCGAATGTCGAATAAAGGAGGCCCCCTTTGAATTCGTGCAGTTGGTGGAAACACCCAAGGGTGTCGGGGTACGTGCTCTTGCGCGATTTGAGAAAGGAGATATCCTGGGTGAATATATTGGCGAGCTCCATCCACCTTGCTACCAAGGTGACCTCATATATGCGCTTACCATGCAGGGTAAAGTCGACGTAGATGAGGAAATTGCTCTAATTTGCCCGATGGAATATGGGAATTTCACTCGGTTTATCAACCACTCCTGCAGGCCCAATACAACTTTTGAACGGCGGACAATTGGGAATCGGGCAAAAATGACCGTGGAGGTCGTGCGGAATATTCAACCTTTTGAGGAACTCACGATTAACTATGGCCGGGAATATTGGAAAGGTCGAACATGTATTTGTGGAGAGGAAGGGTGTTACACTCAGCAAGAGAGGAGGAAAAAACGGCAACAGGAACGGGAGATGGAACGGCGAAAGCAAAGGGGTATGCAACTTGAAGCATCTAAGAATGTTACAGAGGAAGGGGACAAAGATAAAGAAGAATGTTTAGCCAAGGAGGTTAATGAGGAAGAGGCAGAAGCAGCAGCCGAAGCAGCAGAAGAAGAGACCGATGAAGAAGAAGCCGACGAAGAAGAAACCGACGAAGAAGAAACCGACGAAGAAGAAACCGACGAAGAAGAGACCGAAGAAGAAGAGGCTGGAGAAGAAGAGGTCGAAGAAAGGCCACCAAACAAGAAACCCGAAGAAGCAAAAGCATCATCAAGGAAATGGTCAAAAGGAGGATCATCATTGGAAGCAGAAGAAGGCCCATCGAAGAGTAAGCCCAAAGAAAAGATAGCATCATCGAAAGTTGGGACAGGAAAGGATAGGGAAGAGGAAGAGAGAGCAGCACAAAGAATACATCAAGATTGGGTTCCTATTCTCGAAGACTACAATGATTACCCTAGTTGCGATGACGAAGAAGAAGGAGGAGGAAAAGAGAAAGGAGAAGAAGAATTGGAAGGAGAAGGAACAGAAGAACAACAAGAAACATCGGAAGAATCGTCATCAAGAGAGTCAGAAGGATCCTCTTACGTGTTCGTCGACGAGGAGGAAGAAGAAGAAGAAGAAGAAGAAGAAAAAGAAGGAAGAGAAGGAAGAGGACACTAAGCATTATGTTTCTCCTCATGCAATGAATTATATCAAAGGGGCTATATACACTTCAGATGTTGTCTATAACCAGTGCATTTAGAGCGTTGCTTTTCGCGCTTAACTACTCTCTATTCCAAACTAAGTTTAGCCTAATTCCACCACCAATCCCAGTGTCTACTACATCACCCAACATCCTCGTCACCTCCTAATATAAATCCCCGTCTAAACTAATCCTATACCTCCAATCCAAACTCCAAACCCAAACACAATTTCAACCAAACCAAAATGCCCCCAACTCCCGGCGAATCCAACCTCCAAACCCTCCTCGCCTCCCTCTCACCCATTCTCCACCCGGACATTTTCGTCTTCCTCACCATCCCCCACACCAGCATCTCCCAAGCAAGTCCAGATCTCCACACCTTGCAACCACGACTCCTCTTCCAGGAAGCGGAAGGCACCACGTACATTGTGACTCGTGAACGTGCCGAAGCACACGGCTTCACTGATTATGTTTTCCCCTGCCGCATGATTACCATCAGCGTGCACTCTAGTCTTGAGGCGGTGGGGCTGATGGCTGCTATTAGCGCTAAGCTTAAGGAGGCTGGGGTGAGTGCGAATGTGTTTAGTGGGTTCTATCATGATCATGTTTTTGTTCCTGAGGGGAAGGAAGAGGTTGCGATGACGGCGTTGGGGGAGTTGTCGGGGAAGTAAAAGTGAAGGAAATTGTTTGGTGTGAGGGAGCATGCTTCTTGTAGTATTGATTGGGGATGTTGGGTAGATTTAATATTGAAGGGAGCTTTGTAGCATGTCATTAGGGGACGGTGTTGAGATGTACTATTAGTATCTTTAACCGTGCTGTTTTTATGACCAAAGTTATCCAGTTTGTAATATCGATGCTAACCCATACTAATTCAAATATTATATAACGATACCATGTGTCTCAAGAACCATAAATCATTACTTATTTGATCATAAACGTAGCGTCCAGCGCCAGTACGTCAACAAATCCAGCGTCTCTACTTGGATTTCATCGTCTCAATCGTAGTTTGGCCGCACGCACCGCCAAGCCAATACCGCGTGATCAATTGCGCAGATTCGGTGTTCTTGCGCGAAAAGTCGTACAGCTTGGAAGCACGAATGTTGAGCATTTCTCCGTCAAGATCGGCTTCCAGGACGCGGGCATGGCGAGGGCCCATTAGAGATATGACTAGCATCTGTCGATCCACATTAGTTTATCATAGCGTAAGTACAATTTGAGTGCATACTGGGGCAATGATATGCGATCGTAGAGACCTGGTTCTTAGACGAGCAGCCATGATATCGGTGATAGTCATGATCTCTCCGCGGAGCACTCGATCATCCCCAATCGCTTCACTTTCTAACATAGCTTTGAAGTGTGGGTAATTCCCTTCTGGATATTCGGTTACTGTTACGGCGTACCAGTTGAACCCGACAGACTCCAGCAGTTGACCGAATTTGTAGTCTCCAATTCTGTCATAGATGGTCAGACACACTGCTTACCATGAAAACGGTAAGATTGGTGCTGAAAGGGGACATACTCTCGATATATGCCAGAGGGAGGAGGGTTATCAGGATACTCATCTGATGCATATTCCCAGCTATTGCTGAAATGGTTGGTAAAAAAGATCTCCATATCACGAGTATCCCACAGGATATGCTTCGGATCGGGGGGAAATTCTAGAAGATTCTTCTCATCCTCCTTCTCTGGGAGGGGCAATTCTTCTGGATATGGGTTGAAGAAGCGTGGGTGATGTTCACTATCCCCATCAAGAGATAAGGGTAGGTGACGGATACTGGCTGCTTTCAGGTCGGAGGATTTAACATGCTGGCTAGGAGTTTGCCTGATCAGCTCTTCTATCCTAGCCAACTTGTGAACGCGATCAGCTCGTTCGCGCGCGAGAACCTCATCCATCTTGACTTTTGCAAGTGAATGAATAGAAGTAGATTGGTGATTGGGAAGAGACCGGGAGAGAAGAGTCGGTTACCAAGGGGGTGCAGGCTGCAAGGGTGGCGACCGCTGCAGCCTAAGGCACAAGTCATCTTGATGTGGGCCCTGATATGGATCGGATTGTGCGGATACAATGAGATGAGCATTACTCACCAATCAGTGTGGAATGGCCTAAAGTACCCTGAATATTAGTACTATATTATTCAGTCTAGAACAACACATCTGATAGCACAGAATATAGATAGACAAATGGCTGAATGTGGCTTCGGTTATTCTCGGGCCAAAGTAGTCAGGAACCAAATGATGGGAAGCCCTAAATTAAGCTGGAGATCTATCCTAGTAAGCTTCATTTCCCCGCCCGGGAATCGGAACAGTTCCGGCCTGAGGAACAAGAGTACAAAGTAGCTACTTGTACATCCCTGATTTTATCCCTGGTAGAGCTTTAATAACCAGTGCCTCAAGAGTGCTGTTTATTGAGATTAAACTACTCAAACCAATTGAGTATTGAATGTTACTGCAATACTTGAGCTGCAGGTACTAGTGTCCCAAACAGGCAAGCCGCCTGCATCAACCCCGCATCTACAGGACACGTGAGTCCCGGCCACATTCCTCCAGCTGCCTTTAAATTACTCCATCTCTTCAGCTCTTCATTCTTCATTCTGCCAATTGTCAAGGCTAGATTTCAGCTCGTGTTCATTACTCTTCAAGTTTGCGTGGCGCAGTCCGTGCTCTTAGCTATCCGCCGACAATCCCTGGTTGAGCCAATCTAGACTCAGCTTGTGGTGAAGCTAGAAGCAAGGGGAGGTACATCCTGGTGACGAACGCCACGATCTCCACCTGTGTATGGGTAGAGTGCTATGAACATACCGTGCCACAGAGCCAGATGCGCGTTGCTTCGGTTAACTGTAGAGGGCTTTTTCACAGAAGATGCTCTGTGAGGAAGCCCCTCCAGTTGGCAGCATTGCCGGGAAGACGTGGACTGTTAACGACAAGCTATTCTCGAGGTCCTACAGAAGTAAGCATGCTCCATGCCATGTTAGGTCAACGTGGTATCGATGCAATCTATTGACATAATATCAGCCTCCACTGTTAGATACAGTGATTGGAGACCACTTCGCAAAGATCGTCAACCAGTATGGCGATAGACCAGCGTATGCTTCCCCTCTGCCATCGAGCTTGTGCTTTGTATGAGCGCTTTTCTGACAGTGATAAGTGTCATCTGCAAACAACAAAATGATCGAGCCACATATTCTTCCCTTGACGCCAGAAGCAATGCCCTTGCGCGTGGCCTTGAATCTGTCGGTGTCCAGACCGGAGACCGTGTGGGCGTCATGCTAGGGAACTCCATGGAACATGCTGTTGTATGCTGCCAGCCTGTGAAAGTCTTTCTCAGATATCTTGTAATAACCAAATCTCTCGCAGGCAACCTATGCACTCTTCAAGCTGGGTGCGATCCTGGTAGGTAGAACGCTTATACGTCATTAGACCAGGGCTGATACAGCATTAGGTTCCACTCAATCCATCATTCAACGCGACTCAAGTAGTCTCCGCCCTGGCTCATCTAGAAGCAAGCCATCTGATCATTAGCACCGAATCAAACCTCCCCCGAAAGGACCCAAGAAGCAATATCCCACTTCTTCAACACCTGATTCCGGACCTCTCCAAGACCCGCATCGAGTCAGAATTAGTACCCTCACTGAAGAACATCATCTCAGTCGACAACTCATCCGGGCGCGTCAACACCTCCGACTTCAACTGCTTAACAGCCTACAAATCACTTACCTCTGACGCAACGCCCGACAAAAGCGCCCTACCACCTCGCAACTTATCCCCAACCGACATAGTTAACATCCAATTCACATCCGGAACGACCGCAATGCCCAAAGCAGCATGTCTAAGCCATCGATCTATTCTCAACAACGGCTCCCAAATCGGCGACAGAATGCGCCTCACCCCAGAGGATATTGTATGCTGTCCGCCCCCATTATTCCACTGCTTCGGATCCGTACTAGGATACATGGCCACCGCCACCCACGGTGCAGCCATCGCATTCCCAACAGAAGCCTTCAACGCCAAAGCAGCCCTTCGAACCGTGCAAGAAGAAAAGTGCACTGCACTTTACGGCGTACCGACAATGTTTATCGAAGAGCTCAGTCTTCTAGACGAAGGGGAAATCCCCAACGAAGGCTTCCAGTACCTACGTACAGGCATCGCAGCCGGAAGTAGCATACCCGCGGAGTTGATGAAAAGACTACACAAGGTCCTAAATCTCACCGAGCTGACAATATGCTACGGAATGACAGAGACCAGCCCCGTCTCTGCAATGACCACGACGGACGACCCCATCGACAAACGGATAAACACCGTTGGAAGACTACTCCCACATGTTGAAGCAAAGGTCGTGAGCCTAGATGATCACAACAACATTTTGCCCATTAATACTCGCGGAGAGCTCGCAGTGAGCGGCTATCTCCTGATGAAAGAGTACTGGAATGACCCGGTAAAAACGGCAGAGGTTATGGTTGCTGATAATGACGGAAAAGTTTGGATGCATGTGAGTACTATACTTACACTGTTACAAATAACCACCGACAACCATATTTACTTAGTACTGACTTCTTGATCATAGACGGGCGACGAAGCCTCCATGTCTCCCGACGGTTACCTTACCATCACGGGCCGTGTAAAAGACCTCATCATCCGCGGCGGAGAGAACATCCACCCACTGGAAATTGAGAACTGTCTCTTGACGTACCCCGGCGTGATCGATGCCTCGGCTGTGGGCGTGCCAGATGAGCGTTATGGAGAGGCTGTGGCTGTGTTCATTATCCACCGGGAACTCGAGAGTGAAGCTGCGAATGAGGATAAAATCCGGCAGTGGGTTCGTGAGAAGCTGAGTAACCATCTTGGTATGTTTCCTTTGATTCACCGAAATGCTCTGTCAATTCTCAAGAGATCGCTAATTGATTGGTATAGTGCCAAAATACGTTTTCTTCCTGCAACCATCAGAGTCATTCCCCAAGACTGCAAGCGGCAAGGTGCAGAAGTTCAAGCTTCGGGAAGATGCTGTTAAGATGCTGAAGGAGAAGAGTAATCTTAGCTGAGTTCATATATTATGGCGGAATTTATCTACATAGAGGAGCTTTGGAGTGGTATATAGGGCATACAATCCTTTTCGTCAAAAAAACATCATGTGAAAGAGCATATTGATGAAAGGTAACCCGACTGATAATCATTGGACATATGTACTTGAATAACCAAGACGGTTGATGAGCCATTCTCTCCATAATAAGACGGCACTTGTATTTTACTGATTTCTAATATTCAGTAATCTTTTGTAAGTATTTGGATGTAATGCAATATCATCTCTATTGAATTCTCTGGAACTGCCGGTACATAGATACCAGGTCCTTCAGTCAACTTTGGCCACTTCCCCGGCGTGGGTCTCTAGATCTTCGCATCGGTTGAGATACGCAGCTACCGGGTCGTTTGGCCCTCGTTTCAAAGTGGTCATTTTTCGAGTCAGTTGGAAGACGCGTGTGTAGTCTGGTTCACACGGTACCTGTTCATATATTATTATTACAGCCCCGAGGATCGTACCACGATCCTGATATTCAAAGCCACATCAAAAGAATGGAAAGGATTTCAGGGGTGGAAAACACATCCATTCATCCTGAACCGCATATCACATATTTCTGTAAATTGTCTTGATATCGGGGACACATGTTATGTAGTAACCACGGATAGGGCATTGAAAGGACAGGTAAATGAGCCCCTACTGGGTTCAAAATTACATATATCAATGAAAAAGTAGCAAAGGTCTGCCTGTACCAGCTTAAGGGAGAAGGAAGGGCTTATGTATGGGAATAGAACAGCCAGAACGCAGGCTCCATATTATCATTGCTGAGGGTTTTTGTTTTGTTCGGCGAATTTGAGAGACTCAATTTTGAAATTGGTAGCATGATACCTTCTGGCTTTTAATTCTCTGAGCTATTAGAATCTCATGGTATGTGTATCTTGTCTTTCAGGGCCTTTGTTTATTAATAAGTGGTTTTAGTTTTTTTTTTTTTTTTTCCTATTTTTTCCCTTCTTTCTTTTCGTGTCCTCTTACAAAAAGATGAAGTAGTATAGTATCATCCTTTATCCTTTTTGGTGGTCTTTAAGTGCCTGAGAGCCTCCCAGAGTACTAAACGCGGCTTGATAGTAAGAAAGCATCATTGTCACGCAGACGAAAGGATAGAAGGGAGCAACGTTAAACAGTAGATAGTTGTACTAGTTAACTTCTAGATATTTCTCAGGTCTCCTCTATTTATAATTGACAGGAGGATATCGGAATATCATCCGATTATCAACTGCTTCCTTGCTCGAATTAGCCCTCTAGATCTTCTTATTTCGAGTTAGTCATTCGAGAGAGTCGTGCCATCGAGGCGTAGTCACTGAAGTCGACATATTAGAGTAGTTTTGTTGACACACAGCAGGGAAGTGGACATCTTGTCCAAAAGTAGTGGCACGACAATTGCAGTCGGCTTGTTGTATATAATCGAGTTTGAAGCATCAACGTATAACATATTAGATATCATTTCGTTGACTTGGTATGTGTCGTTGAAGTCAACTGCGCCCATAGTTTGGGGTCCGATTCTTATAGAGGATGAACCGCAGTATATCATTGCACCGTGGTTCAACATGTGTAGTGAGCTGAGAATACTTTCTCAGCTAAAGGATTGATCCAAGAACCATCAACCCGAGATATATTGGATCTTAGTGAGTCATTCACTACTCACTCGAATATACTCGCCTATTGATGTCACTTGACTTGGTTGTGCTGCTGTCCGTGTCTGATAAGTGCTGTGGTGGTGACAGCAACAGGGGATCCTGACAATGATGATGAGTTTCAGGAGGAGAGTGAGAATTTGTAGAAGCTGTTTCAAGCCCCGTCGGAGAACAGCAATCAATAGCTTGAATGCAGGGGCTATTCAAGGCTTCATCGATTGTGAGTCTTTTGTCGGGGTAAATGTGCAGCATTAGGAGAATCAGAGACCATATCTCAGGGCTCGGGTAGTCTGTAGGCCGGAACCCTGGCTGCCATTCGTGGATATCAGCCCAATCAATAAGGCTGACACAACGGCTTTTACGAAATCCCGCCCAATCAAGTACAAACCTTTGGAAATGCATATCTTTTTCGCTGTCGGCGACCTCCCAGGCCATGCTATGGTTGAACAAGTATCGTCCGATCAAGGCACAGGCCCATACATCAAGCCGGCGAGGGTCATAGTATCTACTGTACCATACCTCATGTGGCAGATAGGGTTCGGTATCGCAGATGTTTTTGTTCGAACACTGGCGGACTCTATCGGGATCTATCTTGGGATTCCTGAAGACCACAGCGAAACCAAAGTCGGTAATCTTGAGAACGCCTCTTTCCGTGAGGAGCAGGTTCTCTGGCTTCAGGTCTCGATGGGCGATGTCATGGTTATGGAGGTAGGATACACCACGTAAAAGCTGCTTGAACAGGCATAATTTGCCAGTGGTGCTTAGCCGGCCGATCGAAAGGACATCTAAGAGGTCACCCTGGCTGCAGTATTCCATGACAATGCTACACTGCCTCTCGTTGATGCAAAGGTCAACAGTTTTGACGACATTTGGATGACAAGCATGACGAGCGACGATGAATTCTTTACGAATATCGCGCATGAAAACATCGTATGGGGCCTCCTCCCTCTCGAAGAACTCCTTGGCAACATAACGAGATGTCCTGTCTTTGCTGTTGCGCTTATAGACGACGCGGACCTGTGCGTAGGCTCCTCTGCCAAGAACCTCGCCTTTGCTACTGTAGAAGGCTTCCTTCATTTTATAGGCTTTCATCTCCTCGAGCACATACATACTAACGGATGCTTCGGAGGTTAGGCTTGTGCCGAAGTCGTCGGGGACCTCCACAGCTTGGTAGTCGCTGCTTTGGCTAGGAGTGGGCTTGGAGCATGGCATGATCAACTTCCCAAGGCGATCATCCAGCTCGCTGGAGCCGACACTGTGGTAGATGCTCGAGGAGGAAGAGGAAGAAGCAGTGGAAGACATCGTATTTATATCAATACGAGTCTGTTGAGACGAGTTGATTTATCATTCGATCCACGATGGGATATACCTGGAAGCAAAGTATATCCGATAAGATATCGTTGTGTAGGTCACAACGAGAAATAAAGGGAAGAGGATAGAGAAGGGAGTGGAAGAGCAAGATTTTGCAGCCAATATAGCAAATGGTCGACTGCAATAGTTACAAAGCTAAGTTGGGCTTATAGAGCTATGTCCTGCTATAGCTAGAGCCAACAGTACTTTGCAGAACAAGAGTTGAACGATGGAAAGGAGGATGTTGGCGACGGGGGAGTTTCTGTGGGAAGGAAGCGGCATCTAGGCAGTAGAGTCATGTCATACTTGCACTTAGACGACTTTTCTCACGACATCATGACATGACTATGGCAGGGCAAGCGATGCCATCAGCAACACCAGCCTGGAGCGTCATCGCTCCAGAGCCATGGAGGCCACAGGCAAAACCTCGGAGATGATGTAGTAGACGCCTATGGTCTAAAGGGTACAGAATGGATATAGATACAGATATAGAGTATGGATATAGAAAATTCACCAGGTGCTAAATGATGGTATTGAATGGCTTCAGGGAAGCGAGTCTACGCTGAATATTGAATCACTGAGGTAAGCTACTTTAGGAAGAACAAGATTAAATGTAACGGAGGTCGGCATTATTGACGCTATGGACGAGCGTTAACACTATTTAGAGAAAGTCCAGCCGCCAGTCTGACGTTCCTTCCTTCCCCGACTTCCCATAATACATTGAACTGGACCAAGGCACATAACGCCACCACTTGACCATGCTGTTCCTGCGTCTACAGCACAAATGGTCAACGTATGAGCAATAACCGACATCATTGTTGGAACCTCTCAGTAGGCCATTGGAGGACTGAGTCATCGAGATGCTGGTTCTGTGAAGCAGTAAGGATGCTGACTGGATGGCACGTGACATCGCCAACGCATCCAGTATTGTTCCATCTTGGATTTAGTTGCTTTGTTCCATAGGTATGTCCACGGAATGCAAAGTCATCATCGCTAAACCAATGTATAGCAAAGAGCACTGCATTCTCATTGCGGCATGAGGGTGACAAGCCTGCCAAAGCAAAAGCCTTGAGGCATTTCCCTTGCTCATTTATGACAGCTCCGATCGTGTGCTATGGACATGAGCTTGCCCATTCAGCGGGAATACACTGCAAACAAGTGCAGCAGAAACTTCCGCTCCGAAGCCACAACCGCAAAGCAGTTGAACAACCGAGGACCTGCAGGTAAGCGCATAACTTGAGGGAGAACGCTGAGCGTAGATAGCCACCAGAATTCCGAGGCAAGTCACAACACCCGGATGAGCGATATCGGAGTCCTGATTTGACCATCAGAAATCCTGAATACCAGTTTCGCCTTGTAGATGGGACTTGACTTCTCCATCATCTACTCCTTCAACAAGCCACTCTGGTTCTTCATCGTCAAAATACTTTTCCTGCTCGACGTTCCAATCGTCGTACTCGTCATTGTCATCAACCGAGGTATAATCGAAATCGCCGTCTTCACCCCTTAGGAACCGCAAGGTCATCTCCCATCGCCACGCCTTCTCCCCTTCTTCCTTATTCGGGGGAATTTCGTCTCGATCTTCCGCGAGAATCTCTCCGTTGGGTCCACGAGTATAGCTGAACATGGCGTGAGGATCAGGATGGGAAAGAGCCTCGAACTTGGCCTCGGATCTACATAGGTCCGCTTGCAGCACACCTGAGAAGCCTTTGGCACGTCCTTCGGCCTCCCTCTCGGCTGGAGTCTGGAATCGACGGATTAAGCGATCATACAGCAACGGGTCTGCAGGGCTGGCATATTAGCTTGGCTTAAACATCCCCTGTCATAGACAGAGCGACTGAATGTGACACCAATCAGTCTAAAGGAGACAGAGCGAGCGGACCGGCTAGCTCGAGATCAGCAGAGAAATACTCCGGGTGCATGTCCAGATAGCGCTTGCGCCGGTTTTTGATTTTCGTCGCCGCAGATGGTGACTGGGTTCTTTTCACGGGGTCTGACTCCATCTGGGAAGAGTCTGCCTCAGGAGCGACGCCCGTACCCATGGGAAAAAGAGGCATAATGGGCGTAGTAGTTGGATCAAGGTGGATGATGACGATGGGAAGTTGAGGAAGAAGAGAAGCGCGGCGAGACACGCGGGGAAACTAAACCCTTTCGGGCCGGAAGCGCGCGGACGGCAAAGGGAAATTATCCTCAGCGTCAAAACGTCGCCCGAGCGAATAATGACCGTCCGTTGATCAGTCCGACTTTCTATCTGAAAAGTACCGGTAAGACTAGTCTGGTTTCACTCGGTTTCACAACGTGGGTCCCTCAGGGATATTTCTTGGCTCATGTTGTGGCGTTGCATTGAAGCTCCCCGCCCCAGCTCTTCCGCTGTTAAATAGAAGCCAACAAACATACAGTCGCGAGATGGACCTAGACTAATTGGTTCCTACAGAAGCTCTCAATTGATCGGTCTTACCGGATTCCCTCAGGGTCGGAGGTCTGACATTATGTCTTCCCTAGCTGGTCTTGTCCAGCCCACCACCAGACAGCTGCTGACTGGCACTGCTCTGCTGTTCTTGACGGCATTCTACTCGCCACTGACGGTGCTGATGCTGACGCCAGTATATGGCTCGGCTCCTGCTCATATCTTCCATGGCTATGGAGTGGCACTTGTTGGCGCTGCTGGATGGTTCCTTAAGGACTACATCCAGCGATTGACCGGCCGCCGGGCTCTTTTCCTGCTCCCTGTTGTGGCATTCTGGGTTCCTACCCTTCAGAGCTTCTTGTTCGCATCAAGCTCCGTGATGGGAAACCCCTTCGGAGCTGTAGTCACCGAGGTCATCTCCTACTACCCTTTGCTTCTGCTCTCTGTGGCTTGTGCTGGTAAGCTGGTGCAGTCGGGCTTGGATCTGGGCCGACACGGTGATGCAGTCGCTGAGCACGTTCCTCTCGTGGTCTCCTATGTCCTCTACAAGACCGGCGAGAAGTTCGCCAAAGCATTCCTGGCCAAGTTCATTGGAACAACCTTCTTCTTTTCTCGCGCTGGTCTCCAACTCTTGCTTCCAGTCTTCTACACCGCTATTGCTCCTTCCAAGTTCCTCCTCTTCGCTCTTCCCTCCCTTCTGTTCTCCATGACGTCCAATGTCCACATGAACTCTGGAGCCTTGAACTCTTTCCTCAACGAGGAGGGATTCGCCCTTGTTGCCCGCCAGGACTCCACCACCGGCTACATCTCCGTCTTGGACAATCTAAATGATGGGTTCCGAGTCATGCGTTGCGACCACAGCCTGCTCGGCGGCCAGTGGACCAAAATGCCCAACAACTACAACCCTGCCGTTATGGATCCGATCTACTCGGTCTTCACCATGCTCGAGGCCGTCCGTCTGGTTGAAACCGACCACGGCGAGCCCCGCGTAGATGCCAACAGCAAGGCACTCGTCATGTAAGCTCATCAGCGACCCCCTCTTATTCAGACACCTAACCTCTCCCAGCGGCCTCGGTGTCGGCACCACCCCCTCTGCCCTAATCCACCACGGCATCGAGACCACCATCGTGGAACTCGACCCTGTCGTGCACAAGTTCGCCACCGAATACTTCCACCTTCCCTCGAACCACATCGCCGCCATCGAAGACGCCACCGCCTTCGTGAAGCGCACTCCCCCAGCCCAGTACGACTACATCGTCCACGACGTCTTCACCGGAGGCGTCGAGCCCCTCGAGCTCTTCACTCTCGAGTTCCTCGAAAGCCTATCCTCCCTTCTCAAGGACGACGGAGTCATCGCCATTGTAAGTTCTCCTCCCCTTTAATCTCCCATCACCCCTCAAACTAACCCCCCAAAGAACTACGCCGGCGACATCTCCCTCTACCCCGCCGCCCTAACCGTCCGCACCATCCAATACGTCTTCCCGACCTGCCGCATCTTCCGCGAAGCCTCCGACTCCGACCTCACCACCGACTTCACCAACATGGTGATCTTCTGCAAGAAGAGCTCCGCCACGCCGCTCACCTTCCGCGACCCCGTTCCGGCCGATTACATGGGCAGCAAATTCCGCCAGATGTATCTGATGCCTAAGGTTGAGATCGATGCCAGTCGCTTCGAGACTATCGAGAAGGGCGGTCGTCGTGTCCTTCACTCTATGAACACCCACCTGCTTCATAAGTACCAGGATCGGTCGGCTCTCGAGCATTGGAATATTATGCGTCATGTGTTGCCTGATTTTGTTTGGGAGAATTGGTGATGGTTTTGATACTATACTATACTTTCGAGTATGTAATTTTTTACTGTGTCTCTGAGAGATAGATTGATTAGTGGTTTTCGTTAGTGTGGTTTCGGATTTATGTATTCCTAGTATTAGGTGTGGTTTCGGGTGGTTATGCCATAATATAACTTTATAATATCATGATTTAGTTTTGAGTTTGGGAGACTACTATAGTGTCTGTTCTGTCTTTAAAATCACGCCCGACACAGAGTATACAAATGAAGCTATTCAATATCTATTCCTCAATACCCACAAGTCAGACTCCAAAGCAACGCTAACGAAAAGAAGTCTTTCAACCAACCATGTTCAAGAGCTAAAAAGCAAGCACCGTAAAAGAAAAGCAGTGAATACTATCGAAAAACTTCATTCATCTTTCTCCGACTCCTAAGAAAAACAATCGAAAAAAGCCAGCCTAATCCATTCTGGTATCACAAACAGCAACAGCAGCAGCAACGAGAAAGCAGCAGCAGTAACAACAACGAGATGTCACCAAGCCAGCCAGGCCACAATTCCCCCGCGTTAGTTATAATCACTCATTCCAAATATGTTATGTATGTACTGCATCGTGAATGTGTGAAAATGAAAAGAGAAAGAGGGAATAAAAGTGAAGAAAAAGAAAGGAAAAAGAATAAAATTACAATCCAACATCAACATCAACGTGAACAATGACCGCCATAATGACAGGAATAAATAAAAAAAAAAGAAGAAGAAACAGCATCTACTACCCATCGCCGGTGTATCGGTTTATCTTTTTTTTTTTTTTTACGCTGATGGGCTGCCGCGGGGACTTGCCCCGGGTTTCTTGACCAGGCCGGCGAAGAAGTTCGCTAGTGCTTGGTTGTGGGCTTTTTCGTCGCCGGCGGATGATGAGAGAGTTTCTTTTCTTTGGGAGCGGCTGGCTTCACGTTCCTGTTTGGGGTTGGGGTGGTTAGAGATATGCTGGGTTGGGATAGGGGATGGTGAGGGGGTAATCTTACCTTTAGCTTGCGGAGCATGTCGTCTGCGTCGACTTGGATTCCTCCCATGTTGAATTGTACGGGACCGATATGTTCATTGACTCGTCCGTTGTCGTCTAATGGGGACATCTCGAGCTGGGGCACCTTCTTCGCGGCGCGGTCTTTCTCGTCCTCCGCCTTCAGTTGCTCTAGGACCTCGAGCTGCTTCGTGAGGAAGCTCTGCATATCGGATGTGTCCACTTCGATCTTGTTTCCGTTCCGTTGGCTGCCTGTTAGAGCCATTGATGTGTCGCGCTTCGGGTCCTGGATGGTTTGCTCGAAGATCGCTACGGCGCTGGTTCCGTCGTCCACTGCGTTTGCTGTTTGTTCGTCGGAGTTGCGATCGTCCACGCCGTTCGTGAGTGGCTCCGGGGGATCCTGAATCTCGATCGACCATGCTGTCGATATGCCTTCCATGTCAAAGCCTTCACGGATGATTCGGATCTTGCCCCAAGAATCCCAATTCGAGGGAACCAGGATCTTGTCCCGGTCGATCACGTTGTGCTTGAGGGACTGTCTTTTTAGGAGAGAGTGTATGCCGAGGGAGGAGTGTATTAGGCTCTGCAAGGAGTTTGCGAGGAACGGGGTGGTGTAGATCAACGATGCGCCGTCTGTTTCTGTTAGAACCGGATCTCAACTGGTATTGGCTGCTGTACTTACGCTTAAGTAGTAGTGTTCTCATGAACTGGAGGATGAAGTCGAATTGCTCTTCGTGCCATCCGTGGTCCTTCTCCAGCTTTTCAATCTTGTCCGCCTGCATAGAAATTGTCAATATAGAGACTTGCCGGGAGCCTGAAGTAGTTCAACATACCCCTTGGCAGACCACACACATGGGGATTCCAAGTCCCTCATCCCATTCGCCTGGCCCCAGCGGTATCGTCACAGGGCCTCCGGAGCTGGTAAATCCTTGTGCCCCTCCTGAACTCGGATCCGTGCCTCGTTTCCGGTCCCTCCACTCTGTGAGATTCTCTTCCATGACGATCTTCGTCTCGTCGTCGAGCGATATCAGCACGTGTCGAAGAAGACGGACCCATTCCCGGAGTCGCCGAATCCATGTCCATGGGTCCGACCAATCCAGTAGGATCACGACGAGTGTTTCCGGAATCGATTGAGGGGTCAGGAGCGGCTTGAGGAGGGGAGCGAAAGATAGAGACGGTTCAGAGAGTAGGTATGCAGAGACGCGCGCCAGAGTATCTATTCGCAGGAACACCTTTTGTTTAGCCACCCAGAGCCCACCAGTCAGCCAAACTCGAGGAACAATTACCTTCGTGGTCCGCATCCAGCACATCCTGATATGTATATCCCAAAGCGAACTGGTTGGCTACCGGCGGTACCCTCCCCTTTCGCTTATCGTTCGACAGACTAGGATCGGAAGAATCGGCGGCGAGTGTGTCTAGAAATTCTCTTTGACTCTCAGGCGTGCCTCCTGCAAATCAGTCCAAGTATTAGCGACCCAGCCCCAAAATAGTAAAATGTCTATGCCGCTCGACGGCAGCAGAAACCAGGTCTTCGCACCTAAGATAAGCAGATTCTTCTCAGGCAAACGCTTTCCATTCGCGACACTATCCAGCATGGAAGACCAGATGTTCTTCTTGGGTCCATCCTTGCTCGACGGCCGGCTATTGTTTCCGGTGCCGAATCTGGAGCCGGGGATCTGGCTTGACGCAGACATCGTCTGTTCGATTTCGACTAATTTCAGTTGGCGCAGACCATGCCATATAACGTCCGAATAATTGTGAAGCTAGTCCGACGGCTTTGACGCGTGAGCCGCGGAGTTTGGAGGAGATGGTGGATATCGGTCCAGGCAAGCGGATTTGGGGTCAGGGGAATCTGGCGTTGGGGACGATCTCTTGTAGCGATTAACGGCGGGTCCGTGGCCAAATTGCCCACCCGGATGAGCGGTATCGTAGGTAAGCCCGCTGTTGCTCTTTGAATCACACAGATGGTGGGGGTTGTCAGTACAAGAGGAAGGCGGTTTAGTCGAGAAATATGTTTAAGTTGCACTCCAGTAAACAATCCAAAGTGTCGGCGTTCTTGCGGGTGGGACCCTCCCGCGGAGCCAGCCCGTGATGAGCTGAACCCGCCAGCTTTTCTGCTGCTTCCTGTCCCTCCTTCTCAGCCACTCACTTTCTTGCTTCGCCGGCGCAATTCAGCTGTGCTCCTATTTAACCTTTTTTTCGTTTCCGAGGGGTGTATAAGCTCGCTTCTGCGGCCCTCTATTCAATAATGAATAATATCCGCCAAATTCAAGCGCTCAACAAGCGCGAGCTTGAAAATGCCATGTATGTCACGCTTATTTGCAGCTCAACCTATTGGTCTCTTTGCTAACCATTGTGGACTGCCTCAGATCCCCGGAAGCTTCCTGGCACGCAGACTACAGAGACACCGCTTACATATACATCGGTGGGCTACCATACGATTTATCCGAGGGTGATATTATAACTATCTTTTCGCAATACGGTGAGCCCGTGCACATTAATTTGGTGCGCGACAAAGAGACCGGAAAGAGTCGAGGCTTTTGCTTTCTGAAATACGAGGATCAACGCAGTACAGATCTCGCTGTCGATAATCTTGGTGGGGCAACAGTGCTGGGGAGAGTGCTGCGTGTGGACCACGTGAGGTACAAGCGGCGCGATGACGAGGAGGAAACAGACAATGTCGCAAAGCTCATGGGTGATACGGACACCAAGGATCATGATGACAGAGATACAGATGATGAGCGGAGAAGACGGAGGAAGAGAAGGGGAAGCGAATCAAGGGAAGAGGAGCCCGCGAGACGGCCTCTGCTCAAGGAGGAGATCGAGCTACAGGAGCTGATCAAGAACCACGACGAAGAAGATCCAATGAAGGAATTCCTTATCGAAGAGAAGAAGGAGGAAGTCGCACTCGCTCTGGAAAAGATGCGCAGCAGCGAGAAATCATCTCGGAGACGTGACAGCCGTGAGAGATCAAGCCGCCATCACCGTTCTCACCGCCGGAGACACGACGACGACCGAGATTCGGAGAGAAGACGCAGAGATCGGTCGCCCAGAAGGGAAGAGCGATCTCATAGAGCGAGGTCTCCTTCTAGGAGGGAGAGGTCCGACAGAGACAGAACGCCAGTCGCGTCGCGATCTCCCGACTCCCGACGCTACAGAGATAGACATGATCGACACCGTTAAATGTCTGGAAAAGCTATCTAAATATTAAATATGCTAATGAGGACTAAGTCTCTTAACTGATCCTGGGAAAAAGCCATCCAATAAAAGATCTCCAGGATCTTCGTGGCCGAATGCTGCAGTCCGCGCCTGTTCTTGAAATGCAAGTCTGCTGTTTCATCATCCTGCGCCGGCTCATGCGATATCGTGTCCATCTCAGAATCAATGCTGTGGCATGGGTACATGCATACGGATCTTGCCTGCATCTGGAACAGCTACTACCTTGATGCAAACCGAATAAGTAGTGCTGCGAATAATCACTCTTTATCCCGCCGACAGAATTTCAGCTGCCTCCCAAATATCTTTTCCAGCCCTCTCTCAGGCAATACCGCTTTCCATCGTCCCCTTCGCGCAGAACGAACTTCTCCCATCGACCATCCCTGCCGGCGCCGATAACAAGGATGGTCCTATCGTCGCGCCAACCTATCACGCCCTTCGACGGGCTCCCGTATGAGTTACCCAGTGGCGGGACATAATGCGAGCCGGGTGGTGCTTCCTCCCCCATTTCAAAGTGGGCGCTTGCGAATGAATACACATCAGAGAATACTCTTGGCAATAGTGGAATTTTCCCGAGAATGCCCCATTTCTGGTTTGTTTGTTCTTCGGTCGGGGAAGCTGCAGCTGGAGTACGGTTCGTCGGTAGTCGGGGATGCGGAAGGTCGAACACGTGCAGGGTAGACTTATCCGAAGTTACAGCCAGTAGAAGATTCGAGGGCGAAATGGCAAGAGAGAATATCACCGCATGATCAACACCGCGTCGTAGCTCGGCCATTTTGGTGCAGTTAGCCGTAGAAAAGACCCGGACCAAAGTGCCCTAGATAGAATGCGCCTGGTCAGTAGTCTACGTCGCATCCATACTAGTAGGGGTAGGGGCGTACCGCTTCACTCGCCGTTGCCAACACTTCACCATCGGGACTCAATGTCATCGCGCGCAATGGCGTGCTGTGTGCAGGGATGATGCTGACATTCCCCGTCTCAAGCTCTACCAGTTGGACCTGGCCCGGAGACCGACCTGGAAAGGCGAGCACCTGCTGCCCTAGACAAGCCAGTCCCAGTGGGTTATCCGTTGTCTCGAAATATGAAAGCTTCTGCGGAGGGTTCGAGAAGGCAAAGATGTGGATGCTATTGAGGAGGGCGACAACGATGCGCGACTTGGACAGTCGGACGCCCAGGACCGAGGTGCGGAACTCCAGCGTAATTACTGCTTTCTGTCTTGCGTCATCCCAAATGACCAACTGCGACCGCTGTGTGAGCATAAGCTGGGCAAGATAGATAGGAGTCTGCGCACCTTATTCTGAGGGAACTTTGGCTGTCTCCCTCCGCCAACGATAGCTAGGTAGTTCGTCTGGCCAAGCATCTTGACTACCCCGATGCCGGCATTGAAATCTAGATGGAGCGAACGGCATTAGTGATACGGAGCTGAAGGATGGTGGGGTTGAAGCTATCATGTATACCTCTTGATACTCTGAGCTCACATGGGTCGGTATTGAAGACTGCATCGAGATCATATTGTTCTTAGCTTGGATATCCCGGAAGGAAATCTATTGCAGGAAGGGCATGGTTAGGACCTACCACAGAAGCCGGTGTCCAACCCAACTGCGAAGCAGGAGGTATCATTATTGAATGTAGCAGAGAGTGAGAGTGGCCCCACAGACTCATCGATAACTTGTCGGGTGTTCATTCTGGCCACCAGGGAAAGAGGCCATCAGAGCTATGGATGGTAGAAAGGTAGACAGGAAACTAGAAGATCGACAGCGGTCGCTGACCTCACCCGAGCATCAGTAACGTAGATAAGGCCCGGGGGTCCGCTTTTGGCTGGGGGGATGCCGGAAGGGCAGCGGATGCCGGGCCAATAGACTGTCTGCGCAGCGTGGTGATGTTGTTCAACGGAGATCAATGCACATCATCTTACACCCAAACAGAAGGCGACGAAGAACTTCTTGATATACTTCGGCGAAGATGATCGAGAATAAAGAAAAAGAAAAGAAAAACATGTAGTGACAAGGGCGTGATTCGAACCCGCGCGGTTAGTCTACCGTTTTGCGGTTAGGAATATTCCGTAAGTCAATACTAATGTCTCGGAGCCATTGTTTCAGGCCTGAGGCCTAAAATTCCAAGCTTGTATGGTATTTGGGTAATTGCTTACCGCTACGGCGGCCCGCAGCGACCCACGGCGGCGGTGGAAACGCCTTCTGCTGCCCCCGACCCCTGAGAAGAACTGGGGAGAGCACAGAGGCTAGTAGCCAGACATTGCAGCAACAACCACTTATGCTTTCATTTAGTTGACTGGTCGCGCTGTACCTCAGAGAACAGGTTAGCGGATAATATATGAGTTGGACTAAAGGAACAAATTCCCTATCGAGTCATAGCACTGGCCGCCGAGTGGAGACCTGAAGTGTGTTCTCTCTCAGTGAAAAGACAATAATTGATGATCAAGGCGTCCCCAGATTGGACAGGTATTATAATGAGTGTTGAAAGAGTACGTAGGTAGGGAGATACCCAAAGACAAGGTCTGGGCATACTAGATGGGATTCATACTGTGTACATTGAAATCGGCAGCTATCTACCTAAGCAATTGAACAAAGCGTTCGTAAGCATGTACCTTAAGTTGCTTAGTAGGGGGATAACTACTAGACTCCATTTACTCCATACAGGAACCGTGCCTGGGAGCCCGCTATCCATGGGAGAGTAACTGAATTGTTTAGAAAAGTGGGAGTGGTACGACCAGTAAGGTATCGATGTATCATCGGTTACATGAGATACCAATATTACCAGCGACCGATCAATCTGGAGAAAGAAAGAGGGCGATGATTGGACCGTTGGGGACTGCAGGGTGAAAGGGGGCAGTTGTGACCGTTCCAGAGCGGTAAGAAATTGTTACGAACAGGAAAACGGGAGGGAGGAAATCCCCCCCTTAGAGAGAGTCTAACAAATCCCCTAACTGCCAGATCAGTAGCAAGCGCCAGCCAAACGGCTCTTTAGTCCCTCCAGCTTGCCCAGAGAGAGTCCGCCCGTCGTCGAACCTCAGGGGAGCAACGCAGCCATTCCACATCCCATCCCATCCACTCCTCCATCTAATTCATTCAACCTTCATTCCACCTCTCTTGTTTTCCCCCCCCATTCCTTTCCTTTGGCTCAAACCACCTTCGTCCTTGTCTCTGCCACTCGCTTTCTCCCTCTATTTTCTTCAATCTCTTCTTCTCTCTTCTTTAATTTCCTCCATTCCTCCCCTTTTAATTCACCATGTCGTTCAACGCGGTATGTTACTTCCTTCCCCTTTCTGGCCTTGTTGCTCTGAAGCCTATCCATGCTCCTTCCCCCTCCCACTCAACCCACCCCGTCCATTGTCCCTGGAACCGTCGTTTTCTTTTCATTATCTGTCTTCAGGCTCTCGGCCAGAGATTTGTCCACGATTAATTTCTTGCTCTAATTCCCAGATGAAGCTCCGTCGCAAGAAGAATGTCAAGAAGGGTATCCAGTTCTGTCTGATGGTCTGTGGTGCCAGCGGAACCGGTATGTGCTGCATCATACAAACCAGCTTCGATTGCAGAATTGACCGAATTCCCCCCTTTCGATAGGACGTACCACCTTCGTCAACACTCTTTGTGGAAAGAAGGTCCTAGAAGGCAAGGACTGCGACGACCCGGCCAACGCTCACATTGAGGAGGGTGTCCGCATCAAGCCAGTCACAGTTGGTAAGTCACCGCCATCTGGACCACCAGCATACACGCCACTAATGAGATCTCGAAAAAGAGTTGGAATTGGACGACGAAGGCACCCGCATCTCCCTCACCATCGTTGATACCCCCGGTTTCGGAGACCAGATTGACAACGAAGCAAGGCACGTTGAACTTGGCCGTCTTCTCAACACCCCCTACGAATACTGACCGTCCCAACAGCTTCGGCGAAATCGTTGGATACCTTGAGCGCCAATACGATGACATTCTTGCGGAGGAATCACGAATCAAGCGTAACCCCCGCTTCAGGGACAACCGTGTTCACGTCCTGCTCTACTTCATCACACCGACCGGCCATGGACTGCGTGAGCTGGACATCGAATTGATGAAGCGCCTTTCCCCCCGTGTCAACGTCATCCCCGTCATCGGCAAGGCCGACTCTCTCACCCCTGCCGAATTGGCCGAATCCAAGAAGCTTATCATGGAGGATATCGAGCACTACCGCATTCCCGTGTACAACTTCCCTTACGATATCGAGGAGGACGACGAGGACACCGTGGAGGAGAATGCTGAGCTTCGTGGTCTGATGCCGTTTGCCATTGTTGGCTCTGAGGACTTCGTTGAGATTGACGGCAAGAAGGTGCGGGCCAGGCAATATCCTTGGGGTGTCGTGGACGTTGAGAACCCCCGTCACTCGGACTTCTTGGCCATCCGCAGCGCTCTTCTTCACAGCCATCTCGCAGACCTTAAGGAAATTACCCACGATTTCCTCTACGAAAACTACCGTACTGAGAAGCTCAGCAAGAGTGTGGATGGTGCTACGCCGTACGTATACCCGCTTGCCATTGTCATGGTCCGCTAGAACGAAAACTAATGCATAGCCACAGTACACAAGACTCTTCGATGAACCCAGAAGACCTAGCATCCCAGTCCGTTAGACTGAAGGAGGAGCAGCTTCGTCGCGAGGAGGAGAAGCTCCGCGAGATCGAACTCAAGGTGCAGCGCGAGATCGCTGAGAAGCGCCAGGAACTGTTGGCTCGTGAGAGTCAGCTGAGGGAGATCGAGGCTCGCATGGCGCGTGAAGCAAGCCAGAGTCAGATTGATAGCATCAGCGATGCTTGAGCTCTTCCTGAACCTGTTCCCCGGAGGGAGACGGATCTTGCATGTTGACCCCGGACGCCGTTTGTGCCTATGTAATGAGATTCGTGGCACGGCAGTTGTGACTGTCGACGGGGGAAAGATTAGTCGACCGTTTATTCACGTTAATAGCTTCTTATCCGAGAGGAGAGGGGAAAATGCAACGTTCCGTTTATCTTGACGACTGGCAGCATTCCCCTTTGTTCACTCAGAGGGTTGCGGACAAGAGGTGATGGAATCCTGCTGCTGCTCTGCTCTTTCCCTCTCCCAAATTTTGGCTTCTTCCCATGTCTTCTTTAATCTGGTCGAAAGATCTCCGAACTGTTTCGCGCTGCCCATGTTGCGAAGCTTGGGGTCAGAGATAGCATCTTTTTAATTTGCTGACAGTTGTCGCTGAACCTGCATAACCTCCTTCTCATTGCCCATCCCTTTTTTTATTTTTTTCCCATTTCTGCTTTTGTCGATGAAACCTGTCCCAATCTCAAGCAGCGCAGCAAGATTCCCTCTTTTGTCGTTTCATATTCCTTGTGCTCGTGGTTCATGTCTTAATCTTATCATCATATGTCTTAGTTGAATAGTAGTATATGAGGACAAAAGACCCGAAGTTTTCCCTGGTATGTAAGTTCTGATGGCATGGTGAGTAAATGTTCTATTCCCCATCGTGTCTACGCAGGACTAGGAACATTGCACGTAGAGTCATTACTACAAGAAGTAAGACACAACACATTGCCGTTCAGACCAGCATCAGATTCCAGTCTTGACCCTTCATTTCTTGGGACCCAGCATAATGAGTTGCATAACTTCATTATGATATTATTAGATAAGCATCAGATGTCTCTTCTGACCGTGTAAGCCATGAAACCTAGAGCGTGTTTGCCATCTATATGATAAGTGGTGAGGATTTGGCTTAGTATTCGACGACTCTGAGCCTTTTTTTACTGATCGTTAGAGCTCTATCTCTTTAGGAGTATGCTGAGAGATACTGATAATAACCCAGTCGTTGAACTGCTACAATATATATCTAGCAACAAGACCCACTTCAATGCAGTCAATCATGGATGGTCATGACATGTACTCACTATACTACTGATCTATAGTACTTAGTCCTTAGTATATCATCTATCCTCCCATACTGGCCTTGTCCGAGTTAGCTGTAACTGGCTTGAATAGATGCTGGCAGAAAATAATTCCGCCTATAACATCGACAGACAGAGGGTGTATATTGTTTCTATTTTTATTTCAGAAAAAGCAATTCCCAGTCCTTTCCTCGCTCTCTATTCCGTATAGTCTAATTGTGCGTGGCAGTTATACGCCAAACTCCATGGGAACGATCCGGACTTGGTTGCGGTATACTCGGTATAGAGACATCAAACGGGGAGAGATAAGAACCGAAATTACGGTCTATAATTCCACTATCCATCTCTCCATCTGTCTAAGAGGAGTGAGAAGAATCTCATGAGATTAGTAATGTTGTTAGCATTGATCGGCCTCAGTGTACCCCGCCATTCAGCCGCACCAACTCAGCGCCATGCACCTTCCACTTGTGAGTTAGCACCCTTGTAGCTAATGGCCAAAGAAAAGCCCACCCCCCTCCGAATTCATCTCCATTCTCTTACGCTACTACACTGGTCAAGGCGTTGGGACATATCTCTCCGTCTGCGCTTCAGACAGACGCGATATATAGTTTCTGGTCTCCTGGCCAGCTTGTCGAACTTGAGGTTCATACGATCTTCACTGAACATCGCATGTGAGACTTGAATCGCACCATGTCTCCAGAACTGGCACGCAACCCTGTTCTGACAGGACCTGCCTTTACCTACACAGAGCTCCCGCGAGAGTCTCCACATCCCACTACTCGCATGATACGCCTTCTGCCGAATAAAGATAAAGCTGCCCAAATAGAATGCGAGATCTTCAACTATGAGTTCATATTAGATACGAGCGGTGGGGATTCACACATATACGAGGCGCTTTCATATGTATGGGGAAGTGGCACGAGCTCCCGAACGATTATACTGAACGGCTGCCGATTCCCTGTGACTGAGAATCTCTATGTTGCTCTGTCCTACCTCCGAAACCGGCAGCTTGAAAGAATAGTGTGGGTTGATGCTATATGCATTAATCAGAGTAACCGGGATGAAAAAGCCCAGCAGATCCCATTGATGAGGGAAATTTATGCACAAGCTCAACATGTCATTGTTTGGCTTGGTGAGGCTTATGACGATGGCGATAGAGCCCTTGAAGGACTCCGGTGCCTGGTGGAAGGACAGGATATAGATATTGAGGGGTGTGGAAAGTTATGCGTGAATCTGTTCCAAAGAGCTTGGTTTCGCCGTATCTGGGTAAGATATTACTCTGTATATTTTCCATCGTCAGAGGAGTGTCAACTAACAACAATAGTAGGTTCTTCAAGAGGTTGGCGTCGCACGATTCATTTATATCATGTGTGGCTCAGTTCAGATAAACGGACATATCTTATGCGAAGGCCTCAATAAACTTAGTCTTCCTCCAAAAGATCAAGACATGATAGGCCCAGTCGTTTTTCTTATTAAGGGGGCGCTTTTCCGGCCAAGATATGAGCCCATGTCACGAGGAACTCTTACTATTGGGGAGCTTGTGGGCATGTACTGCTTCCACGATGCTACCGAGCAGCATGATAAAGTTTACGCACTTCTAGGCTTAAGTGCTGACCCGATGACACCCGCTCTGACGCCAAACTATGACTTCCCCTGGAACAAAGTGTTCAAGCAAGTTACCAATCACATTTTCCCAAAATGCTCTGTGGAAACGTGGCCTGAATCAGATATAGCCATCATTAGAGGCATGGGCTGGGCGCTAGGCCATATTTGCTCTGTACGACACGTATCAGACTTCGGCCAGCAAAAAGTGAAAATGTACTTGAATGACACTGCCCAATTAGTTGGTTATCAGAGCGACTGGGAAACTGATTGGGAACTTCAGACTTTTGCACAGTTCTTTGAACCTGGTGACATAGTTTTCCTTCTTCATGGGGCGTCGAGACCAAGTATCATTAGACTTTGCAGAGACCATTTCAGGATCATCACACCTGCCGTGACTCTCCGCAAAAGACGCCCCAGAGAGTCTCTGGAAGGAACATCTCGAGGATGGCATACACCGGGTGGATTCTTTGATATCTTACTGGCGTGGAGAATTCCTCTGAATAACGATACTAGGTCCCAGAAATGGCCTGAAACAGAGCTTCCTGACATGGTTCCAGCCTATCAAGAACAGTCCTTTGAGGCGGAATATAGACGAAGCAATATTACCCGAATCATGGTAGGCGTTGCCATGGAAGCATTGGCCTTAGAAAAGCCAGAAAATGAGGATATAGCGCATTTGCTCGTCTCGAGTGGTACAGATAATACAACTGCTTCGAAATTGACTAAGGCATCTGGAGAGGATATCCGATCCTCTTCTGACAAGATCTTGCAAAGCTTCTTCCAAAGTGAGCAAGACGATGTATCAATCTCTCAGGACATGGTCAAAGCAGTGGCAGAGAATTATGGACCGTGTGGCTATATAATCATGGAGCTCCTTTTCCAGCTCCAAGGATCTAGTCTTCCCATCTCTGAAGAAGTGATCGAGGCAGCAGCAGGAAACTTTGGAAAATATGGAGATCAGGTTATGAAGGCTATCTATCGCCACCGTGGAGAGTTCTTCCCAATTTCCGAAGAGGTGGTCAAGGCAGCGGCAGGAAATACTGGAAGAAAGGCAACCAAGATATTAAAGCTCCTCTTCAAAGCACAAGGGGAAGCCATTCCAATCTCAGGAGAAGTACTCAAAGCGGCAGCAGCAAACCGCTCAACCCATGGGTTTGAGATTCTGAAGATTATCGTTCACCATCGTGGCCAAAATCTCCCGGTATCTGAAGATGTGATTATAAACGCAATAGAGAATGATGAGTGGGGATACGACAATATACATTATCTCTTTGAATGCTGCGATAGGAAAGTTCCACTTTTTGAAGAACTAGTTAAGGCAGCAGCAGAAAGGGACGTGACGTTTCTGAGATTACTGCTTGAGCAAGGAGAGGAAAGCCTTCTAGTCTCCGAGGAAACGGTTAAGGCAGCAGCAGGATGTGTTACTGGGAATGAGTCCCTGAAATTACTCTTTCAATATGGAGAGAAAAGTATTCCAATCTCTGAGGAGGTGATTAAGGTAGCGGCAGGAAATGAGATGTATGAGAATAGAATCCTGGAAGTACTCTTTCAGTACGCAGAGGGAAGCCTTTCAATCTCTGAGGAAGTAGTCAAGACAGCAGCACAGAATGAGGGCAGTGGAACTGCAATTATGAAATTCCTCTTCCAACAGAAAGGAGATAAACTTCCAGTGACTGAAGAAGTGGTCAAGGCAGCAGCTGGAAATGAGGGCTGTGGACATGATATCATAGAGTTACTCTTGCAACAGAAAAAAAGAAGCGGACTTCCAGTGACCGAAGAAGTGGTCAAGGCAGCAGCTGGAAATATGCGCCGTGGATTTGTTATCATGGGGTTCCTCTTTCAACAGAAGGGAGATAAACTTCCAGTAACTGAAGAAGTGGTTAAGACAGCAGCAGGAAATCCGTGGTATGGATATCTCATTGTGGATTTAATCCTGCGAGTGAGAGGGAATAACCTTCCAGTGACCGAGGAACCACTTGAAGCCGCGGAGAATACTCGATGCAGAGCAACGATCCTGGAAATTTTGCAGCCAAAAAGAAGCCTTCAGACAACGGTCACCGAAAGCCCAGAAGTCCCAGAGATTTCGGAAAGTGCAGAGAGTTCAGACAGTCCAGAAAGTCTCGAAGATCCACCAAGTTCAGAAAGTCCCGAAAGCTCGGAAAGTTCGCTGTCATCGGATGAATTGGACGAAGAAGACTAGAGTGAGATAGTAGTATAACAATCTACAAATACTACTCATTGGAGCCTGTAGCAGCCGTTTGGGTAGAAAATCACCAGGAAGATCCTGCTTGTTTAGGAAGAGATCCGTGACCCCTTTCTAATCAATGACCAGGGATATAGAATAGACCTTGGAGACGTCCAGCATGAAAGCTCTCAAAGCTTAAAACCAATAAGGCTATGAATATCTGCATGTATAGAGGCCATTGAACCGTATAGACGATTCGCCTACTCATTTTGGGATTGCTTATACGGAGTTAGGAAGCCTTAGTACTACTAGGATAAGATGTGGTGTTATCTACTTGACTGCTCTGCATACGAGCACGAACATAGTATACATAGGAATGAAATTCACACATACAAAAGACTCAAAACACAGATGCCCCGCTGAGTGTTTTCGAATTTCGCCATTCTCCAGGGATCATGTGGATGGACTTCGGGTATAAGAGTAATAATATCTATGGAGGGACGCATATACTGCTATTGGGTTGCCAGGCCAGAGTTAACCATGTGACCGGGTCCCTTGGAGGCCAGGAATAACTCAGGTGACAGTGTAGAGCCCAGGAGGTGGTTAGGTAGTGAGCCCGTGATGGGTGAGGTGGCATTCCAGGCTCGAGCCATGACTAGTTAGGATCTATAGTCGCAGTCTAACAACCAATTGGATAATAGTGATTGGATAAGCATGTGGTATGGATGCGCTTCATTGTACAAAGATAATTTGATCAAGCTGACCTGATACAGACAGATCGAAGTGACAACATGGAGGTATTATAAAAAGAAGATCCTCGGTTCAGCTCAATAAGTCAAAGTGGCCGCAAAGGTCAACGAAAACTGAGCTTCAAAGAAAAAAAAAGATGCAGTGGATATATGCGCTTTGCGACCATCATAGGGCCATTCTAAAGTGCAGTCAAAGGCAGTCAATGTGCATGAGTTATTTCTCGTATTCCCCTCTCTTTCTTCTTATTTCAGCGGGCCTAGTGTTGCGGCTTGTTCCAGAAATCCAAGCTGGCTACCACGTCCTCGCCCGATTCATCTTCGTAGGCATACAGAATCTGGACGGTGGTTAGTGCTGCAGGTGAACATCACGTGATTCAGAGCGACTTACCTCTCGCGTGGAAGAATGCAACATGCGGATGTTCTTTCCGGTCATGATATGGACCAATTCACTCGTCTCAATGTGTCGAATCTCAATGAAGTTTGGTTCGAAAGCAAGAATGTAAGGATAAGAGAGGGCAAAAGCGTTAGGGTTGCCTTCCCATGAGATCTTCCAATCCGGGCGTGCGCGCCAACCATTGCGGTTGACAAAGAAAGAAAAGTCGCTGTAATTGAGCAGGAACTCTCCATTCATACGCTCGATATGGATCGGCTTGACGTTCTCTTTGCGTGCAACGAAGTCGAGTGAGGTGTCGGCCTGATCCAAGAGTGACTGCGTCTCGGTCGTTTCCAGACTGACAACTTCGAAACCACGTGCACAGCCAACGCAAAGTGTGGAACGGAGGAAATGTATCGAAGACGATTCGGCGGGGATGTAAAATTCCTGCCCTGAATGTTAGAAATGCCAACCACGAGGACACAGACAGAAAGTGGACGCACCTTGAAGAGCTTCAGACTATCCTGGCCACTCTGGAACATCTTGCTGACCGCAGACTTCTTCTTGCCTTTAGCCAGATTATCCATGGGTTCGTAAACCTTGATGGTCGTCGACAGAGCCGAAGTCTTAACAGAGCACACCAAATGACGGCCCAGTCCGATACCGGCCTTGAAGAAGTTCGCATGTCCCTGGATCTTCTTGGGTCGCTTTGCGACTGTATTTTGACTTTCACTAATCTCCAAAGCCTCCATTGGGTAAGACGAGAGCGTCTTATTCGACAGGACCAAGAGTAGTTGATACTCTTCCAAAGTGTCCATTTGCGTAACCTGGCTCACGTCAAGGACTCGTCTAGGTCTAGCCGATTTATCCTTAGGCCAACGCTCAGACAAGTAAATGCCGCTGTCTGTACCATACACGAGCTTTCTGCCACCGTCTGCCGAAAAGTCATTAGCCATATCATCGAAAGCTATAATAGGAGCTGAGTAATAACATACCAACTGGAACAAGGCAATTTACCCTGTTGACAGAGGTAAAGAACTTCTCGCAAAGGACAGTTTTATTGTAGAAGTTGCTGTTCCGCTCCCTAAGTTTCCTCTGTTGCTCTTCTACCATTTCGATGAATTTCCTTCTTTGCGTAGGAGAAGTGGCGTATAGAGTCTGCTCATAACCCCCCTTACCAAGATGCCTGAAAGTGATGGGCAGGCCATCTTTAGTCGTGGGCGGATTTGCAGCAGCCTTGTTAGAGAGCAGACTAGAAGAGGGCCTCTTAGCGACACCAACCCTGGGAATCACCTCGTCCATTTGAGCAATGACCAGAAGCTCGAGAGGGATGGGCTTCCGATATACTCGGTACTCCTCCCGCTTGTTCACGATCTTGATTCTCACCAGGAGAACCGCATGATCGAAAAGGTATGCAGTAACTTCAGAACTGTCAGTTGGCGTTTTCTTGAAAGCCATCTTCGTCAGCATTTGACGGTTCTCTTCCGTCAGCTTCAGATCGACATATTCGCCCGGGGGAAACTTCAAAGCTGAATTGAGCTGTACAAGGTTGAAATGATTCTCAGCCCTTCCACTCTCAGCATTGACGCGAGACAGGAAATCTTTGATGAGCTTGATGGCCTTGGGAATGTCTTGCTTGTCAGGATTATCGTCCGCCGTGTTCTTGGCAACCTGCTCCAGAAGCAAGGGGTACCTTGCCAGACGAGTGGTTGGCTTGGTCAAGTAACCGTTCAACTCCAGCTTCCGTGACTCTTTGAGACGTTCTGTTTCCTCAACGAATCTCGCAAAAGCCGGGTTTGATGCCTTTTCTTTCTCGAACTCGTACTTTCCGTAGAGCTGGTTTGCACCGTACTTAATGAATGGGTCAAAGCGTGGCACGTGCTGCAAGAAGATATCACCGACTGTCTTGACGACGTGGTTCTCCTTCTGGCGTGCGTTCAGAGCCTCACACAATCCGCCGTTGACCTTCAAGACTTCCAAGCAATTTCCGAATACCGTGCGAATGAATTTCTCCCGTCGGTGCTCAGGGATTGGCGAAAGATTAGCATTGCCTGCCGAACGCAATGGCCTCATCCAGAAGTCTCGTAGGTACTCGAGGTCCTTGACGAAGTCGCGCTCGGTGTACATGATCTCGAAAATGATCTCCTGACGTTTCTTCTCGCGGTCGTCAATGCCATCAGATATCTCTTTAGGAACCATGTTAATCCACAATTTCTGATTATCGTTATCGTCGTCATCACCGTGCAAACTGCCCTTGGAGGCAGACGAGCGGAGTCCCGGCTGCGGCTTGAGGTTCAGTCTAGCTTGCTGTTCTAACCTCCTGGGACAAGCAATCGAGTAGCATAAGCTGTCGCGAGTGCAAGTCGGCGAGTAGCATTCAGTCAATAGCGTGAACACTCCATTTACCTCCGAACTGGGCGCTTCCTCTCCCATGGTTTCTTTGAACTGGTAAAGCTCACCGGGAGCATCTCGCAGACGGTGGTCATAAGTCACATCGTGGAAGAACTTCTGCGCATCCAAAGCGCGTCCCAACAGCAGAGCCAGATTGCGATCCATAGTCTTGATGATGTAGGCGATCAGGTCGACCGCCTCCGCACCGGAGAACGCATTCTGATACGACAGTCCGTTCTTTTGCCGTTCAGCGAGCGTAATCCTCTCACGGAAGACATCGGCCACTCTCGAAAGCAGGGCTGGGTAAACTAGCGGCACCTTACTCCGACGGGAATTGCTTTGGACAAGCGTGGACGTGTTACTGGGTTTCGGAGCAATTTGGCTTTGCATGCTCATAGTACGGTCCGGAACAACAGTCGATGCCATGGACATGGTGCGGGAGTTCATGGAGCCATCGCTAGGGGGACGAGACTTTCCGTTAACATCATACGCGTTAATCACATCTGCTGGGTACGAGGAGGCTTCCGGGGGTGGACTAGGGCCGGAAGGCTGTCGCCTGGGAGGAATGACCCGTCCAGTTTGTGTTGTATGAGCGTGATCGCGGTCAGTGGAGTAAGTGGTCAATGACATGGAGCGCTCGTTCTGATTCCTCTCCGGAACCACACGTCCCTGAGGTGTCATGGGTGCGGCGCCTGCATTATAGGGCTGTTGGCGGGAATAGGTTGCAGAGGTATGGTTGAAGCCACTGGATGGTGGCTGATATATCGGTGGCCCTCCCAACCTCGCCATTGACCTTGATCTGTAAGCGTCGGAGTTCAGGGCCGGGTGGGGCACTGGTCGAGCATAACCCTTTGCATCCGGATATTGTGGCCCGTGGTTCGGTCTCGAATCAAGCCTCTGCGGCTGAGGGTAAGCAGAGCGTCCGGGATAGGGTCGTGGAGGATTCTGGGAAGGGTGCTGGGAAGTCATTGTAGCTGCGCTTCCGCCGTACGGTTGATAATAACCGTTGGGGGGGCCCGGGGGGTATCCATTCTGCATCTGGCGCGCGGGTGGTGGCGGACCCCTCTGCATTTGCGGATGGGGCACGTGTGAAGACATGGTATGGGCCCGATCTTGGGAGAACTGAGGAGTCTGGGAGGTCATCGTCTGCGAGCGTCCCGGTGCTCCGCCGAAAATCTCGGAGAATGCAGCATCACGTTGAAAAGCGGAGGGATGCCCGTAAGGCCGGTAGTTCCGGCCTTGCTGACCCCCTAAATCGGCCATAGTGTGTATGTAGCCCCCTCTTTACTCCTCGCTCTGGGGATATCTCGGTGAAAGGTGGCAAGAAGGTGAATCACACGAGGCGAGAGGAGGGTGAGGTGAAGGTGGGAGAAAGGGAGGGTATCGAATCCGGTCGTAGAGAGCGTGCAGAGCGTCGCGAGGAGATCGTTTCGAATCGTGGAGTAAGGAGAAGGAGGAGAGCGCGGGTGGGAAAAAAGAAAATGAGATACTCCACGGGGCGATAATTTATAAGCGGAATCAAGAGTAAAATAAGACAAGAATAAAATTCGAATAGGAGAAGTAAAAGCCTCTACACACAAAAGCCCCCTCGATGTATCATGCCTTTGGGAGGTCCAGTGTTGGTGCGATTTGGAAGTCTGGGGAGGGTGTCGAGACCGCGTGGTGTGTTAACGATCCAAGTGCGCTAGGAGCCTTGAGCGCAACGGCAAGCCAGGGCCCCTGCAAGTTCATAACCTCAGCATGCTCCCTCGGGCGGGATCGGTCGATCAAGACTGGGGGTGGCGTGCCTGGGGAAGAGGGAGAGAAAAGAATCTGAGGGGGTAAGGCCAGGAAAGAGGGGGGGGGGGAGGAGGAGGGGGGGGGGGGAAGGAAAGTTGTTTTTAAGGTTATAGAGGGAGAGAGAGTTGAAGGTAGAGAGTGGGGAGAGAGAGGGAGGGCAGTAGTGGATTAGTGGGAGTAAATAGGCAGGTGTCAGTTATTATGATTGCCAGGGAAGTTGGTGAAGAATGGGACCGGCGGCCGTGTAGGAGTCTAGGAGAAGGAAGAGCACGGGGGTTGTTGGGTCGAACAGGCACATGTCACTCCTAACCCGGATAGGCCACCTTCTCCTATACGGTGGCCCGGGCGGACTACTTCGGTCAACCTCTCATTCCGCCGACCTGCCAAAGCTATCGTGTTTATCCAGCTGGCTGCTTCCGACTGACGTCTGGAGACGATATTAATTCGGATTACGTCTGCTTTGGCCCAGGATTCGTCTCACCTATCCAGGCTCTTGCTTCTCCGCTTCTTTGTTCCTTTCTTTTTTCTTCTTCTTCCTCCCCCTTCCTTTGCTCTCACTCCTGATCCTCGTGCTTCTTGGGTGGATTCGGTCATCATGGCGGACAGCGAGTTCTCCCCCAAGTTCGCTCCGTTCTTTTCCTTCGTAAGTTGCTCCCTCACGGTCTTGATTGTGAAAGTTTCACGCGACATGTATCGCTTGCTAACTCACCAAAAAAACAGGCAGGTATTGCGGCAGCTGTGAGTATCAACTACACGCCACCCGTTCCGATCACCACACGCTAACCACCTCTCCAAAGATGATCTTCGGATGTATGTCGACTCGCAAAGCTGGGGGTATTGATTGATTGTTACGGGAACATACCAGCTCACTTCATCTAGCAATGGGAGCCGCATACGGAACGGCGAAGTCAGGAATTGGTATCTCCGGAGTGGGAACCTTCAGGCCGGACCTGATCATGAAGGTATGTTGGATCTATTCCAGCTTTTTGTCGCATCTTCCGCATTGTCATGATTGTACTAACTTGTGCAGTCCTTGATTCCCGTTGTCATGTCCGGTATTATCGCAGTTTACGGCCTCGTCATCTCGGTCCTCATCGCCGGTGACATGGATCCTCCCCCCAACAAGCATATGAGCCTTTACACGTATGTTTCCCGATTTCCGCCTCCACTCATATACAAAAGATCTGATGATATTGTCTTGGAAGTGGCTTCATGCACCTTGCTGCGGGGTTGTCGGTTGGCCTCGCAGGCGTGGCTGCCGGTTACACTATTGGTGTTGTTGGAGATGCGGTAAGCAGTCATTGCGAGGAGTGTCTGGATGGAAGTGCGCAGGTGCTAATATGGACACAGGGTGTTCGTGCGTACATGCAACAATCTCGTGTTTATGTCGGTATGATTCTTATCTTGATTTTTGGCGAGGTTCTTGGTCTCTATGGGTAAGTACACATCCACTGGAGCAGTCAAGATATCATACTTACACTCATAGATTGATTGTTGGCTTGATTCTCAACTCCAAAAGCTCTGGCTGAGCGGGTTCTGCATGTTGCGCTTGGTGTTCCCGGTTCTTGGCCACTCATGTCCACCATGGACGTAATTTTGTCCCCTATAGGAATACTGCTGTACAGATGAGTGCAGCCAGATTGCGATCAAGAAGCAGCAATTCTGCTTATTGTCTAGGGACCATTCAGTCGTTGGCGCTGGCACTGGTATTGATGCCTTTCGTCCGGGGAGGTCTGTTGTCTTGTACTAGTACATTGCTGGAGTGTTGAAATAGCATATACGTTACTTGAAATGTCATTATATCCCTCTCTATCTTTCTATTCTTGGATTTAGATATCCATTTTCTAGTCGAAAAAAAGATCGCAACCGCTGAGCAGCGAGGTGATGGCTGGTGACCGACAGGGGACTCGAACACGCAGGCCCGTGGCTGCCCCGCCGGCCGGTAACGTCAGAGTCTCTTCTTTCCCGTAGCGCCGCCGGCTGGATGAGAGAGCCAGACCGGCCTCATCAAAGCTCTTCCATCCCGCAAAATCCTCTTGCGAATCCCCGCGCCGTTGCTGTTCCCCTAATCAATCTCTATGTGCGATAATAACTCGCCTGCATTACTCTACCAGCTTTAAGGGACCCGGTACTCGCCCAATTGCTACCCCAGCGACTCCTTGTTTTTCTCCCCACACCTTTCCCCCTCCCCGCGGTCCTCCGCGACAGGATCCCTTGCCATTTTCTGGGTCACCAAAACCATCGATGCGCTAACGACATGCAAAGATTCTCAGTCCCAACTAGCCAGTTTAAGATGGGGTCGGAAGATATTCACGAGAGGGAAAAGGAGATAGTGGCTTCAGTCCGACCGCCTCATCAGCGTCGACTGAGTCCGTTCGTTATCGCTGGTCGTGCTGAAGAGAAACAGCTGGGGATATCGACTCGTCGGTTGAACGTCAATGACTTCGCACTGTTGAAGACACTGGGCACAGGTAAGCTTCGCTTCGTCGCTTGCGCAACCTAGCCAGTGTCTGACGGCGGCGATTCTTGTGCCCAGGCACATTCGCTCGGGTGTGGTTAGTGAAGTTGAACGACGAAAGGCAACGCAAGAACAGGGTCTACGCTCTGAAGATACTCCGAAAGGCAGATGGTATGTAGTTTGCGATGCATACTGCAGCAACAGCACCTGGCTAACCGTTTCGGTTTCGAACTTTGACAGTGATCAAGCTGAAGCAAGTCGAGCATGTCCGCAACGAACGGAAGACTCTCGCAGATGTTTCCGGCCATCCTTTCATCACGACGTTGATTGCCTCCTTCTCCGATGATCAGAATCTATATATGTTGGTATGAAGCCTAGATTCATCCGTATTCCTGTCACGCGACCAACCCTCAACCAGAGCAGTGAAACCTGTGGCATCATGGCGATGGAAGACTAATGTCGTCATAGTTGGACTATTGCCCTGGAGGCGAGATATTCAGCTACCTACGACGTGCACGACGCTTTAACGAGAATACATCCAAGTTCTACGCGGCCGAGATAGCGTTAACCATCGAGTTTCTCCATGACGTGGAGGGAGTTGTTTATCGAGACCTTAAGCCGGAGAATATCCTGCTTGATGCCGAGGGTCATATCAAGCTAGTTGACTTTGGGTTCGCAAAACAGGTTGGCGACCATGAGACCTATACTCTGTGTGGGACTCCTGAGTATCTCGCCCCCGAAGTCATTCATAACAGCGGCCACGGCCTTGCCGTAGACTGGTGGGCTCTAGGTATCCTCATATACGAGTTCCTTGTCGGACAGCCGCCATTCTGGGACCAAAACCCGATGCGCATATACGAGCAGATCGTCGAGGGTCACATACGTTATCCTCAGAACATGTCGCCTGCAGCCCAGAACATCATATCGTTGCTCTGCAAGACCAACCCGACTGAGCGGCTGGGCTACATCTCCGGGGGCTCAGCTCGAGTCAAGACGCATCCCTTTTTCGAAGACATCAACTGGGATGACCTGTTCTACCGCCGTATCAAGGGACCCATCATCCCTCGAGTCGATCATCCTGCGGACACTGGAAACTTTGAAGAATATCCAGATCCGGATGTGAAGAATCAGAGTCTTTACACTGATGATTTGAGAGACAAGTACGAGGCACTTTTTGCTGATTTTTGATCGCTTAGCCGCTTTTGAATGCTCTTATGTCAGGCCACTCTTTGTCGTCCCGGCGACGACCGCACATGCGTTCCAAGCGCAACCGCTGGTGACATCTACCATATATCCTTCACCCTACCATGACAGGCTTGAAGCCGTCTATGGTGGCAGACTTTTGCCTTGCTCGCAATACACCCCGCGAAGCCTTGCAGCGATTACGGCACTTGTCCTAGTCTTCAGCGAAGAGCTCTACGCCCGTACTCTACCATCCACTGCGTCCCGCGACGCACCACAATATTGCGCGTGATGTCTAGCTGCATGCTTCTGCCATATCCGATGTGGCTTCTCGACATGAAGCGGGCTACAGATCCCGACCGGAAACTGACACTTGCGAGTACGCTATGAAGAGAAGTCATCATGACTTCACACTCGGATCCTGCAACGAGCCTTGTTATCGATCAATACTTCAATTGTCTTTAATCTTCTAAGCATGATGTGCTTCTTACTACATTCCTTTCTCTTCTTGAGCGTTTCAGATTGGCGAGCCAGTCATTTACACCTACAGCGCGGGGATTCATCGAACATAAGCCAGCTACTCACAGCACTCTCAGGAGGAACTGCTGCTTACACCCATCCCGCCAGTTCCTCTTATCAGCGGACCAGTCAGGGATATTCTTCAGTCACGATAATGAGTAACGATGTCTGGTTTCTTGCACATGCTTTCTGTCCACCTTTAACGGGTCCCCGGGGATGCTACTAAAACTTTGGTGAAAGGGGGGGGGGGGGGGCCGGTTGATATTACTTCACTTCTGTACTTTTTGTCTGGATGACACTGCGAGACATACAATTGGATACATAGTACAAACTTGCCTACTACAACTTGAATACAACACGTTAACACCTGAACATACACCGCACCCTTCTCCACCAATTATCAGAATACTATATATTATGATCTACTTCCTCCCCGTCCCATTAACCAACCCCACCCCCCTCCCCATCCCCTCCGCCACCATAACCCCCTCCCTAACCGCCCTCCCCACCAACCCCCTAAACCCCCCTTCCTCCAACACACACAACCCACCCATCGTACACCCCCCAGGAGAAGTCCCCCTCTCCTTCAACAACGCCGGATGCTCCCCACCAAGCAACAAATCCCCCGTACCCCTCAACACCTGCGCAACCGTCACCCTCGCCTCCTCCCTCCCCAACCCCATCGCCACGCCCCCATCCACCAACGCCTCCACAAACACAGCCAGAAACGCAGGCGTCGACCCACCCAGCACCGTGAACGTGTCCATCTGATCCGGCCGCACCTGCACCGTGCGTCCTATCCTGTTGAAGATCCCCTCCGTTAGGGAAATCAGCCCCTCCGGCACACGAGTCTCTGCGTTCGCTTGCAACTCTTCAGAGGGGAGCTCAATCGCTGTGATGGACTGCGAGATGGTAGCGCAGATGTTGGGCAGTGTGCGGACAACATAGAGGTCTTGTGGGTTGGAGAGGAGGGACCGAAGGGAGGACACGGTCCAGCCGGCGGCGATGCTGATGAGGAGTTTTGGGGTGGGAGTGGGACTGCAGAGGGCGGGTCTTGTCTCTGGGTCGTTGAGGAGGGAGGGGATGTCGGTGGGATCGCAGGCGAGGATGATGGTGTTGGCGGAGGAGATGGCGATGTGGTTGTCCGTGGAGGGGAGGGTGGTTAGGGTGGTGGTGAGGTGGGAGTGAAATTGGGATTGGAGGGCGTTGAGGGAGGAGGAGCTGCGGACGGTGGCGATGAAGTGGGTTGGGAGGGGGGTGTTGGTGCTGGTTGTGTCTGTGGTGGTGGTGGGTTGGGCGGTTAGGAGGCCGTTGAGGATGGCGATGCCCATTTTTCCTGGGTTGTAGTGTTAGTAGATGGGGGTGTGTAGAGGGAGGTGGGATGTACCGCAGCCGAGGATGGCGAGGGTGTTTTCTGGTGTAGACATGTTGGATGTAGTTATTGTTTTTGGTTTCTTTGGTGGGATGGATGGATGGATGGATGTATTGCACGTAGATGGTAGTGTGATGTTCCAGAGGTATTAAGTGTCACGAGAAGGATTAAGATTGACTGTTTGAGTTGAAGGAAAAAGAAATCAAAGACATGGGAAGATTGAATGAAGGCACGACAGCACCCCTCATCTTTGCTACCCCTCATTGCATCAATTGACTCCAAAGTGTCATCGAAGTATATCATCCAGATCCACTCGGATATCGGTGGGTCGCGCACTGCAAGCTGGCGGCTATTCTAACTGCACTCCAGCGTATGGCCTAGTAAAACCTAGTTGGGTGCTCACCGGCCGATAACGGTCGAGAATATCAGCTGCAGCTCACTGGATTACAGTTGTAACTGTGCATCCTTTGGATGACCACCTTGCATCGGCTAGAGATGCCATGGTTGGGAAAAATATCCTGGGATTGCTGCTTTGCAAGGGTGATGTAGAAAGTTATGGAGGGGTAATTGATTGAATCGGAGACATGAATAGATACCATAATTGCATTCATTCATTCACGGTCATACTCCATACACATAGCTAAACAATCTACCCAAAGAAAGCCCTAACTCGCCTTCTCACCTCCGCCTTAAGCGCCAAATGCTCAGCCATAGTGCGTGAAACTGCATCCTTATTTTCCGCTGCTCTCCGCACCAAATAACCCAGACACTCTCCCATACTACCCCAAGTCAAGCACTTGTACACACCAGGAGCCACACTGTTCTGATCTTTCAACTGCAACAGCCCAAAACTAACGCCATCCGCCATCCCCAGTAGCTGTCCGAACTCCACTCGGCCAGTGGGAAGCCCCGCCTGTAAGCGAGCCTGGTGCAGCTCATGCGCCGCCACAGCACTCTCAATATTATGCGTTGCCAAAAACAAATCCGTGGTGGGAAACCTGCGTCCGGATTCTCCGAGACCCTGATAACGCTGCTGCAAGACGCCCCGCACGATGGAGTTGTATGCGATATCGGTATCTTGCTTCGTATCATGGATGAGCTGTCTCGGGTCCGATCTCATGTACGCTCCCCGCACCAGCTTCAACTCAAACGTAAATCCTTCCCTGTCTGCTATCTCCATGTGCGACGCTATCGTGATCGGCGTACTTTTGAGATAAGCCTGGTATGTGTTATACACTACTGCCTTGCCGTTTCGGTTGTACTTGCGCATCATGTCCAACGTGAGGTTGTGGATCCCTTGGAGAAAGGAGTGCTGCTCAGCGTCCATGAGGAGACGGGCGTTCTTCTCGACTACCCGTTGGCACACTTCATCCAGGGCCTCGACCATTTGCGTGGGGACGGGTTGTCCGGAGGCGAAGGCCTCTGTGACTTTGGGTCCGGCCCCAGTGAGCCTAATAATAGGGATCAGCATCCACTGATTCACTCTCAAATCGGGTAAAATAATCCCTGGAATATGGGGGATCGACTTACTTTGGGGCAAGGAAGTCACCTTCGCCAAGCATGTCCACGGTCTTCAGGTAACCCTCCCGCCAGGCGGCGATGAACTCGCATGACTCTGTGTCGGTTGCCTTTTGGGATACCTGGCTGTGAGCGAATTGGGTTTGGTTCGTGCTGGAATCCTGCACTGTCTCCCGCGCGTAGGTCAAAATAACTCCACGTAGTCCTGTACTTTTGATTTGGCGGATCTTATCCTGGACTTGGCTCTCCTTTTCCCCCGCACAGAAGTGGTCGTAGAATGTCTTCTTGAGGAACCAATGGATGAGAGGATTGCGGTCCACATCTAGCAAGACACCGCGGGGCTTGGTAAGGAATGATAGAATAGACAGACAAGGAACGAGGAGGGCTTGGTGGGAGGAGATGGTTGTCACGAGGAGAGACCGCAGCAGAGTCTTGGTGGGCAGGACAGAATGAGGTGGTGCAGAGGAGGGTCTCTCTGGAGCTTGTGTCTTAGCTACAGAGGAGGAGATGCTAGGGACTTTCTCGAAGGTGGTCCCTGTAGCACAATATCGGAGAGATGGGAGGACTAGAGTAGGCCTTGTAAGGACACTGGTTCGTGCCCGTTGGCCAACCGGTGTCCTGCACAGGAGGTTGGACATGGTATGTGAAAGTTGAAAAGATGAAAGAGATCTGGAAGATGAAAGAACTGATGGCATACCCGGAGGCATCTTTATACCTTGGATCGCAAGCTGCGGGGTGCATTTGTCCCCTCAATGATAGGGATAAGCATGTCTTGGGAACTGATAAGATGACCACTTGGAGCAGGGCGATGCCGCTCATTGGTGCCCCCTAGATCACCGGCCCTATCAGTAATATTCTTACTCATGTATCAATGCTGAATTACGCTTTCATTCGTCCCTAAATGGATCCAATTGACGTGTCTGGCGGTTCCATCGGCAAAATAATGGCTAGGCTTCGACCGTCCCTGGATCGATGCTTGTTGAGTGAGGGGTAGACTTGAATCCGGTAGCCCTACCGTGTCAATAGTGTTGGATGTGCGAGACACACGGGTGCCTTTCTCTTTCATATTGTCTAAGCGAGGTCTTAAGGGCTTCTCCTGAATGGACAAGGGGTTCTGTTCTGAGGGTTCGGGAGCTGTTCAATTTGTATATAGTTATCAAGATCCTGTCATGGCCATCTTCTTATCCCGTGCTGTGGTCAGCGCTCTGGTCACGAAGACTAACAAGAGTCAACATGGAATAAGTGCGTTTATAGAAAGGCGTGCTATATCCATTGCCATAGTATGATAAAAGATATCGTCCAAAGGACATTCGTATACTGCGGAACGAAGCCGGAGAGTACTAAGACTTGGTCCATTGACCGCCGATCACACATGGCCGACTCCTCTTACTGAGCAGTCATGTGTGACAAACGCCATAGCTTTCCCTGCTTACTGCATTTGTCTTTCTGCCACCATCCCCTAAGAATCACTGTGGGTTCTCAGTGCAATCTGCCTTCCTATTGCGGAAAAGCAGGCCTCTCCATACCTCCTTGTCTGACCCGTTGACCCATATTCTTCCTCCTTACAAAGAACAAGAAGAAAAGCAAACAGTTGAAGAGTCATGATATTTTGCTTTCCATTCTACACTAAGCCTATCCGTTAGATTGCTACGGGAGCTTCGGATCGAAGCGAACAAGGCAAAGTGGTAGCATGTCCTTGAGCCCCTCGGACGCTGCACGAAACTACCTTTCATCTTCCGCTCTACGAAGAACAAATGCTTACGCTGCTGAACTATGTCCCTGAAGCTACGACACTCGCCTGAAGATCGCTACCACCACTCCGGTGAATCAATGGAATCCTCATCCGCCATTGTTTTCGAACAGAACACGAGCCCAGGAAGTGAGCGTGACGCAGCTTCTTCCTGCTGTTCTGGGTAAGAATGGTCTAATGGCTACTTTTCAGCAACTTCTCCTCCCAATTTATTCACCCTCTCCTCTACTCTTATGTCGGATCGAAGCGAACGAGACATCCAGATTCATAGTCCACAAAGGCCTCGACTCTGTATTTCCATATCAGCTAGTAATGCCGGCTTTAAATGATTGATCTCTATCATTTTGTAATTACCATACCTGTCCGTGACTTCCAAAAGTCATCGGAGTGCAAGCATGTCCGAACATCTTGAACATAGTAGTACTCACTACACTATAGAAGATATATAAAGTATTTTATTGTCTTAATGATCCCAACGAAGCGGAGTTGAGGATAAAGACATAACTGCCTAATTGACAAGCAAAGATCTGAGATTCCACGTCTTTAACTTGATACCAGCCTTGCTCATCGCTTCCCAATCTAACATTCATCTATTGAGGGCACCGCAGAACCCATAGTAATGGGCGCCCCGATGTCTTAAAAGCCAGTATTGCTTTCGATAACCTACAAGGTCTTTCTTCCCTGCTGGCCTAAACGCGCAAGCGAAAGGGTATTTCTTGGTCCCGCAACGCGCAATTATTTAGCCCACGGCGGAGGGTATGACACTGGGCTTGATACACCACGAACCACACAATAGGTGTGACTATAGTCCAGCCCTACTATCAGAAGCTGAGTTAATATAGCTCGGGCCACATTGACTGGAACTTTCCAAGTTATGCTGGGGTCTTCTGATAGCGTAATACCACACCTTATCTTTTCGCTTGCAAGACATAAGTGACAGCCATGTGGCCCATTGATCTTGAAGTGAGCCGATAAAACAGAACATAAGCACTGCCATAGTGATATGCCTTGCCAGAACCAAATACACATAAAATCTTGGTTTTCGAGCAGAAATTGGAGTGGGCAAGTATGATAGGAATCCTCAACGTGACGTATATCGCCCCTAAATTATCTCTGACAAAACATACAGTTGAGTAGCGACCTTAACTTAGTCTATAGATGACCGAATAGAGACTGACACCTTCTTGCCACTGATATTCTTTGGTGATAGCTTCTTGGAGCCCATATGAGAAAGTAGTAAGTGGTAGTGGTTGGAGGTTACTTTTATTAAGGGTAAATATAAGTGTCCAAGATACGCGAAGAGAACCCCCAAAGAAACGTGATTAGTCAAAGGAACATAATTCATTTCGAATTGCAGAATTAACGAGTCCCTACTCACCGAAGCGTACACCACTCCGCAGTACGCTTGTGGGTGGACAACCGCTCTCTCAAGGGGTATCGTCAGAAATATGGCAGGATGAAGTGAGACATATTGGATCTGAAATATAACCAGCACAATTTTTGTCCGCCTGGCTTGATACAGCATGCAGTGCACTGACACTGCACGCCTGAGCTTATTTTCGACTCATACCAAGGTAGTAAGTTTACCGTTCAGTTTGTCCATGTTGAACATACACGTATCTAAGATCTTTGGACTCAGCCTTCATTGCCTAGCAGATCCATCAGATCCATGCTTTATAATAAACTTGTCTTTCCATCGCTGTATAGTTTGACAACTTTAATTTCAGCTCAGCCAATCCTGACTTGGGCGTTAGTGAACTAGTTCACTTGGATGTATATTTCCAGCCTTAGCCTGGTAGTTGCATGCTAACTACTATATATAACCCTAGTATGACACGCCACATTTTTGGGCACATGGACAGGCGGTGAGGCCATTCCCGTTTTGGATGGCTCCATTTTCGAGGAACTTCAGGATCGAAGTCATTCGATACACATCCACAGCTTTGATGATTCTCTATAAATAGCCCACTGAAGTATGCCTGGGCTGTACACTTTCAGGGTGAGGTTTGGCAATGCGAATCGTTATCTCCTTTCACAATGCCAAGCGCTTGCTACTTGGCTTCTCCGCCGGAACCACAGGTGCCTATCCCCTGACGGGCGCGAAAGTTGCCAAACGCCATGCTTGTTCTTATCCAGAAAGTATGTGCCGATCAATACACGCCTCTACGGTCAAAAAATTTTCCATAAGTGTCGCGTGGCCGTCATGAGCCACGTCATGCAACGAATTGGTTGCCGGGAAGTTCCAGATGTCGGCCTTGAAGCACAGAATTTAGTTTAGTGGCCACCGAGATATCCGAACGGAACCAGGAGATAACGAATGGGATCCACTCAAAGCCCCATCGCGCACACGAATCAGCAGAATCTGACGAGGTCAACAACGTCCCCCAAGTCGACAGTTCGGGGCTGGCGAATCGCCGATGCGATACGTCGATCAGAGTACGGCATCTCGATTCTCTTCAGTTTTCTGAATGGAAGGCATTCGCGGAATATCACGGAGGATTGGTCGCGTGTGGATTTTATTAACCCCAGTCTAGTATCCAGTTAGTTACTATACTAGCAGCGTTCGGTTCTTGTCCGTGGATCGCTGTCCCACAATCCCGGCAACCCCTGGGTGGGAGGCGTGGCCTGGAGAACAGGCGCCATGACCAGAAGACGCGTACGCAAGCTTCAGAGTCCGCTGTAAACAAATCCGTTCGTCAAGCCGTTATTGGACGTGTGTTCCCCTCCTAAGAAAAACCCCGGCCTGTCTTTTAGCATGGCTGGCGTCCTCCAAATACATTTGAGGCGACTCAACCTCATATTTTCCTTCCGGCAATGTCGCTGGAGCTGAACTCCTGCCGCCTGTCACATCTTGTGTCGGGTTAACGATGATTCCTCCCCTTGTTTGGGCGTGCATTGCCGCCTTCGCTCGGACAGCCCGCGGAGATTATGTATCCACCAACTACCAAGAGTACAATGACGGAGCGCTAGGACACCGTCCTCACTTGGAGTTTCACTCCAGCTCCGAATATGCACCCCTTCTACAGGTCAACATATGGGACCAGAGTGCCATCTCTGAGAAAGGATCCCATATATTCATCAAACATGATGGTAACGACTCCTCGCCACTCTCATCGCCGCTCATCTTGGATGCCAACGACTTGAGTGCCGTCTACATGAACCGGACCTTTAAGAATGTGTTCGGTACCCGTGTGCAAGACAATTTCGGCAAGAAGTATTTGACTTTTTGGGAAGGTGAGAAAGGCGATGGTATAGGTGACGGCTATGGGCTCGCCTACGACGACACCTACCGCTTGGTCTATAAAATATGGGCACGAAACATCAAAGTTCACAGCGACCTCCACGAATTTGCATTTACTGGGAACGGAACGGCTTTGGTCACAGGCGTCAACGCCATCAACGCCCATTCATCAGATTTCTTAGACAAAGGCTGGATAACGCCCCCCAGATTCGAGGTCCTGGATTCCATTTTCCAAGAGATCGACCTTGAGACTAATGAGGTGCTGTTCGACTGGCGGGCTCTTGATCACATTAACCCCATGGACTCCTACGAGCCTATGGGCAGAGGTTGGGATGCGTATCACATGAACAGCATTCAGAAGGTAAGAGCAGGACATGTAACCCGACGACCTGTAAACACCTCTGACATTCCATGGTCTAGACCAAAGCAGGTAACTATCTTATCTCCATCCGCCACCTGCACGCCGTCTACCTCATCGACGGAAAAACGGGCGACATCATATGGACCATGGGCGGCAAACGCAACGATTTCAAAGAGCTGCCCCGTGCCAAAGAAGCCGAGTCAGCCGCACCCCTGCTGTCAATGCAGTGGCAGCATCATGCTCGCTTTGTCGAGGGAACCGACGAAACCCAAATGACCTTATTTGACAACCATGTCAAGATCACCTCTCACGGCGTCTGCGACACCGATTGCTCGCGCGGCTTGCACATCGCTATCAACGACACTGCTTCACCCCCGACCGTCCAACTCCTACGCGAATTCCATCACCCATCCCACCTTCAAGCTCAGAGCCAAGGCAGCATGCAGCCCCTTTCGCCCTCTGCTGATGATCTGGGCAACGTATTTATTGGCTGGGGCCGGTGTCCCACGTTTACAGAGCACAACTCATCGGGTGAGACAGTCATGGACGTGCAGTTTTCGCCGTGGCACAGTGACAACATCCCCGATGCGCTAGACAACTACCGCGCCTATAAGATGGACTGGTCAGCTACACCCTGGTGGGACCCTGCCATCGCACCACGGAAAAATGAGAACGGCGAATTGGTCATGTACGTTAGCTGGAACGGAGCGACCGAGGTGGCAAACTGGGTTATCCGGGGAGCAGCCAGCGACGATGTCGACGAAGAGGGCGAAATAATAGCCGCATCACGCCGGACAGGCTTTGAAACCAAGTTGACAGTTGGCGAGACCGATTGGCGCTACATCTGGGCCGAAGCCTTGGACAATCAGGGAAATGTCCTTCGATGGTCTGAAGTCGTGGACCTTGACACAGCGGAACTATCAGTTGCTCATGACGCCTACGATGAGCCCGATTCCACCTTCATCCCTTCGGAGGAGACCCCCTCTGGATTGTCGATAAATACAGTGGTATTCTTGGCGAGCGGGTTGACCGTTGTTGTGCTGGTGACGATTGGAGCGGGAGTTATGTGGTGGCGCAGGCGCAAGGTGTATAATAGCCTGGAAGCAGAGGACTTTGATCTTGCTTCGGATGACGGCTTTGATGAGCATGATGACTATGACGAGGAGGCCGGTGATAAGGATGCTGATGTTGATCATCACTCCAGAGATGAGGACCGCCGCGCTCTGATTCCCAAGACAGAGCAGAGGAACATGAGTAGCGTGTAGGCTATCACCTACTTTATATTGTAAATAGATTCATAATCGACCTTCTACTTGTATTTCGAGAAACGTCTTGCTCCTCCACTACAGTGGTTAAGTAATGTACCCCCGGTGTCCACCAAGGCCTACCAAGGAAACTCATAACCACAATAAGATAAACCGTGGCCCCCAATGGCAAATCATAATAACGATTAGGTTTCGGCTCCGCACCACCCCGCCTCTATAAAGTCTGTTACGTCGACATGTTTACTAAATGTAGTAACATCGGCAGCTCGTGCATGTCGGCTTCTACGGAGGAGAATATCACGTAACTACATTTCCGTGGATGAAGCAATAGCCGAGCACCCCATGGGGCTGGCTTTGTATAGTGTCTGGGCGGAGGAGAGCAGGGCGGGGTAAGGTGAGACGACCCGAATAGCAGCCCCTATTGTTTGTATCTTCAGATTGCCGGGATAGTGTTTGTGGTAGTAGTAGTTAGTGCATATCGATGGTTTTTTGTGGTATGCTGTATCTCATTCTAGAAGCACAGAGTACTGCTAGTCATTGTTACGGAAGAGACAATACCGAAGAGAACCCCAATGCTGGAGCAGATGGTAAGGTCTCACAATCTGTCAATATTGATAATGATTGTATTAGTAGTATCACGTACTTGATACTCTTATATTTCGCAAGAAGATATCCAGCATAGATAGTAGACAAGATGTAAGTTGAGATAAGGTGAAGCACGCAATCCCGCGCCTCTCTACGTGATTTGGACCCTGGAAGGCCGGAGAAAGATTAAGGCAACGAGGCGGGGACTCAATGGCAGCCGCGCGCCATTCCCAAGAGGGAAGGGGCCTCTTATCTCCCGCTAACCCCCGCATTTTGGCTGTCTCCTCCGTGGCCACCGTTGATAAGCTCCTCTTCCTTGGGATTGTCTGCCTTTCTGTTCCCAAATTACCCCTCGCTGCAACCACTCACGATCCTCTCCTGCCATCTCACTAGCTGCACCCTGCTCTTAACTAACATCTCCTTCAATCAATCAGAATGAACGTCCGGAGTCGAACTGGCTGTTTGGCTTGCAAGAGTAAGTCTATCCGCTCGATCAACCGGCCGCCTGCATGGCCACGCTGCCCAATGTCCTCGTGCTGATAAGGTATCTCAGAGCGCAAGCGTCGCTGCGGAGGTAAGATCTACGACCTGCTACAATTTGTACCTATTGCTCTTAGTGCCACGGAGCGTCTGAGCTGACCAATCGCCAAATCAGAGGAGAAACCCGCCTGCAGAAACTGTGTCGTGCGCGGATTCGAGTGCCCGTACCTATCGGAGAACGCACAACAGATTAATTTAAGGTTTAAGATTTCTCTTGGTAGGTAGTCTAGCAACTGACGCTTGAACGGTACCCTAACTGCCTGTAGCAAATGGCTACCGGCTTCCTCTGAAGAAGCAGAATCGGAGGCACTTCATCTCCGTTTCGGCCGAGGATGTCGCCTTGCTATCGTCTGAGCATAACCAAGAAATTGTACCCGCAGAGAAAGATGACACACGCACTAAGAACCTAAATGGCCACGCACTTAATCCGGTCAGACTGGAAGGATCGGTCTTTGCATCCCCTCTCGTCGATTGCAGTGGGCTCGAGCACCAACTTTTCCAGTATTGTGCGTGCTCCCAAAGATAACCGGCATATCCATGGCTAATTTATACACAGATCTGCAGGTGATCAGCAGGGTGAGAGTCTTCCGTGATGATTCAAGAAACAAGTTTCGATCTCTTGTCGTCCCATTCTGCTGCGGACGGAGACCGTTGCTCTACGCGGTTCTGTCCGTCAGCGCCAATGACCGTCGCGCCGAAACAGTGCCGACACACATAAACTACGAACAGCTAGCGCTTTCGTACAAGTCCCTCGCTTTGAAGTCCCTTCGAAAATCTCTGTCGGATGTTAGTAATGCAAGCGAGGCCCTCATGACCTGTCTCATCCTGTGCACCCTGGAGATTGCCTCAGGCTGCCAACCGGATTGGGTGCGTCATGCTAAAGGCGCCTTTGCCATCATAAACAGCTGCTCGAGCATGATAGATCCCGAGATTTTGTTTTTCGCCCGGAGCTATTTCCAGTCTCGTACTGTCTTCTTCCGCACCACGGGCTGCCATGACGATCTATATGACAAGGATGCAGAGCGTCTGCTAGAGCCACAGACTGGAATCGACCACGGCATGGACTTTTTCTCACAGTGCACAACCCTTGGAATCAATTATGCTGACGAGCGGACGGAGATCCAGCCCCATTTTGGCTGCTCCCTCAGCTTGCTCGACATCATCGCCCGGGCAACAGACTTGGTCAGCCAGAAACAGAAGCTTCGTCGCAATGGCTGCAATTCATTCTTCTCCGAAGGAGAAATGATGCAGCGGGCCATGTCACTGCGGAGCGAGCTGGACTTGTTGCCTAAAGAGCACTCCCCAGACAGCGAGTATCTGACAACCTGCGGAGAGTGCTTCCGCATGGCTGCCGACCTATACTTGCAACTGGCCTGCGATATCCCCTTGACCCAGCCAGCCCTCCAGGCACTGTTGGGCAAACTACTGGATCACATAGGCAAGGTCATTCGCGAGGACCAGGAGCGGCAGCTCTTCCCAATGTGGCCAATATTCCTGGCGGGCTGTCTGTCCACCACCGACGGGGACCGGGAGCGCGTTCTCAATTACTTCACCTATCTCGCTCATGCATGGCCAGTCAGCAACATCCCTATCGTGCGTGAAGCCACAGAGACAGTTTGGAAGTTCCGAGACCTGAACCCTCATGAGTGTGGAAGCGGATTCGATTGGCAAATGATTATTAGCCGGATGAACTGGAAGTTGGCACTGTCGTAGCTGTGATTCTTTCAAGCCTACCATTTAACGATATATGAAGATAACCAAACGAAGTTACATGACACTCATAGCAATAAGAAATCTCATTTAAAACCACAAAAAAAGCAATCTACAGCTTTGGAGCCGGAGCCAGTCTAACCTCCTCAAACTCCCTCGTCTCCCCCAACCGCCAGCTAACATCTCCCTCCCACTTCCCCTCCTTCTTCTTACCACCCTTCCACCTCCACCTCCCAACCCCCTGCTTCCTCTCCTTCAACAACGTAAACACCCAATCTCCCACAATCGGCAACATCTTAAACAAATGCCCCGAATCCCCCGAACAGAGAACAACCGAGCCCTCCGTCTCCGGGACAAAATCAATGATAAACTCCGAATCACTGGTATCCGCAAACCAACACAACTTCTTCTCCACAAACGGCCGATCCGCAAACTGCGGCAACGACTCCCTCAACAACCTCCTCATCCTCTTCTCATCCTCCGCCGGCAACACCCCCTCACTCTCCTGCAGTGTCTTCGGCGGGATCGATACCCCCGACGCGGGATCCGTGTTAATGTACCCACCGCCCATCGGGCAGATCTTGAGCAGATTGGTCTTCGGATCCGGCTCGAAGTAGAATCCTAGATCGCGGGCATAGGTCACCGGAATGCCGCGGAGCATGGACGTCTCTTCATCAGTCAGTTTGACATGACCCAGGGACCACGACTTCGCGACGACTTGGCCCCCTGCTTCAGGAACGAGGGTAGATGCCGCGGCACCGATGGCGACGACGGCGAGTTTGCAGGGGTAGGTTTGGCCATTGGCTGTGCGGACGCCGGTCACTTGTTTCTTGTTCGTGGGGGATGAGTAGATCAGCGAGGTCACGCGGCCAATGTCTTCCCCTAGGAAGAACTTCACGCCCCGGGCTGCGGCGGCTTCGTAGACGGCGCGGAGAGCGTTGGCTGAGTGCGCGTATCCGGCTAGTTGGTTGAAGTAGCCGTTCCAGCCTGGGAGGGGACCGGTGAGTTGCCAGGCGATGTTGCGGATGTCGGCTGGGGTGGAGATGGTGGTTAGTTTGCCTTTGTAGGTGGGGTGGTTGCGGATTGAGGCCAGGAAGCGGTTCATTGTCTGCGAGGCTTTTTCGGGGGCGGCGCCGGAGACGAGGTGCAGGAAGCCCGTTTGGTGGTAGTGCGGGGCGTAGAGGGGGGTTTTCCAGCCTTCGATGGCTTGCTGTTGAGAGAGGGGTGTTAGGTGTGTGGGTGGTGGAGTAGAGAATGGAATTGGATAGGGAAGGGGGCAGGACGTACGAGTGTCAGTTCAGTGTACCATGGGTCCTCATATTCTGCGCGCACGATCTTGTTGATGTCGTGGCCGGCGGAATAGCGGGCTGGGACTTGGTTGTCTCTTTCGAAGACGGAGACGTTGGTGAAGCCGTTGCTGGAGAGGTGGAGGGCTGTGGTGAGGCCGAAGACACCGGCGCCGATGATGGCGATGGGATCGGACTTGGATGTTGATACCATTGTGATGGTATACGGGGGCACAATTGGGGTGTAAGAGGGGGAGTGAGAGAGAGTCAGCTCAAGTGATGATCACTGAGTGGGAGCATGAGAGGTTGATTCGTCCTGATGAGCTGCAATGGGGTTATATACTAGTAGTAACATGGCATAGGAATCACTTGGCAATTCAAATGAATCATACCATGTACATGTACAGGTAGCATGCTGTGAGCATGAACAGGTCGGCAGTTATTCCTCCCCCGTGTCCCCCCGCTGTACCTCCACCAGAATTGGAGTGCACATACCAGCAACGCGCAGCCATACTAAAACGTGCAGCTTATCAGAGTGGCTCGAGCGTCTGGTGCATCTGGAATTGTGGGTTAGCGCAAGCGATACATACCGAATACACTATCTTACTGTTCATGTGGGGATTGTCATCTTGGAGAAGAACGGGGGCGTTGGAGGCGTTAGCGTGAACGATGATCGCCGGTTAGTGTATGCGAGGGTCTGGAGATAGGCGGTGACGCTAGTAGATAGCTGTATCGGCTGGATAATGGGAATCTGGCCTCCAGAGATAATCAGTCGGTGGGTCTTGCATGAGGGGATACATGGCGATAGCCGATAGGATGTGCGGGGGCTTCGTTGCAGCTGGAACAGTCAATAATAGTTTTTGTCTTGAGAATGGACTTGGAGGGATTGACACATCCTGGCATTGAGACATGTTTTAGATAACGGTGAGAGTAGAAGGAACAGATCGCCTTCGCGCAGGAGAATGCGTTGGTAGGAGATTTGCTGAAATTATGATCATGGACGAGCTCGAGGCTGGTATGTCATTGAAGTGGAGGTGAAGGTGAAAATGTAGAGTGAACGAGCTGTCTCGAAGTAGACGGTCACCTGATTCAACAGGGCAGTCTATGCTGATGCTACACTTGGAACTAGGTAGTGCTAAGATGCTATCTACTCATGAGGAAAACAGTATAAGGTGAATCGTTATCATTGCGAATTCTATTTTTACACACACTCCAACCTCCGATGTCATGTCTCATGGCGCCTATATAATATTCAAACCATTACTCGTTGCTGGGGTACCGGAAGCCGTTCAAGGGGAAGAATTCCTCCTTGATAGTTCTAGGGCTGGCGAATCTCATGAGGACATTGGCACTGCCAGCCTTGTCGTTGGTTCCACTAGAGCGACTGCCACCGAATGACTGTTGTCCGATCAGGGCAGCAGTAGTCTTGCAGTCTGTTGCGTAATTCGTTAGTAGTGAGATCTAGAGGATAATAGCATGATCACTTACTGATGTAGAAGTTTCCAGCAGAGTACCGCAACGTATCCTCAGCCTCGCGAATGGCACGCCGATCGCCTGCGAATACAGCTCCAGTCAGAGCAAAACCACCGCCACTCTGGTCGACTGTCTTCAGAACCGATGACCACTCGGCATCAGGGTAGACATAGACTGTGAGCACTGGACCGAAGATTTCCTTGTCGAACAGCTCATGGTTGGGATCCTTGGCCCGGTACACAGTAGGGTGCACGTAGTATCCCTTCGAGCCGTCGTAGGTACCTCCCGCAATCAACTCCAAGGATGGATCCTTGTTGCTGGCATCGATGACCGACTTAATCTTTTCGAAAGATGCTTTGTGGATGACAGGGCCCATGAAAGCTCCCATGTCCTCGGGTGAACCGATCGTGATCTCATTGATCTCGGACTTCAACTTCTCCAAGAACTCCTGTGCCCGAGACTCAGGCAGGTACAGTCGGGACGTGGCCGAGCACTTTTGTCCCTGGTACTCAAAAGCACCACGAAGAGTATGGTAAACAGCACTCTGAATATCGGCAGTGGGATGGACCAAGTGGAAGTTCTTGCCACTGGTCTCGCCAACCAGACGAGGGTAGTCCCGATAGACCTTCTTGCCAATGTTTTCGCCGACCTGAGCGTACAGAGAACGGAAGACGTCCGACGAACCGGTAAAGTTGAGACCACCAAATTCCCTGCGTCCGAGCACTGTCTGTGTAATCTCTTGCGCATCACCAGTAACGAACTGGATAACATTGGGAGGCAGACCAGCTTCCAGGAGGATCTTGTAAACGAGCTCACTCGCGTACACGTTCGAATCGGAAGGCTTCCAAACGACGACATTGCCCATAAGAGCTGGGCCGCTAATTAAATTTCCGCCAATAGCAGTAAAGTTGAAAGGCGACACGGCGTAAACGAATCCTTCCAAGGGTCTGTAGTCCACACGGCTAGAGAGCAGTTAGTACTTGAAAGTCCCAAGGTTCAAAGCTTCACGCTTACGTCCACATTCCCTCAGTGCCGCGGTCGGGCTGCTTCTCCAGCAGCTCAGCAGCGTAGTTGCAGTTCAGACGGAAGAAGTCGGCCAACTCTGCAGCTGCATCAATCTCACCCTGCCAGATGTTCTTGCCTTGTCCCAGCATCGTAGCAGCGATGAGTTCGTATCGGTACTTGCCGGCGACGAGCTCGGCGGCCTTGAGGAAAATGGCAGCTCGATCGACAAAAGGAGTGTTCTGCCACGCTTCTTTTGCTTCCAATGCTGCATCAATTGCCGCATTGACTTGTGCAGCATTTACGCTAGGGTAGTTGGTAAAGGTAGTGGCATGTTCGGCGGGCAGAGGCTGTTGCAATGTGTTGGAGATCGAGAGCGCTTTGCCTCCGACGTATGCCTGACTCTTGAGCGGCAGTTGTGACTTCATCTGCTTTAGCACTTTTTCGACCTCTGCCCTTTCGGGAGAACCCCTGGTGTAGTCCAGCTATCATGGAAAGAATTAGTATATGCGTGCTATGGGAGTGGGTAGGAAGCCAGCAACTCACGTTGGGCTCATTTCTAGCAGCTGGCAGACGGAAAGGAACGGTCGCAACACCACGAGCTCGAAGAACTGGAGCTCTAGCGGCACGGCGACCTAGGGAGCGCACGCTGGGTGAGGGTTGAGACAAAGGTAGTTTGAAGGCCATTGTGATAGTGTCTGGTAACAGAGGCCGTAGAGGAAAAACTGAGCATAGACCTGGAAGAGACGAACATGGTGAACATCAATCTTATGTATGATGCTGGCCATGGTGCTTGAGGAGTCAACTGCTTGGCAGACCGATGTTCGGCGTTGTTGCAGCTGGAAGTGAGGAGAGTGAGGAGTAAGATCCACCGATTTGGAGTCCATCCAGCTGGCGGGTAAACTAGCCCGGCACTTGGACCTTCCCGGCTAAGTATAGTGGCGGGTACACTAGCCTTCCGCTGGAGATCCCCCTAATGCGGCATGAAACCGTTCCTTTGGTCTACCTCTTGTTAACGCCATCTTACTTCAATTCCGCATGGCAGCCACATCTTGGTTTGCCTATCGCGTTTAGATAAGCTAGGGGTTGTCTATCTTATCCACGCAACATTACCGATAGGCTTTCTCACCGGTTAGAGCGAAAAGAGTCACGCTCATGTGAGGGGTGCCCGACTGCCCCTCCTTTCGTACACAGCATGCCTGGTGAAGAGCATTGTCGGGCTATAGGCCGGTCAGGTCGACATGTTGCTTGTCATAGCTCCAGCTTACAAGCATGGTAAATTTTGAGCGCAACAGCCCTAGACCCTTAGGCTTTTCGATGCATCTCCACGAGGTATGAAAGCTCCTCAAAATTCAGCACAAAACTGGGCATCCCTTGGCATGAAGCCAATTGGAGACTGAAACCCCTGCTGTTGAGCCGATTGTATCTATTTAATCGAATATCTCTCTTCCAGGGTGTATTTGAGTGTCTGGAACTTCGGAATGTCGCCTGAACGTGTCACCACGGAGCCATTGCACTCTCGTGGCTGGGATAATGACTGGCTCAGGCAGTTAGCCGGCGATATAGTCGCAGGATCACTGTCTGCAACGATTATCGCCCCGATCACAACGGTTATCGACCGGTATATATCTTGAAGACGAACTGAAAAATCCATGTGCTGATATGTCGATTTCAGGAGCGTCGTGGAGAGGCTGTCCTCAAATAGATCCATCCTGCATACACTTCGCACACATGCCATTTGCTCCATCCTCCAACCAAAAAAGTTTTACTTCTCCCGACCTTTCTTCATCGCTTGGTCTCTTTACGCCGCAACCTACGCTACCGCAAATGCCACCGACACAAGCCTGGACCAGCTTTCCAGAATAAGAGAGAAATCAACAAGTGCGAGTCTCGTCGCAACGTTCAGCTTCCTCCCAACATACGCCGTCAATGTGTCTCTGGGAATCCTGAAGGATATCAGGTTCTCTCAGATTTACGGACACCCAGACGGTCGTCTCAAGCAGCCACCTCCCATCCCAAGACTCGCGTACATGGCATTTCTTTTCCGCGACAGCATCACTATATCCAGCTCGTTCACGCTGGCTCCGCAGGTGGCCTCATTAGTTCCAGATTGGATCACTGCAGACCCGCATACCAAGAGAACTGTGACCCAGCTCGCTCTCCCCGCCTTGGTGCAATATGTGAATACGCCGTTCCATATGATCGCGTTAGATGTTATTGCTCGTCCACATGTGGCCACGATAGCAGAAAGATCCGTTACGATACGGAGAGGCTATATGCAATCATCGTCGCTGAGGGCAGCAAGGGTTCTACCGGCATTCGGGGTGGGGTGTATAATCAATACGGATTTGAGGGCGTCTCTGCACAGAAGATGGATGGTTAGATAGGGCAAATACCAGTGCGGGGCACAGCAAACAAGAATAACTTATCTCTCCACTTGATTGTCATGTCTATCAATTTTGCGGGCACGTATCAGGATCGCGGCAGTCGCCGGACGGTTCCTAAGTATTTGGGCCCGTTACGAGGATCAGCAAAGCGAGTAGCCGAGTGCAAAAGAAGATGCCAGATACGGCTGCACTAACCCTTGGCTCCCGGGAGGGGTAACTCGTAGCGCGCAGGTATGGATGTTATTGCTTTTGTGTATGGTAAGGACGGGTATCGGCTGTTGGCTCGATGCAGCAACCCGCTATCTCCCCAGCGCATATACTAACCTCACCTGCAAGGTTTCACTAGGGCTGTGAATAGCTTAATCTCCATCCCTTGGCCACGCTTCTGTGCACTCCTGCTCCACATCTGCAGTTGAGCGATCCGCTCACAACAGGCGAGGGAAGAGATAAGTGCCCAGGCGCTATCGAAGCAATACTGATTAGCCAACGATTACTCGACCCGAACTATCATATCTCATTGACATGTTTTCCCCAGACGCTAATCAACTATGCTTATCCCCGCATCGCTGAGCCTTTCCCGTTCCGACACTCCATCCAATCAGGCTATGGATCGGCCATATCTATCCATGAGCTTCCGCTGTGGAAAAGAACAGCCACCGGAATTCACTATCAGCACCCAGCAGGTATCCTTTGAGGGTCAGAAGGCCCAAATACACGTATAGGAAATACGTCATGCTAGTGGAGATAAACCGATGCCTCGCAAATGATCCTTGTGCATTGGTTGACTGCAACCGTCAGGTCGACATGATCATGGATGCCTCAGGCAGACGGCATATTGGCCTCTCACTGGGTCAATAGCATGGCCAGGTGCAAGCCAACTTGGCTCAAATAGGCCAGATGTTCTCGAGTCTCACCTGCAAATCTCACCACTTCTTGTGCTGAGTCTACTGTCCTCACTTCCTCTTAACACTTTCATCTAGGATATCCATCTATTAGTCCTACCACTTGGTCATCTTGGGAAGAATGAGTGCTTCGATAGGACCCAGAGACCTGGCAGAGATTCATGACACTCCTGCATATGACTACGGACAGGATGTGGAGAAGAAGCAGCTGGATGATACATCCCCTGAAGAGGAAGATCCATTTGGAAATGAAGAGTTCGCAGAAGTGAAATATCGGACGATGGGTTGGTGGTAAGTTCTATATCCCTGCCCCTAGACTACGCCTTGGCCCTGTATCTGACCCTTCTTCGCAACATGCAGGAAAACAGGGATACGTGAGCCTCAACCTTAATGCACTCACCGAAAAGACATAGACTCCTAACTCTTATCGTCTACAGTCATGGTCGCAGAGAATGTTTCTATTGGAATTCTATCCCTTCCATCCGCCTTTGCAACGCTGGGATTTGTCCCGTAAGTGACTTGCTACAATGCTAGACTAAAGCTAAGCCTAGCCTAGGGCCCTAATCATACTGATTGGAATCTCCGCTATATCATGGTATACGGCCTACATTCTTTGTCAGTTCAAGTTACGATACCCCCAGGTCCATAGCATGGGAGATGCGGGTGAAATTATAATGGGGCGATTCGGACGGGAACTGCTTGGAATCGGCCAGCTACTATTCCTTATATTCGTCATGGCCAGTCACGTCTTGACCTTCACGGTTCTCATGAATACGATTACCGAGCATGGTACCTGCACAATCGTGTTTGGTGTTATTGCACTGGTTGTCAGTTGCGTTGGTGCCTTACCACGTACCATGGACAAGGTATATTGGATGTCGATTGCATGTAAGCATATTATAGGGTTTCCCACCTTTCACACTTCAGTTTAACTATGATGCTAATTCAGTTTCTGTATAGCATTTCTCAGCATTGTGGCAGCAACTATGGCCACTATGATAGCGGTCGGCGTAGAGTACAAAGGCCACATCCCTCTTGCTGCGACTACCCATCTCAGTTTCAACGAAGAATTTCTGGCAGTCAGCAATTTGTTCTTTGCTTATGGTAAAGCCCCGGCTAATTGCAATTTGTAAGCAATATAACTAACTTCACGATAATCAACAGTCGGTCATGCGTCATTCTTCGGATTTATCTCAGAGATGGACAAACCTCGAGAGTTCACCAAGTCCATATCGGTACTTCAAGTCATTGATACCTCGCTATACATAGCTAGTGCAGTGGTTATATACCGCTACGTAGGTGCGGACGTTCAATCCCCTGCATTAGGCTCTGCGGGGCCCCTAGGAAAGAAAATCGCCTACGGGCTGGCTATTCCGACTGTATGTTAACTACCGTATCTTTTGGAACGGCTACTGATTCATGTCCTCAGGTCCTTATTGCGGGAATTGTCAATGGCCATGTAGCCAGCAAGTACGTGTACGTGCGTGTTTTCCGCGGCACAAACCACATGCATGAACGGACATTGCTCTCCATCGGTTCATGGGTCGCTATTGGATTGATTTCCTGGGTAGTTGCCTGGGTCATCGCAGAGTCAATCCCAGTCTTCAACAACCTTTTGAGTCTAATTGTACGTGGCCGTCTCCTGCTACAGAAAGTGCATGCTAACCTCGATGATAGACTGCACTTTTTGGTTGTTGGTTCGCTTGTGAGTTTTAAATAATCTAAGATGCTACGGATCATACTAACCACATCTTATAGACGGATTCCCTGCTATCTTCTGGTTCACCTTGAACAAGGGCCAGTGGTTCGCATCAACCAAGAAAATATTTCTTACCGTGTCCAACACGTTCATTTTGGCCATGGCAATTACCCTTGTACGTATCCCCTATTCTTAAGAGGATCCTGTCGCTGATGTCTTTTACAGTGCGGTCTCGGATTATACGTATCGGGCGATGCGATCAGCAAGGATAGTGGCAGTGGTGTCTGGACGTGTGCTAACAATGCTATTTGAATGACCTATTCTCAATGACATCTGAGCATCTTTCATGTTACTCTGGGTCGTTCAGCGATATACTTGTTGTGCTTGCCACTTCTGCAAATTTGTCCGCATTACCGTGGTTGCTTGAGAAGTATGGCTCGGCTGTACCACTTACAGAAAGAGTCATGGTTGCTGCCGCCGCAGCCGGCCTTGGCGGGCTACAGTGGCTCCTCCGTGAATGGCCTGGCAATATAGACCTTAACTGCATTTGGAGAGCGATCTGGAAGCTTAATCGAAACTCATTTTGTGGTCGTAATTGGGACCCTTTGGCATACATTCAGAGCAAAGCTGGTGACCATATTGTTCAGTATTCTAAAGCAGTCGATCTCTCGGAGGATGTCTTTATGGATGCCCTGGCCTCATCTGCTTTTGATGAAAATGAAAATGAGTACAGTGGCTTGGTTCCTTTGATTCGTATATGTCTCAAAGAGAGGCTACCTGTTTCCGAACCAGATCGATTGGTAAAGGCAGTGATGGATAATTGCGATGCTGATCTTATCAAGGTTATCCGTGAGCTTGTCCAGGAGTTTGAGTTGAGAGCCGAGCTCATTGAAGGGGGGCTTGGGAAATTGTTGTTATCGCGCATTAGAGAGAATTATGGCATATCGGCGCCTGAGCAGTAATGCAGTCTAGGATATGTTCATATTTCGAATGTTATTGTTGTCGTTCTGCTATAAACGTCAGTACCTGTTGGGCTCTATTGGTTGAGTCCTCAATATATATATAGTTTTCGATAACTAAAGTACCGCAAGGGGACAAAACTAGGCTTAATAGGGACCCAATGGCCGCTGACACTTAAACACAGATCTACACACATTACCCAACAGAAAGCTCATACTTCCACACATCCCGCTATCTATATTACACACACACACCGATGCATATGCTGATAGATCCGCGCAGATCTACCTTATGCCCCTGAAAACAATAGAAATCTCTGGTTTAGCGCAGGTAATGCCTTTGGACCTAGAGCATGCAGCAATATTTTCATCAACAGCCCGCATAGAATGAGTGCCCTTCATATATACACAACTACTTCGAAGCCAAAGGGCCTGGACATTTCTCCACTATCTAATCCAGATTCTCCGTCACTGTGAATATAGAAATGATACTTCTCGAGCTTATATGTCTGTAATCTACGGCCATACCCTCCCCAAAGTGTCCACAATATCCTTCGGACATGTCCACGGAGGCGTGTACGAGCGGGAAAATCGTACCAAACACGGATTATATCCTCTTCAGAGGGGGTATGCAATGGGCATGAGATAAATATGCCTAACCCTCAAATTTTATCGAATCAGGCCGATCATCGTTTCCGCTCTTAATATGTGCTGGGGCGCATATGAGACTCGGGGTTAGACACCGCCAGGAAAATTGTTTACTTGATATGTTTCGCTCCTTGGGTCCGCAACGATCTCTCAGCATGACGAAGTTAGGGTTTCATGCGTAACTATCTTCTTTCTGGGAACGAGGTCTTCGGTATGTTGGTATTGATATTGGTTGTGCATTCAATCTCATCAAATCATGACTAACGAGGGGGCGGAATCGGACTAAACCCCGGGCTACGGAGTACTTGCTGACTAGCTACTTACAACTGTACTCCGAATCCGAGATTAGAGCCTCTCCTTTCTTGGTAAGGGAAACAGTAAGACACAAGTGGTGGTTTTTCGGTTAGTAAACGGGTATTTATACCTCTAAAGCAAGAAGCTCTCATCTACCATTTCATCGTCCCTGCATACACAATTCTACGTCTCCGAAAATGGCCTACACTTGCACCCTAGCTGTCACTACACAGTGTAGTACGGGTAAGCTCCCCCAACTTGTGTTTTCTACACTGACCCGTCTCTAATGATACACTGCTACATTAGATCATTTTAGATGTGATTGGAGCAAGGCCGACCCTGTCAAGGGCTTTGATGGCCAGAGACACGAGTCTCTCAACATCGTGCTTTATCCTAAGAACACCTTTACCCAGACCGAAGGCATCAACGGTGTTGCGTCAGCAGTGTGCTATGACGATGAACGGAATGATGGCAAGGAGCTCAACACTCCACAGATCCTGGCACCAGAAATTACCAGCTTCATCATCGAGGTTATCAAGAAATGCAAGAAAGGCGTTGATGATAAGTTCCCGGTCATCATGAACTTTATTTTATCTCGGGAAGACGGCTATCTCGCGCGGTCTGATTTCTTACAGCAACGCCTAAAAGGGGTGAAGCGTGTTTCCTGGGTAGTAGGATTCTTGCGTCCACTACAGAAAGTCACAACCCCACGAGTCCAGTTAAATGGAACGGCGCATGATCTGAACATGCTCCTATCGATGTCCGTAGGTGCCATCCTACTTGACACTAGCTCTAGCTCTAGTCTTCACGACACGCTGGATAGTATCGAAGAGGCATTATGCAACCGGATCTCATACCCATGGGTAGTCCCCACACTGATTCACCGGAAACGCCTTGCGTGGGTGGAAGGTCGCAAAGACGCGGATGCCAGTCGACGCATGTACGAGGCGGCAGCAGCCTTAGGGATCACTCTAGTGATCATTGACAAGCCGGGTCACTGGCTGCAGAATGACCACGGGCCGTACGCCCATCTCCGAGAGGGATTCATTGCCACAAATATCGACGTGGATGAGGGGTTCGTGGATAGAATTGTCATGGCGGTCCGCAGCTACGACAAGCTCATTGATGGCATAATGACAGTGAGCGATAGTCGCTTAATCGGAGTGGCTCGAGCGTGTGAAATCCTTGGATATCCTACCTCCCCATCGTCGGCCTATGTGCTGGCCGGAGATAAGTATCAAACTCGAATGATGGAGCCAGACACGCACGGGGCTTTCCGGGTCTTTGGGACGGATGAACTGGAGAAAGTTCTTCGGTCTACCGAGGTGACGTATCCTCTCATCGTCAAGCCTTGCCTGGGATGGGGAAGTCAGGCTGTCACCAAAGTGTCCACGGAAGTTGAGTTATTTGAGGCGGTCGAGAAAGCTTGCGAGTGTCACGCATTAGCTCCGCAGCAGCGGAGTGATGCCGTTATTGAGCCATACATCGATGGTCCAGAAGTCGATGCCAACTTCGTTTTGCTGAATGGCGAAGTGATCTTCTGCGAGGTCAGTGATGACTTCCCGAGCCCAGGCGATAGGGACGCTGCACAAAGCCATAACTTTGTTGAGACTATGGTTCATATGCCCTCTGCCCTTCCACCGCATGAGTTGGAGGCTGTCCGGGATACATTGCATCAGAGTATCCTTCGTCAGGGATTCTCAACTGGTACATTTCATTGCGAAGCGCGGTTGCAGTATTCGAGTCATGAGTTTCGACAAAATGACAACGGGTTGGAGGACTTGTATCCCCGCAGAGATAGTGATTCAAATAATGGAAGGAATGTTCGCGTGTACCTCCTCGAGATCAACGCTCGCCCAGCTGGATATCTGGAGACTGTTGGTGTCAACTTGGTCTATGGGGTGGATTATTTCGCCCAGCAAATGCTCTTTTCCGTCAATGATGAGCTTCGATTCAAGGCCCTATGCCACCCATTTTCTGATGAGCCGCGCTCCAACCTCTCGATACTCGTGCTTCAAGAGGACGTTGCTGGGATCATGAAAACCGAAGATGCTACAGCGGAGCTCCTGCGCCAGTACCCCGAACTGGAGCCACATGTGCCGCTGTACGCGACAATCAAGAAGAAGGGAGATAGACTGGTTGGGCCAAAGTCGAGTGAGGTTCATTTCATTGCGTGGATGTTGGTCACAGCTCAGAAGAGGCGCGAGTGTCTGCGGTTGGTGGAGCAAATACGAAGGAGTTTTCGCTATGAAGTTGAATAGCATCTTCTAGCCTATAGTGACGGTTCCTATTACTTGGTCCAGCGAAAAATAAGTCATTTCTGAACCTCCTAGTCAGGCTTAAGATATAAGCCCTCGCAGTATCTATCTCGTGTTGCTGTTCTCCATTTGAGCGAAGATTTCGCGTAGCATGCTGCCAGTGTCCTGAGTGTAATGGGGAGAGATTGAGAACGAATCACAAGCATATGCGGAGGACTACAGGGACTGTCATTGCGGCTGCAGTTTCGGTCTAGATCTTAATGCATGTCCCCCTCGTCTTACACGTTTGCCTCACCTTCTCCTTCAAATTTCTTCTTCCTCTAACCTATATTCCTTGTATCTTCCATAATATTTCCAACTGTACGCTCAGGCCTGACCACTACTATGTCTCAACAGATGACATCCCCGCTCAAGACCTACTTCGACGAGCTTGAGGAAACCAACGGTGATGATGAATGCAGGGAGTGGCTGAACAAACTCTCCGACGTTCGAGCCGAACTAGCAACATTGGTCGCTACGCGCCGGGAAGGAGGGGGAATTGGAACATATATTGAGATCCTCAAGGCTCCTTCAACTTCAGCTTCCGCTACACTTTCAACGATGGGCGACCGGATACCATCATCCGATTCCCCAAGCCGGGACACACTGCTACAGCGTACAGGGATGAGAAGGTCATGAATGAAGTCCACGTCATGGAATACCTCCGTCAACACACCGAATCCCCCTCCCCCGTATTCACAGCTGGGGCTTAACCGCCGATAGTCCACATAACCTTGGACCATTCATCATCGTGGACTATGTCACCGGAACCCTTCTATCAACCATCTTGAAACAGCCAGATGAAGAAGACTTGTATCTAAATCCGAACATCGACAACACACTCCTAGACAAAATCTACTTTCAAATCGCCCGCTACCTACTCCAAATTTCCCACCTCACATTCCCCAAAATCGGAGCTATCTCGAAGAACAACACATCCAACACATGGCACGTCCCCAACCGCCCCCTAACATACAGCATGAACGAGCTAGTTACTGTCTCCGGCTACCCTGCTGATAAATGGCCAACTACGCCCCTTTGACCGCGCCAGCGATTACCTTGAATCTCTTGCGAACGAGCATTTGACCTATCTTTGGACTCAGCGGAACCTAGCCGATGATCCAGACATCGCTCAAAACAGGTCCATTGCCCGCCATCGCTTCAAACAACTCATCTCCAAGTACTATTCTACAGAAAACGAACCGTTCATCCTCTTCTGCGACGACATGCGACCTTCGAATATGCTCATAGACCCCAGAATGGAACAATTCTTGCGTGCTCTAGCAAGGGTGGAGCGCGAGATTGAGTACAACCAGCCCGGTCATCTGTCTCTTTCTGCCAGGATGCGCGGTTCTTGGAGTACCGGTCGGTTGTGGTTCGATTATGCGGCGAGGAAGAGCTTTGATGTTGACATTGTTTATTGGGCCACTCTCCATTCCGCTGGTACTGGTATTGAAGAGCTTGACGAGAAGGCACGTGCGGAGCTGGAGCCACTCAAGAGGATGAAGATGGAGCAGCTGAAGGCGTACAAGGAAGAGTGCTCTGCTCGGTTTTCTTCGGATATATAACGGACAATAGGTGTTGTTTTCTATTTTGGTAGTCGTTATTTTGTTTTCTCATCCTGCTCCCTGGTAGCTACATCATTATAACAAGTGTGCGTGATCGACCGTGACACTAGTATTTATCAAGGTAACGGGATAAGGGGTCGTATTCAATTCTTACTCTATCGATTCTCTTGAAGAGAGATTAGGAGAAAGAGCAAGACTGTAGATGAAAGCCGTGTAGCCAGGCACTAGGGATACAAAGACATTCTAAATTAGGTGGAGGATATGTCCAAGGTGATCATGATGCATCGCTGTTCTCATTCGTGTTCCCAGCCTGCGGGTATCAAATTCTAAAGATTTTGGAGCAAGACACTAAAAAAAAATATAACACAGGTATATGAACACAGAGAAGAAAAAGACGAAGCCATTGGCAAGCATAGTATCGATCGAGCTAAAGCTCGGACGTGCTTGACATCAGAGGAGGCTAAGCTAAGAGCCGTTACTCAACAGCACAAGCAACAGCTTAGTCGGTAGGAAAGCCAGCATTTCGTATACATGACATGGCTAGCTTGGGTAAGCAAGGGCATTAGGTTTAGGTCGAGGACGGAAACTGGTGGGTGATGCTGCGAGGTTGCCGAACGGGCGGTCATGGGAGCTTCTTGCTCGTGTCAACCGGCAATGTGCAAGCATCGGTTGATATGCCACTGATGGTATGTGGCCATATCCATTGTGTAATGACACGTGTTGTATAGGTAGAGCCATTCAGTGTCCTACTGGCGGAGCCAGCTGGATTGATGAGTCGGAGTGTAGATTGGTGTAAAGCGATTCTTGGTGACAGCTTATAGAGACGGGTCATCCTTCCAAGTTCCTGGTTGACATGTCAGTTTCAAGTCAAGCAATAGGAAAACATGTGGCATACCTTCAAAGTGATGTTTCACGAATGCCATCGGATCATCGACATCCCCAGCACCCATTTGGTGCACTCCCGGGCTGAAGCTGGTGATGGGCAAAACCACCACGTCTCCCACCTTCTTATACCCCTCTTGACCCGTAAAGTCCTCGTACGTGATGTTCAACGTCGAGCCGGGTTCAATGTTGAAGTAGTCTGGATCGTTGAAATACCGGAAAACGGCATCCGTCCAAGCTCCCGGCCCAGTATACTCCATGACAGTCTTATCCATCTTGCCAGTCTTTAGAATACCCGCCTTCTTCATCCGCAACGTCTCCTCCGTAATGTAGGAGACAATATCGCGCATGATGGGGTGTCCGGGCTTGGCTTGAATGGTCCATTGGCAGAACTGGATTCTGCGCGCATACCAGTCATGCCAGTCGGGGCGGTCAGGATCCGCCTCAATGCCCACCACCGCTCCAACTGTAGCCAGATCCAACTCTGCTGGCAGCCAGTCAGACGCTGGCTTCAACGCCGTCGTATCAATATCGCTGTAAATTCCACCCCGCGCGAGCAGGATCAAGTATCGGAAAAAGTCGGCCTTCAAGACGGGCAACGGCATAGCATCGTAGGCCTCGAACACATCCGGAACGGCACCGTATAGGTATTTGATCAGATGGCGTTGGGTATCATCGGGGACGACCTCGTGGACAAATCCGGGATGCAGCTCAGACCAGCTGGACTCGGGATCACGAAGGCTTTCGCTGAAGAACATGGAGGAGGGCGCATATTTCCATGTCTGCCAGATGAATGCAGGAAACTTGGCTTCCAGATCGTAGGGAAAGTGGTAGCGCAAGCGCTCGCGCAAGGGGGCGCTCGGTGGCGGGGTCAGCGGCAGCTGTTGTACGGTGTCCTTCGTTCCACCTTTTCGATCATTGTCTGCATGGCCGTCGTAATCCTGATTGTATAGGTGTCCGGCGGAGGCGGTCTCTGGGGACGGGAGGGAAGAGGCGGGATGCGACGATCGGAGGTAGACGATAAAGGTAATCAGAAGTGCTGCCGCGAGTAGCGACTTCCGAAAGGTGAGCATCGCTATGGAGATATGAGAAGATCGCTAATTAGGGTGGATAGTCACACAGGCGCAATGAGCTGGCAGACAGCTGAGTTATGTAGAACCGCAGCCGGTCTTCTCCGCAACTCCGCCGACGATCAAAGCAGATCAACGCCAGGCAACGATAAACGCAAGATCGATATGTATATCGTGTCAAAAGCCGTTTCGCCAGAAATAGTGTCAGCAATTTCGCATAGCTAGCTGTTCTGTGCGATCGTGCCACTGCAAGGTTTTAGGGGTGTTTCGTAAGAAAAGCGTCAAGACTCCGGGGCCGCGCGGTCGCTGTGGTCGGGGATCGGTAGGCGCCGTAAACAAAAGAACCGCAATTGATTGGTAGGGATAGCACAGCTGTCTTGCCGATTGAAGGAATTGCTAGGAGGCTAGAAGCACATCAAGGGCAAGAGCAGCAGAGCAGACAGAGGCCAGCTGGTGCTGGAAGAGGAGGAGGAGTGAGGAGCCGGCGAAGAAAAAGGTTGGTTGAGCTTAAGGCTAAGCAGCAGCAGTGGAGCCGAGTGACGACGGCGAAAGAGTAAGTCGTTTGGTGGCGTCAGAAACGGCGGGCACTTCGGGCTGATAAGCATTCGACCATTCCACTCTTTGCCGTCTAGAATGTGGTCGTTATTCCACAGCGTGCAGGAGAATATTTCCTGACACTAAGTACACCACCAGAAGAAGAATACAATTTAATTCTCTTTTGTGATCAAATTAAAAACCAGGGGTTGTAGTTCTGCATTATAAGTTCCGACCCAGTCATCAAACGCGTCGCTAAAAATTGCTGGATGGCATACGACGTTGGCATCCACACACCCTCGTTCGTCTGCATCCGCAACAGGAGATGATCGTCTAAGCCTTGTCAGATTGATTGAATGCTTACTCGTCTGCAGTGCTTGGTTCGCAATTCTCTTGGCACGATGGTTTGTCTCAACATGCGATGCGGGATGATGGTTGTGTTGCCGATTAACTTCGCATCCGAGGTGGTATCGCCTTCGTTTTCCCCACAAATCGGGTTGGTGGTGGTTGGCCGTTTGCAGCCAAATGTCGCTGTGATCACAACGATTTTAGAAACTGTGCCAGGTCCACTACGCGGTCTAGATCTTTGCGCAGTCAGCAGTCCCTGCTGCAATAAGGTTACCTTTATCTTCAGGCGACCCTTTTTTGGGTGAAAGGGTTCATGTTTTCGCATCCATCTCTACTACGAATCGTGTCCCCATTCACATCGGAGTTAAGCTGAGGGGCACACGAAGAAGAGGTGGTTTACGTAGCCTGAAGGGTGGACACTGCGTCAGCCTGGTGAAGCCGCGTCATACGCTGGGCCGGCTGCTGCACCCCCGACTTCTTGGCTCCGGCGCTTAGTAGATGAATTTGTAGGGAGTGTTGGAATGACTATTCTGCGTGATAGTGACAGGTGAAAGCCACCTACATTGCTTGACCTGCATGGCTCGTCCATTTACAGGGCGCGGACCAGGGCCAAGCAACAACCACTGCAGCTGTTATTGGCTCGATATCTCCACCACCACCAGCCACTGGCCATGTCAAGTTGACATTGTCAACTTAACAGCATATTACACACTTATCACAATATTTGATCTGCAGTCACGCTATACTCTTTCTGTCATGTTGACAATTTCCATCTATTCCACAGCAAAACACACACACACACACACACACACACACGCACACACACACATCTTCCACTCTTCAGGTCTAACTTGTCCTGTGGTACTTCGGAGTTGCTGGATGCTCCTGGTTGTGTTGGGGAAAGTCCAGATTCCCCTTTCTTCTCTACAGTCACGTGCAACACGTGGAACCTCCCCAGGCGTTGAATGGCTCTTTGCGGTCTCCCAGGCCCGCTACATACCAGATAGGGATAAGCGCATCTCCGGACCTTGGATGGGTTCCTGACACCTTGAGCAACAATCCCCACGTTGTATGTTACAGTGCCTGAACCGCGTCGTGAACTCTCCCGCAGATGAAACCTTACAACAAGGTTTCTCAGCCAAGGAACACGGAAACGAGCTGTGGTTGTAGGTGGCTTGGATGAATCCAAGGTACTGATCGCTATCAATAGAAGTATCACGAGCTAGATGTACACTCAAAGACTCAACTAGAATGCATACATCCGCTCACTATTGTCAAGCACACGATGCGGCTGTACTATTCTTCCCTGCTCTGCTACACCAGAATAGAAGAATGTTGACCTAGCCGCTGAGGTAAGCAGGGGATCGAGCGGATCTGGATCTCTCAGAATGGCGAACAGGAATCTGACATTTCCGACGCTGTTGGCAGTGGCTGATCGTCCCGTCCACTCACATCTTAGGAATGGTCAGACAGGTCAAGTCTCGCTCGGCCGGTTTCACCATGACTTGCGTGCTTGACTCCAAACTTTCCTCACCATCGTTCCTATCATCTGTTTGCCATGACCCGTTATCACTGACCTCAAAACCTCTACCTATTTTCCACCAATGGCCCACCTCATTGGCCCAGCTACTCTCTACGGTTCTCCCCTCCACCTAACCCACCAAACACAGTAAGGTAGTAAATGCCACCCTCCAGACCCAAAACAATCCCTGGTTCGCGTGCGCGGATGGCAACATCCCAGCAAGTACATTCTCACCCAGGTGGATACCATGAAAGGCCTCCCATCACTGCTGAACAGCAGCACCACCATCAAAAAATGGACACAATCCACCCCATCCACAGATACTGCTGAGGATGAGGGCCAGAGTGGTAGTACTATATCACCCACCAAGCCGCCCTCAGCGGACATTTCCTCAGGCGGCTCAAAAAACCCCATGATCTGGACGCGAAGGAAGATAACATGGCTCATCACCCTGATAGCTCTAAGCGTAGCCATAATCGTGGTGGTGATAACCGTCCCAGTAGTTCTCCTGGTGGACGATGCGCACAACGACGATCCCAGCTACTACAACAGCGCCAATCGTCCAGTCCGCGTCGTGCAAGATTTCCCCGACCCGGGACTAATCCAGGTGAACAGCACGTGGTATGCGTACGCTACAGTCGCTACACCAGATAACCCTGATGTTCCTCACGTCCCAGTATCGACATCACGGAACTTCAGCAGCTGGGACTGGCTGCAGGGATACGATGTCATGCCGGCAATGAGCAGCTGGGAAACGAATATGAATCAGTACGCTCCGGATGTGATCCAACGCGTGAGTAACCCCACATACTACTCCCACAAACCCCAACTGAATATATCGTATAGAAAGACGGCCGCTTCGTCCTCTACTACTCCGGCGAACTCAAAGACTGGCTCCGCCACCACTGCGTCGGCGCCGCCGTCTCCAACAGCACAAGTCCCCTAGGACCCTACATCCCGCACAACAGCACCCTCGCCTGTCCCCGCGACCACGGCGGCGCCATCGACCCCGCCCCATTTAAAGACGTCAACGGGACCCTCTACGTCGTCTACAAAGTCGACGGCAACAGTGTCGGCCACGGCGGAGACTGCAACAACGGCAAGAAACCCATCGTCTCGACACCCATCATGCTGCAACAACTCAACGACGACGGCGTCACTCCCGTCGGTGATCCCGTCGAAATTCTAACTAATGAGAAAGTCGATGGACCGTTAGTCGAAGCTCCGGATATTATCCGCACTGATCGGGGCATCTACTATCTGTTCTTCTCCTCGCATTGCTATACCTCGTCAAAGTATAGTGTTAAGTATGCGTGGTCGACGTCGTTGAAGGGACCGTATACGAGGGCTGAAAGGCCTTTGTTCCGAACTGGGGACTTTGGTTTGAAGTCGCCTGGAGGTGCGACGGCTTCGATTGATGGGAGTAAGATTGTTTTTCATGCGTTTTGTGGGGATTATCGGTGTATGTTTGCCGCGGCGATGAATATTACGGCGAATTATACCATTTTGCCGGCGGCGCTTTGAGGTGGCTGTATTATAGACTTGATAGATTTGGTGATGAAGCTGTTGTGTGTAACGAGAGTTTAGATGTACATAATTGAATAAAAGTTATAGACCTTATTACAAGCGCAAGAGACCTCCATAGTATGTAAAAACAATATAAGTCCAATGAAAAGGCCAGATTTCTCTATCAACAGCCCACACACACATCCCCCCCTCCGACCAAAACAGAAAAAGCCGAAGCAGCAGACAGCCCTCAGATTAGCTCTCAGGTTCTCACCGGTTTCCAGGCAGATATAATAGTAATGACTTATGCAAGGATGCACTCGTCAATTGCCGGATACCATGCAAATTTGGCTTTTGATTTCATATGAATTCGTCACTGGGCTGTCTGTTACTTGTATTCCATTTTTCCCTTATTTGATCCATCTCTTGTCCATATCATTGAGTTCAATATCCTATCCTGTATGTTCTGTGTCATTAGCTGTATGGCATGCATGCACATTAACATGTTCAATGTGATATAATGTAAGTATCCATATCATTAAATGGATAGTAACAACAACCTCACTGCGTCTCATGGGCTTGCTTGTAGTTAGTAGTAGACATTATATAACTGAGATAAAGTATGAGCAATCTCAGTGTTTGATTTGATATCAAAATAGGGGTAACAGAAAAAAAAAAGGAAAGGATAAGACACAGCCATCAGATTGAAAACTACCGTTGAAATTATCACTCCTCATTGACCACATGCTTCGACATCGTTATCTTCATGAGAGAAACAGATGGAGCAGTAATGTGTGTAAGGATCTCGGAGTAAAGTGCTAGATTTCTTTTGTCATCATTGGCGCGGTGGCATCATGGGATAGAAGCAAGAGGGGATAGTGTGGCAGGTTTTTGCAAACGTATCAGAAAAGTTGTTAGTGCTTGTTATAAGAGGAATGATAGCAATAGAAGAGGTGAAAGTGGCCAGTATAATATAAAAAAAATTGAGTGAGCAAAGCAAAGCAAGGCAAGGCTCAAGGCTATCCCCGAACATTAGAGGATAATTCCCTGCCAACAATATAGAAGGTGAAAAGGGCATGTTGAAAAAGATGCCATTCAAACAATAATGCAGCTTGGTAATCTCTTAGATCTCTGTTCAATCTCAATCATCCACCACTTGGGTCAGATGTCTTCTTCCATTCGGTCTCCCGAAGGATGAAGTCCACTGCCTGATATGAATCATTAAAGGGTGTCATGAGAAAGCTCTTTGTGTGTGATTTATCGTCATTGAGATTAGAAAAGCCGCTATCCATAGAAGTTCATAGAAAGCAGCTATGAATAGGCAAGAGTCGCGTCGAGCGGCTCATCATCTAAGATATTACACATGTGGTGTGTTGCTTCGCGAAATTGCGCGTGGTTTTTGTAATCAACGCGGATGGCACGTGACCTTGATTTATCCTGTTTGGTGTACACATGCTGACTAATGGTAATATGCATAAAAGCGCATTCGCATTATCCAATTGTCTATGTTGCAATATACTATTTGAATCCATATATACCTATCCCACCAATATATCCACCCAATCATTACCCAACTAGGTAATCGTGCCGTAGTCTATGAGGCAAGCGCAGAATCATCCCCAGAATCACCATCAGGAAGGACCCAATCCCCCTCACTCTCCCAAGTACCCGGCCTCGTAAAATCCTCATACCAAATCCCACCCAACGCATTGACCTTGATATATCCGAACCGGAAATACTCCGGCTCACCATCCAAATGCCGCGTCCAATTGAATGACTCCAACATTCCATCATCAGACTTGAACGCCCGGAACCGTTCAACGTCGTTGACAAGCACGCTAATACCATCTGCATCCTTATCTACATCATTGAAATTGAACATGATGTTCTGACTCGACAAAATAGCGGGAGCACCAATGACAGGCAGGACGCTGCCCAGTTGCGCGCCGTCCAGCAATGCCGCGGATGTCTGGAGTATGCTGTCGAAGCCCCAGCGCGCAATACCATTGATGAACAGTCCTATGAGGAGGCCTTGGTAGAGCAGACTGGGACGCGTTTGGAGCGTTGTTCCCGGTAAGAAGAGAAGGCTTAGAACGTAGTGGTGGATGCGGAGGTTCATGTGCGGAACAAGCATCAGAGCAATCACGCCGCAGACCATGATTCCGTAAAGAAGAAGCATTTTTGGCATGCGGCCTTCTCTGCGGAAAGCGATGGCCTGGGTGAGGACAATGGCGACGAGAAGGCCGATGATGATGATCAAGGCAGGAATGGCGCCCGGTTGTTGTTGGATGTCATGTGGTGTGAGGCGTGAGATGGGAATCTTGTCGAATGTGTCGGTGTTGAGGGCGCCGACCCAGCAGCTTCCCAGCCAGAGGACAGTCTTGTCCCAGTGTGCGGTGAGGTCGGTCAGGGTTTTGCGGACACAGAAGTAGTACATTGCAAAGCCGACGAAGGCGCAAGGCAGGAACCGTCCTAGGGCTGTGGATACCACTTCATAGTAGTCGGGGGAGTAGGGCGGGTCGGAGGACAGAGCGACCTGGAAGTAGACGATGAAGTAGATGGAGGCGTAAAATGCTGCGGGAGATGTGATGAACAGAGATAATAACGTGGTGACGATGACTGAAAAGGTGAAGAGTGGCCAACGGAGGTCCTGACAGCTTGTTTCGGACGACTCTCCGCCAAAGGTAAAGGAGAGTGGAAAGTATGAGGCGTATCCAATACTCTCAATCCCGTTTCTTATCACTGACGGAAACTTAGTTCTTTCACCCGTTCGTCGCAAGACGCCACAGCCACCTTTCTGACTGTCTATTAGACCAGCGTGTAGTGCTGCAGGACAGATGGCTGAATCTCCACGGTAGATGGCATCAGTATTATCACCATCTGCAGTTCCCCCGATAACAAGAGGACGATAATTGTACTCTTGCGGGCCTACAAAGTACGGCTCTAGCAGCATCGCATCTGCACAACTTGCGGGGCAGCGAAAGGCAAATGCCCCATTGTCAAAGGGGCGGCAGGAATCCCCATTTAGACCGCAGTCGGTAGAATTTGGCCTGCATAGAGAGATGAGTTTGAGAACATCCTAGAACCACGAGAGCAGCAACATACCATAGTCTAGCGTGACATGATAGCTTGACAGGCACACCGTATCCAGACACCTGCTGGCCAGCTACAGAGGAATGCAGGATGGACAGGAATATGACACCCCAGGTGCATATGCATCCGAGCAATAGCCAAACTTTGGCACGCGTGCTCGGAAAATAACGCTCCACAAGGCGGCCTGGTGCCGTCTGCCAGCGCTGCAACCATGGGGTGATCTGATACCGGTGTGGGTATGGCGGGCCTTTAACCCACGCGCGGATCCCAGAAAGTGTACATGAAAATGGCTCCGGCGCTATGCGTCGGGGATGGTGGGTTGAAGTTGGCAATAATGGTTCATTCGTGGTCTCTCGCTGGTCGGGCCGGACGGAGTCGGAACTTTCCCGCCCAACCGTTATGAACTGACTGCTTTCGGAGTCATTCTCATTCGGATCAAAGACGGCCAACGGGTAGTCTTGGGAGGTCTTTCCAAAGGAGGACGATGGAGATCTTGACCTGCTTCTCGAAGGGTGCTCCGGGCGCATTGTTGCTCCGTCGGTATTGTGAGGAAGAACCGCGGGAGAACTCAAACCAAAATCAAGAATGAACGGTTGCTTCGGAAGCTCGCCAGTTAGTCATCATGGACTGGATTAGGCAAAACCAACACATTTAGTATACAACCCTTTTTGAGAGTATGGATTTTGAAGAGCTATACCGGTGCGACGATAACTGGCTGAAAGCCGTCATTAAGAAATCGTCGGTGCCACTCAAGTATGCCAGGATGTCCCTCCCCCGAAAACAGTCTGCAGCCTCGCTGGCTTCCATTCTTCCCTATCAAGCGCAATCATTGGAGGAGCGCATATCCGGTTGCCCCTGTCAATAAAAAGGGAGAGACCTGTATATCTGGTCAGTATTATACCTTGCCAGATGCTGGAAGCAATCGCTATCAAAAGCCATGGCGGTAGAAGTTTGCTCCTTACAATAATCTTCTCGCAGCCTTGCAACCGCCGCATTGAATGATGTATATGTGTTAAACGCATCGAATTTACCGGATATGGCTAGACTTGTTGTTTGCTAGCTTGGCAAGATAGAGTTTCTTCATACATGAGAAAGGGAGCTACAGAACACTGAATGGTTCTGTGGCATAGCCTGAGCATCACACTTCTTCTAATTTGTTGCCTTTCTGTTGCCTTCCTTATACCATGACTTTCAGTGGATATGCTTTTTAGTCAGCTCAAATAATATTTCACGAAACAATTACGCAAACACGAACTTGCCAAATTGACCGTGTTACCATGGTGGATGACCGCAGCCATTAGCCACCTGACCACGGGTGAGCACGACCCAGCCTCACAGCCTCGTCTCGGATGCCTCTCGCAGCCTTGCTCTCTAGACAGATGAGGTATATATTCAGTCACCGAACGTCGATATGAGCAAATCGGAGGATCTTCACTTCAAAACGACTGAGAAGCATTTGGAAGCGTTTCTTCAGGCATGACTTCTTTCCTATTGAGTGATGTGTCGACATCGCCCTCTTCAGAGCCAAAATATGTCACCCAGAAGCAGTGTGTCACTCATCTCAAGCTTCTCTCAGCGTTTGCTGAATTGCGAGATGTAGTCAGCAACAATGACGGCCTTTTCAGGCTTCACGACACAGACGGACATCAAGAGGGTGATGCTCAAGATAAATACCATGCCTTGGTTAAGGAGAAGCGCTGGGCTGTATATGTCGCACGGGCTGTGAAACGATACACAAATTGGTGGTTCCGTTGTCTCCCAAGCCCGGAACCGCTTCCCAAAATGGCAGATATTCGCAGAAATGCTTATGCCAATGTCGTCAAGCCTGAGAAAATAGTGGAATGGCACCAAGATATCCTTCCACCCCTAGGTGAGTGGTTCTGATTTCAAACTGGCAACTGCTCGCTAAAGAAGGCTTGGGATAGATGTAATTATGGTGTGGCACTCGCATATGCTGAGTCCACGCAAGTATCTCGAGGACTGTATCCGGTATGGCAAGATGTGTGTTTGGGGTGCAGGATTCCCCTGGGAGCTTCTTGACCAGCAGATCGATGGCACAACTTTTGATTACACGGCAACTGGGGAAGCGTGCCGGAATTTCGAGTCGCAGGTCGGTTCTAGTTGGGACAACCTTCTTGATCCGCTCACTACCATTGTTCAATGTCCAAACTGCGGCGCCGAGGTCATCGTCAGCTGGACAGCGGGCCAAGACGTGACAGACGTCAACCTTCCTTTTGACAACTGCACAGGCTTAGCTGACAAAGGCTTCCATGCTGTCTGCCACAATTGTGATTACCTTCTTAACCATGACCGGCTGAAGCTGGCCAAGTGGCGTCAGGATGTGCAGTCAGTGCGGGATCAGAGTCGACCTATGCCCGGCTGCTTTTACAACTTACGTGGTGTCCCATTCCCAGTGTCCATGAGCTGGAAAGAAGCAGCATTCTTATATCCCAGCCAACTTATCCGGGTTATAGCGGACGACATCCTAGAGTTCACTGATCCCAAGGCCAAACAATGCCACAGTATCGCCGCTGTGCGCGATTATCTCAGGAAAAGAGTCCAAGAACGCAAAGTCCTGCAGATGGCACACGAGTCACATTTCTCAAAGGTTCAGCCCACTCGGGTTGAGAAGATATGCATCCGTCGGATGATCTCTCGATACTGGGATAACTCTAGCCCATTCTCCCTGGACTTGCTCGGCGCTGTCATCAGACAGGGCAAGTTCATTCAACAAATGGACCGCATCAACTGGCTTAGGTCACCGACTCTCCACGCCACCGTAAACCGAATGATCAGAAAGTACAGTGTCTTCTTCGGGATCATGGCTGATAACCCCAAAGAAATGGCCGTACCGACACTAGATGTGGATTTGGCATGGCACACACACCAACTTTCTCCCAGACAATATTACAACTATAGCGTGCGTTTGACCAATAGGCCAATACAGTTCATCGACCACAATGACAAGGTTGATGAGCTAAAACTAACCAATGGATTTGAATGGACTTGCAAAACATACCGTGAGGTTACCGATGGGGAGATCTACAGCGAATGCGTCTGTTGGTTCTGCGAGGCGATCCGCTATCCCGATCTCTACGGTCATTTCCGCTCATCGTTGTTGTGGCTTTCCGATGCTCGCAAAGCCGTTGATGAGTTGCACAGACAGCATGATCATGCCTCTAAGTCTGACAGTGGGCCGCACATCTCTATTCACAGTGCTGTTCGCCTTCAGAATAGTGAGGTCAACCGAATCATGAGAGAAACTAAAGCTTTGCAACTTCTAGAAGCTTACAGAAAGTCCCTCAGGCGGGCTCAAAAACATTCCCGTTCTTCCAAGGCGCTTGGATCTGCCATCGCAGCGGTCAACTCTCTTGTCTTGCCAACCAGTCCGACTATGGACACAGTTGTTTCTCAGGACGAGATAAGCATGTTGTCATCCGAGGAAGATGAGGTCAACCATGAGGATAAAATTCATAAGACCGTCGACGCCATTTCGAATTTCTTCGATGGCATCGAGAAACTTGTAGATGGACTTGAACAGCTGTTCCATGACGACCCTCACTGTACGGACGGATCGCTTAGTGGGCAAGGGAATTGTATTTCAGGAACGTGCAGCTCTTCTATCGCGACGGGAAACTGTGTCTCTTGCGGGAATGCAGCTGCTTGTGGTGCTTCTGCAGGGTGCGGTGGCGGTGGTGCTGGAGGATGTGGTGGAGGGGCAGGGGGAGGGGGAGGGAGCTCAGGATGTGGTGGTAAGTTCTTCCCTGTCTTTATATGAGTTGGTCTGATGTACCATACAGGCGGGGGCGGTGGGTCCTGATATCTTAAACTGCGCCATAGCAGTGTTTCAGCTCAATTGCCGGAGAGATCTACAGACTTGATGCTATATCGAAAAAGCTCGAATAGATCATAACCCTCTTCGATTCGTGACGACGAAAAGGGGCGGCCAGGAACGAGTCTGTGAGGATGTTGTTGCCTTGATCACCTGACACATGCATGTATCTTCACATGATCGCTGTTTCCATATGAAGATATGTAGCGCAGATATTAGATGGAAGTTCAGTAAATTGGTATATGATTCAACTGTTTCAGTTCTGATATTATGATATAGTATATTGAAGCAAATTATCCAAGTGCGCATGCTCGACATCAAATGTCTCGCTTGGCACTCAGACTCAGCTCCCGGGGTATAGTAACGAATGGACGCCTCAGTACCTCTAAATAGCAACCATCTCAAACAGGTATAGGTGGGTATAAGCAAAGCAAATCATAATATCATCTCATCTCATCTCCTCAAAGCCTCCACCATATATTAAAGCAGCATGTCGAGCAAAAATAGTACTAGTGATGGCGGCAATCATGTAATAGAAGCATTAAGCAACGTTTCACGTGAAAAGAGCGTTAGAGTCGAGTAATTTGCGGGGCGCAAAGCACATGCGCGGCCCTTCCAAGACTCCGTCAGATAGCAAATGGACCAGCTAATAAGCGCTGGGACTTTTCCATGTTTAGACGGCAGAACGGCCAAAGAAGCGACGGCGACCACTGATGCGACACTGTTAGTATCGAATTTCTCACAATGACGGTCATGATTTGACTTACTAGGTAGGAGCAGTGCTATCCTTCCTGACACGGAAAGTGAACCAGAGACCCTGTATCACGATCGTCAGTATGCATATATAGTCAGCAGGGGGGTATACTAAAACATACCACAAGCGCCGAAGCAAGCCAGACAATGGCCGAGATGAAGCTGAACGCTTCAGCAGCCTTCCAGCGACTGCAGGTATTGTTGCGGTAGAGACCACCCCAGTGCCAGATACTGCCACAGCTGAACTTGTGAATGGCGTTGACAAGGATACCGAATGCGGCAAACCACGCAAGGGAGATGATGACGTCAACTGCGGAAAAGGAACGAGTCAGCATTGGCGGAGGGGTAAAGAAGGGAGATGTGACGACGCACATGGCCAGGAAAAGAATCCAGAGGAAAATGGTATGAGCCATATCAGGCCAAGGAGGATTGATAACCCGGCGACAACTTCGGTGTAAATCCAGCGGGCCTCAGGCCATGCGTCACCACTGTATTGCGCAAGGTAGTGGCCGATGATACCAGCGACGACCTATTGAAATTGATAACTATGTTAGCGTGTGAAATAGAGAGCAGAACATTTTTATTTTCATTAATCATAATGAAATACATACCGCACCACAAACAATTTGCGCGACGCGAAAGACAATGGAGATTAGGCGGGAGATAACAGGCATGTTGGCGATTAGGTGATGTGGAGTCGATGCGAATGCAGGGTCGCCAATAGTACGATGTAGTAGCTGTTGGAGTAAGCACGAAGTAGATAGCTAGCGTCACTGAAGCAGGAACGAGAAGTAAACCGGTAGAATAGCCAGCAAGAAGCGACGAGAGAGAAAAAAAGGATGAGGTGGAGGTGTGATTTAAATAATCGAAATGACGATCAAGCTACTCAGAGGAGCCGATGATCCGCAACACGAATTTTCTTGGGCGAGGAAACACCAAAGAAAAACGAGGGGGGGAAGTAAATTTCCCTTGCTCATCGAGTCCTTTCTGGTAATTCTAGTCTGTTCTGATCACCGGGTCTGCCAGTGACATGACATCGCTTTTGAGACTACGATTGGCCAGCCCACAATCTTGCGTCCTGCCCAACGTTCAGTGCGCAACATTTCTCCTCAACCAGGCTGGGTAACTGATCGACCCGCTGGCAAGAAGTGGATGGGGATAGGGTGGGAAGTTTCTACAAAGTATAAAGTAAATTTTTTCTTCTTTTCAATTCGGTGTGAAGAAACTAAATTAATTAGTGGTCCTTTTTGATCTGGTGAGAGCGTCACAATGCTACGATGGGCTGTGTTTGCGCCGAGTCCGCAGCTCTACTACATAGTAGGTACCCAGTTATTATCCTCTGGTCCAACTTATAGGCAACCATCAAAGAAGTGCCACATATAGAATCACTCAGCCACATTCTATACATTTCATCGTATAATCTGCAGAGCGACCTGCTTTAAGGCTGAACCACTCGCTTGCAAAAAAAATAAAAAAATAAAAAATAAATAAATAAAAAGCTGTTGGAAAATCGTACCTATTGCTCTCCACTGGTCCCCATCACTAGGCTATTGTTCCTCTCCACCGCACATCCACCCGCTAACTTCAATAGCGCCCCGACTTTACCCCCTCTGGTTTAGGGGATCGTTGCCAGTCCCTTCTTTTCTCCTAGTGGGTGTGAGTGACCCATGTTTATCCCGCCCTGTGGATGGAGTACTCGCTGGAGTCAGTCCATTCGACTGCTCATCAATCCGACCGGATGACCCAGGACTTAATAATCTGATCGGTCACCCATGGAAAGGAAATGGAAAAAAAAGGGGAGGGTAAAACAGCTGAAAAATCAACATGCGAAAAGAAACAACCAAAACCGTAAACAGTGGTAGTGGCTGTGACGTCAGGGGAGATGCGTGGCAGCCTAGAACACGTAGTTTAATGTGGCGCTGCCAGTAAATGTTGTTGTTGTTGTACAGGAACCAGTGGGCACGACGTAGTGAAAGTCATTAATTTGCAGATATTCGGTGATATCTTGTTACTATCACTAAGCTGCCCTCGTAATTAGTAACACACCTACGTCATTTCTTCACATTCCGATCGTCTTGAGTGACAGCAGCCGGGATTCCAAGGCCTGGCCGGTAGTCGGGCCCTTCTCATTAGTGGTGGGTGTTGCCTGATCTATCTACTTGCTACTAAAGAACTTCGTAAGATAGTCTACGAAGTATGTGTTGACAACAAAATCTGATGACGGAGAACTTAACACTGTTCTAGGCTTCTTTTATTGGTAATATCCTCCGAAGTTCACCAACCAGGGGTGATCCTATAAATCGGACAGACCCCGAAGTTCTAGAGTTTAGCGCGTGGAAACCTTAAGCTTACGGCAACCAAAAGGGGCGCTACGCCGGAGATTCTTTCCACGGGCTTTGGCTGTGTCACATGTCACAGTGCAGCCTTGGACTAACTGTTTAGAGGACACCCTATTTGCGCTTACCCAGCTGGCACATTTCCCCATTATGAATATATCTTAGTTAGACACCTAGAAATCATACAAGAACTTTACTCTCCTATCTTGCCAGCTTATATTACTATAAGTTATGTATCATGCCCGCTCGACCTACCAACATCTGTGCCCTTTGTGATGCACCAGTATGAGTCCGACCCATGAACCTGGCTCTACTGAAAAGTCCAGAGAACCATAATATCTAGACAGTTCTTTTGAACGTGTGTGCTACTTCTTACTGACTGGGACTAGATCGTGCATGCTATGACAATTAATCTGATTGATATGGGCCTGCGGGCCACTACTAGTCTGGAAGATACCAAGTACTGAATAAGTACAAGTTATCCCTACATCAACCCAGTCGCCTACCATCTCCTGAGAAGCCTATACGCATAGCAACATAGCCAAGGTATTCTGATAGACCTGGCCATGAAAAAAGACCACTACCTCGGGGTCTCTATCGTCTTCTGCGAACGAAGGGAAAGCCTACTCTTCTATGAGAACCGTATTAAGACTCCTGATTATGATGTGCCGAAAGCCGGACTTACCTACCTGGCCCATACTTGAGGTTACTACTAGCCAGACTTCTACTGCCGATTGCAGAGTGACCTAAACCCGAGGTTCTCGACCCGCTTTTAACCATAGTCAACAGCAATGTGCATGTTGATAAATCAGCAGAATGCTCCGACAATGTCAGTTCTGCTCCTTCTCAGCTCCTCATAGATTCGAAATTCAATGTGGATGACTAGGGCTCATGGGTGATGTCGCGTGTAAGACGGACATTATCTTGTGGTAGATCTTTCCAGACGGTGTATGAATCAAGGTCGGATTTCCCAGTATTCAAACCGACATAATATTCAGCTGCTCCGAAAAGATCTGGCTGTGAGAAAAGTGACCCTAATGTTAGCAAACATCCCATCCGAATGGTGCCCGCGAGCAATATCAGGACAATATTCGGACCAGGACCGCAGCTAACGCGAAGAGCAGACCGATATCGGCAGCTATTTCGTTCGGGCTCAAGTCATCGATGGCATACACCTGCTAAAAGCAAATTTTCTGAGGGCGTCAGGCTGCCGGATGGCGATAAAGAATGAATAGAGGTAATATGTACATGGAGGAAAGTCAGTCGCGGGCTTCTGGCTGGGGGGAGGGGCGGCTAGGGCATATACTGCCATTGACGGAAAGCATAGCCGCAAGAGGGGAGAGACAAAACCCGCCGCAATTCTGGAACCAGTATCCAATCGCCTCAGGGCGAGCACAGCCTCAAGACTGGAAAGACTGTACGGCTGAGCTGCTAGACCGGAATCATTCGAAACCAGCCAATACTGTCCATCCAATGACCATAATGATCGTCGACGTGCACCTGTTGGTGCCTGCCAGCGCCGCATGGATCATGGTTCGGGCCTTGTCTAATCCCCACTACAAGTGGATACTTGCGGGCGATTCCCCCTCATCACATCAAAGAATCGCCTACACTAACAACCATCCCAGCATGTTAGTGAGAGACAATTGTCGCACGAACGAGTAGTTAGCACAATGACAGATACAAGGGATGCCTGCCACTTTGTCTACTTATTTCCACTGTCACCCCGCGCTGCGTCCATACTCCCTCTATCAATTCAAACCACCATCTCTCTTATTTCTAGCATATCCTAACAATCCCATTCCAACCCAACCTCCATAAACATGTCCACTGAAAGCCACAAAAGCACCTCACCATCCGGTGTCCTCCTACTAGGCAGCATCCCCCTCTCCTCAACAGAAGAAGTCTTCCACAAGATCCCCACCGCACTACCAGCCCGACTCTTCTCCATCCCCGACGGCGAAACCGGCGTCCGCGACAACTACATCCGCTGGCAAGTCGACAGCTTCCCCAAGGAAGCCATCCACCAATTCCTCGGAGGAACCGACCTACCCACCAACCATCCCGGCTTCACCCTGAACGACATCAAGCCAACCAGATACGACACAGTCGCACTCGAATCCTACCAAACCTTCCTCAAGCACCGAGACCAAAAGATCATCTCCTCGGGAGTCCGCTTCCAAGTCTCCCTCCCCCTACCCCTAAACTGCGTACAGGGCCACACACGCGCAGACCTCCACGCTCAGCTAGATCCTCTTTACGAGCAGCGCATGATCGAATCAGTCCAATCCATCATCCAGAACATCCCTGCCCACGACCTCGCCCTCCAATGGGACGTCTGCTTCGAGGTCACAGCGCTTGAGAACGAGCGCGGCCGGCTCCCGGACCCCTTCTTCAAGCCTCATTTCTCGCCAGTGATGGAGGGCGTGCTAGAGCGTATCCAACGCGTCAGCAACATCGCTCTCATCCCCGCTGAGGTTCCACTTGGATTCCACCTGTGCTACGGGGACCTAGGTCACAAGCATTTCGTCGAGCCAGAGGATCTCGGTCTTCTAGTCGAGTTAGCGAATAATATCTTCGAGCGGATTCAGCCTCGTCCGGTTGATTGGGTGCATATGCCTGTGCCTAAGGATCGGGATGATGTTGCTTTCTTTGAGCCCCTGAAGGGGCTGAAGATGGGCAAAGATACCAGGTTGTATTTGGGGGTCGTGCATGCCTATGATGAAGAGGGTACTCGCCGGAGAATCCAGACGGCTAAGTTAGTCGTGTCGGACTTTGGGGTCGCGACTGAGTGTGGGATGGGGCGGACTCCAGCTGAGGAGCTGAACAGCATTCTGGAGATATCTAGAAATGTTGCTTCGCCGGTGTGGTTATAGATTTGTGCCGTGTGGATGTGGGACTTTTGTTTGTTTGGGGCTTTGGAGTACCGTGTATAGAGCAATGAGAAATACCGTCAATTTCTGTTTGGTATGAGGTGAACTATGCGATGAGCATACTTGGACATTAGGAATCTTTCTTGTTGAAACATTTGTGGCACCCGTTTGCTGAGTGGCCGACGATATAGCGTTTTGATCTACTTAGCAACATGCTGTGTTGACATTTTCGGTTGATGGCCGCTAATCATTGCCGTAGCTCAATCTCACCCGATGTAAGGGAGCGCACAAGATCTACGTAAATACAAGGAGTGCCCACCAAGAGCGCACAATGTCCGCTTTTATTCAGAGTCACAGCGCAGCTGGTTCTCATGACTATTTTCATATTAGGCTATTGGTACAATGAAAGAATGGCGTTAAAGAACACCACGAGACAGCTTGCTGTCGTTCTCAGGATATCTCAATCCGCGTCCCTCGAAAAGAAACAAGACGGAAGATTAAAGAGTAAGGGAATCCAGGAGGTAAGACATTAACGAATTGGACCGGCCATACATCTGTCGTACTACACATGCTTCCGATCAGCAAGAAACCATTCCATGACGGTGCGGAAAACCCCCTTCGCGCCGCTCTCAACCACATCCCCATGGCAAGGAATCAGGCGATTGAAATCCCACTTGTCAATTCTGCGGATGGACTCGGTGAAAGCCTGCCGATCTCCACTGGACAGGACATACCAGACGAATCTCTTCTGCCAAGTCGCAGGTGAAGAAGCGGACATCAATGGAGAGACCATCTTGGTGAAAACACCCGACGTGGCGCTCTCTTGAGTCCTGGAGTACTGCTCCCTCGCAGGCAAGTTGAACAAGAGATCCGCCTCAATGAGCGAGCGGGACGGGCGATGGTAGAAGACAAGTTCGCGCGAAGGGTGGCCATGCACATATTCCGTCTCGAATTCCGCGTCAAACTCTTCCGAGATCTTCTGTTTTCCATTGGCGTCCTTGCGGAAGACGTGTTCGAAAGGTGCGGAATCCTTGGTTTTGGGGTTGGACTGGCGCTTTTCCCAGAGCCCTTCGGGAGCGATAATGGCAGCATCAGGGAATGCCTCCTTCCAGGCGGTCAAGTGAATATGATGCTCCATGTCCAGAGCTGCGATGTATTTGACGCTGCCTCCGAGACCGGTGATGGTATCACGCACTTCTTGAGTCAAATTAACAGGAGAGAAGACAGCGACGGAACCGGTTTCCATTTTGACTATTTTCACCAATATGATAAGATACCATTAGCATGACATGCGCACATTAGATTTGAATTACAATGACACCGGGAAAGTGTGAGCCGGGGTCAAAAAAGAGGAAATGAAGTGCGAACCAAGAGTCCCACGTCCACCAAACTTGAGCCGACCGAAACGCGCAAATGGCAAGCTTAAGGTAATGACGTTGGCAGTCACATTGCGGATCACCATGACCTCTGAAGGATTGGCGGGGAAGAGCTGGGGCGCCATGATGAATGTTGTGCGTCGGAGCAGCGTGTTGGTGAAACCAAGCTGCAGACGGGTGAAAGACCACGAGAGTCTAGTGATGTGAGGGTGTACAAAAGAAGATAAGGTCGCGATCGATCGGGGACGAGCAGTAGTTCTGCCTGGGGAATTCACTCGGGCGTAGAGCCTATGACGTAAGGCACCCAGGGCCCGTCCTCCTGTTCCCGCAACCAGCAGGAACAATCTGGTGTTACGTGCCTGGTGAATATTTCCGGAAGGTGCTAGCTACTATCATTTACTAGCTAACTCCAACTTGCCACTCCTCGAGGAAACTCGGACCATTAATTCTTTATGCGTCTCCACATAAGCTGTCAACCACATGCCAATTGTAAGTTATTCAGCTTGGGTGAGGTTTGAATTGGAGATAGAGTTGGGAGCTTGGCTGTCTTCGAACCAATGACAATTTGGCCAGCAGCACTAGTTACCCTCCAGGGACCAGTATTTATCCCTCTGCTGGATGCAAAACCTTGGGGACAAGTAGACTAGTTGTGGATCACACTCTGTATCTAGTTCATTCAGGACACCTATACGCCGTGACAAAATTCATGCTCAAGATTCATACCAACACCGTTCAAACCAAATGGGTATCACGTTATCCACACATAATCAAAGCACTCCCACAGAATATAAACAATACAGAACGCACTTCTCCGAACCCAATCTAGTCATCTGAAATTAGCCTTGCCAGGATTGTGCTGTATTTTGCGTCTCTTCCTCCCGATGAGGAATGATGGAGTCTTTGATGTCATAGACTTGGATCAACTCTTGCCAGGTCTCAAAGTCAAGTGTGAAAATGGCCTGACGCTTCTTGATGCCCTTTCTCTGGGCCTCACTAGGCGCATGAGGCTTTGCCGAATCTGTTTGAGAATGGTCAATTAATTCCTCATATCATGTAGGGTACTGAGCAGGACTCACGCAAAGTGGGCAAGCCCCGGCTATCCACCGCGATTCCAACCAAGCCGTCCCGGACCAAAAAGCTAACGTAGAATAGATTTTCCACACTTTGTCCGAAAGAGTGCGGGTTAATGCAGAATTGGAACAGAGGAACACCTCCATCATCGGCCACATTGTTCCTTGCCATCACCTCTTGCACCGTATCTTCGTCGGGGTCATCTGGCAACTGCGACAATTCCGCCTCTACCACATCTTGTCCGTTGTTTTGGGTTCTAGCCAAAAGTCGATTGATGCTGGCACACATAGTCGTCAAATTCGATGTTTCTTGCCTGTCCAGATCTTTTTCTTGCAGTTCTTGCGGTGCAACGGCCCGTGCTGGGTCGATTCGTTCACGGGCTCTTCGTACAGGTTGCTGCCGGACGCGCTTCTGTACAGAAAGCGGTCCCAGCAGGAATCCAGGAACTGACGGTCGGGCATTACTGCAGAAACAAGCAGCGCGCCCGAGCCAGTCCCAGTTCATCGCATCACCCTGATCCTCGTCGCTATCGTTGGGGTCCATCTGGCTCCTTCCGATACCCGTGCGCCGCCGTTGGGTGCTGGAAGGCATCGAAGCTTGGGAGTCCGTAGGCGCCCGGCGCATGAAAGAGATACACTTAGAGACAAACTCATCCACATCTATCCCTGCACTAGCATCCCCCAGCACCAACTGTGCCGTCTTTTTGTATGACAGATCTGCCGCTTGAACAAGCAGCCGTGAATCGATGGTTGCGTCAGAAGTCTGTTTGACATTCTCGAAGATGTCGTTCGCTTTCTTGATGGTGTCACGCAGGCCATGGTTGCCAGCCTGTAGATATTCATTCCTAGAGTCTACCATAAACCATGTCAGACTCGGCGGCAAGATACAGAGCCTGAGTCAGCCTTACCGTTGAGGTCCCGCGTCAAATCTCTGAGGCCCTTACGAACTTGTCGCCTCTCTCGGTGGTCTTGATCCGGATCGTAAAACTGATTGACACTATTCCGTGTCGCCTGCGACGCTACTTGAGACTGAGTGTCTTGCACGTTAGAGTCTCTTGCTGAGAGTCGAGCTCGCTTGGCTCTACGGGCGTGTGCCATCGTTTGCGGCTGGTTTCTTTTGGTGTTCCCTGTTGCACTTGAACTATTCTCCTTATCGGATGGCGATCCTTGCGACACGGGGTGGTTCGAAGATGTAGAGGAAACAGAAGGTGCCATCTCTAGCCGCCGGGCAGATATTCTGCGACAACACACCGTTGGGGAGGAGGGGTTGACAAAGAACACGACTGGGGCCGCCTCAGGTCGAGTGGCTAAAGGGTAGTAAGACAAAGGACAGATACAAAGAAGGTCCTGAATGAAAAGGAGGCATAAGCAAATGCGTTGCAAATCAGCATGAGCTACGGGCTCATTGAGTCCCGATAGCAACCCGTGATATCTTTCTCTCCGGGATATCTCTTTCTTGGTCGCCCAACACAGGCAAATCCACCGAAGCGCGCGTTGAACGCGTGGTGCACGTGATCCTAGAGGACCCCGCGTCATTGCTAGCTGTTAGCCTGTTGCCCCAGGCCTCCCGCCAATCAGCCGCTGCGGCTCCATTGGGTCTCCGGCCGGAGCTCCCCGTCCAATGTCACCCGCCGCTCACTTCCCCGGCAACCCAGTCCCTAGTCCTTATTTCATACTTGCAATGAAGGGTGTGTGGTTACATATACGGTGGACACAAATGGCCCTGAGCTAACGATGGAGGCCTTTACCTTTACTGTGTCCACTCAGGTGGATTTTCCAATTCATGTGAAGATGTATGTGTGCCTTGGTTTCCCTTGATCCAACAACAATCGAGCAAGTTGGCTAACTTTGGATGGATGCAGTGGCTCATTGGAAGGGAAGCAGAAACAAGCGCCTTTCTCCCTCCTTTTGAAACATCCAGAATTGCGTCACATCGGTTCCGCGCAGAATCCCGTCTCCGACCTCTTCGTGACCATCCAACTATGGTCAGATTCCAAAGCCTTGGGCGTGCCTTTGCAGACCTCATATAAGGCCTTCAAGTCCGCTCGAGCCTGGAATGAATGGCTGCAGCTGCCGATATCAATAAAAGATGCTCCCCTCAAAAGTCAACTGGCCATTACCGTTTGGGATATCTCACCGTTTGGCGGCGAAGGAGCACTCGGACACTATGTGCCTTTTGGCGGAACGACTATACCGTTATTTGACGGAGAAGGAAAATTGAAGATGGGCAGGCAGAAATGCAAGATATATCGTCACCGAGCTGCGGACGGTTTCTCCGCAACGACAACGCCGTCAACAGCGCCTCCGAAACGTCGGAAGAACAACGCCCCAGATCCGCTAGGCCCATCGGAAGAGGAGATGGAGCTAGAACGCATCGAAGTTTTGATCAAGAAGCATGAGATGGGGGAAATACCACGCATCGACTGGATGGACCAACTGGTCTTTCGCCAGCTGGAAAGGCTGAAACTCAATGCGGAGGAAGCTGCAAGGAAACGGGCCTTACGTCTGAAGGCTACGAAACAGAAGCGCTCGGAGCATGGCGGGGATGAGGACGACTCAGATGATGACGAAGTGGACGATGAGAACTTCATTCTCTACGTGGAGTTCCCGCGCTTTGATCACCCCATCGTCTGGTCCGATCATGAGTACCCAGCTCCTCCAATGTCATCCTACTCCCAAGGTGCGCCTGCAAATGCAAATCCCGCACTAAAGCCCGTACCGGAAGTTCGCTTTGGTCCGGGAATAGAGGGCGCGGATGGTGGCGGTGTCATCAGAATATACGACCCTGAAGTTGGTCAAACCGGTAATCCATGTGAAGACAAGCATCGGAGACTGATCCGTAGCCATCGGACGGGCATTATGGATCGTGATTTAAAACCAAATCCCAAGATTCGCGATGAACTCAACGTAATTCTGTCATACGAGCCCACGCAGGATCTCACCGCTGAGGAGAAAGACCTAATTTGGCGATTCCGATACTACCTAACCCGTGAGAAGAGAGCGCTCACTAAATTTGTCAAGTCGGTCAACTGGAGGGACGTTGGTGAAGCGCATCAAGCCGTCGAGATACTGCCCAAATGGACCGAAATCGATGTAGACGATGCTCTTGAGTTGCTTGGACCGACTTTCGATAATCCTGCAGTTCGTTCATATGCAGTCGAAAGACTACGCAAGGCTGACGATGAAGAACTACTTCTTTACCTGCTACAACTTGTACAGGCTCTGAAATATGAAGAACACTCTCACGGTGATGTTGACGACGCCGCCCACGATTCGTCTTTGGCCAATTTCCTTATAGCCCGCGCTGCGAACAATTTCAAATTGGGCAACTACCTACATTGGTACCTTATGGTTGAATGCGACGATGCAGGGCCAGGAACATTGTCAGCACAACGTAGACTCTTCGCACGCGTGGAATACTACTTCATGGCAGAGCTCGAGAAAGTCCACCCAGAGCATCGCAAGACCCTCCTGCGCCAAGGTGAACTGGTCACTATACTCACAAAGATCGCCAAAGACGTCCGGTTCTCGCGCGAGAACCGGGTCCTCAAGATCGAACGACTGAAGCAGTGCCTCAAGGACCCGAAGAACGACATGCTACACATCGACCCTCCACTGCCACTGCCCCTGGACCCGGAAATCCAGGTCACCGGGTGCTACCCGGACGAAGCAAATGTCTTCAAATCCTCTCTCTCCCCTCTCCAAGTCATGTTCAAGACCTCCGACGGACGGAAATTCCCCATCCTGTTCAAAATTGGCGACGACCTCCGCCAAGACCAACTTGTCATTCAAATCATCATCCTTATGGATCGACTCCTCCAAAAGGAGAACCTCGACCTCAAACTCACCCCCTACCGCATCCTAGCCACCAACTCTACCGCCGGCGCCGTCCAATTCATCCCCTCGGCCTCCCTTTCCGCCATCTCCGCCAAATACAAATCCGTCCTCGCCTATCTCAAAGCAAACAACCCAGACGACAGCGAGCCCCTCGGCGTCCGCAAAGAAACAATGGACACCTACATCAAATCCTGCGCCGGCTACTGCGTAATTACCTACCTCCTCGGCGTCGGCGACCGCCACCTCGAGAACCTCCTCCTCGCCCCGGATGGCCACTTCTTCCACGCCGACTTCGGCTTTATCCTCGGCCGAGATCCCAAGCCGTTCGCACCCATGATGAAACTCTGCAAGGAAATGGTCGAGGGCATGGGCGGGACTACTTCTCCCTTGTATCTCCAGTTCAAGCAGTATTGCTTCACGGCGTATACTACGCTGCGCAAATCGGCGAACCTCATCCTGAACCTGTTCAGTCTGATGGTCGATGCGAATATCCCTGATATCCGGGTCGAGCCCGATAAGGCTGTTTTGAAGGTGAAGGAGAGGTTCCATCTGGAGATGTCGGAAGAAGAGGCCATTCGGCATTTCGAACAGCTTATTAGTGATAGTGTTAATGCTATCTTTGGGGTTGTGATTGATCGGTTGCATGAGTTTGTGCAGGGGTGGAGGGCTTAGGTGGCTGGCATTTTTAGTGGAATCCTAGCTCATTGTGCTGTTTCTTTAAAGGGGAAGGAGTTTTATGGCGCATACCACCGATTAAATGGTTCACTGGTGAATTGATTGATACCCTGCTTCGAAGCGGTGGCCATGTCTATAATAATGGTAATATATTGATAGACCTTTAGACATTTTCCGTCCCTCATTGTATCTGTACTTTTATGACCAGCTATCCATCTCTTCGCAACCCTCCTCTATACCACAGTGTCTTGATCACTTCTCCCCATGATGTCGTGACGGACCTCCAGCCTCCTCATCATTACGACCCCAAACCCCCAACTCAACCCACTCATTCCCAGTCCCATCAACCCCACGTCTATCTCCGAGATCACCTCCCCCCAAGTCAACACCCTGGCCTATCCGCATATCCTCAGTCACGGCAGTATCAGAACCAGATTGATCATGTGAAGCAAAAACCCCTCCCGTCTGTTCATGTTCACTGCGCAACTTCGCCTCGGCGTCTTCGTCATCCTCCGGCGTCCCTTCTTTGCATGCCCATGCATCTACGAACCTCAGGACCTCGCGGGGCCACCAGCGCTTCATTATGAGAAGACGGAATGGAACTAATAGGACGATGAGCACGGGGAATGCGGGTGCGCCACGGGTGAGGGTGAGGATGAAGATGGCTACGGTTATGATGATTTGGAGGATGGTGTAGAGGTGGATGGGGATGTATGATGGTGTTGGGGGTTCTTCTCCGGAGGTGATTGGTTGTTGTTGTTCTTGTTGTGGGGCAAGAGATGGTGGGAGGGGAGGGAGCTCGGAGGGTGGTGTGAGGAGGTAGAAGGTTCGGTAGAGGATTGGGCTGGTGTTGTTAGTGGGGTTTGATTCTTTTAGTGTGGTACGGATGGTGGACGGCTTACTTGACTGATAGGCTCTGCTCGCCCATGAACATGAATAGCCCGGCTAGGACGCTTGTTGGGGTCAATCCGAGCACTTTCATGAAGGGCGGACTGACGAAGAGGAGGATGACGGCTGAGTGGAGGAATGCTGACCAGCGCTGTTCGTAGACGCGCTTCACTTCGTATGTTTCGAGCTTTTCTTCTCCGTCGACGGTGATTGTGCGCTGCTCCTTCTCTGTGTGCATTAGGGATTCGGAGTGGAGGGGAGCTTGGGGGAGAAGTCCGTTAGCAGGGGGTATTCCTAGAATGCCGCATAGTGCTGTTGTAGTGCCTAGGAGGACGATGTCCCAAGCGAAACCTCCTGGTTTCCTGGTGCCGTAACGATCAATAGTGCAGATGATTGAGCTGACTTCGTGATCGAAGAAAAAGAGCACGGTGATGATGATTCCGGGAAGGATGGCGGCGAACACCCAGGATACAGGGAGATGCCAGAACTCGACGAGGAACCTATCCCGACTGGGAGATGTTGGTTTGAATGAGGTGCTGACGGGGAGTGTCATCTTGTCCAGATGGGCTAGTTCACCAACGTGGGGAAGCCCGATGAAGATGATGATGGAAATCGCAGCAGCGTACTCGGTTAAACCCATTCGGATATATCGGTGGAATAGGGGGCGCCAGCTCTCAGCCGTAGATAGGAATATCGCGAGCAGCATCGTTCCCACAGCTCCTATGATAGCGTAGAGGAATGCTGCAAAGGATAGGCTCTCGTGTGCTCTTTCAAGTTCTTGTATAGCTTTATGGAAGTAGATAATGCTGTTGAGAAGCGAGAATATCTCGGTTGCAAAAGTGGTAACGTAGCGCATCGTCCAATCGTGAGCGTTGACTATAGCCAGGACGTAGTGAAGCCAGGCAGAATGGATCAGAGACCAGGCCATGAATGGCAAGAATGGTATCTGGTGAATACCTGTAAGTCATTACTGGCACAACTTTCTTTTTACAGGATCTCACCTTGAAGACATCCTCGCATAAAGAATAGATGTTCTCAGCAAGGACTGAGAAAGGACCAGTAACACCAAGGATGGTTAGTGGCTGGATTGAGAATCTGAAATGTTGTCAGTCAATGTTGCTTGGGTTCCCGATGCTAACAAGCCCTACAGTGAGAAGATGATGCCGCATAGGCCTGTACTAAACACAACCTCAATAGTTCCCCAATTCTGCCCAGTCAGAACATAGAGGTCACTGGCAAAGGTGATACCCGGCAGCAGGTTCGTAAAGAAGACATAGACCGCACTGGCAAAGATCAATTGATTGAAAACAGTCCAGTCGGATACGTATCTGCGGCGCAAGTTCAGAATGTCCTGCTTTATCAAACGAAAAGGCCGTAACGGGCCCCCTGACGACACAGAACCCCGTAGTACCCGAATGGCCCTGGGCGTATGCTTGGATGGGGTTATGATGGAATGTGCATCTTCATCTTCTTCGTCATCGTCCCGATCAACTTCCTGATTGTGTTGGACATCGCCACGTCTCGGTGACCTCCTTTGCCTACGGGGTCTACGCCGGAGAGAGGAGCTCCGCGTGGAGGGTGGTCGGAAGGCAGATATTAATGGCATTGTTCAGTCATGGTAAAGAATAGCCTGGCAATGGTGATCTGGAGGGGTTGAAAGTTGGTCTGGCGGGGATCCAGCGATGCCCGCCTTGGCCCTCATGACGTATCATATCCCGATAAGAGGCTCACGGCATACTCTCCGAACCGCACGGGTGAAGCCGCCCAAGAACAGGCTAATTGATCATTTCAACTGGGATATTCAGTGTACCGGGATGATCTGAAGTGAATAACCAAGCATGATAAACGATAAGAAATCACTTTGTCACATAAGAGTCACTCTACAGCAGTGAATCTCACCCCTTTGGGTACTGCAATATAGCCAAGACCTCCTGGCTCAACAGCCCATTTGAAAGTCATTAGCAAATTGGTATGTTTTCACATCATAAAGCAATGTCTACAGGGGTTCCTTTCGGCATTCTGGTAGTTGTCGTCTGGAGAGTGTGTAGATAGACAGAGGCCGCAGTCTATCGTTACATAACAGCGATCCGCCTTCTTCACCGCCTTTATCCGCCGACAGAATCTCTCCCGCGGAGGAATTTCCTCGCCTCCGATGCCAATGGCCATGCCCTCCATACGGCAACAACTTCGCTCAACTCCTTGATGATGCCAGCTGGATAGGAGTTCAAGTCGCCAAAGACACCTAAAACACACAGCAACTTTATGGACCGATGACAATGGCAGCCAAGTTCGTTCCGCGTCAGGTTTTCCCCAACTATGGGTCTATCCCGAGGTCCTATTTCCTGGGTCACCACAGGGCCGGGTTGAAGAAGATGCAGAACATGCTTTCTTCTATCGATTATGTAGTCGAGTGTCGTGATTACAGGGTTCCCGTTACCTCTATCAACCCTATGTTTGAAGAAGCACTGGGCAAGACACGACGGTTGACCGTCTATACAAAGAGAGATCTGGGCGCAGCATCAGGATCGAATGCGCAGAAATTGGTGAGTGGAATGCTCCGAGTCGAAGGAAAATGCCATAGGCACTCGAGTGCTAATGTGATCTTTGCACGCTTAGGCGGAGAAAACCATTCGAACCTTCAATAAGAACGGCGCTACATTCTTCGTGAGTTCGTCCTCTAGGGCAGATGTGGGCACAATCTTAAAACACTTGCGGGACGATGCAGAAGGACCAGACAAGCTTGTTGGATGCCGGGTGATGATTGTTGGTATGCCTAATGTGGGCAAGTCGACTCTCATCAATCACCTGCGTAATCAGGGCGTGGGCAAGGCCAAGGCCGTGCGGACCGGTGGCCAACCAGGTATCACAAGGAAGATCGGGACACCCGTGAAGATCATCGAAAGAGAAGGTGGCTCCCACGTCTACGTATTGGACACCCCAGGCGTATTTATGCCATATGTTCCGGATGCAGAGAACATGCTTAAACTAGCTCTGTGTGGCTGTGTGAAGGATTCGGTTATCTCCCCGGTCACGCTAGCCGACTACCTATTATATCACATCAACCTGAATGACGCCGAGGTATATAAGCGATGGTCTGAGCCAACAAACGAGATTGTACCTCTATTGAACAACTTTGCCCGACATGCTGGTCTCCTGGCCAAGGGCGGTATTCCAAACACCGACCTGGCGGCACTGCACTTCATCCAAAAGTGGCGTGCCGGCGACCTGGGCAGGTTTATGCTTGATGACCTGAAGGAGGAAGAACGCCGTCTGCAAGAAGGCGGAGAGCGAGAGATACCCACCAGCTATACCCAGGCCTTGAAGGCTGAGAAGCTGGGCAGAAAGCAACCCAAGCTGTAAATAGATAAAGAATCATGTAACATAGATATTTCTCCCATCCATTGTACAAAAGAACGAATCATGTTGGTATCATCAATGAGCTTTTGCCTCCCCTCAGATGCATAGTAGACTTGTTAGAACCGCAGAACGACGTAGGAGAGAGACAAGAATGAGACGAGAAATCATCGTAAACCCTAAACGCCCATAATAGAGACGGAAAAAAAAAAGAAAAGAAAAGAAAAGAAAAACAAGAAAAAAGGTGAGAACCCCGGAGTCAGCGCATAGCGCAACAACACGAGGACAAACGCCCCAACAACCGCACAACCTCATGAGATCTTATCCAACAACCTCCTCCTCCGTCGATCAACCAACTCCTCCTGAACCTCATCAAGTGTAGGCAACCTCCACTCAACCCCATCGCCAGCATCACCAGGCAACGGCTCCCACCCATCCTCAACATCCTCATCCTTCCTGCGCAATCTCTCAACAGCCTCCTTCTCCTTCTGCCTCTCATACGCCAAAAGCGTCCCATCCTCCTCATCCAACCCATACCCAAAGTAATTAGCATCGACCTTCTTCGTCGCAATCTCACCACCTCTCCCCTTTCCACCTTCTTCATCCTCTTCCTCAGCCGGCCTCCTCCCGCGTCTCGCCGCCGCCTCAAACATCTCCTTCACACCCGGCAACTCTCTCGCTCGTCCAAAATACCGATACCCCTTCCCACCACCCGGTATCTCCCTCCCATCATCATCAAACACCCGTCCAGAGCCTCGCATATAGTTCGGCCCGCCCAGGTTCCGAATCTGCATCTCCCACGTCCACTTCTCCTTCATAAGCTTGTTGATCTCATCGTTCAGATCGCGGATCTGGTAATCGCTTAGACTGAGCTCCTGGATCCGGGAAACTTTGCGTGAGATTTCCTTCAGCACTTGGCCGCGCCATTTCTCGCACATCGGGATCGAGTCAACGGTCGTGATGGCTTTCGGGCGGCGCGTGCGCCCGATGTCGATGATTCCGAGGTCCGCGGCTTGTTGGGCCCGGAAACGGAAGAGCATCGACTGGGCTTTTTCGCTGTTACGCGCCTGATCATTTTGTTAGTTTGGGGGAGTTCTGGTTGAGCTTGACGTTTGGGTGTGGTTGGAGGCGAAGGGAGAAGGCGAGGGGGAGGATTTTTGGGTATCGAGTTGAACAAGATTCGAGGGAACGGTTTGTTGCTTGATTTGAAGGAGCGATCTGAAGGGGGTTGAGTTGGTGATTAGGGCTTACCATTGTGAAGAGCAGCGCGGGGGATCCCCGTGGCTGATGGAGCTTGGTGGTTGAGAGGATTGAAGTGAAGAATGAGAGACTGGAACGCTGGCTCTCGCGCTCTCTCTTGATCCAAGCTCGGGTGGGTTCGTCCGCCCGTTGACAAGCGAGCGCTAACAAATGCAGCCGCGCGGCTACGGTACCCGTGGTTCTTGGCTGTCAGTCTACCGAGTTTATTGTCTCCCTTGCTGCCAATAATGCAGTGCAATGTTGTTTTGAGTTGTGGTGGCTTACAGCTTGCATGGGAAGTTAATTTTGATTTTCTAATGTTGTCGATATTAGTTGATTAGAAAGGAAGGCAATATGAAGAATTAAGGGTTGTGTATAGCACGTTTTCTGGTCCTAGTGTCTATTATATTTTTATGAACCGCTTCAGCAATGATGAATTCGAGGTATAATTGGTGAACGACCACATAAAACAATAACAGAGACTTGGGAATGCACACGGCTATCCGTTGCATATCGTCAAGATGCATCATGAAGCATTAAAACAAATCATATAGCATAGTACACATCAAAATCATTCAAAAGCATAATCCAAGCGCCGCCTCCCGTCAACACTCCGTAGCCATGCAGGGCTGCCATCAAGTCATAGTCGTAATTGGTCGCTCAGGCCCTAAATGAATGTTTAGCGCCTGAGTGTAGTTAGAGCAATGTGCTCAGCAGGGTCAACCTGCTAGGTCGTCATAGTCTTACAAGAAGCCTTTGGTGTTGCTAGGCATCCGCTGCGGTATATCGCCTGCTCCGTACACGCTGCTCCCTCTCCTGCTTCCGGCATCACTGAAAGCGCCGACGTGGCTACGTCCGAGGACGCTGCCCCTCTCAACACGGAGCGCTCGCCATCCCTCTAGTTCACGCTCCAACCTGAGAGACTTCTCCCGCTCTTCCCGGAGTTCTCGCTCTGCTCGGCGCACTTGCAGCTGCGTCTCCGAGTCGGCATGTTGAAGCTCCTCAATGTTTCGAAGAAGCCGCTCGATCTTGTCGCGGGCTTTGCTAACGTCGTCATTCAGCTGGGAGTTCATCTTATCACGGCGCTCAATTTGGGACTGCAGGTCTTTGACCGTGCGGTCGACGTTCCGCAACGAACGCTGCTCAGAACTGTGCTTGGCTTCCTGGTCTTCAAGATGGGTCTCCAGCTATTTTCAAGATAGTTAGTATTTTCCAGGGCATTAGATTCATCAGTTTCATGGGGTAACTTACTTCCTTGATTCTCTTGTGTAAGAACCGGACGTCCTGGCTTCCTGATGAGTAGCTCTTGGTCTCCAGATCCACGCAGCGAAGTTGAGACTCCTTCAGCTGCTTCTCGAGAGCCGCCTTGTCCTTGAAGAGCTGGGCATTTGTTTCTCTCTCAGCAGTAACTTCCTTCTGCATCTCCGTCGCCAGTGCTTCCGCCCGCCTCATCTTACCGACTGCAGCTGCGGAAACATCTTCCTGTTGAGCAAGCTTGGACTTCAGTTCCAACAACTCACGGTCCATGCTGGCAGCATTGCGCATCGATGGACTCTCGCCCTTGGCAAGGTCCTCCAACCTTTCGCCTGCTTCAGCTAACCGGGTTTCCAGCATCTTCTTCTCCTTCAGCAGCATGTCACGCTCCGCGGTCACATCGTCGACGGAGGTGCGAAGAGTTCTCACCTGCGACAGGAGGGAGACAACCCTGCTCTGAGCTTCATTATGAGCATTGACTGCCTCGTCGCGAGATGTCGTCACGTCTTGAAGCATGATGTCCATTCGAGCCTTCTCCTTAGCCCAAGTAGAGCTGTTCAGGACTTCATTGTCCCACTTGCTCCGCAAGTCTTCAAGTTCTTCACGGAGACGTGAGTTCTCACCGCGAACGTTAAGAACCTTTTCACGCTCCATCTCCAACTCGTTGTTGAGTGTTGTGAACTCGCGCTGATACTTCTGCCTGGTCTGTTCCATTGATGTCTCCTTGTCTTCAATATCAATGGCACGTTGGTTTCTGTAGTCTTCAAGCTCGTTCTGGAGGCGCTGTTTGGCCTGCAGGGCGCCTTGGAGCTCAGCTGCTTGATCCTCCATCCTGGCCTCGAGCGACTGGGTCTGGCGTTGCAAGTCTTCAACCAGGGCATCCATTTGTTTGCGCTCAGACATTATCTGGGCACAAGTATCCTCGGCCTCCTGGGCCTGAGATTTGGCGAATTGCTCTGCTCTGGTAGCTTTCAGAACTGCAATCTCAGCTTGTTCCAATTTGCTGAAATACTCATCGGCACGGGTCTTGTACAAGCTCATACTGGAAGCTAGATCGGCTGACTTCGACGTCTCCGCATCAAGACGAATCTGAAGGTCAGCAAACTCCTGGAGAAGCTGATCTCGGCTAGCAGCATCCTGGTCCCTTGCAACCTGCAGCTCCTGGAACTCGGAACGAGCGTCACGGAGTTCTACTTCCAGCGTAGCCTTAGCTCTCTTAAGCTTTTCGAATTGAGCTTTCGCGTCGCTGAACTCTGCAATGGCTTCGTTATGCACCTTGAGCAAAGACCTTCTGGACTGCTCCTGCGAGTTAATCAGGTCGTACAGTTCTTCATGCGACTTGGCTTGGACGTCCCGTAGTGAAAGATCGCCTGACCGAATGTTCTTCTCCAGAGCGGAAACCTTCTTTGAGGAGTCATCGAGCTGCTCGTGCAGACGTCCGTTCTCACGCTCAAGCAGCTGCATGCGTCGCAGAGAAGGGCTTTCTTCCTGCCACATGTCTCGACCAGGTGCCGCTTGAGAAAGCTGGTTCTGGAGATGCTTGTTCTGCATCTCACTCATTTGAAGCTTGTTCTGGAGCTCCTCAATCTCGGTCGCCAGATCCATCCGCTTTTGGTAGCCGACCGTATCCACGGTCCTGTCGGAACGAGCAGAGTCATTGGCCGTTTCGTTGAAGTTAAGTCTGCGGTTCGGCGTTGTAGGGGTGCCGAACTTCTTTGCCAGAACATTGTCGGAGTTCTTTCTGAGATGGGTTGGGGTCCGGGGGCTAGCCACCTGGTTCTGATCAATTTCCTCCAGCAAGGCGCGTTTAGATGAGGCGTAACGTGCATCCAGCTCCTTCATCTCATCCCCATGCCGGCGACGCATTTCCGCCAGTTGGGCCTCAGCTCGACTATACTTCTCCTCGGTGACTTGCAATCTACTCTGTGTCGTCTGCAGCAGTTGTGCCAGATCAACCTTCTTAGCCAGACTAGGCTGAACCTTCTCCCAGGATTCCGAGTCATCAGACTCGGGCTCCACTACCTTGTGCAGCAACATTAATTGCCGGTGTAGATCCTCGATCTCCTTGTTTGCCGTATCCAGAGAGCCTTGAAGCTTGCGCGTATTCGCTTGTGCCTGGGTCCGGAGCTGTCTTTCGGTCTCAAGGTTCCTGTTTGCCTCCGCCAACTGAATGTTGGCAGTGGAAGCAGCCTTTTCCGCATTCCTACTGGCCTTATGTTCCCTAGCAACCTCATGGTTGAGGTCCTCCAGGCTCAAAGAGAGCTTCTCTTTCTGCTTCTCCAGAGATGTGATGCTGACTTGGAGGTCGCCAAGCTGACGGCTTATCTTCTTGTTGTCTTCTTCGAGCTTCGTCTTCTCTTTCTGAAGAGCAGTTATGCGCAGGCGCGAGTTGTCGCTGGCCCTGGAAGTCGATCGGGCTATGTCGAGATTCTTTTGCTGGATCTTTGTGAGAAGAGCTCGGTTATCATTCTCCGATGCTGTAAGTCTACCCTTGAGCGTCACCAGTTCCCTCTCCAGGCGTTCCTTATGCTGATCATGGCGAATGCGGAAATTATCAGATTCAGCGATAGCGTGGGTCAATTCTTGGATTCGGGTGGAAAGACGTGACCTTTCAGCTTCTACCTCCTCTAGCTGACGTGTCTTATCGTCCAGATCTTTCCGCACACTCTCAAGGCGCTCGTTGGCCTGCTTCATGATGTTGCGTTCAATGTCGGCCTCTGCGTTTAATCGTGCATCTTCGACCTTCGTGAAGCGGTCCCGCAGCTGAATCAACTCAGTTTGGAGTTCCTTGCGTGACTGCTCAGCAGCAACGCGGGCTTCAGTGGCACGACGAAGCGTGTCCTGCTGGATGTACATCTCCTTTTCGATGATAATCTTTGATTCATTCAAGGAAGTGTACTTGTCCTTGAGCTCCGCAAGATTATGCTCGGCAAGCATTTGCACGTCGTCACGCGATTGACGCTCCCGGCTCAGATCTGCTTGTGCCTTATATAGTTGATTCTTCAGTTCCTGGATTTGCTGCTCGAGAAGCTTTCGGCTTTCGCCAGCCTCGGCATCCTCAGAGATCTTCGCCTCCAGGAGCTTCTTGACATCGGCTGCCTCTCGCTCAAGCTGAACCTTCTCTGACTTCATCGCGTCCACCTCGGCTTGCAGTTCTCGCAGGCGTTCCTGCATGCTGCCATGTCGCGTGGTAAGAGAAATCTTCTCCGACTCTAGGTATCGCTTCTCCTCTTCATGCTTCTTAGCATCATTTCGCAACACAGCCATTTCACTTTCCTTCCGCCTAAGCATCTCTTCATAGCCTGTGGATGTCGAGGAGAGGTCGGTGATCTGCTGTCTTATTACACGGTTTTCTTCAATGAGCTCTTTGATGTGCTTCTTGGACTGATCTAGGTCTCTCGAGGTCTGGGACAGCTTAACTTCAAGATCTTGATCGGTCTTCAACAGTTTGGTCTCTAGATCTTGCAGTTTGCGCTCCTTCAAGCTGAGGTGACTCTGCAGCATCTTCATCTCTTGGCCCAGGTCCTTAATCCTGGACTCCTTCTCGGCAGAAGAGTTTTCGGCCTCGGTAAGCTTCTTCTCGAGTTCCTCCAGACGTGCCTGCATCTCATGTTTTTCGTTCTCAAAGCGCTGGATGATCTCTCCTGCTTGTTCCAGTTGAGTTATCCGGAGCTCAAGCTCGTCATCCGTTCTTTTCTTGGCAGCTATTAGGTCGTCTAGCTGGTCTTCGAGGTTCTCCTGGTCTGCGATAGCACCTGCCAACTTCTCACTAAGTTCAACTTCTCGGACTTGGAGCCTCTTGAATATTTCCTCCTTGTCAAGAGCCAAGGCACGCTCACTCTCCAACGTTTGCTGAATCTTCTGTATCTCAATCTCGGTACGACGCCTCTCTTCCTCTAACTTCTGACGATCAGCTATATCCTGGTTCATCTTCGCTTCCAGGGATTTGATTTTCTCGTCCCGTCTTTTAACTTCATTGGCAGTGCGAGTTTCTCCCAGAAGAGGTCTCATCCTTGAATATAATCTCCACCATGGGTTCGCCTTTAGTTGGAGGTAAGTCTTGAAGTTGTCCTGAATGATCCGTGTCGCTTCCGCCCGATACAGGCGTTTGTTGGAGATACGTCGCTGGACAAATCCCCTTGCCACAGATTGGAACCTGGTCATGATGGTGCGGATAAGCTGGTCTCGTTTCTCTTCCAACTCGGCCAGGACACCTGCCCTGAAGAATACCTTCGTACGACCGACTCGATACCAAGCAGGGTCCAGCCCGAGCTTTTGCAACATAACATGAGCGGCATTTCGGCCATCGAGGTATCCTTTGGGCATGGCAGGGCAGAGAACTTCATAGCGTTGGCGGAATTCCGAAAATGACAGCCGATTGGGGAACCCTGTGCGTGCAATTCGTATTCCTTCGAGTACACCGTTGCAACGTAGTTGATCTAGGACCAGGGGTGCATTGAACATCTTCGGGCGTTTCTTGTGGTTTGGTATAATACAGCGCACAAAGTGTGGATGTGTTGAGTTCAGCTGATTCATGAGGCTAGATAGCTGTTCCTTATGTCTTTGCGCAACGGTGCGGAAAAGACCCTTCTTCACGCGACTCTTCGGGTAGTCGCTGTCATCGTCGGCATCGCCGCAGTCGGAGAACAGAGTCGCAACATGCTTTTCACCCGATCTGGCAAGGAGTCGCGTTATGTTATCGTTCAGCGGGTCCTTGTTCTTCTCGAGCCAGCCCTCTGTGCCATACTCTACCTCAGCAGCGTAGTGCGTCAGAACGAATCCCTGGCTTAGGCGAGAAGCACGATACTTCGGTGATTTCCGATCCCAAAGAGAGTGCAGCTTTTCAGTAAATGATTTGTCGGTAGCCTTCGGCATAACAGAGTCTTCATCTAGACAAGAAAAGATACCAATAGGGTTGGTCAACTCGATTAGATCGATTGTTGGTTGCAAGTCCTTTCCGAAGTCGATGAATTGCCACTCAATTTGCTCCCGTGCATATTCCTCTTGCTCCAAGACGAACATATGGTGGTTGAAGAACTGTTGCAATTTCTCGTTCGTATAGTTGATGCACAACTGTTCGAAGCTATTGTTCTTGAAAATTTCGAAACCGGCAATATCGAGGACTCCAATGAAGAAGCTGTCATCGCCAGCGACAGTGCTGCGGTCCAATTGGTTGTTGATCCTGTCGACAAGATTGCTAAATCCTCGTTCATAGATACCCTTGGCGAGAGCATCTAGCGCTAGTCGCACCTGTTCTGGCGTTTGAACCTTTTCCACCCACTCGCGGCCTGCCTTGACCTTGGGATGCAACAGTCCCTTGACGAATAGGTCAGGTTCTATACCTAGCAAGTGGCAAGCTCTCTCTACACTATTCAAGGAGTCGGGACCAAGTGCAGCTTGATCGGCTCGTAGGCTCTCCTTGACGATAGTGACATTTCCAAGATGAAGGACCGCTGCGATAGTGCGCAAAATACACATCTGGTCTTCTTCAGAGAAGTCCATGACGTGGAAAGCTTCAATCAACATTTTCCATTCGTCCTCATCAGAGACCCCGGCAATGGTATCGTTGCCATCACGAGTGTAGGCGAAATCTTCAATCTGCAAATCGGACAAAAGGAGAGCTTCCCTAAGCTTCCGATCTGCTCCCCGTAATAACTGGTAGAAGATATGGTAGTTTCTCTCATGGGAATTGGGTTTCACAACACGAGACTTCTCCAGTAGATACCAATCGATCGAAGCACCCGATATTTGGCCGGCCCGGGTGAACTCGATACGGATGAACTTGCCAAAGCGAGAAGAGTTGTTGTTTCTCACGGTCTGGGCATTTCCAAACGCCTCCAGAATGGGGTTTGCTCTCAGAATTTGTTGCGATAGGGCGGACAACTGCTTTGTACCAGATCGAGCGTAAGGGGTATCGGTTGTCGCAACAGCTGCAAGGTATTGTATAACTTTCTTGGTGTTCTCGGTTTTACCTGCACCCGACTCTCCTCTTCACAGCTGCATTAGTGTCAAGGGTTTGTGGCCAGCCTTTCAGTAGACTTACGTCACGAGAATGCTCTGGTTCTCTCCTTCTTCGACCAGGTTTCGAAAAGCCTCATCAGCCATAGAAAAGATGTGGGGACGGCTTTCTTCTCTGTTACGGCCCTTGTACATCTTCACATACTCGTTTGTGTAGATTGGCAACGGGCAATATGGGTTCACAGTAACGAGGAAGAGTCCCGAGTAAGTCTGTGTGCGACAAAGATTAGCTCTGAAAACTATCATTTCGTCAGCATATCAGTATAACTCACGTAAATAAGATCGGCTTGATATCGTGTGTGCAGATTGTGAACCACTGAGGCTTCATTAAGATGTGTGAGTTCAGCCATATCATCTGCTTTATCAAACTTTGCCGGGTTCACTTTGTCGACCTGGTCAGCGTCGACCTCCCTTTGCTGTGTTTATCCGTAAGCTCCTCTAGCTCAGACTTCGATGGCATTGGGTGATTATACCTCTCCATTGTCGGTCTGGACTAGCATCCGGCCACCTTCTTGCTCTTCGAGAACTAGGCCACGCACGAATGCTTTTTCGGGATCGCGCAGCCAGACATACTTGTTGCCGGAGAAGTCATTGTCGCCCTCTTGTCCCCGGATCTGATCCGCACCCCTGCGTAGCTCCTCTGACTTGATGAATTCGGGCGCAAAGGTTCCGGATGAAACATCATTCCTTATTGAGCTCGATCTCGGGCGATGCGTTGTCCGTGCCACCAACGGAGCTGGTGACTGTGAGATGGAAGCAGAGTTTCGAAAATGGCCCCGGGCCTCTTCGAATTTACTGGTGGATGTAACAACGGCCGACTTGGGGCGAATACCTCTTGTCTGCTGAGTCGGGGAGGGAGTCGGTGACGGCGATGCGCGGCTGAAAGGATTGGCCCGCTTAGGGGAGCCATTTAACTGTGATGGAAGCATATCTTCGTTAAGGTCAATGGATCATTATTCAGTGAGAAGGTCGTAATCATAACAAATATCTATGAGAGTAATGGAGACTCAAGCAATGAGCCCTTGGATGATGTTGCAACGAAGCATCCAGGCCAACTAGTATGGCCAGGGGAAGAGTAACGATTCAAAGACAAGGGAAGAAGAAGATAAGGAAAGGTTGAGCAGGTGTATATTAAATGAAGCTGCAGCATACCAAGCAGCGGGAGGTGCAGAATGACAGTCACCCACTGACCACCTGCTCCCTCTGGGGCCCCTTCGGGTTCCGCTGTTTGTTTACATCCGCCGTTCCTCAGGCTGCGGGCGCCGATCATGCGCTAGGCCGGATCGGTCGTGTACCCGTCACGTGGAGACCCGCGGCACGAAACTCGATCTTTTCCGGGTTGGTCGGTCGTTTCCCCGTTTTGCTTGTCGCTTCACGTTCTTGTGCTCCGTCCCTTCAAATCTCCAGCTCATCTCACCATCCTCACGTCGCGTTCGCATCTTCGCTCTCCGTTGATATCTGCTCGGCAGGTGCAGAGCTGCCTTCTTCACATATCATCATCAACACGCCCGACCTCATGTATAGCAGAGTGTTGTGGTTACTGATTCTATCCATTTCGTTCTAGTCTTATGACTTTTGACTTGCTCCTGCTCATTTTAGCTTGAAACGATGTGGGATGCCTAAGCACTCGCTTTAGATGTGACGAGCTAGCGTTTTTTGCTTACTGGACGCAGACATTATACTCACCTTGCAAGCGCGCACGCGGTCGCTCTTCCCCAACCATGTCTAATTATCCACCGACACCGTCATTTGTGGGACCAAATTATACACCTCAGTGGCCTCCATCAGATCCGTCTTCCTCGACCGCCATGCCATCCTTGTTTCCTCCTAACCTAGGCTTTGGCCAAAATCCTTCGCCCGTCCCTCAACACGCGCAGGATGGTGCTACCCGTCCGTTTGATTATAATACCGACACCTACAACGCAAACACACGTCTACCGGGATTAGGGGTCCCGAGCGCCGCTGGTCCCTTAGTACCGCCGCCTCCATTCACTTTCATGCCGCCTTTTCCTTCCACTCAGTTCCCTCACCCTCCCTTTCCACCACTACAGATGCCACCGTTACGATACCCCTCGATTCCTGTACCCCCTGTTCACGGTTATGAACCGGTTCGTCATGCAACTAGCGACTACCACATGAATAATTCCATCCCTACTCCGCCGGGTCCTCAGCCTGCCGCTGCTGCCAACTCGGAGTCAGACCCAGACCGAGAGGAAGGCGAGCTCACAGATCGTGAAGAATCTTCGTCGACGCAGCCTAGGCCACATAATTTGAACCCGGGACAGGGGTCAGGACAAAGCTACGATACTCAGATGGCTCGAGCTATGGACGGTAACAACGATTTCATGGAAAGCGATCGGACAGTGAAGCCGAATGGCACTGGTAGCCTTGATTCACATAACTCTCACTTGTTGGCGATGGCCACCGTAGGCTCAGCGCCAGGATATTCGGAGATGGATAGAGGCGGGGCTTCACCAGAAACTCGCCTATCGTCCAGAAGCAGTGGGTCACGTATGTTATTCCCGCATTATGCACAGTCCGGTTACTGACTTCCTGCAGCCTATAATCCTGCTCCTCCAATCTCTACTGAGCCACCGGTTTCGGACACCGCACCAGAACCAGAAGTGCCAACTTCGTCAATCCCGCAATATGAAGCGGACCCCGATAAAGGAGTGAGCAGCGCAGCTTCAACTGACCCGCAGTCAATACCCGGCAGCGGTAGGTCATTGGCACAACTTCGCGTCCAAGCACAGGGGGCACTTCTGAGCTTGGCGCCTCACAACATTCGATATGCCGAGTTTGTCGGGGAAGGAATTAACCCTGTTATCCTTCGTCAACTCTATGAAGAGGTTGGAATAAAGATAGCCACTCCGGTACAGGGCGTCTCAACACCTCCATCCAGTGCAACCTCCTTGGAATCCGACCGTTCGTCGACTAGCCAGTCCGGGGAACCAGAGCAAGGAAGCCACTCAGTTCTCAAGTCAGATGCGGATCAAAGTTCGGCATCGCAATCCAAATCTACCGAATTGCCACCGGATACCACGAAACCCATGGAGCGGAAGGAGGTTATTGCTCGTATGCTCGCTGCAAAGGCTGCAAAGGGTTCCGGGGCGCCTGGACAAGTTCAAGTGCAGGCGACCAAGGAATCTAGTGCGTCCGAAGATTCGGTTCTGCCGAACGCTGACAAGAATGCGGCAATATCCTCTCAGGACTCCATAAAAGAAAAGGAGACTCGTGTCAAGGAAAAGAACAAGGCTCAGACTGAATTGGCCCGGCAGCGGATTGAACTGCTCAAGAAGCAGGGCCTAATGAGGAACGGTCAAAAATCGCAGTCGAATTCGGTGCCTCCCGAGAAATCCCAACCATTGATCAACTCCGGTACTGAGTCGTTGTCGACTTCGACCCCGATGCCAATCCAACATCCATTGCCAGAACGCCCTCCTGATCCTGAGCCCAATGCTTCGGCCCGTATACCTGGGCTCTTCATGACGGAGCAAGAGCCGGAAAATGTGCAGACTCCGGTTTCCGCTGCTCAGGGTGCTACTGATGCGGTGTCACAAACCCGCATTAATCAGCGCAAACGTCCTCGAGCATCTGATTTTGACGAACCTGTTCCGATCCCGAAAAAGACCTTCAATAATGGTGTCAGTTATGCCTATCCTGAGGCTCAGAGGCTCGTCATTGATATTAGCGATGATGACGAGTTCTACGGCGATGATGAGCACGACAACATGGATGTGGACCTGCCAGCCGGCAAGGACATGCAAGATGTGGAGGGCTTGCTTCGTACTTACACACCAACCGTCGATATTCTTCCTCAACGGCCGGCAACTGCCTCTAGTCAAGGGTTTTCTGCCTCAGCTACCCCACAGAGTCTGAGGAACAATGATCAGGAGCATCAGGAGCATCTTCGAAGAAAAGACCTGGAGATCAAAGCCATGCACAAGCGAATTGCCGAACTAGAAGAGCGGAAGAAAGCAAAGCTGGCAGCCAGCCGTACACAATCACCTCGCCCATCAGACGTGCCGGAACCTTCACCTCCTACGGACAAACTCTCACCTACCGACGTCAGCGATACACCGAAACTCCCTGTGGAAGTTGAGGTGGAGAATAAGTCACCTGCCAACATTGATCTGACCCAAGTGGAGAGTATCAAGGTCAAATTATTGCGCAAACAGGAAATTGAAGTTGGTATTCCTGCGCTAGATGCCGAGATACACAAGTCCGAGGCGAAACTGGCTGAGATCAATGAGGAAGAAGCCAGGCTAGTGTCCGAAATTACAAAAGGGCGTGAAGGCCGGCGGCAGCTCTTGGATGAGTTGAACAACCTCAACGTGGAGCTTAATGGGCTCACCTTCGATGATGTGGAGGCTGCGATACGGTGCGCACAGGAAAAGGAAGATAAGGAAAATAAGGAGGCGAAGGAAGATATGCCCCAGCTTGAAGGTACGGTCATCAAGAATACCCGCCAATATTATGTGCCATGGTTGTTTCGTTTGACAGTATCCAACTGATATGCTTTGTCTATGCTTTTAGCCGCAGACCAACAACAATGTTCCGAGATTGAGCATGCAATTTCTGAGCCCACGCACGCTGCTTCACCCGTCAACAAAGAACCCGAAGATGAGGAGCCGTCCCATCAATCCGTTGTATCTGAAGAAGTTCATGAACCTGATTCCGGCAACGGGTCTAGCGTTGTACCTGATGACAAGGTGATGGATGACGTTAGCGAGTCTTCCGGAGAGGTATCCAGTTCTGATTCCACGGGTTCGGCAATGGATGAGTCTAGCGACAGCTCTAGTGATGAGTCTCTTGACGAAGAGGAGCTTCCAACTCATACACCCGCTCCAGAGACGAACACCCCGTTGGAGTCAGGCGGACCCGCTGAAGATGGACAACCGGAGCCAATTGAGGCAGAGGCAGGCATTCATCATGATCTTCCCGAGCGCCCGCGAACCCTAGATGCGGAGCCACGGGCGGAGCTACATTCTGAGCAGGTTGCCGATGAACAAGTCATCGAGGACCAGGGCCAAGCCTCCCGTGAATCTTCCGTCTCAGATGCGTACGAGCCTCCTGAGCCAGAAGAGACAGCTAGCCCCGCTGATTCCAGCTATTCCCCACCTTTCAGCCCTGCATCTCCCGAACCTGTTGACTCCCTTGAGGTCTCCACCGCAGATGAGACGAGACAGGCTGACGAGCCACTAACGAGAAAGGTTCAGGAATGGGATACCCAACAACCAAGTGCTTATGCTCAGGTTGGCATTCTGGATGTGCGGTGCACCTCAATTCCGCCTAAGGTGTGATGCTGACAGGATATCTAGAATCCACGGGTACCAGAGCAGTCTGAACCAAAATTCTCACCTTACGTTAGTCCGCTGAAGAATTTCAAGGCTTACCGCTACCACCCAAATTTCACTGAAAATGTTTCGGGCGGCTATCGTTCTCTAACATATAGCCACAACATCGACCCTATGAGATATCTCTGTCCATTTGAATCTTCAGGGGGAGTATGCAATGACCGGTCGTGTGAATTCCAACACTTTCGTGATATGACTCTCAGCGGTGCGTCGACAGATTTGAACCATTATTTGCAACATTTACCCATATGACCTTTGGCCATTGTCTCCCTTGACCTTTCCTTTTATCTGTCGTGCCTCCTTCCAGTCGCGCGCCTTCATTCCCCTTTTCGTTAAGCGTCTCATTTTATGTCTTCTACCCATTTGTTCTTCCCTTCGCTGTGCGGATGCTGACAGCCAGGCTTGTTAACTGCCACAGATGACAAGATCCTCGTCCAGATGGGATCTCTTCGAGAAGGCAAGACACCCGAAGAGAAGGATGAATACATTGCTGGGCTGAAACAAATCATCAACGACATGCGACGCGACAAGGTGAAAGATTTTAACACAGTGGCCACGGAAATAGCCGCATACCGTAGACGCTTTCTCCAAGACCCTTCGCGGGTACTTCCGTTGTAACAACTTGAAGAACTTGACTACTTTACGCTCTTGGAGAGAGCCACTTCTTACTTTTTGACAAGGTGAGCTGCCGGCGTCGAGCACCGGAGTGCAGACGACCAGTCCAACTAGCAGCGGCTGCTTCTAGCTCACTACCAGCAATGGCAGCGATCCCTTCTATATCGCGCCAGCCCTCCTTCCTGACCTGGAGGCTTCCTTCCCCCTCCCTGAACCTCATTGCCTTTCTTAGCGTGGCCCACACTCTTCCTTTCTGATACATGAGATCTGGTATCTCTTTCTGAAACGACACAAGTGGGCATTTTCCCGTTATCTTCATTATCTATTACTACTTGGCGTACAAAAGCGAGCCTGGAGTTGGAGGATCACATATTTCTACCCCCTTAGGAAGTGGGCGTAAGCGATTTACCCACACTACGACATCTGGCCTGGCCAGCAAGGCAGGGAGAATCGAGTCTGTGACAGTCTCGATTTTCCCTTTTCCTCTAGCCTGGGTCTTCAAGGTATGGGATGAGATTCCTTAACACGGTTATGAGCCCATTGGATGGAATGGGACTGTACAGCAGGGCGTCAGGGCATAGGGAGTACATAGCGATAGCAAATCATAATTATCTTCTACCAAGCCTCACTTGCGTGATTTTCTTAGAATCGTCAATGATAAGCAGGAAGCTAGACAAGTAAATGTCGCAAAAAACGGAGAAAAACCGCGCACTTTAACTGCGCACGATGCCCCATTGACAGAGCCGCGACTAAGAATACAGACCAAAACACCTAGAACCTCTTAGTGTCGGATAATTGGTATGGCACTGGACCGGGCGTCTAGCGTCTAAACCGGGGCAAAAGCACACCCACCCCAAGGCGCAGACCTAGAAACCTACTCCTTACTAACCCACAACAGCTAGCATACTACACTACTAGCTAGAATAGATGGATAGATAATAGATAGGAGGATAGTAGTTAGTTAGTGTAGCTTGTTAAGCCAGTCGGATAGTTAGTTATTCCCTCAATGCTAGCTAGAGCCTAGCAGCTTGCGCCCCGAATTTCTCCGCACCCGTTCATCCCCCCTGTCTGTCTGTTCATCACAATATTTTCATCAAAATTCATCGATATTAGAATTAAGTTCAGAAAATAATATATTAACCGATCATATGATCAATAAGTGAAGGATGAGTCAACCGCGCCCATAACCACCTAAGTTAGTTTAACTAGGTAGTTAGTTAATGAAAGTTACTGTTGTTGATGTGGCAGTGCTGATTTTTTCCTTGTTTCTGTTCCCCAAGCACTGGATATAAGTGATACTAACTAACCGGTACTGGTAATAGTTGGATATTATCTAATTGGTAAGTACTTACATAGTACTTAGTGATGTATGTAGTGAACTATGTAAGTAGTTAAGTTATGTATGCAAGGTTGACTCAGTTAGAAGTCTGGTGGTAGTCACCTGAACTACTAATGGACTGGAAAATATATTGTATGTTGGTGGTTAGTACTACTTACTAGTACTAGTGTGTGTGTGGCTTAACTTCGATCAATGTGTATGGTTGGTTGGGGGAGATTATTCAAGTTCAAAAGTTCATGCAAGGTATGGGAGTCATATGTGGTCTTGTGACTTAATGACTAGTAGGTCATAGTCACTGGGTTTTTCTGACTCAGGCAGAGCTGAAGCTGAAGTTGGTTCGTTCCGGGGACGGAGAATTGGAATGGATGTATCGGGAACAGTCGGGGAACGGGTGCGGGCGCGGGCGCGGGTGCGGACACGGAGGCGGACACGGGTTTCTCGTTGCTTACTTACCTACTGCATACCTACTGATGATTTATTATGTCGGTTCCGAGGAGATACTATGCACATAAGATACTAGTTACTAGATAGGTATAGCCTGGTTAGTGATAGTCGATGTAGTGTAGTGTAATAGATATGCAAGCAAGTGGGCTGGGTTTCAGCGATTGTGTTTCGGGATTATGCATAGTTGGTGAGGGGGGAGGAGGGGGATTTGCAGATGGGATTTCTATTGATAGTAAGTGATATGTTGGTGTTCGGCTAGGTACTTTGCAGGCGGGGAGGGTTAGTTATGTTGTATGTATGTGATGCATGCTGGGAATGATGATTGGTGAGATCGTTTGTGGATAAAAAGAAAAATACTAGACAGCTGCGATATTTTGTTGCGATTGAGTTACTGTACTAGGAAGGGATCGCGAGAATCGCCATCTGCATCGGGGTAATGCCGCGAAAGCGAGAGGGGATGGGAATGGAGAAAGTGGTTGTTGTTGTTGAATATAGAAGGTAAGCAGCCAGGGTGGTGGTGATGATGATGCTTATGCTGCAGGGTGTGTGTAGTTACGTAGTATTTGTCTAACTACGAAACAACGATTGCTCATGTAGATGTAGGTACGGCACAGTCAGTGCTAAGCTTAGTCCCAAGTGACGCAGCAGTACCTTGGAGATGCAGGTAAGGTATAGTCAAAATCTCACAGGAGACAGTGCGGCATGTAGAGTGTAAGGCTGTATGTAACCAGTAATGCAAGTGAGGATGCAAGTACCAAGTACCTACCGATCTGTCAGTCGGTAACTATCTACTTTTCTACTAAGTGAGATACATACACACCGGCAGTGTGAGCATGTAGGAAATGCCAGCTGAGACATGCCGCGAAGGATGAGAGCGTGCATAGTGGGGAGAGAAAGAAAGAGGCCCCCAAGCTACTACTGTACTAAGAAAGTCGGAAGAGTTGAGTTGGGAGTGGAGAGGGTGCCACATTCCGTAAGGCTGTGCCATGGAACTACTACAACTAGTCTGGCCAGTAGTGGATGGAAGCAATCGAATTACTCCTCGAAAATGGGCCTGGCAGCTAGTAGCATGATGATTACTATAGTAAGTATCACTCGCGACGTAGTCTAGCCGCCAGTCGGATACTTGCATGGGCCATGATCATGGTCCAGGGATTGGATGCTGCTTACATTACCGGTGGATCATGGATTCTGGGTAGTGCTGACGGGAGTGCCTTGTTGCAAGCCATGGAACGTGGTGGTCAGGATATGTGGTTGCTTGGCGGGGTAGCGTGGGCTTGGCCGGGCGGGTAGAGAGGAGGAGGAGGAGGATGATGATGATGATGATTTATTTTTATATACTTTCTCGAGTCGGGGAAACGAAGACGGAAGGATTATTCAGCCTTGAGAAGGATGTGAGGATTTTTACACTATGTGGAGTGTGAATTTAGGTTCGATGGGGGTGATACGGAGAATTAGGAGCATGACTGCCATGCTATGCTTTTGCTTGTTTATAGAGTTAAGAATAGATCTCGAGTCCGACGCTCGGTCGCAGTACTAGGTGTGTGTGTAGAAAGCGTGTTAGATTACCGGAATGGGACATTTGAGGTTGTACAGAACGGCGGAGCAAGAGAGACAGAGAACAAAGACATTTGAGACTACTTTAAAAATAACCCTCGAGGAAAAGCAAAAACAAAAAAACAAAAGCAGGTCAGTGTTCAACGTGATCCTAGTCATCCTTGAGAAACGAGAAAGGAACGTTAAGCGTAATCCCTACCATGTCTCATCATGCCATGTGGCCGCTGGCATTACGGGGGGCCGGGTTCTGACGGCCGTTTCACCCATCGCGGTCGCATCGTTGGCTGGCAAGTCCAGGATCAACGGCTATGGATGGGTGGCCCCAGTTTCAACAGCTGCCAGGGAGCTGAACGGCGGGGTTGAGTGATCGCGAGACCACCAATAAGCAACTCATTCTGACTGAGGTACAGGAATTAGTTGGCAGTGGTCGGCAGGTGTCAAGGCACTATCATGACATTTCGAATCCTGCCGAGAAGGTGTCGAGCTGAAAAAGGATCGGAGTCACTTTCCTGTCCGGCGGTAGCAAAGCAGGGTGACCGCGCGACGGAACGAACACACGGACACCATGACGAGCTCTACTAGGGGAGGGAAGCGGCACTTGCACTGCCCTTTCTAGAGAGAATCAGCAAAGTGTGTCCCTGGCACCCGTATCTCCCACACGCCAATTGGCGCAGTCAAAGCGTCAGTCATCCACCGAGCTGAGCGGCCCGAGTTTCGAGAACGGAGACACCCAGAATTCTGGCAGGTACGTACCAAGACTAGTAGTACCGACCGCCAGTTCCACCGCCATCATAGGGTTCAGTGCATACAGATTCCCAGTGAAAGGGCGGTGGATTCCAGCGCCGACGCCAGGTGTGGCTGCATGATCTGCATGGCATTGGCTGACACGGTTCAATGATCCTCCGTGATTCCCCAGCCAGTCAGTGCCAGCCCATGGACAACCAAGACTTTTGCGGCTCGGAGGGAGATGGGCCAGCCGTAGTATGTATGGCTGTGGGAGGGTGGATATGGATGTTTTGTGGTGGTGCGAATGCGGCGCAATACGGGGTTCGTCCATCAACACGTGTAGTTGACTGTCCGTGTTCCCCTTTTTTTACTATTATTTTTTGGCCCGCTATAGTGTGGCTATTATTGCATCCCGAGACGCCGTACACTTGGGATATTCGAGAAGACGACCGACCACTTTGATCTCGAGTACGAGATTTGATCGGTCTGCGAACGGAGTTTTTGTCGCTTATGCCGTCATTCATGATCGGCCCCCGTAGGTTTGTTGTTCCTTTTCTATTTACTCCATTCTTTATTTGCTTTTACTGCATCGATGCCGAGTGATGATTACGAGAGGATCTTCGTCAACATGGTTCCAAAGGAGTAGTAAACATTGCTTATACATTGATGCACTCAAAACCGAAATCTAGTCTAACAGGTGGGTGAAACAAGAGATCGCATAATAGAAACCATAGAACAATAGTGGAAATTGATCGCGCGGGAAGAAAAAAGAGCACCATAGTCTATCCATCCAGAAAAATGTCCCCCACGACCCACAAAAACTCCAAGGCTTTCTTCGCGGCTGCCACCGAGCGAGTCCGGCTCGCTCAGGCGTGCAGCCGCCCCAACTCTAAGTCGTATCTTTAGTACAATCATCCATGTAATAAAAAACCCGAAACCAAAAACAGAACTAAACTCGACACTTGAGAATTCAACCAAGATTATGCAATCGCTCATGCAAAAAGAAAATCACCAAATAGAAGAAGGGAAATTAATAGCAGAAAGAAAACAGAGTAAAGAAAAAGGAAAGAAAAGAAAACCAAGACTCCTGGTCATGTCTGTTCCATGTTCATGCCGCTCATAACGATAACGCTCAGATAAAGTACCCGCAATCGATGGATTAGGTCGTCGTAGATCAAACAATGCGTTGACATCTGTAAAAATCAAGTGTTAGTCGTACGCTCCAACCAAACCAATTCTTGTGTTGGTCCTTACCAATTCATGTCACCGTTCTCAGGCTTTATTTCGCCGGCTTGCAGTATCCGCAGATGTTATGTTGGCAGATCACACATCTCGGCTGGTTGTCCCACAGCTTTGGTCCGTCCCCACACTGGCAGCAGAAGTATAGGCTGCCATGGTTGACCGTACCCCGGGAGTCCTGGCTGTTGATCCCAGGCATGCCATGTTGCATTGCATGGCTGTGGTGTAAGGAAGCACGGAGGATGGACTTGTTACATCCCAGCATGGACGGCATCTTTGCGACAAGGTTTCCCGACAGTTCACAGTTTTGGGGAGCTGGAGCGTGTGCGTATGGCGACAACTCGTGACAGTGGTGCGAAACAGTGTCCTGAGTATCAATGTGGCAGTTCGAGCAGCGTGGTTGATCGCACTGAAGGCAGGTGTCGTCAAGACCTAGACGGTGAGGTCCAGAGGAGCAATCGCAGCAGTACCAGACTCCAGACATGATGGTAGATGATGTTCGAGAGGTAGCTATAGAAAGTGTAGAAGGTATATTGGTATGTTGGGAAGCTATGAAGCAGCAAGCTAGAAGACAGAGACAATGGATTGAATCCGAAGCTGTTTTGGTGAATGTGTTTGTAGTAGTAGATGAGAGTGAGTGAATCCATATTGAAGGCTGGGGTTTGGAGGTTATTTAAAACCTCAAGAGAGGTAAGAGAGAAGCTCTGAGACGAGACGTTGTCACTAGCGATGATTCAGAGCCAGGCCCCAAGGCGCCCTCGCCATGGTTGTGGCTGATCTCACGAAAAGGCGCCCTCCTGGCCTTCATCTCAGTCATCAAGCAGGTGCAATGCCTGATCAACGCCGGGGCCATTCAGGTTAGGGTCGATCAACCAGAGTGGCTTGGCAACCCCATTTTCTTTTTGGGACCCCGAACAACTGCTCGTACCTGAGCAATCAGCAGTCCCAGACTGGGTTGAATCATATTGGACTTGTCTCACTAACAGACATCGTAAGATATGCTGTCCGAATGTTGACTCAAAACATTCTAGGGTCCACCGGATACCTTCGCGAAAGGCGGAATCCGCGAGGCTTGGAGGCTCTCTCGTTTTTGCCCGGGAGCGCGCGCCCACTCCGCCCATGCCCTTTTCCTGCGCTCTCTATGGCTTAATTCCCCATTTCGTAGGAAATGAGATTATTCTTCCAAAGAATATTGCTCTTTTTTTTTTATTTTTTATTTTTTTTGTTACTTGCTTATTCCCCTCTTTCCCTTTTCTCTCCCCTCCCCCTTCATTGCTTCTGGACTCTCAGAGTATGACACTGGCACTGCGGGACCTGGGCACTTCCATTCTACGCTAGACTACAGTATGTTGCCTGGTTGCGGCCTTGAAGGGGGCTCCACTTTAGTTAACAGCGCGCGCAAATACAATTCAGGCAACATCGTGCCCTGTGCCTCGAAATTCCAGATGCCGCAGTTCGAGACTCTGACTGTGACTCCCATGTTGACCGTTCATTTCCCCTAGTTGATGGGGCACCGATAAGCCTATTCGTGATTCTTCCGTCGGTCAAGCGTTCGCGACTCCTGCTGCTCCAAGTAAGCAGGCACCCATACTAGTTCTGCCTAAGCCATCCAAGCCCTTCGATCACCTGGGCACATGCCCTGCCAAAATGACGTCTTGCTCACTTTGGACGATGACTGGGTGCATTACAAACCTCATGTTTAGGTTTGTCATCGTTTGTACTCTTGTTCTCTTTTGCACTTTGCTCTTCCTGCTTGATCTTTGACTTTCTTCCTCCCGCTTGGTTTCTTTCCTGTACCGCCCTCGTTTTCCCCGACTTAGTGCTCCCCCGTGCCTATTTTCGGCTTCTCCGATCTCCCGCATGAGGCTCCATGTCATGTGCAGCCAAGACGGCCGACGCTGACTCCCTTCGGCTCCATCTCCAAACCACTAACGAACATCACCCATCACTAGCAACCGGCACTAATGTACTAATGTGCTCGCGTTTGTTCAGAGCTGAACTCGCTACGAACTAATGGGGGCCTTATCCTGAGGTTCAGCTCTACATGGTGCACCACCTACGGCATTGTCCGTAATAACGGCACAGCAATGGTGCAGCAACTGCGGGGAAACTTGTCATGGCCAGTTCTAGCTCTCCATGACATATCCGACTAACGATCCTGCCACAGCCATGTACCCTTTTGACGTTTCAACGGGGCCGTTAATTCCGATGATTATCACTCTCCTCAGCTGTAGATGTCAAACTAATTCGTGATCTCACTGTGCATCGGACCATCCTGGCAAAGTCTGGAAGCCATCAGAGCAACGGCGCACCGCATTGCAGGATATCACACGCTCTGAAACAAACTGGAAACCGTCCCGCAGGTCAATCCATACACGTGTCGATATCTACATCGATGTCAGCGGACAAGACCGTCCCGGTCAAGCAGGTTCGGCACGTATCGACAAGAATTAGCAGGTTAAGGTTTAACTTCAGGTAGAAGAATTGTCAGTGACGTGAAAATACCTCAAAGCAGCACAAGACGGGCCAGCTATGAGTCAAGCTGGCTGCTAAACATGGCTGCCTTCTGAATGGAATAATGTTGATGAAGACTGTCCCACATTCTCTCGTAGGCATCACATTGAATGGTATGGGGACATCGCGAACGTAGATAGCCCACCCCTTATCGGCACGTGATCTTGCACATGACATCATGACGGAGGTTTGCCCTGTTTGCACATGGTGCCTGTCACGTTCCTGGAAGCCTAACACTGCCAATGCAACCTCTTGCCAACTTCAGCTCTGTCCCTCATCGTCGCATATCAGTTCACACGGGCTTGCTTGTCTCGCCATTACCTCGCTCCGTGGAACCTGTATCTACTCTATGTTAATATGGATACATATGCGGGTTGACTTTCCTGAAACTGGCTAGCTGACTGTTCTCCGATGCGGAGGCGTTTGTAAGCCTTCCACGTTCTGTTTCAAATGGCGCGCCCAGATAGGCGCGTTAATATAGCGGTTGCCAGGACTATTCCGCCGTTTCTACTGTGCGTATGTGTATATGCATGCTATATTGTCACCAAGCCGTTATGCAGTATGTGCCCCCTGAGCCAATGGCTTACATCAGCCGCTAATTGTCCGAATCAGTTGACTACCTGATCCGCCCTCTCCCTAAATATTCCCGAGGCAGTCGAGTTGGCGCTGGCATAGCCATTCTCGTTATCTTCTACATACTCATTGTTGTCGTTATAATAACATATCTCCGGCTGTTGTATAATATCACCCGCAATCCCGGCTTCCTCCCCCGATCGTCCCCGCCGACGAAAGAAGAGCAAGAAACGGAACCCTCGGAACGCCCTCAACGCAGGAAGAGAAAGCACCGAAGGACAAGAACTGCTGAGAAGCCAGATAAGACGGATATAGACATCGAAAGAGGTGCAGACGGCAAGGCTGACGGTGGTGCAATTCCTTTGGATATTACCGGGTTGGAGAGTTTTTATACAAAAGATGTTTTTGTTTGCCAAGAGGATGGGAGACCACTTTATTGCTCGACATGTTGTCGCTACAAGCCGGATAGAGCACATCACTGTCGAGAGGTAGACAGATGTGTGCTTAAGATGGACCACTTTTGTCCTTGGTGAGTTCACTTTCCCAATAGTACTGTACCGGCCTGTGATTAACGCTCGATCAGGGTAGGAGGCGTGGTTTCCGAAACATCGTTCAAATTCTTCATACAATTCGTGTTTTATACCCTGATATTCTGCGTATTCAGTCTGATAATATGCGCAACCTTTACGGCAGAGATCATCCAAGATGTGAGAACGGACCTCCAACATCTCTATCATGCAACTAACCGTTATTTTGCATAGACTGGCGGAGCAAATGTCCATCTTGCCATTGGTATTGGATTGTAAGTATTTCGCCCTATGATATTCTCTAGGTCAACTTCTAACCATCAGTAGGAGCTCCCTTTTCGGGCTTTTCTCTTTCGGAATGACTATCAGCTCCTTACAGCTCGCGATGTGGAACCTGTCCACAATCGAGAACCTGAACCGTCGGTCTGCAGTCTGGACTCTGGCTATACGCGTGCCAGATCGTATGCTGGCAAGGCTCAACCCCGAGTCACGATGGGCACCCACATTCCGCACCATAACGTACCCACTGCCACCTGTGCCTCTTTCTCCTGAGGCAGCAAGAGACTACCAGCCACCAGAGAAGCAGCATGTCTTTGCCATTCTCCAAACCCTGCCTGGCGAGAATCCTTTCGACCTCGGTAGCCCCTTCAAGAACCTCCAACAGGTCCTGGGGTATTCCATCATCGACTGGTTCTTACCTCTCAAGCAGAGCCCATGTGCCGACCGCACTACAGGAGACAGCTTCTACGAACTAGGACCGGTAGTGTCCCGTCTGAAAAAGGAGGCCGGACTAAATCCTCCACCCGAATCCCAACCCACTACACAGAATGACACCGAAAGAAAACACAAGCGAAGACGAAGTTCACATAGACAATCGCAAGAGTGACAAATTGGTTAATTCATAGATCTCATTGTTTATTCCATCATACACTAGCGCCCGCATTGGCCTCCCCACCCACCCATCCCAGATTTCCTTTTTACCCTTTCATTTTTGTATTTTCTTGGATACCACCAGTCCTTTTGGCTCTCCCGACTGGTGACATTCTCCCTTTGCATACATAAATAGCTTGGGCTCTATTCTATCCATACATAACTAATACAGACTGATCCTATCTCATAACAATTACCGGTACTGCAATAGATAAATAGTTAAATAGGAAGGAATGTAGTGGTATATTCCGATTAGCCCGGAGAATACACCCGCACGTGGCAATAGCCTCAAAATTTTCCGTGGCGTAGATTTTAACCCCTCCCCGTCTATAGTAGTATCCAGGGATCAAGTTCCTTTTAGGTTCCGAAAATCATATGCTATACCCGAACTTTATCTGCACTTCATTCTTGTGATCGCCATCAGACGGTAGTAGAGTAAACAATATTTTATCTCGGGTTGTTATCATAATATTGACCGCCTTGGCGATTTCTTGGGATATAATTTATGTTACTGCGCGGGGAACCCTCTAAGGTTGATTTGGAACAATGGTCTATGTATCACTCGTGCAGATGTAATGTTATTTCAATACTGTGTTTAGAAAATGAGAATTGTATTATCAGGTGATTGATCTAAAGTAGCTGCTAAGTTGTATGGTACTGGTAGTAGTAGTAGTACTGATTCGTTGGGGTGGAGCTCCCGAGTTTCGTAGTTATATATAAGTAACTAGGATTTTACCGCAGCAACAACTGCTGCAGTCGTTGAAAAAATTCGATCAGACTAAGTGACTATACCACAACTAGTAAGGATTTAGTTACGAATTCATACTACTAATGTAAATGATCTGCAAGAATCTATACATGTGCTGCCTAAATCCGTCTCGAGTCGGCGGGCAGACAGGCAGGCAGGCAGCAATGAGGAGGCCTAAACACCACCCACTTCAAAGTATAATTAAGCGTGAACATCAGAACCAAAACCTTAACCTTCCTAAAGTACACGTAGTAAGATAACAGAGTTAATATACAGAAATCCGAAATCTATCTAATGTACAGGTAGCCGGAAAACAAGAACCAGAAGCAAAACCAAACCAAACAAAACCATCTATCATACATTGTCGAGGATCATCACGCGCAAGGGATATCGAAACTGAGGGTATTCATGATCGTACAAGTCGTAAAGGCTGACATATCCATGAGAGTCGTGACTCGTGTGCGATTAAGGATACACATAGACATAGGATGGCGTCGATGTATCTCAAGCAGGCTTGCAATAAGCACAACGGGAGTGGTCGTTGCAGCTGGTGCAACGGCCAGAGCTCAGCGACGGGTTGTTCATGTTGTTGCAGCGGCAGCATACCCACCAGCCGGCCATAGAGGGTCTGACGGCTGCGTGGACTATGGTGGTGTTGGCGTTCTGGACTTGGTTGGTCATGGTTGCAAGACTGGGGAACGGTAATAAGATCTTCAGACTATGGTTGGGAAGATCAGGAGATGAGACAGCTCGGGACAAGACAACTAGCCAAGGGCAGAATCAATTGAGAGTGGAGAGGGTCTGTGGAGTGGTTCAAGGGCCCTGAGGGTGTATATAAGGGTCCGAGGAAAGCGAGGTGAGAGGAGAAGCACTTGAGTTCTTGTTGATAGTCTGAGATTGACTGTGCGATCGATGACAATGAATGGAGAGGAATAATTGAACAAAGACATCTATCACGATGCTTATATGTAGAGTTACTCTCAAAAACAGATGCGCAAATTCATGTAACCTTGACAGTCGATGAGTTGTCTAGGCACTGCGGGCGATATACCTGGGCAGACAGATCTGCAATTGAGGTGCCCCGGCCTGCATACATCAAAGACGAAGCCAGCAATGTAAAGCTTTTCCGATAAGATAGATGGCATGCGCGTACTCCGAATGGATCACCTCGTGGTCAGGGACCCAAAGGGTTGGAACGGCCCAGGCACCTGCAGGCAGAATCCTATAGGCATTGCTCCATTGATGCAAGCAGATGGCCCGTTCCCTGGTGCGCTGAGCAACGTCTGTCCCGTGAAAATGGGGCCCAGGGCTGTGCGTGACTAGTAGACGCCTTATCCCAATGCTGCCCCGAAGGATTGAGTTCAGGTATGCGGGCAACAAGTTTCCAGGGCACACTAGGTGGCTTAGCTGGGTCGTGGCTGGTTGCTCCAATAAGAGTGCGTCAGATTCGACGTTCCCAGATGATGACACCTGAAACAGAGGGCCTAGTGAGAAAGAGTCATGAGCAAGTATCCACAATAGATTTTGAGTCGAACGAAGGAAGCGTGTGGCTGGCTACGAGGAGAGAGTAGACCTACGAAGGTGTAGATGTCAGAGTACTATAATCTCGTCAACCCCCAACCCGAAGACGAGCGCAATGAGAAACCCAAGACGACAGACTGCCTAAGGAGGTGTGTGTTACCTATGACCTTCACACCACACCCAAGATGTTTTACTCCGTTCCCTGGCAGCGTGCTTGAGAGCGCCTGGAGAGGAATTTGCTTCCCCGTCCATTGCAGGATATTGCCAGGGTGCTGAAGGGGCCCGAAACAAATCGCGCACTCCCTTCGCTTGTCCGGTGAAGCAAGTCAAGTAGCACTGGGGTGGATAACAACCGCCGCAAGGACCTTCAACCGACCAGAGCACGCCCGTCCCATTGTTTCAAGGGGGCTAATTTATGCCCGAGGTTATCTGCATCCCTTGGCTTGCAAGAAGCGGGAGACGGGGTGCTAGTTATGGCTCGAAAAGAGGACGAGAATGATCTAACCACCCCGGGAGGGCACAGTGTAGGCGACTTCGGCGGCTGATCAAGGTTGAAGCCGCCCGGGACGTTACGTGGCTCCCAGCGGCGGAACTGGCAGACGCCATTCTCGCAAGGCAGATGTGTGCCGGACTTCCGTCAATAACTTCATGGAAGGCTAGCAGCGCCCGTTGGATCGACAGACAGTGATGGTTGAGCCATTCTTCTAGAAATTCCGCCCGACTCCACCGGGATGGCCATTCAGAGCCCTTAATCTTACTCGGGCTGGCAGTGGGCTCCATACTGGGGCCACCGAAAGAGTACCGAATGCCTCAGACTCGTCCGGGATGACATCATCCGCTCCTAGCTTGGCGAGGCGTAACTGAAGAGGGTGGGTACGAGGCCACGGATGATTTGCCCGGGCACCCGGGTGGGTGGAGGGCAGCGGTGCTGGAGCGCCTGAGATGGAGCAGGAAAGTCATACAATATCGGCTGTTGAGACCGGACTAATAAAATGGTCTTCAGACTAAGGATATTAGTACACACGGTAAGTAAAGTAATCCGTGAAGAGGGTCTGTGTCTTTACACCACAGACGGAAGATGGCAGAGAGGGGGGGTAGGCAGAGAGTGGGACTGACACGATACTGTGACTGCCGTCATCCTCAGCTGGGAATCACCGACAATGCTTGAAGGGTTGACGAAAAAGGCAAGAAAGTCAGAACCCGTGATACCTATCGACGCCCAGTCACCAAGCGGGAGACAAAGAAAAGCGAGATCATGATGGACATGATGGGATATGAATTGGGGAGGGAAAGAGATGCTTCAACCCCAATTAGTCCAATTAGTCAATCAAGGCGGGCTGCTGAGATAAGCCGGTGCGGCTCCCACCCGAAAACCAGCGATTGCGAATCCGTGGTTGGCCAACTGCCATTTCCACAGTTCTGACTAGTACCGAGTAGTAGCATCTACTTACTTTCCTTCCTCTTCTCTTCCACACTTCTTTCCTGGACGGACTTACACTACAAACAGACAGTATTGTATATCAGACAACAATAATTTTGGAGTTCACTGCTCCGGACAAGCACTAGTGCTACGAGTGGAGAAATTTATCCTTCCATCGACATTCGTCCGTGTTTCGGAACAATACTGCTTGGAATCCGTGTGCTTCGGATTGGTTTCTGGTGCTTTTTCCTTTTCTCCCCCCTCCGCGCGCATCTTGCGTCACACGTTCTCCGCCTCAGATTCTTGAAGATCGCTTCATCTTCATCTCTTCATCTTCACATCAATCTATCTTCCCCTTCTTCCTCCCCGCACCGAGTGGAATCTCCGGCACTTGCTTTGATCCTTTCATTCTATTCCCTTCTCCTGAAATCCACTCTCCAGTGTTTGGTTCCATCAATCAGTGAGCGGCATCTCCTTCAAATATCGCCCTCTATTCCCCCCCTCCGGTTGGTCTGTCCTTTCGGGCATCGGCCTGTCAATCGCTGTCAAATTCCTCCCTTCCGTTTATTTTTCTTTCTTTCCTTTTTTCTTTTCTGCATCTTTGCCCCTCCCCCTTGCCTATCACGGGGTCATTTTGCCCCTCTGGCATAATTCTTCTTTATCATCTACTGCTCGTCTCGTCGGGTGCCTGAACGGCTTTACACCCAACCCACCCCCACAGACTTTTTTTATCCTCTCAAAAAGTCCGTTCATCCACTTCTCTTATCTATCCAAGTCCTCTCTTACTTTTCTTTTCTGCCCTCACTGCAAGTTCGGCCTTGGAACCTCCTGCGGAGCTTCTGTTGAACGACTTGCGCTGTCCCAACCCCACATTTCCTCGGTCGGAAATAGCGCTTCGCAGCCCATTGTTAATCTGAAGTAGCTGCAAGGGTTCAGGATGGGTCCCGCTGCGCGTTACCGACCCATGTCTCCCAGCGGATCGCGTATGATCGATCCTATGCGGGCCTCCACCGGCACCGTGCAGCTCAGTGCTTCCTACGATCCTTACCACTCTGCCGGCCGTCCGCCATACCCGGGTTACCATGCCGATGTCAACTACGCTTCTTCCTACGAACCTCGCCTGGTGCGAGAACCCCGACTGGAAGCACAACCCATCTCTTCCACAACATACCGAGACCCCGGCCATTCGACCAAGTTGAGGACCGAGTACGCCATCCGACCGCGAGTGCGGAGCAGCACCATGTCTGCGGTGGATCCTCGCTATTCCTCCGGTCGGTATGACACACCTGCATCGCCCTTGTCCCGGGCCTCCCCCGTCATTGTCACCGGTCACCAGCGAACCCCTAGCCCGCGTCGAGACCATGACCGTTACGTTGTACCGGCCTCCTCGCCCCGAAACCACCGGCCGCATCATCTCTCCCACATTGATTATGCCAGCGATACTGGGCACTTGGACCCACATGAGAGAGCAAGGCAACGAGTGCCTCATGGTGGATATCCGGTGTACGAGCATAGCCCTCGTTTGCGGTATCCCCCCACTGGCGGTCTCCGGAAAGGCGAGGATATCGACGACTATGATGCTTATTCTTATACCAATGCATCGGAGCAGATGGAAAAAGACTCAATTGCCAGGCTGCGCTACGAGCGAGGAGCTTATCCAAGGAATAGACCACTTAGTCTGACTGGCCTTGATGACCCTCACTTGCTGCCTCGCAAGGAGTCACGAGCTGTCGGGCCTCCTCCGTCTCAGAGAGGCTTTGACAAATTGGACCAAGGCGGCCGTGTGCGGCGTTCCACACACGGCTCCGCTGACAGTGATGTAGATCTGTCGAGTGCCCGGCGGCGGTCCTGGCAGAGGGCCCCCGTATCCTTGCACCAAGATGTCGATGAAGGTTACTCTTCTTATAGGGATGAGTACGACCATGGTCCCCATCGCCGACACCGGCGACATGATGACGATGCGAGTAGCCGGCACTCCTATGACGATCGTGCTTCAAGGCGAACTTCTGCTAAGAGCGCTGTCGCAGCTTCGGGGTCGAGCACCGGCCTAGGAACCGCAGTGCTCGCGACTGGTTACTCGGACGACTTTGACTATGATCTCTCACCCCGGCCCGACCGTCATCGCTCCCGGGACCGGAGCGCTCGGGATCTGGAGTATAGAAGGCATCACAGTCGATCGCGCAGACCTTCTAGACGTCGCTCAGGAAGCGAGTCTGATGAGCATACCTCGGATGAAGACCTGAAGAAATACCGGCGCGAACCATCGGCGCATAGGAAGCCTGATGGCTCGGATGTGTCAGCCAGTGGCAGCGAGCGACCGTCTCATTATTTGACAGTCGATCGCGCCCGTCGTCGGCGGTCTCACTCTCGTCACCGAAGCGAAGATTTGCCGCGTCACAAAGAAGCAGATGTCGGCCGCCCAGACGAGCTCCAGAAGTCTGAGCAGGCCACGTCGAAAGATCAGGATCCACCTGCGCCCAAAGGAATCCTGAAGCGTCCCCGTGAGAAGTTCCCGGAGGAGCCCAATCCCGTACGAGAAGGCGTGGCCCCATTGAAAGATGCGCACAAGAAGGGCATCCCACCTGGGGCCCGGTGGACAAAGATTGACCGACGGCTTGTGAACCCCGCTGCCTTGGAGCTTGGCCGAGAGCGGTATGAGGAGCGAGCGGAGTATGTGATCGTGTTGCGAGTCTTGACCAAGGAGGAAATCCAAGCGTATGCGGTCAAGACGCAGGAAATTCGAGGTAAGTTCTCAGAGATTCATGGATCACAATACGTACTAAACAGGTGTGTAGATGCTCGCCGGCAAGAGGTCATGAAGGAGCGCCGTCGACGTCGGGAGGAGGACCGTCGCCACGGGCGTAGAGTGGATAGTTCCTCGAGTGATGATGAAGACGAGGATGACGAGGCTGCCACTCCTCTTGCCATCGAGGGTGCGCCTGACACGAAATCGGGGTCCAAGACCTCGACTGAACCCGTTAAAGCAGCAGTATGATCATGTTCTGTCTGTGCATTTTTTTTGTTCCAATATTGTTTTTGTTTATTTGGTCATTTCCTCAGTTGCAATACCTCTATTGTTCACGTGATTACATGCTGGTCCAGATCACGAGCTGGGAGGAATAGAGAATGAGTGTACAACAGCGGACCGGCGTTGCTCGGGATTGAAGGAACAGGAATGTATGGTTTATGGCAGTGCCTATTAGACGCAATGACCTGGATGCACGCGCAATCAAACAAGTCAAGCAATTACAATTGGAAGCGTTAGAATGTCAACTGGTTCTACGGCATGTGGTGTACACAATACGGAGTAAGTAGTAAATAGGAAGTAGTATGTGTGCCACTTCATCCACCTTGGAAAGGGAGACAAAACAGAAGAAAGGAAGCAGAAAAGGTAACTCTCTCACATCACTAGCGCGAGATGTCAGTGCAGTGGCAATGCGCGACTTCCCAGAACAGAGAAAGAAAAGAAAATAACAGAGCATATTACTAGTATCTCGTCAAAGGAAGAGGACACACCCCAAACGGTCTTCTGACTCCGTCCAAGCCCTGGTTACACTTCGTCCTACCTGAGTCTCCTTCCTCAGTGGTTGATCCAACTTTTTCTGCGCGTGTTCAAGGAAAACTACAGTACTTACAGTCTAGACAAACTTTCTCCCACCTCGTCAATGTGTCATGTCTTGTGTGACCCTCTCTCTCTCTCTCTTCTCCTCTCCTCTCCTCTGCCTGGATTGGGGTATCATTCTCTCGATGCCTAGAGTAGCCCTCCCTTTTTCTTTACCTTCTCCTTCTCCCTCTCCCTGTTTGTTCTGTTGTGTGTGTGTGTTTTTGTTTGCTGTGGCAAGTTGCCGTTTTATTTTTTACTGGCTGGGTTTGGGTGTCGTGTCTGCTGCATGGCATGGCATGGCATGGCTAAGTGTAGAGTTGTATGTGTGACATTCCCTCTTTTTTCGCTTCTTTACCTTTTTTCTTGTTACTTATTACTATTACAGTAGATGTTCTTCCCTGCACCACTGGGTAAAACATATCACTTAAAGGAAGGTGGAGAGAAAGATGGGTATAGAGAATGTCATTTCATGTATTGAACTGAGTGAAAAAGAAAGGGGTTGAAGGGGGCAAACTAAACTCTCTCTTTAGTCCGGATTACAATAGATCTCACACACACTCTCTCTCTCCTAGTTAATGGTTCTAGTTAGTTGTTTTTATCTGCTTGTTTCCGATGCGCATGTGAAGACCAATAAATTAGGAATATGTGGAAATGAAGCATGACGAATCTGCGTGTGTGTGGGGGGTGGGTTTTAGGTCGGGTTGGGATGGAATAATAGTCAACTTCTTTATTATTGTACTTACCTTGAAGTTTGAGGGACTGGGCTTGGGGAAGTGCTTTATTAGGTGATGGGAGGATAGTATAGTCAGCCCAGAAGTGGAGTAATGTAGTCCACTGGGGGATTATGCCGGGAGGGATGGGATACCGGTCAGGTTGATGTAGGTAGATAGATGTCATGGCATATTTCATTCGTCGGCCGATGACTGACTGCATTTATGCTTTGCTTCAAGTCTTGAAAGTATTATAGTATAGATGGGCGATGTAAATGGTTTGGTGTGTTAAGGGCATATGTCATGTCATTGCCACCTGATTGTTGATTGGGGAGGTGGTCGCAGGACTCGGACAAAATAGGACGAATGAGGGATGAAAATTGTAGTAACTCGTATGTTCCTAAGTACCTGTCTGTCTATCTATCTATCAATTATATGTACATGTATCCTTCACCAAGACGATGCATGCACATCCATCTACGCATCACAAAGGATAGATAGATACATAACCCAGACAGACAGGCAGACAGACAGGCAGACAGACAGACAGATAGACAGAAGAAACTCCATCAGCCAACTCACTCCCACCATTCAATATTTTAGAAAAGATAAGTAGAGTAAGCAAGTGTATACGTACCTCAGTAATAGATAATACTAACCATATAATATGACTTCAGTGGCGTCCTAAGATTTCTTTTCGCCGAACAAAGCCCTCTCAAGGCAACCGAGCAAACAAAATCAATCAATCAAGCACGCAAGCAAGAAAAAAAGGCAGGCAAGCGGGAGGCGCCTCACCTCTTCTCTTCCCCAACCACACCAAACCAAACAGATCTGGTCAGCTTAGTAGCCTGTCAGTCTCAACCAGTTCAGACAAGACAGGTTTCCGTGTTCTATTTCTTTCTCAGGAGGTAATGTCCCATGACCAGAAAGGAGAATATTCCGGACAAGGCAATAAAATCAAGTATCGGGCTTGAAGCTTGGAGGATTGAGTTTATGTGTTTTCCAGCCGGCTTAAAAGGACGGATAAGGGAAAGAATGAATGGATGAAACGAGGAAGGTTTGGTGGTTTGTTTGTTTGCTTGGATGGGTAAGAAGAGGAGAGGTGAGTGCGTATGTAGACAGATAGGAGTATCTGCCACTGCCAGTGTGATGCGATCAGTCCCCTAGAGACAAATAGGAAGGTAGATAAATGGGCTCTTCTGTCTGCCTTGTGGGTCGATGAGGGGGTAGAGTAGTATATGGGTGATAATATGCCTCACTTTAGTTATAGTGAGTGGTTTAGTAACAAAGTTATCTCGTTGGATTTGGCTAATCTAGTAGGGAGAGACATGTTGGCTCAGGACATAATCTCATAGGTTGGTGGGTTATATTGGAGATGGGGTGATTACATGGTTTAGTTAGTTGACCTCCACCGTAAGGCTCTCTCCTATATGCATGGGTAGGATAATAGAATGGTTCTACTATTACGATTACGATTACTATAGTATAGTATACTATACTATACTACCACACATATACATAATCTATCTAGGTTTTCAGATGTTGATGTGTAATGGGGTACGTAGGGCTGCTTCTGCCACGACTAATCAGTAAGACAAGTCTTAGTATCTCGATTTAGAGGACCCCATATAGCTCACATATACCGGACTCACTTCACAATGGAAGTATATATCTACTCTGGTAACAATCAATACCTACAGTAAGTAACAACCCAGTCCTGCACCGGGAAAAGTAAGCAAGCAAGCAAGCAAGCACGAAGAACCGTTCCCAACGCTTCTGCATCATTGTTTCATTTGGCAGCAACAAGAGAAGAAAAAAAAAAGCGCATGTCGTCCCGAGTCACCCGAGTTAAGGTTTCCGCTGCGCCAGATTGAGTTTTTGAGAAAAAGGATAAGGGAAAGTAAGGGTAAAAAAGGCTGATTTGCTTTGTTTCGTGTGCTCGGATATGCCATGCCATGCTATGCCGTGTGCCATGTCAGGTACGGAGTACACTTTGCTGTATGTATGTAAATATGTATTTGGTTTACAGACTACTTGGGAGCCAGTAAGTAGTATAACTACGAACTACTTTGTGGGAAAGTAAATAATATCTGGTCTAGATGGGATTGATAGAAATTCCTAGTGAATCCCCTGACTACTGATACAACTAACCAGATCACTAGCTAGTGAGCAATAAAACATAATTTCATCTGAAATAGACGATCTAGACAGGCGCCCATGTACGTACGTGCCTCAAATTTCATAAGCGAAAATGCAATTTCCACTACCTACGGGATAATAATGATGAGCAATGAAACAAAAAAGTAAGAAAAAAAAAAAGAAGGCTCGGGAAAATCCACACCACCAGGATGGCCGACAATCACCCGTTATTAGCTGCCGTCAGTGCGTGGGAAAGAAAGAAAATTTTTTTTTAAAAAAAAAAAAAAAAAAAAAAAAAAAAAAGAGGGAAAGGGAAGGGCGAAGGAGAGGGAAATTTGGACAAAGAAGCTTACACTTTACACCCCCTCCCTACAAGCTTAGAACATAGCTAGACTCACCACCAACTATCCAAACTAACCAACTACTAGATAGGTTTTAAGTCCACTTTAGTTTAGTACGCAAGTCAAGGTTACATACCTATCGTTGCGCACCAAAAAGAATAAAAAATAAAAAAGCAAAAGAAAAATTAACCAACGGCCACGAATCACAGTACGTCAATTTAATTAAGACCTACATGCCCTATGTACCTAGTCATGCAGGCTGTCAGGCTGGAGAGGAGGGGCGAGTAAATGATTGAGTGAGTGAGTGGTATTGTGTGTGTATGTGTGTGTGGAAAAAAATGCAAGGTGTGTGTGATAGCTTACGGATAAGTTAGTTAGTGTTAGTTCGAGAAGATGAATCAATCCCATTCATTTCATTTCCCCCCTCCCCTCCCCTCTCCAACTCCATCTTCCCCCTCCGATCAACAGTTAGTAGTCCCGTCTGGACCCGGCGTGACATCCTTCTGTTTGTGATCATGATGGTCACTATTACTTATTCACCTCCGTATTCTCTTTTTCTAATTTTTATATATTCCCCTTCTTAGTCATTAGCTAAAAATATCCCTCTCTCATCTATCTACTAGCTGAATAGTACCAACTACTTAGCGAGTAACAAACTAACTAGTTAGTTCCCTAAACACACACACACACACACACATCCAGACTCCCATTTTCCCATGAATTGTTCAATGTTTCTCCATCTTCGGCGGCGTCGGATGGTGGGGCCAGAACACCAGACAACAACCACCACCACTACTAATAGTTTAGTCCGGAGGGAAGAGGGCATGAGTCGTTGGGCCACTGGCTGGCTGCTGCGCCGGCGGCCAGCCCTTAGGGCTCAGAACACATGTTTCTGTTTCTGTTCTTTACTTACTTATTTTACCGGACTAAAATCTGACAGCTATGTTGTATTTATGTATGGTATTGTATTATTTGTTCGTTACATTGTTTCCATTCCCCATGGGAGGGAGAGAGAGAGTGTGTGTGTGGGAGAGTTAGTAGTTATACTAGGTCGAAATAGGCAAAAAGATAGAGGACCTTCTCTCTATACCAATTAAGATTCAAAGAAGTGACTTGTCTACAAGTTATGGTGAATAGCAACCTTCCGTAGATAGGCTGAATCCTTCTCCTTCAACCACTTACGTATGTCCAATTTAACGCGGAGATTGTTGCTTGCTTGCTTGCTTTGCTGAATGTCCGCCCGACGGGACATACTCATTGGGGAGTGAAGTAATAATCTGGAAGCCTAGATTTCAACTCTGGTTCTGGGTTCAGTTTATTGTGGTGATGGGAGGGAAGCAAACATCTGTCATCCTTGGGAATAATTTGACAGAGTTGAAACAAGATTTCATACGGAGTACATTATTTACAGTGTAAGAATGAGCAGTTTAGAGAAGCATTACTACTATAGACTGAATGGAGAAGACAGAGAAGTCCCCATATACCAAGCTATCCATTTAAACCCATCTCTATGACCAAGCATCAATCTACGGGCGGCTCTTACCTATCTACCTACCTACCCATCTACGTAGACGTCAAAACCCGAATCGTCATTCCATCCCTCCATCCATCCATCTGTCCGCTTGCTTGCTTGCTTGCCCGGTGCGGAGAAAATAACCCCCTCCTGTCATGCGTGGTTGGACAAGGTTGATATTATCGGGGGGTCTGGATTGGAGGAAAGGGAGGGAATTACATAAGGGGTGTGGGAGGGCAGATTTGAGTAGGGATCGGCATGTAGGGTGACATTCGTGGGAGTTAACTATGATGATGACTACTCCGTATTGTTTGATTGTTTGATTTGATTGTATGTATGTATGTGCTGGTTTGAGTATTGGTGTTACGTTACGATGATCATGTTTGGTAGTTTTTCAATCGGGTGTTTGATGTGGAATTGTTCGAGGTATCTACTTGTAGGAGGTTAGGAGCAAAGTCTTAGTATTTGGACTGAACAAAGTGATGGTAGTTGAAACAAATGAGATAGAGAGCTCCGGCCGAAGTATCTTCCCCAGATACAGGGAAATTAATAACTATGCAGTACATACAGATGTATAACTCGGTGTAAAACCCAGCGCTGTGCAGTAGTAAGTATAGTCAGTGAGTGACAGGACAACACGCATACATACATACATACACATACAATTACTTACCTAGCTACATAACATCGGATGTAAGTCCACGGTCGAATATCGGACATTTAAGCTTCCCGAAGTTCAAAGAAAAGGAAATGCAACTATATTAATCTACCTATGAAGAAAGGGGTCAAAACATCGAACCATGGTTCATAAACCCCATCTGATTTCAAATCAGGGTAACCATGGAGCGAAGAAAATGAAAATACGTGGGCGCGAAATGTATTGGGTGACTTTTTCTTTGTTCTCTTCAATTTGGTTTTTTGCTGGCGCTGCCTTGCATCTCCTGCCAAGATGGGTCCAGCCGGTTGTTGATCGGGATTATTTGTCCATCCGGTCTTTTTCTTTTTCTCTCTCTCCATGGGGTAACTGCCTGACATGGGGGGAGGGGGGAGGCTTTGCACTACTATCTTAGTAGATACTCTGTTGGTAGATGGTGTATGCATGTCGTGGTGTATCAACTACGAGCTTGGTGGTGGTGGTGGAGTGGATGGGCATTGCTCACTGCTCAGGTACGGCCATCAAAAAGTCTAGGTCGCTCGAATCGATACATCCCACACACCTTCATCCACTTCCTAGTCTAGATACCTCACGGACTATCGGACTAGATACAAGGGAGGTTTAGTGCTAATAGAAAAAAAAAAAAAGAAAGAAAACAAATAATAATAAAATAAAAAAGAGGTGATGCCCTACGTATTAGAGCGGCAGACCCACTCACACATGATATAATTACTCGACACACCAAACTTAGTAATGGTAGTCCCCCAACGGCGACTCGACCATCGTAAGTTCGTTCGTTCGCCTAAAAGGATTCTGCATCAAGCTAGACCAGCGTTGTTCTGGACGTTGCAGGATGATGTTATAATGACTTTTTCTCCCTTTTTTGCTTTTCGACGACTCGGCTTTCAATAAATGGAGGGTGGGAGCTGGTAGGCTATAACGGGTGGAGTCGGACTGCGGGGCAAACATGGTGATTGCTGGCCCGTCGTGCTATTATTATTTACCGGTTCAAAGATCTCCGTTGCGATATTTCGATGGTTATAATATTGGCTGATATTACTTTAGCCATCGGGGGATGATGGAGACATGACATCGCCATTACATAAGGATTCATGTAATAGACAAGATCAAGATCAGAGGCAAAAAAGGTAAGCATACTACTTACCTTGTAGCCCGCACACTAGAAATCAAGAGGTACATCCATCATCAACTGCTGCACTTGAGATTTTCCATCCGTGCTTCGTACATAAGGCGGAGAGGGTGTCTTGACGGCACAGACACTTATGCATGCTAGGGAGCTGATCCATCCAGGTATACTTGTAGAAGGCTACTTTGACAAGCTCACTATCCGTAGATAGTTGATCTGTCGGACAAGGATTGTTCTTAGTACGGTCGTTAAGAGCAGCGGCCAACCTGATGTGCATACGGCCCCCAGTTGCCGATCACCACCTGAAGCATGCTAGCCATGATAATAATTAAGTGAGAAGGGAAACGAGCCAGAACGGGTCCCACCGCAGCTGGATGCGTCTTTTTTTTTGTTTGTTTTGCTTACTGAAGGTGAGAATGACGGAGAAGATTAATGCGGCGCAGTGATTGCGCGCTAACTTTTCAGAATGGGAGGTTCGAGAAACACATGCTAGTACAACGGAGAGTTAGAGGCAGCCAGACAACCTTCGCATAACCTGCCTACTTAATACTGGGGAACAGAATTCGTAGGTTGTCGTGTCGTGTTCCTCGACAACCACTGCCATTGGTAGGCAGTAAGTACTTGCGGTAGCGCAAGCGCCGGAGTTGACCTCCGTCTCAAGCGAGCTCAGCTCGACGGGTACCAACCACTACTGCGTACGGACTTTACTCCGTAGAACCAGACCGTGGTTCAATTCAACCTGTAAAGTGTGAACAACTTGCTGTGTCGGCTCTTGCTGCTTGGTTCCATAATAATAAACACCTCACTTCCACCCCAGTCGATCCGATGATATTAAAGGGAAAAATTGGATGATCCACCCAGGGGTTCTGATTCCCTGTCGGAGTCGGAAACGGAGCCCCCCGTGATTCGGGCTGAAAGTGGGCTCCCCTTTTAGTTCCTGTTTTGCGATCTCAGTGTGGCTCCGCTTTTGTTCCCTGGCACCCAACCTGCCTTTCCTTGGTTCGTTATCGGTTTCAGCTGGAAACCTTCTGTTCCATCTGCTAGTCCACAGCACTATGAGTAGACTACGACAAAGTCTGTGGATGAGAGACATAAAGCAACTGGGCCCGACGGGTTCCCCGATGTTGCCGTGCTCCCGAGAGAGGCATTGATTCTAGATTTTTGTTTCATGGAAGTACTTAGGTTCGTTCGTGCGATCTTCTTCCGAGGAGAAATACGAGGTTTCACCGCCCAGATCGAACCAGTCGTCGGTCCTTCGAACAGGTAAACCTTCAACTAGTGAGTATGGAGTAGTGAGTAGTTATCTCGACCTGTCGGAAGGTGTCGCAGCTCGAACTCAACCTCACACCCATCTCGCATCGATGGTTCCATACCCACTTTATCTAACCTACACCTACCAAACAAACTTCGAGGACCTGCCTTTCCTCCGACTACCATCCAGTTAGTCCCGCGCACTGGGGCTACCGTACCTAATCTATTCAAAGTTCCCACCCTCTAATCGACACGCCTGAATTCTCCCGAGCACGGCCTCCCGATAGGACCCATTCAGGGAAGCCGCTTGTTGGACCACTCGGTGACGGTAAGTACGTAGTAGGCGATGATTGTGGCGGTCGCGAGGTCTGGTGACTGCAGAGCCTACCACCATTTGTAGATCAGGCAATGGCTGAGACGCGATGAGTAAAGTCCTACAAAGGAGAGTCTCACTCATCGCCATCCAGCGTATCCAGTATGGTTCAGCATCAGGTACGCGGAGCACCATCACCCGCCAATGCTGGATTGGATTCGTAACCCTCCGGTTGTCACATTGCCCGGCTCCGGGCCCCAATCGTTCGCCAAAGCTTCGCTCCGCTCCTTCCCCTCTTCTGTACCTGCTTAGGTTCCATCGCAAGCTCGGTGCTACTTAGTTGGTCCAAAGTCTCGAGTCTCGACAATGGTTGTTCAGATGGGTCTAACGTCGCAGTATCCGTACTACTCACCTATCCGTGGTAGTTCTGGAACTGTCCTTTCCAGAGCGATTACTTAGCGAGGTATAGTAGTATTTTCCGGGACCGAGGAAAGAGACCAATCAGAAGAAACAACTCCTGTCATCAGGAGAGTAGCAAAAGAGGGGCATATGGTTGGAAATGAAGACTAGAATCAGAAAAGGCAAGCCGACATAGCAGTAAAGTGAGACAGGAAAGAAGCACGAAATGAAGAGCGAGAAGGCGGAGACCAGGAGAGCGACCGGGGGGTCACGGAACTACCACATAGTGCGAACGCGGACTTTAGCACCCTGCATCGATCACAACGAGCAATGCCAATGACAGGGGAGGAGGAGGTCTGACACCGTTGCTTGCGTTCAGCCCAAGGACTCCACCAACCCGACGCTAAAGGCAGCTAAGGTGGTGAGCATGCCACACACATGGCCTCCTGGAGGGTGAGATTTGCGACTGGGCGGCGCAGCAACTCAGCGTTTGCGAACTTGTCCGAAAGAGGGAGAGCTTGGATTACGACGACCTTTTCCACTAATCCCCGTCTGGTAAGTCTCCTGTGTCCCTTTTCGGTTCTCTGAGGGAGGAGACGATACCAGCTATCCACTCAGTAATCTTAGTATTCCTGCGATGGCGTCAATGATATGTTATGGCCCGAACCGACGGGCTAACGGTGGATTGAGTGGACGGAGGATGAGGAGAAGACGGAGCAACAACAGCAGCAGCAGCATGTTGGAGACCAAAGCTGAGTCTGGAGCTCCCCACAAGCTACACCAGGTCCGGATCCGACCCCTCCTTTGTTGGTTCTCCACGTACTCCGTGCTCGACAGCTAGCTAGTCCTCTTCATCTACTACGCCGCACAGAGGTGGTAGTTCACCATTGTAGCCATCGGACAAAAGGCGTCCCAACAGTTGCAGTCTGGCTGCAGCAAAGTACACGGCATGCTTACTTTAGCTCCTGCACGTCGAGGAAGTGGTAAACCTTCCCATTGTTGGTGCTGGTGGTGGTGCTGCTGCTGCGGACACAGCATCGGCCGGTCCCCCTTTTAAACATATATTCCGAGACAACCATAACGGGAGGCCCTTCTGTGCCGTCCGATTCAAACTTCACATGGGAGTGGGTGCACGAGGACATTCTTATGCTTTTCTCGAACAGGAAAAGAACAGCGGAAACCCCATTTTCTGGCGGGCATGGGCCAGAAGAATCGTGCTGTAACAGTGTGGCTGGGAAAAGAAAGTAACTTGACTTATCTGGCCAGTTTGCTTTAGTTGCTCTCCGGGAGGCTAGAATCGTCGAAGCACCACTTTCTTTGATTTCACCTCCCATACCACCCAATCGCCAAGTCCCACTAACGGTGGAGCTGCCGTCTGATTGCACGGAAGCCTCAGTGGAGCTGTCCCGTGAATTCTGGCAGGCTGACTGAATGAGCGTCCCCGGCTGAATATGGAGAGGAAGAGAGAAAGAAAATTTGGGCCGCGCCCCGTCAACGAGAATCAAATCATGACCCTTCCTTACGATAAATAAAGTGGTGTTGTGGCCACGGCCCCGTTGGCCCATCCGGGGCGTACCGGCTCCTCCTGGCCATGGACACTGCACTTGGCTTCAAGGATGATTTCGATCGCCCAAAGGTAAGAGTAGGTTCATCACTTCTCAACGTATGAAGGTGTCTTGGGAAGCATGATGCAGGAAGCTAGTCGCCGGGAAGCGGCAGGATCAGGAGCCCACCAAAGTGCCAATGATGATTGATCGGCCGCTTTCCAGCCCAAGAGCTGGGGTTACACCGTCATTACTCTCCTTTCAGCAGCAGCAGCATCATCATCATCATCATCATCATCATCATCCGCATGGGGAGGGTGAGTAATAAATTAATCGACCGGACACCGTTAGGCTGTCTCAAGTTTATTCGAACCGGGCCGAGGAGGGATGGATAGGATTGGACGGTTAATGACAGCATCAACTCGCAAACTGCCAAACTTTCGTCATCCCGAAGAGAGAAAGGGAAGCAAAATTGAAATAGGAAAAACAAAAAAAGTCAAAAAAGAAATGAAGCAAACTTGAATCTGCTGGGGCTTACGGAATACCTCAGATGCCACTGGTCTTTGTGTGCGTATGTGTGGTGGTAGGAGTAGGAGTTGATCTTGATTGATGGGGGGCTCGGGAGGGGTGCCATTCGTTGAGTGGCGCCTCTGAGATGTGGGAACAAGGCTGACAGCAGCAAGTCAGATCGGTCGTTCTCATACCGGAGTGTAACCAGATCGAGTCGCGTATTCCGTATTTTTGACTGGATGTCCCGCGAACGAAGAAAAACAGGCAGACAGATGGGGCTAAAATCCTCGGAGAGGAAACAAATGGCGAATGAAATTGACAGATTGGGATTATAAAATAGGAAAAAGGAAAATCAAAACAGAAAATAGGCCGTGATATTGACTGAACTGGAATTATTCAATAAGAAGGAATATCGAACAAACAGTCTGGAACAATTTAACCCATATCAGCAAACGCAGACAACGGTAACGACGAAAATAACGTCCTCCATGACAGGATCATCCGCACTATCGCGGGATCAATAGATGGCTAGAGCTGTGGTGACTGGGCCGATCCATCGAGCCAGCGTCACAGGCCATGTCTACTAAGTGGAGTTGGGCTGGGCTGTTCAGGGCATGGCAATTATGGTTTGTCAATCCAGGGTGCCATTTCAGCAGCTCATTATCAATAACGATCACCATTGTGAGCTCTAAACTATGACCCTTTAAGCATGACCGGGGGTGGCCGGCCATATCCTAGGCAGCGACTCGTGTGGGTGGGAATCAAGCTCTTACCCGGTGGTACCTGGATTGAATCTCTGAGAGATCCCACTCCGATGGTGGACTCGACCAAGTGGTTCTTCCAAACCCATGATATCCAGTTATTTCCCAAAGACGAGGATTATACTTCGCATCTATAACAAGATGTTTGGACGGTGCCGTTCAATCCGACTACCTACTTCAAACTAACAACGGCTACTGTACTGTGCCTAATCCTCCCGGCGCCAATCTTCATTAATCCAGACCATCCATTTTCTGCCCTTTCCTCTCAAACCTGAAAACACCTGTGTGGGTATTGGAGCCCAACATGCCAATGGGAAATTTTCTTTTTCTATCTGTTTCCATTTTTTTTCTTGCCCTTTTCATTTTTTCCATTTTCCCTTTTAGTCCAGCACTAATCATTATCCTCGACAATGTGAATGCCTTTTTCTCTTCATGCTTCTACTTTGAGAGATGTTTGGGGCTTGTAATCTTTTTTTTATTGTATTAGCAGAGACAGCAGCTCCAAGATGACTGGCCAAATGACTCGAGATAGCGTTGACTGGGCGAAGTTAATGCAAAGAAGAAAAATGAAAATGCCAACGAAGAAAAGAAGAAGAAAATGACAGCTGATTAATAATCCCGGCCAACACGATCTGTCACGGCCATATTGACACTCACCCGGCCGGATGCACACACACCCGCACACCCACTCTGCTCTTAGGGTGGTGTGGGTGGCAGGTGCTTGCTACTAACCTACTACCAAGTAGGTAAAAGTAGCTGCATGTTCTCCCTCCACTACTCATGCCTCCTAAGTGGCAGCTCGCAAGCCATGATTGTCACAGTAATTTCATGAGATTATTTCCCGGCCTGTTATAATTAGCTGTCTGCAGCATGATAGGCGAGAGAAGCCATGCGGATTACCACTGACCATATACCACTTACTCTCTGTACATACACCGTTCGACACTCGGTTGATCAGTAGATACTTCTCCAGACCTAACCACCAACTGCTCCCTTTTTGGATCACCGTTCTCACTGGCGCGTTAGTCTCCGATCCATTTCTGGTCGTCACAATCTCAAGTACAAAAACGCAAGCGAAACAACGGAACCCCATCTGCTTGACCTCCTCAAAGTTTTGAGATCTCGACGCTTGGCGGCTGTTTCCGATTCTTTGTCTACTGTCTTTGTTCTACCTTTCTTTTTTCCTACTCTTTAAGCTTTGCCCATCATCCCTCATACTGCTGCTAATCTAGTCCAGTTGCCAGTTTTGCTGGACAGTTTTTCCTAGTTTTAACCTCGACGGGTCAAAGGTACGTTCTGCTTCCTTGCCAGTTATCCCTACTACCCACGGTTCTTATCGTCAAACAATTCCCGGGGTCGCAGCCATGTCAGTGGTGGCCTACAGGTAAACCGTCATCCGCTGCATCTAATATTTCTTTTTTGCAAAGAAAAGTCCCCTACTGTATGCCGTGCTCGGCGTCTACTGGTTCTCTCTCCCTCTCTTATCCTCACTCTCTCTTCCCCAGAATTCTCACCTTTTTTTGGCCCGTTGACTTTCATTATTTTCCTTTTTCCACAACATTTTATTCTTGGATTTGACTCTGCCACTGCATCCTGCAAATCATCCCCCCAAAAGACAATTCATCGAGTCAGCCATCTCTTTCCTTTTCAATTGCGCCTGACTGTCGTCAGGAGTCACTTTGTTCGAGTCAATCCTCTTCAGAGACCCTCAAAGTGTCGCATTCGCGTTTTTGCTCCTGCGTCCTGCATCCATCCTGGTCAATATTACACCACCTTCCCGCTAGTTACAAGCTCATCCTGATATCCCCACTAGTCAGTGCATCCCTCTGACGCTGTCCTGCCCTCCGTCACTTGTCTGTTTTCTTTCCCTATTTCTTTTTTATTTATTCATTTTTACCCTTTATTTTTTTTTTTTTCATTTAGATCCCTTTTCTATTTTCTATTTTTTTTTTATTTTTTTTTCTTTCCGTCCCCCTTCTCCCTGCTTTAATTTATTTCTCCCAGACTTCTTCATCTCCCCCCATACCTGTTCCGGAATAGCTAGCTGGTGAACAACTCCTCTGACTGAAGGATGGGTCTCCAGCGCAGCTAAATAACGACCCTGGACCCTCCACAATTACACTTGCACACTCGCATTGCACCGTTTATCCAGGCCCATCATCGCCAGGCCCCCTTCCTTTCCACCCTCCCCCCCCTCCCCCCCCCCAGTTCAGAACCACACGGACCAACGAGCCACTACCGTTACCCTTCAGCCTCTCATTAGCTTTCCTTTTCATAAGCTCTTCTCTAGTCTAGTCTAGATATCCTTTCCACCCCCGTTTCTGGGCCCCTCCCTCCGGACTATCTTCTTACGCGCATCCTTTCTTCTCTCCCGCACCCAAGCTGAACTTTGTTTTATGTCTCTCCTCTAGATTTCCCTCCCCTTATTATATGAGCTGAAGCCATTGAAGGACGAAAGCAAAGGAAGGTCAGAAAAAAATAAAAAAGGATTATCATCCCGGACCATTCGAGGTCAGTCATGACCGGCATGGTTCAGACTGACCTAGCTCATCCACCTGCACCAAAGTACAAGGACGAGCCAGTGGAAGATCCTGTGAGTGTATTCTCTCATCTCTTCTTGAGTGCTAGAAACCAGTGCTTTTTTGCCTGTTATGTTGTTCTTTCTTTTCCAGTATTTTCTTTTTCCCTTCTCCGACCTTTCTATCTTGGTCTTTTGCCTCTCATGCCTGCATCAATCCATGCCTTTGCCTTCATCCAAGGTCAACCTGGCCTACTGCGCATGAGTGCTACTGGGGAGAACCCGGGAGTATGTGGGCATTTGGTCCTCAGTAAAGCAGGCCTCCCTGCTTGTTGAGACCGTATACGATAACCTGACCGTGTCGCCTGTTTCCACTGCGATGACGTCTCCCGCAATGCGCCAATAATCAATGCACGGACGCCTTGTCTTCCGACGTCCGTCGAACACCCTGTGGTCTCACCCTCGACATTCGGAATATTCTTGCTAGAGCCGCCAATGGGGCTGGAAAGTTTCTTCAGCACGGGTCATGCCCACATCTGCCATGCTCTCTAGCCGCGCTTGCAGAAAGTCATCGCTGACTCGGCTTTGACTGTTCGACCAAACTATGAATCTGATTCGGATCCCACGTGTCTTCCTTCCACGTTCCCTTGGAGGCGATAAAGGAGGGTCATTCTTGTTGCCTGAATGACACAACTTACCAGCAGGATGGACATCATACCCGCCGAGGTTTTGGGAGGTGCGAATAGGTCCAGAGTTGCCAACCTTTTACCAACGATGCTTGCCTGTGGCAAGTGCTTTCCTTATTGCGTGTATGCCGCCATATACGCATCGGGCTGTCTCCTACAGATGCTCAACCATATGTGTGCTTGGTCCCTTGCTTATAGAATAAGCAACTCTCTGATTTGTGCTTCCATATGCAGTTTCTGATTCAACTACATTGTTTTTTTGTCATGCACATACTTAAGTGTTTCCTTGATTATATCGCAAGCTGCAATATTCAAACACTCGGGTTCTGAAATTTGTTTCGAGAATAATTCAGGTTCTAGCGCTAACTGTCGTTTGACCCAGCATCGCCATCCCGGCCCGCAACCGCCTCATCTTCACCATCCTCGACCAACTCTTCTGGTCCAGCCACAGAAACAACCAGAATCACCACATCAGCCTTCAACTACCCTACCGTCTGGTTCATACGCACATCACGCCTTAGGCAACGGAGTTATACATCATCAGCACTCCTACGGCCCGCCATCAGAGCATTCGTACTATTCATCTCATTCCTCTTATAGTACCGCAAGCGCACCCAGTCAGTACTCATCAAGTGGTAAGTGCGGTGTAAGGGGTTTCTTTGGTATTTTTGGTGTAATGGTATCCGCAGCAGCAGTGACAACAATATGCTCCAAAGGTTGTTCTGGTTAATCCATGCCACAGAGGCTGATTCATGTTCAGGACCGCCAGCAATGATGGCTACAGCAACGCAAATGCAGCGGCCGTATCCTCCGATTTATCACACGCCCCAATCCAGCTCGCCTGCTTCAGTAGCTTCCCAAACACAGGAACAGCATAATCGCGGCATATACACACAGTCGCCCCAAATGACCTCGCAAATGTATGGTTATCCGCCATACTCACCCATGAATCCCGTACAGCCTCCACCCTATGGACCGAATACGTCTCCCCAACAGCATCCTCTTACGACACAGCCACTGATGGTGCCCCATCCGACAAGCACTGCGCAGTTACCGCATCACCCGGCTCAGGCTCCAACAGGGAACTTGTCAAGTAGTCCAAACTCAGCTGCGGCACAACAGCCAACGCCCCCTCAGAGAACGATGCTAAACCCCCCTCATTCAGCAGCTAGTGGTGCACCTTTGTCAGCCAGTGCTGTTCACCATCAAAACTCTAATGTCGGGGCCAGCTCTAGTGCGGCACCAGGACCAATCCCTGCGACAACCCCCCTGGTTGTCCGACAAGATAGCAATGGTGTCCAGTGGATCGCGTTTGAGTACTCTCGGGATCGTGTAAAGATGGAGTATACAATCCGCTGCGACGTTGAGTCGGTTAATGTGGATAATTTAAGCCAGGAGTTCAAGACTGAGAACTGCGTTTACCCTCGAGCCTGCTGCAGCAAGGACCAGTACAGAGGCAATCGACTGGTCTACGAAACTGAATGTAATGCTGTTGGATGGGCCTTGGCGGAGCTGAACCCGGCACTGAGAGGCAAGCGTGGGCTGATTCAGCGGGCAGTGGATAGCTGGAGAAATAGCAACCAGGACCCTCGACTTCGAAGCCGGCGTGTGAGGAGAATGGCCAAGATTAACAAGCGGCAGGGGATGCCTGTGCCTCCGCCTCACATGGCGCCTTCCACCCCTGTTGGCCCTGGGTTGCCAAGTGCTAGTATGCCCGCCCCCGGTCCTCGTCCCAGCCTAGGGCCATTGCCCATGGGCCCCCCTCAGCTACATCACCACCATGCCCAGCCAGATGGAAGTGCAGGCCACGAAGAAGCTAGCGGTATGTTCCACCACACATGATGTGCTTGTCCCTGACACTGTTTGAATGAATCGACGGTGCTCATGTCGGTTTGTCTTGTATTGTTCGATGTTTTATTGCCATGTCTAAGTAGGCAGATCGCCACCGAACGGACGTGAATTTGGTGTGCTTTCTTCCAAGTGATATGGATACCGTACCCCATGTATTTCTATTTGGTCGGGAGAGGCTCTTGTCGTTTTGTTGTTTGTTGTTTTGCCCATACCCGGTTCATGTTTCGCCTGTTATGCTACGTTGACGCTGTACCCCGCTGTGCTTTCAAACATGACGTGCCACCTGCAGTTTTGCGTAGGCTAATTTATATATTGTCCTATCATACATAATAGGTACCACTGACTATACGAACGGTACCAGTCGTCCACCTGTCTCGGATGGTCTGCAACCCGGACCATCACCAACGGACATCCGCACGGCGCAGGTGTTCCATGGCTATCCTTCCTATCCGACCCCCGCGACGGCCGCAGGGGGACCAAGGGGTCCCTCGATACCACCACTACTCCGAGATAGTGGCCTCGGGTCTCTCGGGCGCCACCCGACCATTGCGACCTCCTCGAACCGGATCGAAGAAGTGGACGATGACGATGACGAGCGCAACCCAAGCAGCGATGCGCTCTTTGGCACACTGCCCGAGGGCAAACGCCGCAAGTTCATCCTCGTGGACGATAACCAGCGGGGTTGTCGCGTACGAGTCAAGGTCATGCTGGACCAGGTTGATATGGACGAGCTTCCAGACTCCTACAGGATGTCTAATGCGGTATACCCCCGGACATACTTTCCAGTTCAGATGAGGGACCCGGGTCGAGTCGTCCCTGGGAATCGATATATCAAGGACCACGTTGGGGTGGATGAGGAAGATGCCGATGATGATGACAGCCCGACCGTTGGAAGGATCATGGTTCCCGCACCACAAATTGATGGTGAGGGAGAGATCGCGGTTCCCCGGCTGTCCCGAGGACGACGGAGAAGAGAGGTACTCTTGAATGACCTGGGCTATCGAATGAGTTGGAGCCAAAGTCGAGTGTTTGCGGGGCGAATGCTGTTCCTGCAGCGATCTCGTGCGTGATCTTCCCTTCCCTTACATCCCTTGCGTCGCCTGCATGTTGGCCATGCAGTACCCACCTCGGAATACCTTGAATGTGACTAATCTTTGGCCCGTGTCGGGAATGTAGTTGACGCGTACCGAAATAAGATGCGCAGCACGATGCTGGCGGCCGGCCAGGAACCGACATCCATTCCTCGGCATTTCGAGACGCGGGCGGGCAAACGACGATTCCTCGAGCGTAAGCGACGGGCGGCGGGGGGCCCGACTCGGGGTGCCGGTGCTCATGGGGTGTCTGCCTCGCAGCGCAGTGCTGAAGAGGTCGAGGCTTGAGCCATGCAGCTTGAAAACACACCATCTCCTTCTATTTTTATTCAGTGCTACCGTATCCCTGAAGGGTCTGTCAGGGAGATGTTTACTTTGACCGTGTCACTCGTTCCTTGTCCTAGTTCGCCTGATCCTTCTGCCGGGTTGTCCCTCAGGGTTATGCTGACGGGGCCGACAGCGATCATGGGCCGCTATGTAAAGTAATAGATATCGGGAGGGAGTCCAAGAGAGGGGAAAGGGGATATGGCGGTCTGATGGATCGGGCGTTGGATTTCGATGATGATTTTTTGTTCTTGACATGATTATGATGATTTGACGGCTGCCCTTACTACGAAAACAATATGATGAATGACTGATGATGAAACTCTGAATGTGAATGATGGTATTGTGGTTTTGTTCCTTTTCCTTTGGTGTCATGTCAATGAAACCCCAAAGAATACGGGGACCAAACAAGGTTAATTGGTTGCTGCCTGCCGCATTCAGTGCATCTGGGCGGGCACGTGCAACCCCGATTCCGATTAGGTCGAAGCGGCAGTGGACCAACCGGGGAAAGACCCTGACCCGATGCGGCTTAGTGGCTGCTGGACCCTGGCGTTTAGTACGACGTTTGGCTTCCAATTCAGGGCACAGTTACATACACCCGCTCCATACAGCCATACAGTATACAGTACAAGTCTAGTGGTTGTCGGGGCCACCGCCGCTCTCCCTCCCACCCATCCCTCCACCAAAAAAGTAACTTCATCCATTAACCTTTTTGCTCGTCGCCATGGAAGCTGGGGTCCTTTTCTCCACTGCTTCTGTGCCGCATGCAGTCACTTTATCTACTACCAATCTTCCGACTTCCATCCATCGACTGCCACCCACCCTAGGAACAACTGACTACTCGTTGTTTCTCTTTCATATCCGCCTTCTCCATCCATCCTTCCACCCCCTCACGTCCCAAATCCAAGACACCCCGAAACTTAGTCTAAGATCCGGGTTTGCATTTCAAATCTGATTGAGTTCGTGGCTGCGTTCCTTTTTTCTATTTCGGCGGTATGCTGACAATTGCGTCGAAGAAAATAGCACCGTCGCAATTCACTGGTCCACGATATTCCGCCCATCCTTGGGTGACTTTCACGGGATCGTCTGTAAACGACGAACCGTGGTTCCGCCCGGGCTGTCAGACTTGTTCTTGATTTAGAAACAACACCCTACGACGGTTGGGGTGCCATACTACTACTACCACCTGCCTGCCGGGAGACCGCTTTTTCTGCCCTTGCCTCGTTCGTCTGGCTGTCTTACTTGGGGTCTTGCTTGGTGTGCTCTCTTCCTTCCTTTCACTGCTCCTAATAGTAACTCTTCCTCATCTATCGCCCTCTCTTCCTTCGTCGCCAGTTAGCTCAGTACCCTATTATTATAACTATTTCGTCTCCTATCGCGATATTTCCTAACAATCATTCACAAAAGATTCCTTGTCACATGTTCCAGCATGGCCGGCGTGAACCGGTCCTTTAGTTACAGTCGCGGCGACGATGCGTTGTTGAGAGATGATGAGCGAGAGATCTCACCCCTCCGATCTGCAGAAGACGGTCTCTACAGTACATCATATGGCGACATCTCCCCGCTATCTGCTGGTTTTCAAGGGCAGACCAGGCCATTTGACCGAGGTCTGGTGTCAGTCCCGGAAGGTCAGAGTCTGGAGCGCCACATGACCTCGACACCGGGGATGGATAATCTAGGGCCGGCCTCTGTGGGTGGCGGAATCAGTGGTATCGCTCTTGGCGTAGCCAATTCTAATAATCGCCAGAGTGGAGTTGACGCTTTTAGGGAAACAGATGTTCCAGTACGCAATCTCCCTGCTGAACGGGATTTCAACACCACCGGCTCCGATAATCCCTGTATACCTGCTCCGCCCGATGGGGACATCTATCCGAATTCGGAGACGATGAGGTATCGCGACTCTTACAGCTCGCATACGGGGCTTGGTGCTGGCGCACCTTTTGCAGAACATAGCACGCCGGGAACCACGCCATCCCAACACAGCTTCTTCGATAGTCCGTACCAAGGTGTGGATGCTGGACCGTATCAGCGGCATTCGGCTTATAGTTCTCACGACTACCCGCTTGTCATCAATCCGGATGATATTGCTGACGATGGCGATGATGGGTTCCCTGTCCACCCCAAGGGAGTGGCGGACTACAGATCGAACGGAAATGTGCCTGCTGCAGGTGTCGCTGGCGCAGCGGCTGCCGGGGGGCTTTTAGGGAAGTTCCGGGCGCTTTTCAAGAAAGAGCAGCCTAGTCCGTATTATGATTCTGATATTGGAGGTGGGTTGGGAGGAGCCGAAAAGGCACAAGGAGGTAGGCACATTATTGGAGGCGGGAGTCGCAAACGTGGGTGGATTGTTGGGCTCGTATTGGCGGCAGTGATCGTGGCAGCTATTGTTGGGGGCGCTGTCGGTGGTATTCTGGGCCATCAGGAGCATGACGGCGATACATCTTCGTCATCATCATCATCGGGCACAGGGTCTGGTGGTTCGGATAAAGGAGATGGGCTGCTCGACAAGGATTCCGACGAGATCAAGGCGCTTATGAACAACAAGAACCTTCACAAAGTGTTTCCCGGTGTCGACTATACCCCGTGGGGAGTACAGTATCCGCTGTGTCTCCAATATCCTCCGTCGCAGAACAACGTTACGCGCGACCTGGCGGTGCTCACGCAGTTGACTAATACTATCCGACTGTACGGCACGGACTGCAATCAGACTGAGATGGTCCTCGAGGCCATTGATCGCTTGCAGTTGACTAATATGAAGCTCTGGCTGGGCGTGTGGATCGATACCAACACCACGACTACGGACCGCCAGATTAGCCAATTGTATAAGATCGTGGAAAGCGCAAACGATACCTCGATATTCAAAGGAGCTATTGTGGGTAATGAAGCACTCTATCGAGCAGGCTCCGACGTGGCGAGTGCAGAAACGAATTTGATCGGCTACATTAACGATGTGAAAGACCACTTCAAAGAGAAAAACATTGACCTCCCGGTGGGCACCTCGGACTTGGGCGACAATTGGAATGCACAGCTGGTCAGCGCAGCCGACTTTGTCATGTCGAACATCCATCCGTTCTTCGGAGGAGTAGAAATTGATGACGCTGCCAGCTGGACGTGGACATTCTGGCAAACGCACGACACCCCACTCACAGCAGGAACGAACAAACAGCAGATCATATCAGAGGTCGGATGGCCGACGGGTGGAGGGAACGACTGTGGGTCCGACAACAAATGTCAGAATGACAAGCAGGGCGCTGTGGCGGGCATCGATGAGCTGAACCAGTTCCTGTCGGAATGGGTTTGTCAGGCGTTGGATAATGGTACAGAGTATTTCTGGTAAGTTGCAGACTGCTACAACTGCAAGACGCGGCTAAGATATATGCAGGTTCGAGGCTTTCGATGAGCCGTGGAAGGTCCAGTACAACACGCCCGGTCAGGAATGGGAAGACAAATGGGGGCTGATGGACTCGGCTCGCAATCTGAAGCCGGGCGTCAAGATCCCTGATTGTGGCGGCAAGACAATTACGTGAACGCCGATACGTCTCTAGACCTGATGAAAGTGATGATGGATGAAATGTACACAACATATCCGACATACATCATGTGTTATGATGCATTACGACTGATCGATTTCTGCTGTGCTTCCTTGCGGTGTTAAAGCTTTGTCCTGGGACTGTATTCTATTGACCTGGTGCATGGGTCGGCTGCCGTCGTTCATTTGCGCGGCATTCTGACGAGTGTCACGACGCCATTCTACGCGAAGTGCTATTTGGCGTGTTTGTATATAGCGTGAGCGTGTGATCCACTTAGGGCTGACAATACGACCCTTGTTGCATGCATGCCGATTCGGTATAAGGGGCGTAGCGTAGGCGTGTAGCCAGTAGATGGTTATCATCATACTGGTCACCCATCATTCTCTCTGGTAATGGATAGCCATCCACATCTAAGATCATGATACCTTAGCATACTACTCCTCCCCCTCCTTCTCCAACGGATAATAAACTCGCATGTTCCAGAACGCATGTTCCTGCGCCTCAAACAGCGGCAACCGTACCGACCCCCTTCTCTTCACAAACGCACTCACCACCTCTGACTCGACATCTTCCAGCGGTCCCCCAAACACAAACGCCGGATCCAGCGCCAATAACTGCTCAAGATGTGTGCGCTCCGCACCAGGACAGAAGAGGAACGTACGGGGAGTTACTTTCTCGAAGGCATGCGGGGACTCGAGGACGGTGATGTCAAGGCTAGAGAGGAGGGCCGTGTCGAGGGTATTGAAGACAGGGTCTTGAGCGTAGGTTTTTATTGTTGGATCTGCTGATTAAGAATGAATGATTAGATGGGTAATTGAGGTAGATAGGATATGGATATACTCACGAGCAGAAGAAGAGGAAGAGATAGAGGCGATGACATGCACCAACGCAGCCAACTGATACAGCGAAACTAATCGTCGATCAACCCATCCTCCACGAAGGAATCCGCTCGGACTGCCGAGACCGATGCAGATTATGGAATCAATCCCTGTTCCTATTCCATTATGCTTATTCCATGTTGTAGTATGCGATTGTTGTGTATTATCCGTATTTGACTCTCGTGATTGTAATTGAGGAGGAAGGAGGATATTGTGAAGCGTCCTCTTCACCACATCGCACGTAGTTGATTCTTTCCATGTGCGTTGGATCTGAGTGAATTGCGATTTGAGGGAGTCGAGGGTGGTGGTGGGTGGGGCTTCGGCGGGGTGGAATGTTTCTGTTTCTTTTTCTTTTTCTTCTTTTGTTGTTGGTGATTGGAATTGGGATTGTGATTGTTGGTCTTTGGTGGTGCGCGCACAGCGGCGCGCTTTGCCGCTGGTGGTGACATGCGTCCAGCCGGTAGTGGCGTCGGTGATTTGGAGTCGTTTTTGCGCTTGTAAGGTGTTGTTGGGGTGAGGGTGTTTTTTGCGCGAGGTGTGGGGCATTTTGCTGGTTCTCTCTTCTTCTTTCGCTGTGTGATTGGGAGGAGGGGGTTGGAGCTAGTAGTAGAGAGTGTTATGGGCGTTGTGCTTGTTGGTGGAAGGGGAGATGCATGAATGGCAGAGAGAATTGAATGCGACGGAGGGGAGGGGAGGGGAGGGGAGAGCCGGCGGGCGGTAAGTGGGCGGGTTTGATTGGTGGGAGGATACTAAGAAGTAGACACGCTTATAAGGCGGCATAGCCTGGACCCATCCATCCTTTGCTCCCCACCATTTATTTCCACCAGTATACAATATCTTCGAAAGCGTATTGCTTCATTTCTGTATTAGATATGTCCAACACGGAAGAAAAGCAAAATTTTCTGTCTGTTGGCTCTGAACCACAAGTCAACATCCTCTACTCATCTTCTGGTTTCGCAGTACTCGATCCAGATACCATCAAGACAATGGCGAACCCCAGTAATACCATATTTTGCTGGGGCGGCGTAAAGATAGTGAAGATATCTCCTGAAGTTGTGGTCAAATTTGGCTCCCATGTCACACTACACGAGGCTAAAAGCATGGTGTTTGTTGATCAGAATACAGAAACTGTCCCAGTGCCCAAGATCTTTGCTTATTACTCTTATGGTCCAATTGACCGGGACATCGATGATTATGGGAGCTATTACGATAACTATATCTTCATGAGTTATGTGGAGGGTCAGAGGCTGGATAAGGTCTGGGATACTTATGATAGTGTGACAAAATGTCGAATTGCCGACCAGTTGAAAGGGTATCTCGATGAGCTTCGCCAGATTGAGCACAGGAATTACATAGGCTCCGTTGATCGTGGGCCTCTTCCTGATCCAATCCTAGGAGACCTTGAGTTTAAGGGTGAGTAGTGTCACCAATACCTGTCATTGATACTGACGCTACTAAGGACCCTTTGATTCAGAAGATGATTTTAACAATGCAATTATCAATGCGTATCAAGACAGAGCACCTAAACGTCATGTCAAGAATGTCCTGGTTGGTATGCTTGCGTCTCAGAAAAGACACAATATTGTGTTTACCCATGGGGATTTTCGTCATTACAATATTATGGTCAATAATGGGAACGTCACTGGAATCGTAGATTGGGAGTTCAGTGGTTGGTTTCCTGAACCCTGGGAGTTTGTCAAAGCTCTCGCGATATGGAAGTGGCAGAATGATTGGACTGGATATATGACACAGGTTCTCGAACCGTATTATACTGAGTATGCAGTGTTTTTGTTCTTCCATGAAGTTCTCTGGTGGTAATAACTGTCGTTGAGGTCTGTAAGACTGCTTGGAAAGAAATCAGTAGATAGTGGACTAGTCCCGGTAGACCAGGTGTCTGCAAGGTCGGAAGACAATGAAACTGCAGCTGACAGAAGTATGAGAGACAATATCGTAAGAACCTTGAACAATCTGAAGAGATAGTAGTGAGACATAGTCTTTCTTATTGTGCCTATCCGCATAGCTTTTAGATATCGAGATCACGTGATGTTATGGTAGGTGATGTCTTCCTGAGCCTAGATCAAGTTCAAGCTAAGGGCGTGCAGCCAAAAATCAAGCATGAGAAAAGCAGCGGATAAAGACATTACCTACAGTTATCCCTGTCATGCAAGCTTGATCACGGCGCTTCAAGTCAGACCAACATGCGTAGACTATACTATGGCGGGGTTGGGCGCTTAGCTACAGGCTGAACACCAACAGTATCAGCATTCGTCCAACTCACAACACAAATTGCATGGTATATCCGTTGAAAATGAAAGAAGTTGTTATCATACAAAACATACGATGCAAAGTACTAGATCGTTGACATCTCAGGGTTGGGTTTTGGTGTTCCTCTTAGCTGATTGGCTATGGCAAAATCGTGCCCCAACACAACCAGAACCGGGGTGATAATGCGAATCAGCGTGAAAGGTTGACAACCATTAGAAAGTTCCGTAGTAGCGCTGAGACGGGACTATACTAGCAGAAGGAGATAGTTAACTGAAAAACTGCAACGAGACTAATGGACAGAAGCTGCATGCGATCGTCCCGTCACACTGCGATCACCTCCCCATCGGCCCCTCTGAGTCGATCTCTAAGCGCCCTGCCCGGATAGCGCCCGTCGCTCCCCCTCTTCTGCTTCCTCCTGTGCCCTCTCGTGCCCTCTCCCAACCCTTGCTCGGCGCTACCAGCAGCTGCCTCTCCGCGAATGACAGTCCAGAACTGCTCCCTGTCGCTGTGATGTCTCTTGCAGCCCGCCTCCCTGGTCCATCCACCCAACCAATCTGCTTCTTGCAATCCTTCGCGCGCTCCCCAGTTGTAGTCTAGTCTGATCCCAGTCCTGCTATCAGCTAAACTTCTGCCGTTGGAACCGTCACTCATCCCATCCCATCCCCAATCGCCGCTGTCCCCTGCGGGAGTTGTCACATCGCACATTGCGCTGTGACTCGTCCATATCGCTTGTCTTCCCCGCTATGCCGGTGGCCGTGAGCGCCATTGCAGGAACCGGCCATGGCCTCTTCGTCTCGACTCAAAAAGTCATGGCAGCCCTCCCTCCCGCCCAGCTGCTGGAAGGCTTGGTTTCATGATGATCATTCTTCTTCCTGCAGTGCTGGATCGCTTGCCGTGACTGTTTTCGTGTGCCTCTTGATGAGTCGAGGTTGCTAGAGGTTATTTCTGTTCCATCTGACCTCCTCTGGCGCACTCCGTATATCTCCTCTTTCCTATATCTCCTTCCTCTATTGTTCTACCTACTGGTTCCCTCAGAATGAGATCCTTCAGCGACTCGATATCCCGCTGGACAGCGGCCCTCACCCTTCTGTGGCTAGGCCTGGTCAATGCTCACACCGTCATCACTTACCCCGGATATCGAGGTAACAACCTGCACACCAACGGTACAGTCGAAGAGACCAACGGTCTGGGTGTCGCTTGGAAGAACGGCTCCTACGTCTACCCCTATGGAATGCAATGGATCTATCCTTGTATGTATACCATCTTGCCTTTCCCATTTCCTCAAAGAAGGTAGTCGGCTGACTGTTTTAGGTGGCGGTATGGCCACTTCTCGCAATCGCACCAAATGGCCCGTCACCGGCGGTGCTGTCGCCCTTCAACCTGCCTGGTTCCGCGGTCATGAGACGGCCTTCGTTTACATTAACATCGGCTGGGGTACCGTCCCTCCCAACATGAGTAACCCCATGCTCTCGGTCTTTGAAATCGAAGGTCCCACCAACAACCCTTACCCCGGCACCATCTGTATGCCGCAAGTGCCGCTGCCAGCCAATATGAGTGTGAGCCCGGGTGATAATGCGACGATTCAGGTGGTGTTGGCGGCGAAGCACGGTGCTGCTCTTTATGATGTATGCAACAGCCCCTCTATGTATCCATTTAAATTTGGTTTGATACTGACTGACTCCATAGTGTGTGGACATCACCTTCGCTGAACCTGAGGATGTCGAGGAAGTGACCAAAGACAACTGCTTCAACTCAACGGATATTGCCTTCAAGTATGTCTTTGCCTCGAAGTCCTTGACGACTTCTGGTGCACTGGCGCGGCTGAGTAGTCCCGGGTTGAACGCCGTGGTACCGGTGCTGGTGATGGTGGTGTTTGGACTGTTCATGATGTGATGTGATGATGTATTCTGAAGTTGTTTTGTTCCCTGGTTACTCGGCACATACCTACCATACATACCCTTATACTCTCCTTATACCCATACCCCGTTTGGCTGTGAGCCGACGATGATTTCAATGTTTTGCAATGAAGTTGCATGTTTAATGTTCTATCATGGTGTTGTGGTAATAAGACTCATTACATACTATATATCGAATCAATCTCACATACCTAAAACCCTAAACATCTACGACAACTTACTTCTACCTCCTACCTATACCCTGCTATATAATTACAACCCCCTCACCACCCCCAAAATAACCTCCACCACCTCCCCCGGCGCCTCCTGCGGCGCCCAATGCCCCACCCCAGGAATCAACCTCACCTCCCTCAAATCCCCACAACTCGTTCCATTCCGCATATTCTCCAACGCCCCAGGCTCCTGATACACCCCCCAATCACTCTCCCCGGAGGCAAACGCACACGGTATTTCAATCCTCCTCCCCGCAAACACCTCCCAATCCCAAGTATATTTCCTCTCCGGCGTCGTCCGCACCCGATACCAATTCAACGCGCCCTGGAACCCCGTACGCGCATATTCTCCCACATACACCGACAGCTCCTCATCACTCATCCACTTCTTACTCTTCGATACACCCTCCGCATTCGCCTGCCGCATCATCTCCTCCACCGTGTCGGGCATACTCAACCCCACCGGCATGATATAATACCCCGGCATTCTGGCTAACTGTTCCCCCGTCCACGAGGAAATAGGTCCCATGCTCGAAGGGTCATTCCCTTCCCAGCAACCACTCTTCAGGTGAAAGTATCCCCGAAGGAATTCGTGGAGACCTTGCGCGGGGTTCTCCATCTCATGGCCGGCGTTTTCGGTAGAGTAGTACCATTTATAATGTTTCAGACCGAGGTTGTTTAGCTCGGTTTGTATATCTCCTCCTCCTCCTCCTTCTTTTTCCTTACTCTCATTATTTGCCTGGGGAATAAAAGCAGCCGGAACCCCCGGAAACGGATGACTTAGCAGCACGACACTCCGAAACATATCGGGTCTGGCGACGGCGCAAAACGCCGCCGTCACGGCGCCTGCATCATGACCTACGACGCATTCCACGGTGGTGTAGCCCAGTGCGTGGACGAGACTCACCACGTCCCGGACTAAGGACAGGCCGGTGAAGGTGGTAAGGTTCGAGTCGGAGTAGTTGGGGGCGTCTTTTTCCCAGCCTGTGGTGCGCCCGAAGCCGCGTCCGTCTGGGGCCACGATGTGGTAGTCCGGACCGGCTTGGTTGGAGAGTTGGGGGAGGATGTGGCGCCAGGAGTAGGCGAGTTCGGGGAAGCCGTGGAGGAGGAGGATGAGTTTGCGGGGGCGTGGAGTGGATGTTGTTGTTGTTGTTGTTGTGGGGGAGTTGGATTCGAGGATGTGGGTGGTTAGGGTGGGAGTGGTTGGGATGAGGCGGGAGGTTATGGAGGGGGGAAGGGGGAGGGGGGATAATGGTGGCGATGAGGAGGAGGAGGACATGGTTGTATTGGGGTAGTGATGGTGATGATAATGATTATGGTTATGGTGTGTAATATAGTAGGGTGAGATGGGGAGTATAAGGTTCAAGGGGAGAGGGGAAAGGGAAGGTTAAGTATCTGAAAAAGAGGGGGATCAGATGCTAATTGATGGTTGGTAATATGGATAAAGACCCGAGGTTAAATTACTTTATAGTCTACATATCTTCTTCATGATTAGTATAGTTGTTTAAAGGGTTCATGTTCATCAAGATGAAGAAAATCAGTTGGGAAGCAAACGAAGAAAAGGATCCATCCGGCTTGGCTCCATGACGCAAGAGCCCAACTTTGTTTTCCGACTTTCTGCTTCTTTGGCCAAACTTTACTTTTTCTCCTGTTTGTCCCTCCAACTGCTGCGTCACTCATTCTTGTTCTTCTTTCTCTACTTCTTACTTCTTCTTCATCTCCGGCCTGCATCCGAGCTGCATCCTTAATTCCCTCTCCTGCATTCTCCCTCCCCTCCTTGCTCGTCTCCCCTCGCTAATCTCGCCGCCCTCCTTTCCTTTCCCTTTCTCCGCCTCTCGTTCGCTTCCCCGTTGCTTTGCTGCCTTTTCCTTCGTGCCCATCAATAAACACTTTTCGATCTTCGCATACCAACGCCCGTTCGTTGCTATTCTCTCTCCATTCATCTCGCATCTACGACGTTTACGATTTACAAAAATCTATAATTAATTGCAACTTCCTCCTCTCCGGCCTCGGGCACCGCCTGAGCCATGTTCCGCAGAAAGAGGAGCTCCTCTCAGCATCAGGTGAGTCTCCTATTCCGCCGGTCCTCTTGACCTTCATCATCCCCATTGACACGCCCAGCATCCTCTCTCTGCCTCCTCCTCGCAATCCGCCCAATCCGCCGCAAGCCATGCCTTCCTCAAATCTCAACCCTCCTCCAGCAGCCTGTCCTCTGCCGCCGCTGCCGCCGCCCTCCGCAGTCTCACGCCGACCCCGACCTCTGTCGAAAATGTCCAAACAAAGCGCATGATGCAGCGGAGGGCCTCGGTCTCGTCCCAGGCAAGTGGCGTACCCAGTCTGCGTCCAACGAGTCGGAATGGCCTTCGTCGCGCCAATAGTTCGGCTTCCATGTCCACCCGTACATTCCGCGACCAGTCACCGCGACGCCCGGCCTCCAGTTCCGGTCCAGTCGAGGTTGCGCCGCCACTTCCTTCCATCCCTCAAGTATACTCCGCACGAAATAGTAATGCCCATCGTTCGGCCAGTGTCGGGCCGTCGCAGCGACCCAGCCCTCGTGGGAAGACACCGGCAGGACGAGGCATGAGCGTTGATCGCGGTTTGGCTACCCAGCCCGCTATGCGCGCGCCAGGGTCGACCCCGTCTCCCGAGCTTCGACGACCAACAAGTCGGAATTCCGTCAATTTCTCCTATCCGATGCACTCTAGGCCAAATTCCCCGGACGGGTCTATCAATGCATTGGATAGGCGCGATGCTTCCGCGAGCACCTCACTTGCAGGTCAGCTATCCTCGCCCGAATCTCCCAAAGTCAAGAATGCCAGTCCTCGATCGGTCCGAGCGACGAAGAGCATGGGCATGTCGCCGGGCAGCCCTGGTCGTGGCGCACAGTCCTCCGGCACTGCAGTAGCCGCTGCGCAGGCTGCGGTGGTGCCCCGGGTACAAGATGTCACTCAGACCCAACCCCCAGTTTCTGCGGCCCCTCGCATCGCTGCCCCTCGCGAGCAGACAGTCCCCGACCAGGCCCCTAGTCAGCCTGCTGCTCCCCCAGAACACAAGCAGCCAGTCCGCCCGCATCTAGTAAAACGACCTTCCACAGTACCTGAGGATGCCCAGGGCGAGGAACGTGCCGAGTCAAATATTCCTAAGCAGCGGCCTGTTCCACCCCGAGGCGGCAGTGTGACGCCCGATACGCAACCGACGGTCGCATTCCCACCCACACCCGATAGAAGCAAGGATCAATTACTCAGCCCGCCCATAAGTCCCAAGCTGCCCACGCAAACCACTGAGCCTGGCCAGGATAGCCAGCCGTCAGACATTCGCCAGTCAGGCAGTCCGGGCAGATCTGCGCACTTTTCCCGTCACTTGCTGGTGGCAGCCTTTGCCGGCGAGCAGCTGCACCAACCTCCCCCTCGGTCCCTGTCACCTGCCAAGTCGGCTATGAAGACTCCGCGCAAGATCTCACTTTCTCCGGAGGGGCGGACTGAATCCGTTCTCCGGCCGGGACCACCGCTGAGCGAGCTATCTGATGGGACCTCGGCAGCTTCCGACGAAGGGTCCAAACCAGGAATCCGGAGGAAGCCAATCAAGGTCAGTTTCGATGACGAGGCGGAGGTGGTGGGGGTTGCTGCAAGTCCACCAACATCGCCGGAAGAAACGTCTCCTGAGCCGTTGCCCGAGAAGCCCAAACCAAAGACTCATTGGTTTGGCGGGAAGAAGAAACCAACGCCGCTCAATACTGAGTTTGACGAAGTGCTGAAGCCGCGGCGAGCTCTCCCGTCTTTCGGCAGTATACGGGCTGGTCGGGATGGTGAGTCCCAAGAGAAATCCGTGCCTGAGTTGAGCGACAACGAGTCAACAACGTCGTCTGACTCGCCTGCGGAAGCACTGAAGTGGTCTTTCTCCAATGACCACGCTATCGGGGGCCTTCTGACCGAAAATCAATCGAAGGAAGCAGAGCCCCGCGTGGCGCCGCTCATGCTTGCGAATGCAGCCGAAAGCGAATCTGAGGCGGAGAAATCGCCACAGGAGAGTCATTTTGCTAGTGAAACGAGTCAGCCAGAAATTCCTACGGGGACGGTTGATGTTTCTTCTCATGCTGGGCAGGAGCGTACCGCAGAGACGACTTTGGCAGTACCCAATATTATGGTCCAGCCGGCGTCTCCCATGTTTGAGAAGGAGCGTCGGAGTCTCGAGTGGTATGAGGTTCCTGGGGGTTTCCCTCGCTCGTCGTTGGAGTTCGACTCCAAAGCCCATGGTAAAATGAAGGCGGAGGATTCCACGGACGCTACCAACAATGCCACCATAGGCCCTGCTGATGGCGAAAGCGGTGACGAGTCGGGCGACAGTATCTATAGTGATGCTGAGGAAGGAACCGAAGGCAATGGCTTCGGGTCGATCAACGCCATCGTGGACGATGAAACAGCTGCTACTTCGGCTCCCAAGAGCGCAACCAAGATACCTGCAGAGACTGGTGGCGCAGGGCGGTCTCACTCACCGTCTACCGACTGGCCAGATATACCTCAAACATGTCAAATTGCACGCACGGTGACTACGTTCCCGGATAAGGTTATGGAGCCGATCCCAGAATCCCCCGGATCTTCCCACGAGCCTCTTCCGTTTTCGTCACCTTATCCCCCGTTTCCGATCGAGCCGAAGAACAGACGAAGTTCTTCTCAAGCCGACATTTCACGTTCCTCTTCGGTCGCTGTTCGTCCAGCCAGGCATTCCATGCTGGTAGGAAGTAGCGACGCAATGCCTGGTAACAAGGCACCGCGCGCAGTGAATGGGTCAGCTGTAAATGGGCAGTTGGCATCCCAGCCCGAACCACCTAGTGTAAGGCAGCGGCCTACTCCAGACAGTTCCCGGAGACGGCCGGTTTCATGGAGCCCAGCTCTTGCCGACTCCCAGGACATGAGCCGTACGTCGCACATTAACGGCAGGACTTCGCCCGCGTCACCAAGACCGCTATCCAGCGGCAGTGATTCTTCCAGCAGCTTCAAGCGGGCTGGTCGACCTGCGCGCGCAGACTCCAACTACACTATGAGACGGACCATGCGAAGTACTCCGGGTCGCTTGGCCTCTAACAGAGCAACGTCCCCGCCAGTGGATACCCGCCCGGTGTCCTCCGAATCTGGGTTTGGCACCATGCGCACAACCTTACGGGCAAATGCTCCCAAACGTGAGAAGCCCTCGTTCTTCTCCAACAACAAGGCTCAAAAGTCCAGACTCACAAAGGTGCCGGGCGGTGGTTTCGCTTCCCGGTTCCCTGACTCGGACTCTGACGATGAGGGGTACGAGGCCTGGAGGTCACGTCATCGGTACGAAGATTCCAGCGATGATGAACAGCGGAGCCCGAATGCCATGCGACCCGTCCGGGGCATTCCTCGTCGGCAGGGAACGCACGACGGCGATTCGACAGAACTGGAAGACAGCTCAGATGAGGACCATCGTGCACCCCCGCTAGCCAATCCGCAGTCCCCAGCGAAGCCGAGCACATCTCGGGACCCTGCACTAGCTGCTGTAGCTAAAAATCGCGGGATGACGGAGGAGGAGCTCGACGAGTTCCTGCGCCAACCTAATCGTGGTCGGAAGCCTGGACTTCTCAAGCGTTTCAGCATTCGAAAGTCGAAGTCCCCTCTGGATAGAGGCTTAGTCAAGCCCGGGCTAGACAGTTCCGTACGCAACGGAGGGCCTGCAGAGCGGCCCCGAGTGGATCAAGAGCAAGCACGAGGGGAATCTCCCTTTCCCGGGGCCGAGTCGAATATCGTGACGACCATCACGGCGACTAATCCGCCCCCACCCCCATCCAAGCTGCTTCGCAGGCCTTCGCAGCGGTCCTCTCGCAGCGACAACTGGCCATTGCGCTCCGATCGGAAGGAGACTCGGACAGGCTCACCCCTTCCTGCGAATGGCCCTGCAGAGCGACTAGCCACCGTCGATGAAACTCCTCGGAACGGCAGTACGGTTGTTTCACCTTCTCAGGGATCTGTCAAAGAGAACGTGAATCCTTCGACTGGCGTGACTGCGGACAAGAGTGAGGGACGGCCAACCAACGTGGCGGACGTACCGATCTCATCTTCAGGACGCAAAAAACGATTTCCCCGACTCCGGAAGGCGTTTGGCCTGCGCGATTGAAGTGAAGCGAACCTTCTCTTCTCATATATATATTTATACATACGATCTAATACCTGGCCTTGCTATCTTCATCCTGTCATTTCTTCTCTTCGATGTCTTGTGTTGGAAATATGCGTTGTAATAGCTTGTTGATTTGTTAAGATCTGACCTAATTCATAATCATGGCGACTGCCAGCCATCGCAGATGATGCCTGGGGATGGGCAGCGACACGGCGCAATAGGAAGCAAAAAACATTGGGGCAGATGGGTTGATAAGACCTGACGAGAATACGGACTACATGGCGCTCAGAGATGGGGTATTGTTTGAACATTTGGGATTTCATTTTGGACTTGGTTGATACCCTCGTTTAGGTTGCCATTCCGGCCGAACGGCCGAGAAGAGGTGACAGGCCATGGCCGATAACTTACATAATCAATATTTATATGAGATCTACACTACGTTTTGGCTCATATTCTCTCGCATTGTTATCCTACTTGTAGATTTGCATCCTTCTTCTGTTTGAGTTGCAAAGTGGTGACCGGGGAGGGGAAAAGAGCAGGCTGAAGAGCAGGTGGAGAGTCAGCATGTGAGAGGTCCCTCTGCAGATTATTGTCCGACGGCTGTAACCTTGTGTGCAGCACGAGTAATCGATGCGGCAGATTATTCGGACGCGTCCTCCACGGCGATGGTGGGCACAACACTACGGAGCTCCCGGTTCACCCAGGAACCCAGGAAGCGACCGGAGATGAGCAGTCACAGAGCAAACAAGCTAGGCAGCAATGGCCTCGAACCGACCGGGTATTAGTTTCCCGCTGGGAGCGCCTAGACCCATTTGTTGCAACCAGCCGAGGAAGCTCAGAGCAACGAACTGGAGCTGGGATCAGGCAGGGTCAAGGAAAATCGGCAGGCTGGCGCCCGCCCGAGCCCATCGACTGCACCTACGATCAACCCGAGCGAGAGGCTGGTCAAGCACGGGCGAATGGCTGGGAATTGAGACACTCAGAGCTTGGCCGGAGTGGAGACGAGAAGTGAGACCGGCTGGGGAGCAACGAAGCTCGATTCGCCAATGGCGGGACAACACGATGAGCACGGCGCACAGCTGCAGCAAGCCGTGCTGGGCGAAGAGCAAGCTGGATGGTCGATGGGGGAAGTTCCAGGCGAGTCAGCTCCACGCATCGGGATCAATCGAGAGGGAGAAGAGGAGGTGGCAAAAAAAGAGAAGAGAGAGAGATGAATTGACTCTCTAATCATCTCATGGTTTCTCAGGGAACCGGCACCCAAGAGATGGGGTTTGGGTTTCTGAATATTGAACGAAAAGCAGCAATATCGGCAAGGAAAAGCATTGGGCGACGATCGGTTGGAGCTCAGCGGGATCCAGATTGTCCGATCGAGGTTGTTGCCATGGGGACTCGGCTGGGGGCGGCTGGCCAGCCTCGTGGGTGATGAGTTTATTATGGTGTGAATGCGAAATGAACCCAGCTGCATGTGAAGGATGTGGTGCCGAGTGGAGACAGACTAACTGTAGTACTTACTTGCTTCACGGGCGATGCGTTCGAGTCAGTGGAAAATGGAGCTATCGATCAAACTACTGTGATCGGTCTCAACGATGGCGTCAATGCGAGTGTGAAAGGGACCCTACAAATAGCCAGCAATTGGAACACGCGGGCGGGAACCGTGGATGGGATCAATCGCCGACCGTGGATGGAGAGGAGATTAGGAACCTCGGGATAAACCTCCCCCCATCATTAGATTGTACATCCCGCAGGAGGCTGGAAGGGGCGGAGGGGGGCAGGATGATTATTCCAGTAGATACCAGATAGTCAGTCACTGTTCTACTGTAGATACGGAGGAGTGAGTCGTGAGTAAAGTTTGGAGAGCTGAAGCACTTCAGTGGACTGTAAACATGGCCCCAATCCGGCAAGGCGCGGTAAACAAACGCGTATCTCCAGCTACTTCAACACCGTCTTTTCCTCCTCGTCATCAAGCTGTTCTCTTCTCTCTCTCCTCTTCTCTTTCTATCCTCATCCCCCCCTCTCTCCACCTTCTACTTCTTCCATTCCATTCCTCCCCCCTTTCTTATTCAAGCTTAAGCTTATCTTACATTCCTCTACCCCAGGAATTCTCCGCTTGATTTGAGATCGATCACAAAGTATCGTCTCAATTCCAACCCCACGTACTCCCCCCGAGAAAGACTTCTTCTTCCCCGTAACAAGTCTTTTCTTGTCTCGTCTTTCGAGTTGTTGCCCAACAGTTCGAAAGGCATTCGAGAAGAGACGCCCGAAGGACAGCCAATCTGGACTTCGACGCCCGCGTCCCCATCCCCTTCAGTGTCTTCCCGTCGTCGTACCGGAGTGACGCTGTTCCTGAAGCTACTCTCGCGGCGCCTGCCAGAGTAGAGGAAGAAGTCAATCTCGATCGCACTTCGCACGTCGAACGGGAAGATACTCGAACCTCTGCTCCTCTCCCGGACCCCCGTGTCTACGGAAAGGAAGAAGTCGACCTTCACGCTTCTTCTGCTTCAGCTTTTGTCGAACAGGATCGTTACCGTCCTAGACCCGGTGCTCCTTCTGCTTTCCGTGAGGAGGACGTGACTACTACTGTCAATACTGTTCGATTCGACGAGCGTGTTGAGACTATCCCCCCCGTTGGTGCTGCTGCTTCCTCTGCTGCTCCTCGGTATCCCCAAGTTGATCTAGCGCGTGAACGGTAAGCCACTATTTTTTTTTGATTTTTCCCACTTTTTTTTCCCCTTTATTTACATGGTTATTATTTTTGGTTTGTTTTCTTTTTCATTACTGTTTTTGTTTTGTTTTTTTCCCGGTGGCTGCCTGGCTGGGGCATAGGATTGGCACGGGGCACCACATCCACTCCAGCCCAAGTGGAGAGCGACAAGAAGCGGTGTCTGGCCGTGGCTTCACTACTAGTCGCGTCCTCCACTTCCTTCTTACGTGGCACCAAAACAAACAAGCCTCTCTTCCCCAACCCTCTTCTCATTTCCTCTTCTACTTCCTCTTGCTTTCCTGTTTTCCTCCTTTCCCTTTCCCTTTTTCCTATTTCTTCCCACCCCATCCATTGCATTCCCACCCACTTGTGGTCCCAGCTTAAGCTTCCCCTTCCCACATACCACCCTCCCATCAAAAGTATTAAGTCCTGTTCCACCCAATCATCACACGTTCCCCTCAAATCATACCCCAACCCTACTATACATCACATCCCCTTGCCTGCTTGCTTGCGTGCTTGCTGTTTGTCTACCTACCTATTACCCCATTGGACCTCCACCCGCCCCTTCATACATGACTATTGCATTAGTTCCTCTTCTCTGACGCACCCATAGTTATCGTGAACCGTCGGTCCGTTTCCAAGACCGTCAACCCACCTACGATCAGGCTCTCCAGAACCAGCTTGACATCACTGAGCGCGAGTATCGTCGTCGGGTTAATAATCCTACCTACGACGTTCCTGCCTCTTCGTACGACCGCCGCTCTCAAGCTTCGGTAGATTCCTTCTCTGGTCCTCGCCAGCAGTCTAGGGACGTTTCGTACGACCGCCAGTTCAAGCAGTCCGAGTTTGACGTCTCGTACGACCGTGCTTACCAGTCTAAGCCTGTCGACTCCTACCCCCGCGACCCCTACAGCCGCCGTCAACAGAACGTTGAGCCGGTTCCCGAGTCTCCTAGCAGCTCGAACTCTGTGAAGGTTCTCAAGACCAAGACTGTCATTGATTCCCCTCCTTCTCGCAAGATGGGTTACTACGACGACGACGGTAACTATCACTCCTTCCGTCGTGGTGTGGAGCGCGCTGCCGACCGCATCATGCACCCTCACGGTCACCACGACCGCCAGGACGTAGTCGTCGCTGACGAAGGCGGTCCAGTTCGTTTCCGTGAAGGCGTCCGCGAGGATGTCCGTATCGTTGAGCCCCGTGCCGGTGGCAGCTCCTCGACCGCCGAGACCGTGCCGATTCCCTGCCACTTCATCCGCATCGGCGACATCCTGATCCTTCAGGGCCGTCCCTGCCAGGTGATCCGCATCTCGGTCTCCCCCCAGACCGGCCAGCACCGCTACCTGGGTGTCGACCTGTTCACCCGTGAACTCCAGGAGGAGTCCAGCTTCGTCTCCAACCCCTCTCCTTCCGTCGTGGTCCAGACCATGCTCGGCCCTGTCTACAAGACCTACCGCATCCTGGACCTCCGTGATGACGGCCGCCTGGTCGCCATGACCGAGACCGGTGATGTCAAGCAGGGTCTGCCCGTGGTGCCCCAGGGTCACCTGTTCCGCCGCATCCGCGAGGCCTTCGAGGATGGCCGTGGCAGCGTCCGCGCCCTGGTCATCAACGATGGTGGTCGCGAGCTGGTCGTCGACTACAAGGTGGTCCACGCTTCCCGCCTGTAAGCCCACAACATCCACCTTCCCCATTCGGTTTAGCTCCCGTGTTGTACCCGCTGGTTTGTTCCGCCGGGTATGATCCACGGGATACCTTCCCGAATAAGGTTGCCGGGCAACTGGGTGAGAAACTTTTCTCGACGATCCTTATGACATGACCTGACCTTCGAGCTTTTTGTATCTGATGGATTATGCAATGATGGAATGGCCTCTTGAAAATGATGTATTGGCATGGCCTTGTTGTACTTAGGATAATGGATGTAGCTTATGCTGTTTGTATACATGATTTGCAGTAAGCTTAATGTAGTTTGACACATTCCGCTGCAGCGTAGGTTCTGTCACATCCATTCCAGGACAGAAAGTAACTCTCACTGATACTCTACCAGCAGATGTCATTTTACTCTTTCACGATGACACTGTAATCCCATTTATCCTCTTTGTCTCAAATCCCATGATGCCAAATTACACCCCGGTCACTCCAAGCACCCTCCTACACCTTATATGTTGTACGTCCCCTCTCTCAATTACATAGCAATTGCAAATAAAGCGCAATATGTGTATCACTACTATCAGTACTCCGTATATATGTTATTAAACTAATAACCGCTATCTCTACCAGTTCAGTAGGGTAATATATATAATATATACTAGGTCGATATATATCTTTGTTCGTTAAATATTATCAGTCAGCATGATACGACCAACCACAAGTTGACGTTAACCTTGGTCCATAGGATGACAGGTACCAAGTAGAACTAATTTAGTATGTGTTTACTGGGCGTAGGTCGTTCGTTCATTTGGCTATATCGTGATCGATGATGGAAGGAAGGTGGATGACTGACTGACTGACTCGGGCTTAGTGCTAGGATGGAAATATCCAGGCGTCTTGTTACGTGAGTAACCTCCTGTGGTCATTTCTCTACTCGACTCGGTCTCGGAATAGGATGAGTATTGTGGAAGTCGTGTGGTTTTTGTTAGTAGCTTACACACCCAGGGATGCTACAGTGGCTTGTAAGTTCTATCAAAACGAATGCGTCTGTTATGGTTATTGGAAAACTTTTATACGAGCAGGTTCACGGGGATGATTAGTATTGTGCTAGTAGATTTTGTGTAGGGGCAGGTGTTTGTACTAGGTAGGGTGTAAAATATCAGAAGGTCACAAATATGTGTGGATCATATATATCCCGAGCGTACGACGTCATCGTATCTTGTTTAGAAAACCCTTTAGTTGGTAATATATCATGAATAAACCACTTTAATATGTCCCAGAGGACTGATCCTACTGGCCACGACCTGTCCCTGAAGAATCTTAATCTAAATTAGCTCGTTGCTCCTTCCATGGCGTCTGCAACCACCCGTGCGGAGCTTAAACCTGTCTGGGTAAACATCTCGTCATACTATTATACCCCTCGTTCAAGCAACAGCGTATTTATTGTCCACAGGTTACCTCTCAATCGTATCAATCATGTATCCAACTCAAAATGCTTATCTCTATCATCCCGCTGCTACCATTCCTCGTAGCCAGCCATGTCAACGGCCTGGCCCACGATTCCGGAGTATACGGGCCCTCGCTGGAACTGGTCCATCAGTACTATGACCAGTTTCCCACCGGCATCGCTGTATCCTCCACGGGGCGCATGTTCTCCTGCTACCCTCTGGGCCTGGACGCCAATAACACCCGCTACCAGGTAGCTGAGCTTACGGACTCGACGACCGAAGTGCCGTATCCTTCTGCGGAGTTTAACTACCCTCCTGGTGGGGCTGTTAATTACTCTACTTCGCCGGCAGTTTGTCTCCCCCCTACCAATGATACTACATGTCTGTCTAACATGGATATGTCCTAGACAACGGTCAACTACGCAGATCATCTCATCAGCGTCCAAAGCGTAGTGGTCGACGCCAAAGACCGTCTGTGGATCCTCGACACTGGCCGCGCTACCACCGCAAACAACACCCTCCTGCTATCTTCATATGGCGGTCCGAAACTAGTCGGGGTAGATCTGGCCACGAATAAAGTGTTCAAGACGATTCTCTTTCCCAGGGATGCCGTCTACCCGGACTCCGTATGCCCCCTTCTTTCCTATCAGATTATCACTACATATCTAACCAAATAATGAATAATAGTACCCCAACGACGTTCGCTTCGACCTCCGCCCCACCCTCCCCAACACCTCCGGCGAAGGCATTGCCTACCTAACCGACTCCAGCCCAGAGGGCCGCAACGGCCTGATCGTAGTCGACCTCGGCACCGGCAAAGCCTGGCGACAGCTGGACGGGCTATCTATAACGAAAGCAGAGCCCGACTTCCGCGCCTTTATCTGGGGCGACGTGGTCGATGTCTCCACAGGGACTGACGGGATTGCACTTTCAGCCGATGGCGAAACGCTCTACTTTGGTGTTGTCAGTGGACGGGACATTTACTCTGTTCCTACTGCTGTCTTGCGGGATGACTCTTCCGAGGGACGGGCAAAGGCTGTAAAGTGCGTGACCAAGATAATTCAGAAGGGAGTCAGTGATGGTTATGAGACCGACTCGGACGGACAGATTTATGTGGGGAGCTTCGAGTCGAATGCGATTAATGTGGTGTACCCTGGAAATGGCAGCGTGGAGACCTTTGTGAGGGATCCGAGGATGGGGTGGACGGATACGATGAGCGTGGTTAGTCTTGGGGTAAATGGGAATGGGACTGAGGAGAGGGGATACTTGTATTTTACGGAGAATCAGCTGTGGAGGCAGGAGAGGGAGAGGCCGTTTGGGCTGTTTCGGGTGGAATTGCCGGGTGGTGCTGGGAAGGTGGTTCTGTAGGTAGCTAATACTCTAGGTAGGGCTTATTCAGTGAATATCGGTTTCTGGAGAGATAAGTCCGGAGTAGCTGTATAGAATGGAACATCTCATGAAAATGGTCTATGAAGTAGATACTCGGTTTCTGGGCGATAAGTCCGCAGAGTATGTAATGGGGGATATCATGGTCATGGTGTGTGAAGGTATTCAGCCATGGAGATAGGGATGGTATCTGCGGCCTCCAAAACCCTAAGTCCGGATATCCGCGGAGACAGTTATCACCGAGTGCAGCTACTATATTCACCTCTGAAATATTATACTATACAAGCAAAACTCGTATATCATGGAAATATAAAAGGTATAAAAGATCCACTTCATACTATATCTCGATCACTCATATTTCCACCATCCTACTACACACTACACACTCTACTACAAATCCACACCCTCTTATACTCCAAAGTATACACTACAACAACAATGTCCTCACCCGCCACCACCACCACCACCACCACTCCCCCATCTCCAACAAAGAATGGATCCCCCCTCTCCCACCACCGCCACCTCTCCCCCACCTCCTCCATCCGAATCTCCCCCCTCCAACTCGGCGGCATGTCCCTAGGCACAACCTGGAGCGACCGACTCGGCGCAGTCCCCAAATCCTCCGCCTTCACCCTACTCGACAGATTCTACGCCCTAGGCGGCAACTTCATCGACACCGCAAACGCCTACCAAGCAGGGCAATCGGAAGAATGGATCGGCGAATGGATGGCGACGCGGTCTCCCACCCGTCGCTCGGAGATGGTCATCGCAACGAAATACACCCTGTCACCCATCCCCCCGCACCAGAAAGGTTCAATTCAAGAAAGTAACTTCGGCGGCAACGGCACCAAATCCATGCGTGTGTCCATCGACGAATCCCTCCGACGACTGCAAACCACCTACATCGATATCTTCTACGTGCACGCGTGGGATTACTCCACGAACGTGGAGGAATTGATGCAATCGCTCAACCATCTCGTCGTGCAGGGGAAGGTACTCTACCTGGGGATCAGTGATGCGCCGGCGTGGGTGGTCAGCAAGGCGAATATGTATGCGAGGGTGCATGGGCTCCGCGGGTTCAGTGTTTATCAGGGTAGGTATGGCGCTACCTGTAGGGATTTGGAGAGGGAGGTTATTCCGTTGTGTAGGGATGAGGGGATGGGGGTTTGTGTTTGGGGGGTGTTGGGGAATGGTTAGTATTTTCCCTTATTCCCTTATTCCCTTTGGGTAGTATGTGGTGTGGTTGCTAATTGTATGATATGTGCTGGATACTAGGATACATCCGCTCCCCCAACAAGGACTCTGCTCAGAAGAGAGTTCGAAACTTCTCGCACCTACTTACCGGCCACGAAGAACAGGTGTCGTTGGTGTTGGATACCGTTGCGAAGCGTCATGGAGAGGGGGTTTCTGTGACGAGCGTGGCTATTGCCTACGTGTTGCAGAAAACACCCTACCTTTTCCCCATTATCGGCGGGCGAACGGTCGAGCAGCTCGAGGAGAATGTGCAGGCGTTGAGTCTGGAACTTACTGCGGATGATGTCAAGGATATTGATGTCGCGTATCCTTTTGATTTAGGCTTCCCGCATAGTTTCCTCTGTCCTGGGGGGTATCGTGATGGTGGGGGGTGTCCCGGACCTCAGGATGTGGCGTTTTCGAGGACGATGGGGGAGTTTGATTATGTTGAGGCGGGGAGGGCGATTAGGGCGGTTAGGGGGTGAATATGACTATTCTGGGATATTGGCAGGGAGGGGGATGGAGGGTGGGTTGTGTGTATGTGGTTGATGATGGGGAATGAGCTCAATTATGGTAAGGGTGTGGCCATAGTCATGTTTATAATCAGTTTGTTGTATTCTCAGGGATTAGCAGAATGGTATTATACTATCCACAACAATGAACATTAACCGTATGTGAAAAATGAAGCCATATGCAGAACCATAACAGGTGATCAGCTGCATATGGCATATAGCATATACGCACGCCTGAACTCCAACCGACATCTAACATATCCAATTCACGCCTCAACCAAGCAAATCGACTAGATGAGCAGGGTACTTCCATAAGACTCGTAACGCCACTGTCCTCAAGATGCTCCAGAAGCCATAATATACATGTCCACACTTTCAGAAGAGACGAACCGGGTATCGTGCGTAGCAAAAACTCCGAGCCAGCAGTTGCCAAAAGAGAAACGGATCTGCCTGTAGCTCCGTCACCGTTCCCCAAACTTGCCATACTCCTGCTGCCACTTCAAGAGATGACGAGTCAACACATCCATCATCTCCACGCTGCTGAGGTCCTTAAAATCCTTCTCTGCAGCGGGTTGCGGCATTGAACCGCCTTCCAGGCCGGCGCTCTCGATAGCACTGGAGAGGAGTTGATTCTCGCTCAGAAGTCGGGTGATCCCGTTCGGCCGGTCATCATTACCCGGCGGGGTGGTGCTCTCCCCTGCGACGGCCATCTCCACCTGCATGCGTGAAATGAACTCCAAGATCGCCGTCACCCGTCGCTTCATCTCGTTCATGGTAGTTCGTTGGTTCACGTAGCGGGGCCGGCTGGGCTTGCCCGATTCACTGCTGTTGATGTGTGTCCCGTTGACACCCACCCGCGGCGAATCCCCTCCTAGATCATGCGACTGTCCACGCCGCGGCGACCGTGTTGTTGAGTCGGTGCCGTTGGTGTCACGATCGCGAGTATATTGATTCCGTCCGATGCGACCGCCACGGCGTGCAGGCGGGCGGCCGGATTTGCGAGTGGACGGACGCGAAGGTGCAGCTTCTTGGGCAGGGGCAGGCGTTTCCTCCGGACTGGGCTGCTTCGGTTCGGGTTCGCTCGCATTGGGCTTGGTTGGGGATCCTGCTTCATGGTCGGACTCGGCGTCTTTGACAGTTAGCCTAATAATATGATATTGACGATGAGCAGCACCACTCACCATCACCCTTCTGTCGCTCCGAACGGCTTTTCCTACGAGGTGGAGCCTCTGGCTGCTCTGCTTCGGGTTCTTCAGGTTCTTTGGTTTCCTTATCACGCTGGCTGCGTGAAGCGGCTCTCTGCCGCCGGACGCCATTGGTGGCAGGTTTCTTCGACTCATCCTCCGAGACAGGCTGTGAAGCAGGGTTACTTTTCGAAACGGCACCCGGCGAGGGAGAGCTCGTGCGCTGTCGCTTAGTCGCTTGTTTTTGTCTGTTGTCGTGTTAGCGTGATCACCAGTGCGACATTCAACGAGCAATGTTCAACGTACGCTTCACTGTCACTGCGACTTCTCTTGGGCCTCCGGGCCGCAATATCATCACCAGCTGGTTTATTATCCTCTTTGCTCTCTTCGATGGCCCGCCGCAGCTGTTCCTCTTCGTCATAAGCGGCATCACGGCTGTTCATCGTTGACCGTCTCTTAGGATTGGTAGGATCATTGTGTCGTGGTTTTGGTTCCTTGGCTCGTCTGGATGTTTCCCGCGACGATTCTCGCGACGAGGGAGCAGTAGAAGGGGGAGGAGCGACAGGAAGGTACTGAGACGAGTATGATCTGCGAGATCGTAAGCGAATATGCCACATGCTGAGAAATAGCAAATAACCAGAGACGACAACACAAGCGACCAGCTTAAAAATTTAACTCTGGCAGCAAGAACAGACGCAACAAGGATCGAGGAGAGAGAAAAGGCATCAGCTTACCCGTTTGTTTCGCTGATTATTTTATGGAGGTCCTTGCGACACTCTTCACAAAAGTACTCATCGGGGCTCATAGCCTCGTCCATGATCCCCACACAGCCACCATGCTGCCAGACTTTGCACGAATCACATTGGATGAACATGCTCCCGATCTCGTCTGGCAACAAGTCTGATGCGTCTGCGGTAAGATTGAATGCCTCATCTTTGATACTGGCACGCAAACCATTGCGCCGACTTAGGTCACGTCGAGAAGGAGGCAGACCCGGGTACTCCTGTTGTCCACAGAGACACCGGGTAATCTCTTCCTCTTCGTCCTCTTCCTCCCCGTCATCGTCGTCACCATCCTCAAGTCTCATATGGTGATCATTATCCTCCTCCCCCCGAGCACGCTGTCGCTGGCGTGTTTCTCGAAAGTCACTTTTCGAGCCTGTGTCGGCATCGTCGATCGACTGGGACCGATTGGTGGAGGAGCGCTGAGGGGAGGAGATTTTATGATTCGACCGGGTGCTTCTTTCGCGAGCCATGGAATTGGAGGAGCTGGAGGAGTTTGTATGCTGAAGAATAGCTGGAGAGGGCTGGTTGCGTGCACGAGAGGAACGACGAGGCGTCATAATGGAGGGAGGTTATTAGCGGGGGAGAGGGCAGAGCGACCGAACTCTGACAATAAAACGGTCGTAAGGTATGGAGGGATGGGAGGGAAAATAGGATAGGGGTTCAGAAAGAGAGTGGACAACGTCAAGGAGAAGAAGCCTGCCCGTGAGCGAGCTGTCGCACACGGGTGGAGAGCTGAGGGAGTCGACCACGCCTCAGACAAGTGGTTAAGGATGACAAGAGATGCAGCAGAGGGAAAAAAGCCGGCAAGTCAAGGACAGAGGAATGCCAATTGGAACCAAAGGGGAAAAGACATCCAAGAACTGCGCCTGCGAGCTTGAACGAAGACCGAGGACTACATAGTCTGTGAAATTGCAGGAAAAGGGTTGGTGGGGAGGAGAAAAAGGAAGAGGAGGAGCGAGAAAGAGGGAAACGGACCCAGAATGAGAGCGTGAGTGACGGCCGGCCGCCGGAACGGGTTTCGAGCTGCGCGCCTTTGCGGTCAACGCGCATTGGCCGTTTCCCCGCTCTATTTCTCTCTCTCTTTCTCCCCTCTCTGTCTCTGCGCGCGCGCGCTGTTCTCATCGACTTTTACTCTTCTCGCACGACTTATTGATCGATATTTATTGGATGACCCATTTCTCGCTAACGTGTACTCTAGTGAAGCCGTCCTCTCCCTTCTCCTCCGCCAATAATGTCGATCGGTGATAAAGCCGAGCGGAATGCGATGATGACATTCATGCCAATACTGTCCCCCAAACCCCGCTCACCTCTCAGCGTTGCTTTGTGGCCAGTAATCTGGGATCGTCCTCTTCGTCTCAATCTATATCTCTCTTTCATCCTACTTGGATCGTTGTCCCATCTCGACTGACGATGGCCCAAGCGACTGCTGGTACCCATCGCCACGGACATTACTGGGACAAGGTCGGAAATTTGAGACCTTGCTGACTAACACACACTGTGGCAGACTCGTGAGTCCACCATGGCTCCTACATCATCCTTCATCTTCGTGTTGGTTAGAAAAAGATTCTGGTTGATCCAGATCAGCGATAGCGATCTCTTTGTATCACCCCACTACTTCCGCGATCATACAGAGCCTACCAGACTACGCCGTGTGTTCGGGTGTACGGGTCAAGATACAGCTCACCATGAGCTGTTATGGGGTCGGTTCACACAGTTGGCGCCATATGGCAAGAAAATCTGGTTATATTGTGGCTTCTTCGAACAAGAGCTGGCTGAGGATATGATGAGTGCCACGGGCGAAAGCACGTGTAGTCACCGACAAGCGGATATTAAGAGAGGCATGGGATAGACTAATGGAACGAGGGACGCAAGGCATGTCGGAGCCTCCGTATGGTCAACATTTGCAGTGTACCTGGACAAGCCGACCAGATTATACATAGCTTAGTTAGGAGAACTCAGGTCCTTGCAGGGAAGGAATAAAGGATGCGACACTGCAGGACAGGCTAGACACATTTGGGAGGAAAACTATTCCGCATCGTATGAGGAGGGCTGAACATGCGCGGTATCCCCCCGAAAAGAGATTGCCCGCGCACCGCGTCGTGTATGAACCACGATCGGAGGAGGAGAGACAGTGACTCGATTCCGGAGTAGATAGTTGAGGCTTTGGGGCGCACTCTGGCCTAAACGGGACTAGCGGCACCACATGGCAGCCTTAGGCAGCCGTAGGTATCCGCTCGGCCCAGAAAGGAAAGCGGATTAGTTATGGGGAGTGACTTATTCATCTAATTATTATCCACGAGCCATTCGATTCCCACCCCTCCGCCATCTTCGTCCCCTGTTGCCTTCCCCTCTTCTGATTGCTAGTTTACTTGTTTAATTCCCCGGGATCGGCTATCGCTGCCCGTCTATCTTTACACCCGTTTCTGCCCTTTTCCCCTGTCCCTCTTTTGCGTGGTCCGGGGTTGAACTGGTTTCGATTGTCGGTCCTTCCTTGCCGACACCTCGGGTTGAGTCGTCAAAAAGTCTGTGTGGGCGATATCGGTGCATGGTCTTCTACGTAAGTCCCTTGCTCTGTCCCGGGGATCCTATGAGTTCAACTTTGGCTGTTGAGACAGGCGGGGACCTTGGATGCCCTCGTGGCTGGTCTCCCTCCAAACTCTGTGTGGTTCCAGGTGCCAGCGTTGGGAACATGACAACTGACTTGTGGGTGCCAATCCAGTGCGGTCAAGGGTCATCTCCGTATTGCTCCTCCACCCCCCCTCCTCTTCCCTCCGTATCCACGCCGACCAGACGGAACTGGCTATAGAGTATCGTGTTGGGGATAGGTTGGCCATCGAGGAATCATAACCAAAATAATTGGAGGGAAGAGTTGTCTCTAGATTAAAGCAAAGGGAACCATCCGGGGAACTTACCGGGTTGGGTTACAAGGAGGCAAACCGCCATTCGGCTGTGGTTGTGGAGGTTGAGAGAGAGAGCCGAGAAACTGCCATCATGACTGCTACGCTCAGTATGTCTTTCACCAAGGATGTCTGTTCCTCCGGGGAAGTAGCGTCTGGCCTTGTTGGTGCGTACAATTGACGGGTTGTCCCCCGATGATGGATCCACGAATTCCTGGGCGGATCTAGAAATCAGGGTTCTGCTGGCTGCTCAGTTGCTGATACTGCTCACCTGCAGATGGGATGTTTAATTCGGCCCCAGATACACCGTCCCCTGTCTACCCGGATAGGCTCATCCGCCCTCTGCCCAAGCGTACCCTCCGCTCTCGCCTGTCCTCTGAAGCGGCCGACTCGATCCTCTTCCCACCGGCCCCTCCTGCCACTCAGCTGTTCTACGGAACCTCTGTGGACAGCGCAGACATAGTAAATGACACCAAAGTCTATGTGCAGCAGAGCGACGGTCGCGACCAAAGCCCTGAGCGTGACCATTTGCCGTATGAGAATGGGGTGGAGCTGGAGAGCGGTGATGAGGATGGGCCCGTAGTTGTGCGTCGAAGTGCTGGTTTCCGCGGGTCGTCATTGTCCCCCTCTGCCGCCTCCAGTGCCCCTCCTCAGACGCTGCCCAGCAACAGTGAAGGGCCTCTAGTGAAGTCCTCCTCGGCGGGTCCTGATGGGTACGATGCGTTTGAGAACACCAACAACAAGAAGAAGCGCAAAATTCCTACACCAGGCAATCTCAGCAGTCACCACTCCACCCTCTCTCCAGAGTTCTCCAGCATGGGCCTCGCGACGTCTTTTCAGTCCCCTTCCACTGCTGGCGAAGGCAGCCATGTGAGTACCTTCTATGGCACGGGCAGCCCCGCGTCTCCCATCTCCAGCGGCATGTCCGGTGCGGGACGAGGTCGCCTTGGCCGCCAGCCGCAGCGTGGTAGCACGGGGAGGAACTCCTTATCGCTTCATTCTCCCATCAGTTGGCCTCGGACCCCTACGCGGCGCGATGGCCTGTTGTCGTCCCCGGGACCAGCAGGTATGTTTCTGTTGTGTGTCTGACCGAGTGTTCGGGCTTCGCTTACGCACGTTTAGGTGACTCCGCCCCGAAGCCAGACCAGGGCATAATCTCCGCCGCTATTGCAAATGCCGCCGCTTCAGCATTCTCCCCACCTCCTGGACCCGGTCATGTCAGCATGCTCGAACGACAAACGCCTACGCCGACCAAGACTCAGTTTACCTTCACATGCGAGTCGGACTCGTCGAAGGGAATGGCTCTACAGGCACAGAACCCGTACCCCGCACAGCATCGTTCACCCAGTGCTCTCACTGCAGCTGTCCAGAGCCAGCGGGGATATTCACAAGGCACCCAGACGATCCCAAATGCCGCTTCGCAAGCCAACTCTTCAGGGGCGTCTCAACAGTCACAGCACTCGCAACCGCCGCAACTACAGACTGCGGGGACTGAGCCTGCAACCACAGGGAGGAAGAAGAAGCGGTCTCCGGGTAGCCTCTACGCTCTGGCCGCGCGCCAACGCAAGATCCAGCAGCAGTATGCCAACCTTCACCACCCGCCCAGCATCGAGGACATCTGGATCTGCGAGTTCTGCGAGTACGAGAGCATCTTTGGGCACCCGCCCGAGGCTCTCATTCGCCAGTACGAGATCAAGGACCGCAAGGAAAGGAAACGATTGGCGGAGAAGAAGCGGTTGCTCGAGAAGGCCAAGATGAAGGGCCGTAAGGGCAAGAAAGCGACTAAGAACGCCAGCAAGCACGCAGCGGCTCAGCACGCAGCCTATGACCAAGGATACGACCGAGCGTCCGTGGATCATTCTTCAACCGGAGGAGGACCAGGGGTGCATGATGACGAGTACTTAGGCAACGAGTACGAGGACGAAGGGATCCCAACCCCACCTCCAGCGCCTCCAGGTACTCTCAAAAATGCACTACCACCAGGACATCCGCCCAAGCCAGCCGCAGCAGCCGGGTCGGGCGCTAAGAGTGCAGCGGACGGCGGGACAAGGCCGCCCTGACAATGGAGCAACGGCTATCGAGCTAGCGAGCGGTGATAGGCCGTTGCTCACTCTTCCTTTCGGTTTTCTCCTTGACTGTTTTCGATTTAATGCATGCCTACTTTCTTCCACAATTATTAATTTTTTTCTTTTCATTTCTTTTCCATTGCATGATTGTGTTAGCCTTCTGCTTTTTTTTTGCCCATTACTTGCATGAATGAATCCCCGCTCCGGTCGATGAATGTCACGTCAGCGTCACACATGAATATTTCAGGTTCAGGTTGGAATTGTTGAGCAGCATCAATGCATATTGGAGAATATGATTGGATGAGAGGCGGATGGGATGGACGGACAGATGAGAATCAGGTGTGTTCGAGGTCTCGGTATTATGCATGCAGAGAGAACATGGATGGATGGATGGATGGATGGGATGGGACAAATTGGTGATACTATTTTAGTCCGTAGCGCTAATGTAGATCAGATCCCACGACGAGAGACGGGATGAGAGAGAAAGACAGAAAGAAAGAAAGAAAGGAATCCATGTTCTGCTCTGTTGAAGATTGATCGTTCCACTAGCCGCCAAGCGTAACCCCAAACCTCCCTGCCGACCAACCCCGTTCCAAGCTTCTAAACTCCAAGAAGGGCACGGCGCTTCGCCCACCAACCATACACACCACTTCCCCCATGATCAACGTATTTACCGTCCCTCTGCAGCCCTGAAACCATGATTGCATGAACTGGCGCGCGCCCTACACAGCAGTCAAGTCAATCAGTTCCTCCATTTCTAAAAGTAAGTATACAGTTACCGCCGACGGGCATGGCAGTTTCAGCCCATCGACACGAACCAAGCTTGCGAGTGTGTAATTGGATGGATTAGGGTTCTGCTGAAGATGTTGATGTTGACGATGAGGATGATAAAAATAGATGTTCTGGATGTCTTGGTATTGGATTAACGGTTATATAAAGAGAGTGCAAAAGGGATGGTATGGAAACCTAGCAGCAGAAGAAAGCATTCTTTCTTTATTCTTTATCTCTCTCTCTCTATTCTTCTTTCTTTGAGAGTCTCCTTTGTTTAGACAGTGTCTATTGTTTCGACGTGAACGATCAATACTTACTACTACTATCTACTATTGCCATTTCTCTTCTTCTCTCTTTGATTGACCACTTTCCTACTACATACATACTACACACTATTCCTTTGAATAATTGTTGTGATTGATCGTGATATTATCTTGCGCTGGCGCAATAATCTCCCATCTCGACACATACTATAACACACATACATACATACACATCTCTCCTTCCCCACTAAACAACCACGACCAGTCATAAAAAAAAATGTACCTCCTCGCCTTCCGCCTCATCCGACGCATCTTCTCCAAATCCAAAAAATCCAACAACAACCAAGACCCCAACGGAATCAACCTCGACTACCCACCACCACCCGCCTCCAACATCCCCCGGCGCCCCCGTCTAAAGCACTACACGGAGCTCTTCCTACACATTCTCCAAGCCGTCTTCGGTCTAACCACCATCATCCTCTACGGGATCGACATCCACCACGCACACGAAAAGTCCGAGTCGGCAGATGCACGCTGGGTATACGCCATCGTGACGGGGATGATGGGGTGCGGGACGGCGCTATTCTACCTGGTTATGATGCATTGGGTGTTGAAGACGCGGACGCCGTTGGCAATGCGCGAGAGGTGGAATCTGCCGCTGTTTGTGTGGGAGGCGGTGTTGTGCGTGTTTTGGTTGACGCTGTTTGGCATCTTTGGGAAGTTGTATATTGGGGATTATGAGGATAGTAGTAAGGTGACGAGGATGAGGCGTGCGGTTTGGGTGGATTTGGTGGATTTGGTGCTGTGGGTGGGGACGGCGTTGTGGAAGGGGATGAGGTGGTGGAGGGGGCAGAGGGGGGTGTTTGGGGTTGATGGCGTGGAGGAGAAGGAGGGGGTTTAGGCGGGTTTGGGTGGGAACTGGCTTGTTGGGGGGATTGGGTGTGGGATGAGGTAGGGAAAGGGAGGAAGAGGAACAGATGGGTCATGAGATTAGTAGGAGGACTGCTGGATAATTATTGTATTTTGTATTAAGCACTGAGTGCATGCGTCGACGCATGAGTAATGTCTTGAGATATTAAAAGATGGCCTTGTATCGCATATTGCATCTTTCTTTCTGCTCAGGCTGAGCTGTCAGTACTCGTTTTTCTCTTATTCTACTACTCTCTAATCTCTTCAATGACCTCTTCGGTCTCTTGCTGATCCTCTTCTCCCCCATGCTGTCTACTCTGCTCGATCATCACACTAAGCTGGCTTTGTCTGCGTGGCATCGAAAAGTTGGTCAACACTGGAGACACTTCCTCGTCCGTACTGCCCTGACTGTCAGTTGCAAACGAATCATCATGGTTTGAAAGCCGCTGGAAAGGAACAGCAGAGCTTGGAGCCGTGGACGCCTTTCCGTGTGAGTCCCCGAACCGGGATGGGGATGGTGTGGCATTAGTGACAGTGCTGCTTGATTCAGCCCGTACTGGTTTGGGTGGTGTCGTCTTGGGTTCAGTTTCTGGCCCCGGCGTTCCTAGAGAAGAAACCAGGACCTGTTCCTGGCGTACTCGATCCGAAAATCGCTTTCGGAAGTTCTTGTCAACAAGCTTCATGCTAGATGGTTGCTCGTAGTTCTCCGCCGACAGATATCGCGCATCATAGCGGCGACATCCAGTAGCCGAAAAAAAGTTGGGTTCAGGTAGGGAAGGTTCGACTGCATAAAATGCTCTGCGACGTGGAGGTGGCGGCTTAACATGTGCCTCTTCTGGCCGATCCGTGTCGAGAAGCTCTCTTAAATCAGATAAAAACAGCTCTGGGAGTTCTGGGGGTCTTTCAACTTGTGCTTTTTCGCCCTGGACCGAACCCTTCTCGAGTATGTCTTTGGCAAAAAGGCCTTTACCGGGAAGCTCGGTCTTCGTGTCTCTTGGGGAGACGGCAAGGTCTGGACGAAAGTCGCTATGGCTTCTTGACAAAGGCTCCGTTCCATCCAATTCACATGCACCAATGGTAGTATTTGACGCACTGCCAAGTTCCTGAATTGGTGGGGTTGGGGTATATTCCAGAGTCAGCTGCGGTGAGTCTGGTGGTGGACTATGGGCAAGGGTAGAACTGGTACCAGACGACTGCTGTGAGGACTTGCGCCGCATTATCACAGGCCGACGCTTGCTACTTTTTGCCTTGCTAGCCACGAAAACCGCCTTTTTTTGCGTCTGTCGGGGCGCAGTGTCTCCCATTGTAGGCACTGATGGGGGAACCGGTGTAGGGGGGTTTGATGGTTTGCGAGTGGTACTCTGACCGTCAATGTCCGTTAGCAGCAGACGAGTCGTCTTATGTGTTTCTCCGCTGGAACTTCCGTTTCTGGGCTTCTTGAGTATAGGGTGAAGTGGTGCCTTCCCGTTGTTACCAGCCGGCCTCCCGGAGCCTCCTTCATGATTCCCCTTGGATGACTGAGCTGCTTGAGCTGCTTTGGTCGCCTGTCAAAGTTAGCACATGTTCCCATCGCTGCCAACGTAGGCCGCGATAACCCTCACCTTGCTCAACTGCACCAAACTAAACGGGTTGGGCTCGGAAATACGTAGGAACAGACTGGCCAACGTAGTTCCCAAGAGAGTATGGTTCAGACAACGACTTCCCCATATCCTCCAGAAAAAGTTCTCCAGCCTGTATCCCACGTCGTCATCATGCGCTGATGGATTGGCACTGTAGACTATTGCGCTATGAGCCACGTTGCATTCGCGACAGGGGAAGGCGCAGGACAAACCCACCTTTCCAAAGCTGCACGACATCACCAATATTCACCGGACCCACGCCATCCAGCTCCGTTGATACCTTTGTTGCCGTGGTCAGCAAGCCTTTGGGGAGACTTTCCATGGTGAGAGATGCCAAGGCCGCAGTCTAGCTGAAAAGTAAGTAAGGCCCCAACTCAACTACATGATCAAAGGAACAACGAGGCAGAAGGTTCGCATGTGAGAGAATGTTGAGGTCAGTACCAACAGCACTGCCCGGTAGATGCTGTCAGTGTCGCGTCTGGCGGTGAATTGAGGGGCAGGGTCGCCCGCCAAACGCAGGGGGTGGGGAGGAAAAGGGATCCTCCAGGAGGTAAGTAATCGATCGCGATAAATGGCTGGTAAGAAGAGGGCAGGCCAGCGAAGAAGCGAGTCAGGGGAGATTCTGTTGTATTTGAAGAGGGCGTTGGTTGGTGGGCGGAACTGGGGGAGGGATCAGCTGCAAGGGCAGGAGCGAAGACACGCCGGAGATCTTCAACCTGCAGGGCTTAATAGTCGTTGAGGCAAGAGATGGCCGCGTCCAGGTGACCCTGCAAGGCCCCATCCAGGCAACATCATCTCCCCTCTTCCCCCATTCATCCACTCGCTCCCCCCGTTCCACTCATTCATTCATTCACTTGCGCCGCGCTGACTGCAGCCTGCAGGTCTGCATTCCCCAGGGGGAGGTAAAAGTTGACCTGTCCGTTTTGCTGCCTTACCCCGGAGCTTGCCGATGCTGCCCAGTGAATGGGAAACACAAGAAACCATCCGAGACAGCACAGGCCATCATGAACAATAGTGCCCAAATGGGTGGATCCCGCACTACAAATTCAGTGAACTAGCTGTGGTACTGACCCAAAGCACAAATGAGTCGTCACAGAAAGATGGATCACACTGTTCGTAACCATGGTCATCAGCAGTTATCCAACCAGGACGGATGGAACCAGTGCTGCCATTCATTCTTGTCGGATTTACCAGCAAACATCACGACACCCGCTGTTAGCGCCCCCCGTGACCAACGGCATCCAAACGATCTCCCAATCGGAGGCCCCCGATTGGCTTCGGGACCGATTCTCTCTCCCTCATACTCCGGGTTGCCATCGTTCAAGGGGCTGCACTGGCAAGGATCTAGGAAGAAACAAACGGACGACCGACGATTTGTTGGACCCCCTATATATGACTAAGCTATGAGCATGGGAGGGACCGCAAACATCGCAAGAGAACACAGCGGCCAACTCGAGGACACCGCGTGGCCCGAATTCTCTGCAGGGACTGGCTCCAGGGTCTCTTTGTTCTACAACACCCGTTCCTACACGAGATGAAGTCAGCTTACCTCGCGCAATCTATGTGCCACCACCAACATGCCGATTCACTCGCACTGGGTTCGCGCAGTGCTACCCTTGCAAATTCGAGGCAATGCTGAGAGCTCTTCCCGAAGGGATGAGAGTAATCCTCCTCTCTCGGTAAGCTGACAGCCACTCGGCGATGAATCTGCATTCTGATTCACACATATTCTCCGCTTTGGAGTCTTCGAGGAATGCAAGTCATCCCCACAGGCGCCCATGGGCTTGAACAAAGCATAGTTATTGGTCGGGATTCTGATTTGACGTATTCCCAGGACTAACCAATTCTCCCATTTTCTAACAGATCAATCTTCTCTACTCCCTTATGAAATCATATTGCGACCTATACCTTTCAGCAAGGTAGTATTGTCATCATTCCGCTCATGCTCCACGCTGATCAGACATTCCGATCAGCTCAATTCCCCGATCTGACAACGATTGACATTGGCTTCTTCACAAGTCCACCATTGGGGAAAGATTTCCATGACAAGCTCCAGAGTTGCGTCATCAAGTGTTACGTCCACACAACGATGTCTTTATTAATCGACGATCACTGTCCCCAAGCACTGGAAAACCTGTCACATACATTTTGTATATGACGTAGCATCACCAAAAACACATCAAGCCACAATAAGCCAGTTCCATATAAGCTCAGCCCACATGCCACGAACAGGAATGCCTAGGCTGTGAGTGTGAGGAATGGGTATTGCCCACTTTAAGGCTCGGGCCGCAAGAATTCAGTTAAGTCTACAGGGATAGTTTCTTGGTAACTCGCTCGGTAAGTACAAGCCCCATGCTTTACAGCCGAAGATGAAGGCAGACCCCAGAACAAACTTGGGTAAAACTGTTTAGGACGCTACAAGTATCTGCTTCCACTGCAACACGAAATATTTTTCCCAGTAACATTCACTCCATCCATTCTTGTCTAAAATCCAGCCGAGACAGATAATCCATATGTCCGGCCGCCAGCGAAGCATACCGCCAGACATCAGGATACATATCCACCCTATCCGAGATCTGCAGACTTTGATTTGCGAATGTAAAAAGCACCTTCAGCCTCACGGAATCTGCGTCCACCAAATCCTCGACGAGTCGCTGGAAGAGAGCCGCTACATAGTCGATCTCTTCACCTGTTATTAGCTCATTCTCATATGCGGCTGTCCCGTCCAGGATGCAGATGACTTGTAAATTTGGAGGAACCTGCAGAACGAGTCGTCGGAATAGCTCACAGAGCGCTTTGATGTTGTTGCTCTCACAGGCGTTGAGAAACCCTCTGCCTAGAAACTGTAGACTTGGCGTGGCAAGCTTGTCGCTGAAGAGAAGCTGGGTGATGAGACTTCGCATCATCCCTGTCGGGCCGCCGAGTTCGGGATCTTCTTCTTGACCGTCGTGTAGTGATGCGAAGAAGAATAGAGGTAGACAGTCGGGACTGCTAATCAGGCTGTATATGAATGTTGAAACGAATAGTGACATTGGAGTGACCATTATTGCTGGATTGGTATCCAGACGGCCGTCTACTAGAAGGAGTGATGGTTGTGGGGCCCGAAGCCATTCAGTAAACTCATCGGTTTTGGCAAGCCATCGCACACGTCCGAGGTATGAGGATTTAAATCTACTGCCTTCTTGGAGAACGATCTCAAGGTCATGGGCTGCGGTATGTGGTGAGACGCCCAAGATCCCGAGTAGTTCGATTGGGGTAACTGTTGTAGATGTTGAGTCTCGAGAATTTGTGCTGCTAAGCGAGAGGGATGACTGCAGAGCCTCGTTTTTATGTGCCAGATCCGAGTAGGCTAGTCAGAGATCGTTAGTGTCATCAAAGGATGATGCGCGTAGAGCGATCTTACCGCGTTGCAAGAGAAAGATTTGACCCTGTTGGACCTCATACTGCTCCCGAGACTCCTTACATAGAGCCTTAAACTCATATAGTAGCTCTGTCATAGCCTGTGCACCGGATTGCTCTTTTTGAAAGGCAAAGACCTCTCGATACTCAGCTCCAACCTGCTTCTTCACTTCGGTTACCAGGTCTTTGATATCGCTGCGGGCTCCTTGAAGCTCAGTGTGAAGGGTCTGGATGTTGGTATTTGCTTCCAAGCCCAAACGGTGCGATTCGCTGCTGTGGTAGGCCGTAGCAGCAGTGATCTTGACTTTCATGCGTTCTAATCGCTCTTTGATGGTTACGAGATAACGGTTCCAGTCTGAGAGCACCTGGTCGACCGTGAGAGTCTCTCGGATCCTCAGGGTGAGGGACTCTGTGACCTTTCGGTACCCTGGAATCAGGTCCGTGAGCTAAAGACCATGTCGAAGGGACAATATGTGAACCCACATGGCTGCCTCTTTAACAAAACATCAAGCAATCCTGGCAAGGTCCTAACAAGGGTTCTACAGAACTCCCTACACAATTCCTCGTCATCCGCTGTGGGGTTCAAGTAGTTATAGGCCGTCTGGATTGTCAGAACAGTCTCGGGCACCGTCTCGAAGGCCTCCAAGATTTTGGCGCGGTTTTCTACTCCTCTTTTTGCAGTCTAAGAAAATAATGTCAGCTCACGCAGTATGTCACCCATCTACCGAGACACAACAAGATGTTACCTCAAATACTAGTCCCAACACGCCCTTAACAACACTCAGTCCATATTCGTCAGGTATGGCATCTTTCAATGGCGACAACATGCCAAGGCCCTGGACAGCAGCAGATGTATAGTCTTTGCGAGCTGATGCCACATCCTTTGCTTCGTCTAATGTCCTCAGAACCATCTGCCATGTGTAGTCATAGAATCTTGGCTCTTCCGGGGGCGCGATGGCATCATGATGCTTTAGAAGTGTTTCAAGATCTCTAGTGATGCATTAGACCATGCATATGTTGAGCATCTGCATGCACATGTATCATTCTGGATGGTCGCACCTGATTGTCGCCAGCTCGGCGGGAATGTACTTCTCTTGTTGCTCATCGAATTCGCTCTCCACCGCGAAGGCGGGGTGGAAGTCACGCCCCCGCTCCTCAATCCACGCCCGACTCTTTGCCGTCCCCGTCTTGTCCGCTGGGAGCGGCTTTGGTTTTCGGCGACCATGGAAGAAGTGTGTCATATCGGGCGATGTTATGCATCCAGATGAAGACCTCCATAATCCTGCGGATCCCTGATGAATAATATGTAGAAATGGGATGGGGCGTATGTGAGTCTGTCCTCCGTGCTCTAGCCCTCTGCCCGAGTCATGCTGCTATCAAACCTTCTGACTATGTTTGCTTTTAGATACGAGTTCCATAAGCCCTAGTGGCCGTATTTTCTAAGCTCACCCAATCGATGCATGACAGGTGTGGGCGCTTAACAATCAGCGCAATTGAACCATGTGGTTAATGCGTTCGTGAAGGAGGTGCTATGACGGCTTGGCCCCTGACGAATCCTTCGTGAGCACTAGTATAGATCCCGCGTCTGGTGACTGGTCGCATTGAGCTGGGTAATCTACCTCATCCGTCCTATCATTCTCCTCGATTTCTACAGCCGCGCTGAGGCAGCGGCTTCCCCCGCCCTTTGGCGTCGATACGAGGTACTGAAGATGCCTGATAGCAAACTTATAAATCAGTGCGAGCGATTGAGTGGGTGAAAGCATTTCGGAAATCTTTGTCGGCTAGAGGAGGTCACCAGGCTCAGGGCACATCTGCGTGCGATGGAGGTCGTAAATCAGTCAGCGCCTTCGGAGCGTGTGCCGGCGTCAGAGGAGGACGCCATAGATGGGTTTGGAGGGGCGCAAATACCTGAGGTTGTGACAGAAAAGCAGGAGGCTAGTACTCAGACTATCCAGGAAGATATTGAAGAGCGAGATTCTCACCGTGAGGAGACGGATGATGACGACGATAATGATGAAAATGATGATACCAACGAGGAGGACAATGAGGAAGACGACAGTGACAGCGACACGACAGACGATGAGAGCAAAGCCGATGATGATACCTGGCTCAATGGATCTGCTTTCAACGAGCGGAAAATCAACGTGGGCGTGAAATACTATGATTACCCATCCTTCATGAACCGGTCAGTGGACGACGATGCAGATTATACGATAGAAGCCCTGATCAGTACTTCCGACTGGTGGAAGGACCTGGAACGGGAAAAGAAAAGGCGCGCTGCGAATCCATCACCGTGGACTGAGACTGTTGAGGTGGCACCGCCGACGGAAGGAGTTGCTGAGACCTTGCAACTCCAACGTGTGAGGATCCGCTCTCCAGAGATACTTCGTCGGCTTTCTGAACTCGGAGAGTGGAATGAAAGCAGCATGGTTCCTCCTAAATCCGATTGCGTATTCTGCCGTCCGTTTCACGCTCTCGCCTACTTCCATGGTGAAATAAAACAGCAGCTGGAGCAATTAGAGTCTGAGCTAGAGGAATCACAGGCAAGACCTAAGCCCTCAGAAGGCAATGAATTGGACGGTTTGCAAGTGACTTCAGAATCTGCTATCCGGGACGAATTGCGATGCTATGTCAGCTTTGTGGAAGAGAAGATTCTACCCCTTTGGAAGAGGTTTGAACATGTCACCAAGAATACTCCCAACAAGGTCAGATATGACGAGCTGCCTTTTCTTTTCCGCCCGGGCGATCTTGTTTTTGTTCCATCTGTGGCCACCAGTTCAAAAGCACGTCATCAGTCTGCTATCCAGAATGTCTTTCGCCTGGCCTCACTCCGGCCTGAAGACCACATGTGGCAAACGGACCCAGGTGGCTGGTTCGTTCCGAATTCACTAGCGAGGTGGAGCATCTATTGTTTCGACCATGATGGAGAGCAGTTGAAAGTGATTTGGCAGTCCCTAGAAGTCCCCCATTTTGCCGGCGAGCAAGATATTACTGCCTTGCCATGCTACCCTCTGCGTTACCACCCTGATCATGCGACGATCCTTAAGATGCAGGTTGAAAGTGGAAAGCTATTCAAGGAGCTCGTGAAACCGGAGAACAAACATCAATACTATTCTGGATGGAATCTCTCAACAGGTATCTTCAAGGAGAGCATGGAGCTCGCTGAACCCGAACACATAGAAAGTGAGGTCATTATAGATGTGAAGGAAGCCTCGCGATACGTTACTGAGACATACCCCGCCGACACTAAACGATATGAGGAGACGTTCCATGATTCATGGGCTACGGTTGTAGATGAAAATGTCTCTTATCGGCTATGGAGAAAAGCTTCGCCCCATTTCATCGAGAAAAACGAAAACTTGCTTGTCCGAGAAGATTTTACATATGCAAAGGAAGCACAAGCCTACATGAAGCAGAACCCATACATTGACAACAACGACACATTCTCAAAACCAACATGGTCCGATGAAGATCTGGCCCTTCTTCCTCGGAGAGTCCTTGGATACGTCTTACGCGAGAGGAGGTTCACGCGCTTGGATGTTCGCGGCTTTGACTTGCGTCGGGTATCTGAAGAGAGGATTACCCTGGACCATGTCCAGATAAAGCCTGGACATCGGAGGATCATCCGATCGACTGTTTCTTCTCACTTCACCAAGATCCACCATGAACGCTCTCGTGATACCATATTGTATACGCCAGATATGATCCGGGGGAAGGGACGAGGTCTGGTTATCCTCCTACACGGAGCGCCTGGGGTGGGAAAAACTGCGACCGCAGAGGCAGTGGCATTAGAATTCGAGAAACCTCTCTTTCCCATCACTTGCGGCGACCTAGGAATAACAGCAGACGCCGTGGAGAGATCACTCAAAGACATCTTTCGATATGCCCATCTATGGGATTGTATTCTGCTACTGGATGAAGCAGATGTCTTTCTCACACAGAGAGATCGAACAGATGTTGAGAGGAACGCCTTAGTTTCAGGTACGCCCGTATATTTACCAATGGTTGGACCTTACTGACTTCATATAGTATTTCTCAGAGTGCTTGAATACTACAGCGGCATTCTCTTCCTAACCACAAACCGAGTCGGGGCACTCGACGAAGCCTTCCGCTCACGAGTACACCTCAGCCTCTACTATCCTCATCTAAGCAGTGAAGATACCATTTCCATCCTCTGCAGTAACCTGGCCCGGCTCCCTCGAGCAGACAAGGTACCCAAGGGAACAACGATCGGCAACGGACATATCCATGTCATGGACAAAGAGATCATTGAATTTGTCCGATCGGAGTACGAGAAAACCTACAGAGTCCACAGACGTGGTCCATGGAATGGTCGCCAAATCCGCAACGCTGTACAAATAGCATCCTGCCTCGCCTTCTTCGACCAGCGAGAAAAGACCCCGGGTAATGACCTCCCGGTAGTGCTCACTGCAGAGCACTTCCGCACAGTGAACGACACCATCGAAGAATTCGACCGATACCTAGTCAAAGCCCGGCGTGCCGACGATCGCAAATTGGCCCACATGGAAGGAGTTCGATACGATGGCTACGAGTCCGGACCTACACGAGAACCTGCCGTATATGACGGTTTCAGTGGTTACGAGTCCGATCACGTCCCCGTTGAGCGAAACCCTCGACGCAGTGTGCCAGCCCGCACCCCTCAGCGACAATCTCAGTACGCCAGCACCTCGGGCGGCCGAGTCGCAGCTGGACGATACTCCGCTGGTCGGAAACGCGCAGTCATGGTCGAGTCTCAGCATTATGCAGAAGACGACTTTATAGATGACGATATGCATGCCCCAAGTCCCTCTACCGGGCGCAGATATGAAGGCGGACCTAGTTCGCGCATGGAGCCTCGTTCCAGGGTTCAGCCCAGACCTTCGCCTCGAAAGGATGAGGATGTGTACGAGGAGGAGTTATATCCGGATGTCGAAGATCATGTTGTGGAAGATGAGTATCGTCTTGCGGCGGATCCTGATGCTCCTAGATCCGCTCCTCGCAGCGTGAAAAGAAGCCCCAGATACACGGGGGATTACTCCCCTGTGCCTGCTCGCAGGACTAGAGAGGCGACTCCCAGGTCCCAGCATCTAGAGGTGGAGTAGAGCATTCGTGCCCATAGCCGCACTATTATACGCCCCCCGATATCCCTTTATGGAAGCATTATTATCTATCGTTTCATCAGTTAAATTGCATTATATACCCATTATTTACAAAGCCCCCTTTTTTGTGATTGCTTTGATATGTTCAACTGGTATATATATTGGCAGCTCAGCAATAATCATCAATCCTCCCCGCCCCAACCAACTGCATCACCTTGCCCCCCTCCGCAAAAACCAACAAATCATCCGACCCTTGCTCAAAAGCAGGCCAGGCAAAATAACTCTCATTAGTCGGATTCGCCGGCACATTCCCAACAGCAAGCCGCACCGGCCCCCGCGTCGGGTCCTCCACAAATGAAAGCCACAGCGCTTGCATAGCGTAACTCACGTCCCACTCATACTGCGTAGAGGGACCACCATACTCATAATGCGTACCGAAGAGCATAGGGAGCTCGGCGCTATGATACGCTCCGAACCAAGGCCGGGGTGAGATGTTGGTGAAGTTGCCTGCGTATTGGTACCGGTAGGTCGTGAGATTTGCTAGATTGCGGTTCTTGACTTCCTCTGCGACGGGACAGGCGATAATCGATTCAGTTATTTCGAAGAGCGTGGATTTGCTGGGTCCTGCTGGGGTGAATGATACGAAGCCGGCGCCTTCGTTGGTGTTGCTTCCTGTTATCAGGGGCTAACCAAGGGAAAGAATGAAAGGTTAGCTGGTGATTATTGCTGCGGGTAGGGGAGTTGCTTACAATCTTTGCGACCTTTCCTGTAATAGCACGCTCGGTCCAGTTTGCGAAAAAGGTCTTGTTGTCGACGGCTGGAGTGAAAGAGATGGATTGCGAGCCGGAGTATGTCGAGAGAGCGGTTTGCAGTTTCCGAGCGGACACGTTTCGCATGCAGCTGAGTTCTTCAGTGGATGAGAGCCCGTCGCAGCCTACTAGGCTCGCCAGGAATGTGAAGTTGGTGTGTGCGTAGTCTTCGTTGTCAAGTATACCTGGAGCACCGGAGTCGGCTATGAGAGCGGCGACAATGGGGTCTTCTGGATATCCGTATGGGTAGGCTGTTACGCTGGCTGCTCCGGCGGATTGACCCCATAGGGCAATCCGTGCGGGATCACCGCCGAAATTGGCAATGTTGGCTGCGACCCATTCGACTCTGCAGGTATGGTGGTTAGTTTGGGGTTTATTTTGGTTTGGTTGGAGTGGTTGACTTACGCCATTCTTTGGTCGAGTAAGCCGACGTTCTGCTCGGATAGCCCTTCGGCGTTCGGGAAGCCGAAGACGTTGACGCGATAGCTGGCAGGGCGTTAGACTATGAGCATGGGATTGATTGATGGGATTGGGACTTACTTCATGATGACCACGATGTGAGACTGAGTCCGTTGCACCCATTTGTCGGGGATTTTGTACAGCGACGCTTCCCCTCCAGATGTGAACCCACCTCCGGGGATATAAAGCAGAACTGGTAGTGGACGCTGCTGGGATTGAATGTTCTCAATACGAGGCGCCCATATGGATAGGTACAGACAGTCCTCCGAGTCTCCCCCGCTGATGAGAAATCCCGTTTCATAGGTGGTGTAGATCGTAGAACCATTGCTTGTTTGTTGGATACATGATGAGGGCAATGCAAGGGCATTGACTGTACCATTAGGCTGTTTCTTCACGGGGCTACTAAAGCGGAGGTCACCAACTGGTGGCTCTGCAAATGGGACGCCAAGCCATTGTCGAACATCAGGGGCCGTCTGGTTGAAGAAGCCTTGTATAGGGCCGCTGGAGGTTTGGACTAGCAGTCCTTCCCCATCTGTGTCTCTTGTAGCTGGAGAAGTGGGAACAGCTACACAATGAGAGACAAGAAGCGTTGCAATAATGCAGAGACGCGAAAGCATCTTGGAATTGATTATGAGTTAAGCGGTGGCTCGTACTGGATGAGGTGCGAAGAGGAGACTGCTTTATACCTTTCTATGAGGACCACGGTAGCCCCTCAGTTGCGCGGCAAAGCGATTCGGCAGACGAACAAGGCCCTTTGACGCCTCGTGGAGAGGATAAATGATACAAAACCTCGCTTCTGAAGGCTAAGGAATAAGCCGCCAAATAGCTCCCCGGATGACCCCAGGCTGCGGGGTCGAGAATGCCGAAGCCAGGCTTACTCTATAATTGGAGCTTGAACATCTTGTAAATAATATGGTCGAAGACTTCATGTTGCAGTTGATATAGTCTATAGCGGTTCTGTAGCAAGCATATCTGTATATGCAAATGAGAACGATGGTAACGTTGAGGAAGTATCCATGGCTCGCCACCTTTGTTAACTTCGGGCTCGCACCGGTCCGTCTGCCTTATGTACCAGAAGACGGGTACACGTTGAACCCGTGGATCCATGAAAAAGCAGATACTTTCAATATAGCATCATGAACTCACTTCGCAAAATCCCTGCTTGGACCCTGCTGGTGGGATGCGGAGGGGAACTGGGATGTGCGTGTGCGGGGTAAATCTGGGGTAAACTTTCCCCCAACCGAAGCAGGGAACTGATGAACATTGCCGCCTTCGACTCGGTTGAACATTCTACCTCCAGCATAGTCATCAGCATTCAGAGGCATTGAGGGGTATTCGATAACTCACATGCACACTTGAGCTCTACCGGCTGTCCATCGAAGCTTGAGTGAGCTAGTAGTGAGCGAAGATTTGCTGTGAGACAAGAGGCTTACGCAAGGTCATTATGCGCCGTCGCACATTAATATGATAAGCCTCCTGGTCTATAGTACAGACAATAGGCTTACTTTAAGGAGGGCCTGAGTTCACCGAAATTCTGCCTCAGTAATCATGTAAGAAAATGTCTCTCATTGACATAAGATGGCTTGGGAAGTGTCTAGAGGAGTGTTCGCAAGCGGAACATTGCCGCTAATAATCCTCAGCGATGATCAGGTTCAGTCGCCCTGATTTATCCTGCCTGTATCAGCGTGATCTTATAGCCGGCAAAGGCAAGACCCTTCAATGGGTAAGTGTTTCGCGATGCGGTCTAACAAAACAGACGAAAATGGCTGCCTGACCTGAAAGACCTCAGGCACCACACCCTGGCTTAACCTTCCTGATTGGGATAAGCACAACTGCTCCACGGCACCCCATATCCTTGAACCAAGCTTTACTGAATCGGGATTCCCCGTCTCAGCGAGTGTCATTCGGGTTGCCTGATCGGGAAGACCGCCCATTTTCCAAGCTCACAACAAAGAAGGCCTTGCTGGAAGAATGCCGGTTGTGTCAACAAATTTCCTTGTTTTGGTTAATTATCGGCCAGACCAAGCAAACCGAGGGGTGGTAGCCTTTTGTCAGCAGCCATCTCAACGAGTTGCTGCAAGTTTAGCGGATTGTCGAAGGTTGGATGTCGACATAAGCCGCAGTTGAGCATAATACCGAAGCTGTCGCAATTAGTGCTGTGCTCTGGAACTTCGAAGCAGTATCCTTTAGCTCAGCCCCTTCTTCAAATAACACTCCATAGGTCTGCGATATTACGTTGTGTAACCACCCAGCAACCGCAGCGCTGCACAGCGCATTGCTACATAGGGTTGCTTAGTAGAACTGATAAGACCTCTCATACAACAGTGAGTCTTGAACAGTCGTGTGTTGCGTTGCATTATTGCAGATTCTACCCCCGACTCCGCATCATCTTTGTCGATCAACGCTTTCACTTCGCGAGTCAAGTTACCCATTTCCGACAGTAAAATGGGAAAAGGGGCTTTAGCCGTGTCACTATTGCCGTTCATCATCGGCATTTACGTAGTTAAGGAGCATTAGACTCAAACAAGGTGCGTTTAGGAGAGGGGGATTCTGAAGGAAAAGATCAAATGGGTCTTCCGGAGGGAAATATTCGAAACCTTGAAGAAAATACTCGAGAGGCAAGAACGCCAGGGGAGGTTTTGTGATTATTTGAAGAAGCAGATTCTGCATCCTAATCTTCTCTATACATAAGACTCGGAGAGGATATTAGCACAGACAGTTCTTCTATGTTCGTCAACTAAATCTCTTTAACCTACGTGATGAAGACCGCCCTTCATACCGAGAAAAGGGCAGAATATGATAAAAGACCAAGACGGCAAAATCTCGGACATGGTGTCGCGGATTTGGTTTTACTTCTGGGACTAGCACGGCCGAGAAGGGTATAGGACGTCTGACTTGGGCATGCAATGATGTCCACGGCATTGCATGAAGGGGAGAGGGGCGGCGCTCAAACATTTATCCACGGATGTCGTGGTGCATGCCGCTGCACACTATCTCGGATTACATTGCAGTCGTACTTCTATAATGTCAATTAGTGGTTGCGTCCTGCATAGTGCTCATGGTCTGACACTGAGTACATTAGTCCCCTTTCAAGACAATTGGACCGTCTCGGCCTGAATCCGCTCGGAGGAATTGCGATGGGAGTGGGTAAAAAAACTGGTTCAGCCCATAGGGAAGCAGAATTACCGCCGTCCCACGCCCAAAGCCTCAACATTGAGCTTGTCTGGTATTTTCGAGACTGGCTAAAACAGTCTTGGCGTTTCTGAACTGGCTTTGTGTCCGGGTGATGGAGGGCCTCACCATGCATGATGACATGCTACCGGAATCTTATGTTGGGGATAGGATATGGCGACAACGGAAAAAATGAAATACCACACATGACCTTAACTTTACCAGGGAGAGCTTGCTGACTCGAAAGTTTACACCAGACAAAATAAGCAATAAAACGGACAGCTTATACGCACTATGAAATAAGCAATTCCGCGGCACATCGGCAAAGTCAACTGAGTACTTGGTGGGCGCGCGATTATTAAATGCCTCGGTGGCGTTGGGTCATTCGACGGTAGGGAGAGTGCCACGCCGACAACAAGCAAGCTAAGCATTTCCAGACTCCATTGGAAAATCTCCGGGACAAGAAGGAGATCAAAATCTGACTTCCCGATCGGACCACTCAACTTGCCTTGCGCTCCAGTTGCCCGGCTTGGCTGGTAGTAATGCTTTTCCCACACTGGTGGGGAAAGTCCCGTGGAGTCACGCGGCCCCCCCAAATTCCAACATCAGCGCGCCATGACATCTTCTCTCTCATGGCCTGACCGCTCAGATGCCTTCCCAGCTCACCTTTCTCTGCTTTTTCTTCATGCTGTCTTCTTTCACTAGGCCCCCGTCGGATGCATCGAGGACCACTTGTGACTGGATAAGTTCTCTGCCAGACTCTACTAGTTTATGATTTCATCCCGCGTCCGGTGTAATAACCTTAGTATAGCCGCTTCCCAATCAGTCGCCCGAGTTGAGTTTTCTTTGAGACCGGGGTGGTGGGCCTAGGGCTCGGACAACATCCGTTGCTCGCACCCCTCGGATAATGGATTCCAATTTCTAAGACACAATACAGTCAGTAACGTGGGCCTGGCCTGTATCGAAGTGCCTGGACGCGGGGCTAAAGCCTGGGGTGCTTATTGCGGAGATAATAGGAACCACGGTTGGCGTGCCCCAGGACAACCTAGAGCTCCAATTGGTGGCCGGGTAGCGACTGGAGCTAGACTAACAACCACCCCGGCTGTTGGAGAGTCGCCGCGCTAACACCAAGACCAATCAGCGAGTGCTTTGCATAAGATCCAGCCATGTGGCGACTGGTGGGATATCAGACACGTTACAGAGCCGTACACCGTACCGCCCAAGTCAGCCCGAGCATACCACTACCCCGGTGAGAAGCTGTGGTATCTTTCTCTCTCGGCCCTGGTCCCTATGCGGAGTATTTCGTACTAACCAGGGGGTCCGCTATGTGACTCGCACATCGGCATCCGTCTTTCACTTGCATGCGGGCCCACGGCAGGCCTCTGGACGTCATCTCGACCAGCTCGGTCGGCAGCAGTCCGGTCTCCATTGACCGGAGAAGCGGATTGATCATCAGCCCATGTAGAGCTTACAGAAACCCCGCGACTGTTTGCTTTCGGGCTAGTCGTTGGCCTGTTTCTTTTTCTATGAGCATGCCCCCGGACGTGAAAATGGCTATTTCTCTCTCTCCATTCTGCTTTCCCCTGTTTTACCTTCTGGTGCCTCTCCTGCAAAGCCAAAATTCTTGTGGTACAGGCAATTCAGCACAATGCAGGGCCAAGCACTTCGTTATGCCCAGATCTTCTTAGTCGCTTGTCCCTCCTTTATCCTTTTCGGTTACAATCAGTCCGGTGTCGGAGGACTCGATGACTTCCCCTCCTGGGTGAGGGTCTTTCCAGAGATTGACACAGTCAACACTACTGGGGCGCAAGAGTCTCACAATGCCACCGTTCAAGGAGCCGTGGTTGCGTCGTACACAATAGGAGCCCTCTTCGGGTCACTTATTTGTACGATGATTGGTGACATGCTTGGACGTCGCCGATCGATCTTTTCTGGCGCACTCATTGCATTGATTGGTCAGATACTGGAATGCACCGCCTATTCTCTAGCTCAATTCGTCGTTGGGAGAGTGATTTTGGGTTTTGGTGTTGGCATGCTCAGTGCGACTGTACCTGTCTGGCAATCCGAGTGCGCGCCTGCCGCCCAGCGAGGACGGAACGTGGTGTTGACAGGCATGTTCATCGCGTTTGGTTTCGCTTTGACGCAATGGGTGAATTTCGGTTTCTACCACATGGAGAATTCGCCCGCCTCATGGAGAGCATCACTTGCCATCCCCGCCTTGTTTTCGTTCATAATTATGGGCAGCATCTTCTTCCTCCCAGAGTCGCCGCGTTGGCTCGTCATGAAGAACAAATCAGACGTAGCACAATTTACTCTGGCGTCTCTGAGGGGACAAGAAGTAGACTCGCTGGAGGTTGTCGCAGAGCTACGGGCTTACGAGCTTTCTCTGGAGGAGTCCTCGAACAACTCACTTAAGCTCCGGGACATTTTCACTATGGGAGAAGAGAAGCTCCTGTACAGGTTCATCCTATGTGTCACTCTCCAATTCTTCCAGCAAATGACTGGTGGAACTCTGATCTCGGTCTACATTCCACTTATCTTCCAGACAGATCTTGGACTCGGTACCAGTCTGTCGAAGATCCTTGCGGCATGCGCGTTGACCTGGAAATTCCTGTGCTGTTTTGTGGGCTTCGCCATCATTGACCGCATGGGACGACGCACAGCGTTTATGGTCAGTGGCGGTGGCATGGGCATGTGCATGCTGGCATTGGCGGTCTCCAATTCCTTCTCCAATAACCATACCGCATCCATCATCTCCGCCCTGTTCATTTTCATTTACAACTTCTTCCTTCCGATCGGCTTCTTGGGCGCCAACTTCCTTTACCCAGCCGAGGTTGCTCCTGCGCGTCTTCGTGTCGCCATGCAAGCAATTTCGATTGCCAATCAATGGCTCTGGTATGGCTCTCACTCATAATAATTCAACTGCTTTCCACCTTATGCTGACTCTTCTCTCCTTCAGGATGTTTGTCGTCGCAATGATTACGCCTGTCGCCATTGACAACATCGGCTATCGCTACTATATCGTCTACGCCATCATCGGTGGCATTATCCCTCCCGTCATCTACCTGTTCTACCCAGAAACAAAGGGCCGGTCCCTAGAAGAAGTTGACGAGATCTTCCGTGACGCTCCCACCATCTTCTCTGCAGTGTCGATGTCGAAGCACAAGCCCATGGGAGATAGGGCCATGGAGCGTGTCATGGAAGAGAAGGCAACTGTGGAAGAGATAGAGTAATAGCATAGAAGGATGAATTTGGATGAACTTATGAGCGTCATGTGTCTTAGATAGACATAGATCTACACTGCCATGATACACGTCTGCTATATTTTATACATGGTTCTCGTAGCTACCTTGCTATTTGTGTATTACCACTTCCATGATTGTCAAAGGCACTTTAGGACTCCAAAGAAAATCAAATCAGTGCCCAGCAAACTGGTAACATATTATGAGCCCACAGGCGACAACCTAGTCCCGTGACATACAGTCACAAATTGAATCCTTGTAACCGGATGCTCAGCCGAAATCAAAAACTATGTAGAACTAAATATTGTTCACAGCAGGACAATTTACAAAGAGACAGACATTAGTGTGTTCAATTCTAGATCCTGTCATACTCATTCTATACAAAAGACAGTCAACCCTATGATAGTGCTCCAACGGAATCATTGGCATCAGCGCAAGAACACTAGGTCTCGCTTACAAGCGACTTCTCTGCCATTATTTAAGTGAACATCGTCGATACCGGTGTTGGCACACCGTCAATCTTGTGCAATGGAGCCCATGGGCGTCTCAGACTCGCTGTGAGGTTATTGATAGGTATAAATAGGGCCCTACTTTGGGATCAGCACAGTTAGAGTGCTATGTATATCAACTCGATAAGCAGAGGTATTGGTGGTGATGAGCACTCTGTTCACACGGTATGTGGTGTTCTCGATGACGATATTACCGCTCTTAGCACCGTTTATGAGCTTGAAGGATGACTAGGGTGTTGTCGAAAGAAGCCTTCTCTTTGGCTACACCCGCGCATTGCCTCGAGTGAATCTTGTGAGAGCAGATGGAAAGGCTGTTGTCAATACTCACTGGGAGAGACGGTGAAAACTGCAAGAATGGGCATTAGTAAGACTAACAATGATCATTTAAGAGATCTGAGAACAGCTCAACTGCAGGTTTTTACAAAGTGCATTGAACGCAAGGCTGTCATGACCTACGCAACATAACAGAAACCTTCGGTCTCCTCTACACCGAGTCTGTTGGCACACACCATGAGGCTTCTATATTGTTTGTGCATTAGTTTCATATACTGTCTCCTGCCCTACAGGACCCTGACCCTCCACAAGCTTGAATTCTCACGAACACTATGCAGATCGTGCGGGGTCCGCAACGCCTTGTATGCTCGATTGGTGGAAATGTGTTCAGCCCATCTGCAGGGTCTCTGCTTATCATGCATAAAAGCGGAGAAGTCTACCTACGCATGACAATATCGGGTTATTTCTGAAGCCCTGAACTTCGCTGTTGGGATCTCATATTTAAGATATGGAAGGTGTATTGTGATCTGCTTCATTCTCTCTTGGAACATCAATTTCATCAGTGACCTAAGGCGCATACAACTTTGGCCAGGATGAGGCTTCCAGTGCTGCTGAAACTCGTGGTCGCTCTAGCAACCTTATGCCAGGCACTGTCAGTATCGAATAACTCAAGTGGAGCTGTGACATGGGACGGATATAGCTTGATAGTCAATGGGGAGAGGGTTTTCGTCAAGTATGTGGATTGTGCGCAGTACTGATCCCACCCGAGTGGCTAACCACTTTCCATAAGTGCTGCTGAGTTTCATTACCAGAGACTGCCCGTCCCTGAAATGTGGTTGGTGAGTCAGCATTGCTTTTTTATATCCGGAGAGGTTTGAAATCTAAGGCTTTCTCAATCTAGGATGTGCTGCAAAAGTTTAAAGCAAATGGCTTCAACACAATTAGGTTGGTGATATGCTTCTCTACAGATTGGACATCCGGTTAATTTCAGCTATAGTGTCTACTTCTTCTGGAGTTATCATTCTGCTTCCAGGGAAGCATATGATTTTGAAAGTGGAGCACATAACATACAGCGTCTTTTCGATATGGCCAAGGAGACAGGACTATGGGTAATTGCCCGACCGGGTCCTTATGTCAATGTAAGCAGGCTTAATGACTTATGATTCGAAGTTGCATAGACCCTAACAACTAACAAACGAAAATAGGCCCAAACCAATGCAGGTGGCTTAGCTCTATGGGGCTCCGATGGCTCCATGGGAAAGCTGCGGACGTCAGATGAGGCCTACCATGAAGCATGGCTTCCATATATGAGGAGAGTCGGACAAATCATTGCAGCGAACCAGATCACAAAAAGTGGTGTATGTGTACAGCTGTTCCCTGGCGGCTAAAGTGTGGCATGCTGACCTGTAGCGTATAGCCCGTCATACTCTTCCAGGTGGAAAATGAGCTACGAGAGACTAGGCATGAACCCAACAATACTCTTGTTATGTATATGGAACAGCTTGAATCAGTTATTAGGGAGGTGGGAATAACGGTTCCTACGACTCACAACGATCAAAACACGAAATATATATTCTGGTCAAGGAATTACGAAAACGTTGGTGGCGCAGTTGACATTTATGGCTATGACGACTACCCTGCAGGATTCCTTGTTGGGAACAAATGTGATGGAGCGACTGGCTTTGATGTAGTTCGGACTTACTATCAGCGGTTCATGAATTATGCATGGTCTGGTCCAATATACCTCGCTGAGTTTGAGGGCGGACGTACTTTGACTTGGGGTGCACCGCAAAACTATGATGATGTGGGTGGTCACTCAGTCGAGCAGCAAAAACACCACAGCTATACATCGTCGACTTGAAAGCTAATAGTCACCTAGTGTCGAAGCGAGCACAGTACCACCTTTGTGGACATCTACTATAAGAACAACATTGGCCAGCGCGTGACGCTACAAAGCATATACGAAGGCTATGGAGGGACTAATTGGGGCCATTGTGACTAGATTAGCCTGTCACGGACAAAATTGCAGACTACTTGCTGACCCCCTATAGCTGCTTGCCCGGTGGCGTATACCAGCAATGACTATATGTAAACCCTCCTCATTTTGAGTTGCTGACGCTGTGACTTACCATACGAACAGGACCCCCCTCCGAGAAACTCGCGAGCAATGGGCCAAGCTCTGGCAAACGAAGTTGATACAACTCTTCTCAGGATCAGCACCTGATTTGCTCAAAACGAATATGCATGGGAATGGGTCGGGTTACAGTGTTAGGATTTCATCCGGACCATTATATGCAACATACTAATAAGCTAGCAGCTCTCAACACCCGATGCTTATAGCTGGGTCCTGAAGAACCCAGATACCCAGGCAACCTTCACTGTGCTGCAGCAGAATGAAACTCCATCAACCGCTATCATCACCTTTTCAGCCTACTTGAACACCAGCCTTGGCAATGTGACTGTTCCAGGTATCCAGCTTGAAGGGCGCCAGAGCAAGATTCTAGTTACAGACTATAAGTTTGGTAACCAACTTCTGCTGTATTCGTCAGCAGATGTACTTACAAATGCCGTCTTGCCTGGTCACGACGTTCTAACTCTGTATCTGTGGGAAGGACAAACGGGCGAGTTTGCTTTAAGAACATTGAAGAACTTGACGTTCGAGGTCTACGGCTCGTCTACCGTATTGTCGACGCTTCATCATGGATACCAGAAGATTAGGTACACACAATCGGCCGATTCTACTGTCCTTCGTTTTTCAAATGGGGTCATTGTCTTATTGCTTGATCAACCTACCGCATGGCATTTCTGGGCTCCGTCAACATCAAAGTACCCTTCTCCTAAGCCAGACCAGAAGCTTTTCATTCTCGGCCCGTACCTAGTCAGGTCTGCATCAGTCAATAACGAAGTGCTTCAAGTGTCCGGAGACAACAACGGAACCACAACTTTGGAGGGTTTCATCGGCAACGTGACCATCAAGGCAATCGAATGGAACGGCCAGCTGCTCACAGCAACCAAGACGCCCTATGGCTCCTACACAGCCCAAATACCCGGTACAGAAAACCGATCAGTAACACTCCCACCTTTGAATCACTGGCACTCAGCAGAATCCCTCCCTGAAATCCAGCCAGATTTTGACGACTCCAGATGGACGGTCGCGAACAAGAATAGTACTCTCAGCCCACAAGACCCTCTTACCCTGCCAGTTCTTTTCAGCTCCGACTATGGTTACTACGCCGGCGCTAAAATATACCGTGGCTACTTTGACGGCATTGACTACTCTGCAGTTAACATCACTGCCGCTGGAGGTCTTGCTTTTGGGTGGAACGCATGGCTGAACGGGTATCTCATTGGGGGCCACCCTGGCGATCCCGATCTATCAGCCACAAATTTGACTCTAACGCTTCCAGCGTCCCATCTCAAGACGAGGAACAATGTCATCACAGTCTTAGTTGACTACCATGGCCACGATGAAACTAACATCCTTAACGGTGCTGGGAATCCTAGGGGCCTTCTCGGCGCGTATCTCCTTCCAGGAGGTACACGAACAGCAACCGGGTTCAAACTATGGAAGATTCAAGGTAATGCTGGCGGTTCGAAGAATGTCGACCCAGCTCGTGGACCCATGAATGAGGGTGGCCTCTATGCTGAACGACTAGGCTGGTTCCTCCCTGGCTTTCCGGCTTCAGATGACAAGGAGTTCAAGAGTACTTCCAGTCCGCTAGACGGCATCTCAGGATCGGGTGTCCGCTTCTATGTCACCACTTTTGACCTTGATATCGACAGTGATCTAGATGCACCCATTGGTATTTCTCTCTCAGCACCAAATGGCACCATAGCACGTGTAATGCTTTGGGTCAATGGGGTAAGTTTTGGGTCCATTTCACAACTCGGTATGAACCGTTGATATACTGACATTTGTTTGCCATGTAAAAGTATCAATACGGAAAATACGTCCCTCACATTGGTCCGCAGACGACGTTTCCTATCCCTCCAGGAATCATTAACAACCGGGGTCAGAATACATTAGCCTTGAGTGTGTGGGCGCAAACAGATGCCGGTGCAAAGCTCGACACTGTAGAGCTCTTCACTTACGGGTTGTATCAGACAGATTTTCAGTTTGATCGGGACTGGAGCTATCTACAGCCGAGGTGGAAGGATAGAAGCATGTACTCTTAGATCGTTTGAAGAAAGAATTGGGCATTGTGTTTGGATATCAACTGGTTATAACCCCAGTTACATACGTACGCATATCGTACTATGGGCTGTGTAGTTCACGCAGTAAACTTTCATGATACTTAACACGGGTTATCTTCCCCCACCTACTTCATTGTCATCGCTCCTTCCATCCGTTATCAGTCTTCCTGCCAAGAAACATTCCCAACAAAAGACAAACATCCTCAATACAATCCTTTCAATTTATTTTTCCTGGTTACAACCCTCCCCTGGCACGATCTTTCCCGCAAATCGAGCAAAAATTGTCATAATAAACCGCAACTCCAGAAGATCCCAGCTCGGCAGCGGCAGTCTATCCGGATCGGAAGTTGTCAGAGTGATCCAATCCCCAGATTTCAAATCCTTGAGTTCCTCCGATTCCAAGCCAACAAGTTTAACTGTGGTCCCCTTTCTGATGCGAGGGGGCTTGCTGAAAATACAGATTTTGTCGCTCCAGCAATGATCCTGCAAAGGTAACCAGAAAATTTGCACCTCAAGTTCCCTGTGACACACCTTATGTTTTGGATGAGGTCGGAGCACAAAGTCTCCCCATTCCCAATACTTTCGCAGTACCGGACTCAAGGAGATATAATTCTGAATAGTCTCTACCGCCTCAGTATGTGGATGATTGGGAAACAATGGCAGCTTCCATCTCTGTACCGTCTCAAAATCCCACCATTGGAGAAGTCCCGACCAGAATCTATAACTGAATTTTTGCAGTAAGTGGTCTGGACAGATATCGCAAAGCATAGAAGTTGACTGAGATGTAATAACACATTTGTCGGCGTCTCTTTCTCGGACTTTAGCCATGATATTGGAGCAGAAATCATCGTCGCTGTCTGATTCTATATTGGTCCACGCTTCCAGAATGTCGAATTCATCAAAAATTCCACGATTCTTGTGGCCGTCAGCCGCGCACCACTTTCTATATTCCTCAAAGAATTCCATTTCGCAGACCAGTAGAATAGCCCAGGTATAGCGTGGCACCTTCTCCTTCTCGTCATTGCCAGGCTCCTGGAAGGCTTCTTTGAGAAGAGCAAGACGTTTTCTCGTCCGGAAAGTGAGGCTGCTTTTGTTTTCCTGAAACAAATCCATAATGGCGATGTTTGTTATGATTGGGATATTGACTTATTACAGCCTGTCGGTTTAGAACCATACCAGTGGTAAGCCAACTGTCGTGGTTTGTGGGGAGCTCCGGTGCACTCACCTAGCAACACAATGGGACAGGATATTATCAATGCCTTTTCGCGGTGTAGATGGAGGAGAAAGGATAACAGCGAGGTTGGAGGTTGAATGATGCTGTAAGTAATGCCTTGACCTGTGAGCGGCAGCTATCGACGACATATACAGAAGCCAGAAGAGTTTACGCGGAGCCAAAGCATGATGTTCACTGTTTTTTGAACATTCACCATAGTCGGGCCTCTCAGCACCTCCATTTTCTTTTTCCAAGGGCAGTGGCAATCACCTCCTCCCAGGTCTAACCGACTATATATGTGGGATTGTATGAATTTGGGAGTCCGCGGGTATCTCCGGGTAGTACTAATGTTGGGCTTAGGGTCTTGTTTGATGCTTTTCCTAGGTCACTGATTATGCGCGTATAACCACTAGTATCTTCTTCATTTGTGGAAATAGCCACAGATCTTGCATGTCTTGACATCGTCATATAGTGTACGTTCATAATTGTCAAAAGTTCTTTTTTTCTACTTTCTTTCTCTCCCCATAGCTGTCATCTTTGAGTGAGTCAATGTACGGCACTAACTCAAACATTTATCTGGTAGATAATACCATATAGTATTCAACTACTACTAAAGACTGGCCAATTAGATATAGATATGAAAACAAGACGAGGAACGCAATCTGACATGTAATCCTTCAACCAAGAAGTAGGTTCACGGTCTCCCAAGTACCAGTTTTGCCTTCACGTTCTCATTGACAATCAAAGTGTTGGTATCAAGAGAGTGGCAGCGCAGTGAGCACAACAAGTCCCGAAAGCCGTGTTGCAGGCCACTATAGATGCCGGAGCTGTAGCACCGAGTGTGGCACCCCAGGTATAGCCTGCCGCTGAGTAACAGGCCATCACAACAGCTGCGCAACCGGCCTGACAGATTCCGTAGCCCACTGGGCCGGCATATGCATAGCTGGCAAGAATGAGGATGGTAGAGATAAGCAGGTAAAATTTCTTCATAGTATGGATATGGTATGGACAGAGCAAGTGATTGGGTTAGGAGGGTGGTTTCTGCAAGGACCGAACTGCAAGTCCAAGCAATATATTTATCTTCTGAAAAGGGGCGCCAGACCTAAGTAAAAATGATGTAACTACTCAAATCGTGTTGTTCTCCCAAACTATAATTACGAAAGCCACATCGTTCTTTAGGCGGAGCTTCGGCAGTAGACCCAGGTAGCGCTGTCTCTGTAGCCCCCCAGTCAACTCTGAATTCCGCGCGTATAGAAGAGTGTTTATGAGAGTTTAGCTGATATATTTAGAATAGCATGTTGTTCCTAGCAGTATTAAAGTAAAATAAGACAGAAGGATCCTAAATGAAGACAATAGTACATAGACAAGTTATATTTGATAGGGGTGGAGAATACGAGCTCCCAGAATCTATCTCGGGATAACTACACTCTATATCTCGGCAGAAAACCAGTCTTTGACCGCTCCATACACCGCTCAAAGCGGCAGAACTTAGTCGACCTCGTTGAAAAAATCCCGGATTTAAGCGGATTTAAGACTTTACAGTCCGCGAACAAGTGCATGGAAAACTGTAAACTTTTTGACCGCTTTGGGCGAGGTGGCAGAAAATGGTCTGCGCTACTACGTCGATAGTTTACTACAGCGCTCTACTTTTGGGACGCTTAATCCAGAACTTACATCGACGTGCTAAGATCAGTAACTATGTCGAATATGATACTCGTAGCCATTTGTCTCCGGTCTTCTAGGTGTTAGAACGCGGTAGCCTACTTCACGAAGGTGATATTGTTCTTTATGATTGGTCATATTCTAGTTTCGATTCCAAAATTATCTTGGGCGCTGTCTGAGAATATTATTACAATAAATCACTAATAATCACGAAATAGCTGATATCACTAGAACCTCTAGTAATCACAATTGTTTATCTCGAGTAGCTCTAGAAAGCAGGAATCTAAGCATATCTATGACTTTAATCTAGCAAAAAGACCGAGAATGTATCGCTTCAAAGACATTGCAGAACAACGCCCACTTTGAAGACTGCCGCATCCCAAATCGCTTACTGACTCCGCGGGTGCATCTTGAGAGAATGGTTTCTCAATCTGCGTGGTATCCTTCTCGACATCTTCAAGGAAATCATTCTTCTCGTCCAATTCCCCCTTATGGGCCGCAGCACTGCGTGATGGTACAGCATGTATCTCTGGATGGTCGCTCTTGGGTTTTCGGATACTCTGCTGAAACTCGAAGAAATCTTCAGGGTCATAGATTTCCTTCAGCTGCCGGAGCCTTTCATAGTTGGTATCGTAATATGCATCCCACCAGTCAGTCAATGTGTCGTCGATGAAGTTCACATATGCCGCTTTCCCTCCAATGGCATATTTCGTTAGCTCGTCCCGGAGACTTTGGACTTCTGCAATCATTTCATTCTCCTTCTCTTCCTTGTTCCAGCTTGCTTTCATCGAAAGTGCATACTCCCCGGTGCGCCATGGAAAGGCTGTTTCGTCCGGCTTTTTTTGGCTTGTCTGTTCCCCAATATGATCCCAGAGAACGTGACACCCGCCGTTTTCGCTTTCCAGCTCATGCTCCTTTCTTGATATCATCCAACCCGTAATAAAATTGACAACGTGTTCTGTCATTCTGCCCTTTTCAATGATAACAGAGGAGTGGTGTTGATGGACTTGAGAATGGTTGGCAAACGCCTCACCTCCAACTTCCCAGTCATAGAAGTTCATCTCCTTGAGTGTATTCACATCAGGTTCGCCACGCAGAACCTTGGCCAACTCGCTGTCACAATCTTTCTTTCCACCGTTGTACATGATCGTTATCTCTGCCCAGAGCCTTTTCTCCTTCGTTCTGCGATCTCTCCTGTATCGCCAAAGCGCGTCGCCGCAGAGCGCTGCGGGGAGGTGGTTTTGATCCCAGTTTTTCATGGTGTCAATAAACTTCTTCCTTGACTTTGTGTCTTCGACCGACCATCCTAGTGTACCACAAGTCACCATTCCTTCGGGATGATTGAGCGTATGGACCTTCAAGAAGAATGCGGTTGCGACGCCGAAATTACCGCCCCCTCCGCCACGGAGTGCCCAGAAGAGATCTGGGTGATTTTCTGCGCTCACGATACACAGTTCTCCATTCGCTTTGACGATCTCTATCGCTTCGATGTTGTCGATACCCAGCCCGTACGAGCGAGAGAATGGGCTTATACCACCTCCAAGTAAGAAACCACTCACGCCGACTGTTGGACACTGGCCACCAACGACGATAAGACGAGGATCTTTATCATGCAGCTCCCTGTATACGTCACTCCACAGAGCTCTACCAGACACATATATTATGTCGTTATTAGGGTGGATGACTACTTTGTCCAACATCCGCATATCGAGAACAATACCATTGTCGTTCAAACAATGCGCAGCGTTCGAGTGTCCACCACTTCGGATGGTCAACTTCAACCTTTCTTGGACGCAGAATCGGACTGTTGCCACGACATCCCATGCCGTTACTGCATGCACAACAGCAGCCGGTCTCTTCAGGCAGTAGCGGAGATTTCTGACCCACACTGAGTACATGTAGCCCTGTGACCCGGGAAACAGCACCGAACCTCGGTGTAGGCTTGACAAAAGGGGTACGATTTTTCTGCGAGCTTCATCTGCTTCATTTTGGGCAGTGTCGTCTTCAAGCAGTGCAATATCCACTTGATGCTGAATTTCGGGGTCTTTCCATCGAGGAGGGGTTCTGATGTCTCTCATAACGATCGCCTTCTTGTACACGTCTCGGGCTGCAGATTTCCAGCGGAAAAATGGCGGTCAAAAAGTTTCGAAACGCAATCTGAAGGCAACGTTCTGTAAATTGTAATCTTCGATAATATTGATCTGAAGAATGAATAGAAAAGATAGAATACCATTTTCAGAGAACAAGATCCACGGATACGCCTTTATATATCTGTCGGATGTTGCTGCAAACAGTGAGAAGGATAGGGTGATAATGTTCGATCCCTCATAGAAGAAACTTCACTTACAAAGTCAGGTAGACTCATTGGGGAAAAGCCAATGGCGAAACCAGTGGCTCATATTGTCATTGGATTGGCTTTCATTTGAACTATTCCTCATCATCCCACTCTGCATAGTGTGCTGTTGGGAGACATGGCTACGTGTAAAGCCTTGATGTCTTCTATAGTACATGTTTTCCGTACGTGGTCTCCGGTCGCCCGCTCCTTGGGACGTTCTACCGGGTTGGTATCGGTAAGTGCCATGTAAGACTTGCTAGTCATCTTGGTATTACGTTGCAACATCCAGTCGGAGTCTTGAATCATTTGCACCGAATATGGTAGGCTAAATCTAGCGATACGTGCTTGATAGAGTGTCAAGAGCTATATTCGAAAGCTTGATTTATTGAAGCAAAGTTGGAGTATGATGTAGATGATGCAAAGCCCACCATTGTGCTAGCCAAGGTAGTTCAGAGCGGCATTTGAGGTGTCTGGTGCAACATTCGACTCTGGCCTATCAGTCCCAATCTAAGCACATCCAGCTATCGACGAGATGGACATAAACTTTCCGCTTGGCCGTAGAGAGGAGAGTATTGCCCGATCAAGCAGTAGCGCTGCTATACCGTCGACGATGAAATGCTTCATCATAGCCCATTTTGGTATCTTGCAGGAGACTTCGCAACTGGTAGCCCGGCGTTGAGATAATCACAGGACAAAATCCCATACTTGCTTTGAGCTGCCCAAGAGCCACTGAGGGGGCGTTATCTCCTAACCGATCAACTGTGACGAAGATCGAGAGGAACTGAAGCTCCGCGCTAAATGTTCCACCGCCACGAACTGCTGCGATCACGATCCGATTGGCCCGGTAGTGTACTTCCTCTACCAATGCTCTCCCGATGACTGCTTGCAGATCACTAGTGTCTTAAGTGGTTATATCTGGGCTGGGTTTACGTCATATTGTTCTATAACATGCGTTGAGAACACAAGAGGTTTATGCAAGTGATGGAATGGCGACCAAGATTTGTCTCGGTGACAAGGCAGGCCAACTTGCCCCTCGGTGGAGGCATTGCTGACTTTGTGAGGAAAGTTGCCCTAGGAGAATTATTCAAGAGCACATGATTCCTACGCAGTTCGCATCGTGCAAATGCTCTCATCGCTTAGGGGCCCACTATCTCCCTGTGCATGTCAGTACTAATCGCATCTGTGGGATTAACAACGACATACCAAGTTATATGAAGGACTAGTATATGCCATCTAGAAGAATTTCCTATGCATATCTTCACACAATAATCGCTATCTGAGTACGATACCTCGCAACATGGGTACTGAAAGCAGGGGATCTCGTAACAATAAGCCAAGCTTGCATGACTTGGTCGGGTAGAAAGTCATGTTAAAGGCCACACTGCAGACTCCACGTGTTAGGGTGCATTGTTTACTTCGCTTCTGATTGCTGCAGGCAGCACCCGTTCCTCGCAGAACCTTCCTGTTTAGGAAGGCTCTGCAGAATCAAGAACTCTTTTCCCTCTATCAGCTTTTCCAGCTTGCAGAATACCAAGATTAAAGTAAACTCGATATCTCTATAGGATATGTCATGCCATCTATGATTTATTTTAGCTCAAACATGAAGAGGGTTGGTTATTTCATAACTCTCTACGAGTTCCTTACGCTATGCTTGGTGTTTGTATTGCTCAAGGCTAGGTTGAACAAGCTACTCGATGTGACCGGCGATGTCTATCTCTACTGACAGGATACGGAGGCTAGTTGGTCAATTGACTTCGAGCTATGATGGCATTTTCCAACAACGATATTCCGGAGTCGCTACTGGCGAAGGCAAAGTTGTAGGCCCTTGAGTCTATTCCGTTGCATGGGTCCGCGAGAGACTCTATACCGTCACTTTTTACGATAAAAATAAAAAAGAGCCTTGTCTGAGAAGCAACCCGGAAGTGACTTACCCCATGCCAAAAGACCCTAGTGAAATTGAAATGTTGGTTGCATTTGACAATAATATCGACCTAAGAGAAATGACGAAATTGCGTTGCCGAGGCCATAGTGGGGTACAGCCCTATTTCCTCTATTATGATAATCATTCTTATTATGGTTATAATTATGATGGTTTCCAATTTCCCCGCTAGGGGTTAGGGCGTTAACATCAGTCGTACTTATATCTTCCAGCGGTAAGCCAACTGCGTGACTTGAGCCACAATGCTTAAACTGCAATGGGGATGAACACACTTCTCGTCCTATTTGACACATTGTTGAATGGCTGTACTCCTGATCTATACTGACATTGGAAAGTTTGGGGAGACTATAGTCGAGGATGTTCTATTTCCCTCCAGCAGATGGCGAACGTCGGCCGCGAAGCTGTTAAACGCCCGGGATTCTGCGATTTGTACTCGACTCTAGGCCAATAATGAGTCACTCTTATCCAACTTCAACTAGCCGCCCTGCGTAGCCAGCCAACAAAGTACCCATGTCCGGTGAGTTGGCTTACCGGTCTCATATTGATCCGACTCGCAGCCTCGTGTTACCCCGCTCCGAAGTATCAGTCCGCAGCTGTATCTTCGAAAATATCAAGTTATTGCCAGCTGCGCTGCGTCAAAGTACAAGACTGCCTTAACATCGACAAAATGAGATTATCATGTGCGCTTCTCATGCTGCTGACTGTTGGCGTATATAGTGCCGAACTTGGAGGTAAGTGCCCCCGATGTTTGTCCACATCTTTGCCACTAAAATCAGGACGTACTGCAAAAGCGCTTTCAACCGCCGCTCCCGATCGAGACGGACAGGATCTTTTCCTAACTCCCCAAAACAACTATAATGGCTGGGTAAATCCTGAAGATCTCAGACCTATGCCACAATGCATAGCGCAGCAAGATCAGTCGACCTGGCTGGAAATCATGACAAAGTGTACTGCCAAACGGTGCACATCCCATTTCGGCTTCATTTGCACCCATCTTCAATGGTTGACTCATCTCGGCTGTCTCAGCGTTGCTTTCTCCTCAGATGTTATCGCAAGGTATCTCCCCTACTGTGGCAGATCGATACTCGCCAAAGCGCAATTGTATTCATGGATTCGTGACATCACGGGTAGAGAGTGGCTTGTCGAGGTCGGCGACACCAATGAGCTCCAGAGCCTTTCCCCAGCCTCACTAGCCGAGGGGTACTCAACTGTGGACGTTCTCAAGACGGCGCCAGGATGCCTCACCGGCTCAGTCTGTTCATTTTCAAGGGAGCCTTTCCAGCGGGTAATGGCTTCCTGTGGCTTTACAAGCGCAAGTCATCACACAGGAAATGCTGCCCGGCCCTGGGAATATGACGAGCCCGTGCGATCCATTATCGCTCTTGATTCAGAGACAGTTGGCTATGACCTTGTCCAGCAGCACATAAAGGATGGCTACTACTTTGACAAGGGTTGCTTCTGCAGCTCCTTCGCTGTAGATTTCGAAGAGGAGCCTTGTTCAGATTCAGAACGATTGGACTGGACGAAACAGCGCCTGTGGCTCAATGCAACATGTGGATCAAAGTCCTTACCCGATAACTGGACGGATGCACTTCTAACTACACAATTCGCCTTTATTGCGCTTGATGGTTGGAGCTGGCCCAAGTGCGTCATGGATATGCCAAAGAAGGTCACTGGTCTTACAGATCAATGTGCAGCCGATGCGTGTAAGCTCGATTCTAGCGGATACTGCCAAGTCACACGTGCAGTTGACAGGAAATGCTTTTGCCAGCATATCAGCTATGATTCCTGTGAGGGTTCGTGCCAGATATTCGAAACCCGGATAGACTATATCAGATGGCTCCACGATCTTTGTGGTGGGATTCAGGACTGGCAAGGTCTACCAAATAACTGGCGTCAGCTATCTGCGCCCACCTTGACCGAGATGATACCATGGCAATGGGCTCTCAAGCCCTCCATGGCACCGGATAGTACCCCTATTACTCAGCCTGGAGACAACAAAGCAACCGAAGCATGTCCCTCGACTCAGTGGAAACTTGGAAGCTTTGCTATTATAAACATAGCTACTTTCATCGCATTGCTTCTCTGTCAGAGGAAACACATGCTTCAAAGCAAAAACGTCAATTCAGAACACTCACAGCCGATTTATTGGGCTTTCAAGGGCATTCTCCTTGCCACTATCCAGGTCTTTGCCAACTTGTTCAGTTCTGTGCTGGTCCAGAAAATTCCGGGCTATGAAGAGGTGCCCATATTTCAACTGATGCTTCTCTGGTGTTCAATGCCTCGCCTTTCATGGCTGATGATGTTCTTACTTGGTCTACAACAATTCGGGCCAAAGAGCCTGTCCGCGGCTGCGTCTCTGTTATTCGCGGAAATACTCCTTCAGCTCCTATCCGCATATTACATACTCATAACAGTCTATTATGGCTATGAACACAACTTCTACCTCGGCACTGTAGAGATATGGGTACCTGCGAAAATTATGTACGCCGGAGCACTCATGTGGCTATTAACCGTTATCATGGCATTTGCTGTATCAATTCGGGCGATGCGCAAGGTGGAAAAGTCCCGTGTATCCGTTTTCACGTCTCTGAATATTTCCGAAGAAGGAATGCCGCCAATAAAAGAATATAACAACATACGAACGGGAAGGATGTTTCATCGCGCGACCGGAAGGCCAAGGGCCCCAGAAGAAGCACCATTAATAAGGGATCAAAGCAATCGCACAAGCTATGACCCTATTCTCGTCCAGCCTCGCCTGATCTCGCTACCCCACAGGCCACGGCTTGCGGAAGTGTATGCGGCTACTACGAGTTTCTTGCTTTTTCTTTGGATTGCACAATTGCTCTTCTGGGGTGGATTTATTGGTCTGAGTTCTGAAGAGTACGTATTTCCCGCATGCGCTATGCAAATTGCGGTCCACATCGACTCACAAGCCGTGCTTAGGTTCTGCCCCCCAATACTCGGGGTCCTCACAGCTGTGTGGATGACTTCCTCGCTCGTGGGCACTATTATTGCTTTTTCTTAGGTTTTCTTATTTGGATGAAGTAATGTGTCTTTCTCTCTTCCGCTCCAAGCAGTTTGAACTTTTTCGTGTCTTTTATGTAGGCTGAATTTTTATGCTACGTAAGCGTGATAAGACCGTCCGGGTCAAGTAAAGGGCTTGTCAAGTCTAGTAGAACGGCTGTTGACCGTTGCTTCTGTGTTAACGAGCTACCAGATGTCGAACCATTAACTTTGTTTCTACCACTCGTTTCGATTTATCATTTCGTCCACGTAGACCCTCTGTAGATTTCATCAGTACAGACCTCCTATATTGGGAGGCAGGACTCACCTTCATAAGCCTGCGAGAATATGCATCTCCAATAAGCTTCCAATGAGAGCCTTCCTGTCTCATTACAAATCATCCAGGGCTTCCGGAAAGGATGCAGAGATAGTCACCAGTCTGAGTGTTAGGCACGCCCATTCCAATCAATCCATTAGCTGTTGTGAATAACTGGCGGTTTAATTAATGAGTGGCCCATGCTTTTCAGGTATCATGGAGAAAATTGCTCCCTGCCACTTGCTGACGCTGATTTGCATCAATCGACAAATTCGTGGTACTCTGAATCAAGGGTCTCGTCAGCATCAAGGTCGAGACAAAGTCCGTTTTTGCCACAGATGAATGCGCAGACCATTTGGAAGCTGACACAGCACACCTACGTAGAAGTTCAAGGTGATCTTCCAGCAGCCTTGCGCAAGCATCATGGTACGCCCCGTCCCGTGGTGGGGATATGGACATGCAATGCTTGACTAGTATGCATGGGTTCATGCATGTCGCGGATCCCGTTTATTTTCTTCGCTTTTTTATTGGCTATTTGTCGAGGCCACTCGCTGGTACTCTCGGGTGGTGAAGTGTACTGTAATTGCTTTCGTTATCGTTCACTGGCCAAATTCTGTCGACTCAACAGGTCTCGGATTTTCGTTCAAAGGGCGTATTAACATATCCTACTTGCCAGATAGGATCTTGTGTAAAACGATCAAATGATGAATTATGCCAAAGTCCGGTGTTTCTGCTAGTCTAGCGAGAGATGATGATTGCTACATTGGGGAACTGCCATGGTTGATTACCGGGATACTCCAGAATCACGGCCTTCATTCAAAAGTAAATTTGTATTTCTTCTCCTATTTCTTTTCCTCTTCTTCTTCCTTCGAGGTCTCGCAGAGCAACTCGCAGAATGTTACTCTCCAGCTTTTGGATATATTAGATCCCACGATGACCCGTTTCATCGAAGACGGGCAGTTCGATACCCTTGTCAATGCTCTAATCATGACGCATCATTACCGTCGACTGTTCAACGCATTTCAGATACATTTCGAATCTACTGGTAACCCTAATGAGTATACGATCCAGTCAACAGCGCCGACTTCGTCCTCTCTACATGATGATCCTTTATTTCCGGTCGTCGGCACCCTGACCTTTGACTCGTACTATAGTAGTACTATCGACCTGCCATCTTCTCACTTGCTCGCTGTTCATTGTGCAGTTGCGCGTATAATAGTATTAGCGACGTGGGACCATGCGTGGAGGATACTCTTCGCAACATGGAGGAGGGTAATGTACGAGCCGATGGGCCGACGAATCAGCAAGCCATGACCAGGCTCTGGCTGGGTGGCTGGAGGGATAGATTGGCTTTTTTTTATATGCCTCTTGTTGCGGGTATTTGTCTTTTGGGTATGACAAATGATAGATGGGTAAACAATAGACAAATATGATATCTACTTGGCTACTAGCTATGATGACCGCCTGCCTATCATTTACAACCATAACAGTAACGGTTCTCTCTAGCATGGAGGTGTAGTTGTCCTTTTGATTGAGCATGTATGGACGAAAAGCATTAGGTATCATTGAGCCACGCCCCATAATCCACCTCCACGACTTGGAATACCACCACTGTTTGATAGCTATGACCTTACCATAATCAAAGGTTCACCACATATCAACCAATGAGAAACCGACTTATCTAAACCACAAGACCACATTCTCCAGGAACATGCGATCTATAAAACTGAGCCCTTCCCTGGAGGTGGTGCTTTCGACCAAGCACGCTGATCCTTAGCCTCAGTTTCTTGGGTTATTACCTGCAAAGCCACTTCCAGATTCTTGCCTCGAGAGAACCATGTTCAATCCCCATGGTACGTCTACTTCTATCAGATTTTCATCATCGTCGCAATGATCACGAGACACCGTGCTGCTTGCAAATAATGTACCTCCTTATGTGGGGGTTTGTCTCATCTGCAGGCTATCGCGCTTTTACACGCCTGTGCACACGCGTAGCCGGCCCCCTTACCGTCCCATAATTGTTCAAGGTTGCTGGGATGCTGTACTCGATACTTGAACAACCTTACACGCGTGTAAATTCAAAATGACCGAATATAGAAGGATGACAACCAGCATCGAACGGTACCAAGAGGGCTCTGAAATGTAACAAGGGAGCTTCTAGCACAGGAGCTGTTGTTTATATGGTGAATACCAGCAAAGCAGATCCAATGAAGGGAAAAAGTGCTAAGGATCGGAGTTTTGGGGTTCCCGGAACCATCTTCAATAAAATTTTGTATTCGGGGGAAGACCTTGTTGTTGGTCCTCTTGCTAGAAAGGACGTTAGGACCCGAGGGCTTAGGGATGTTTCGGATGCCACAAACCAAGGCTCTTCCGAAGCTGGCAACAAGCTCATCTTCGTATTTACTGTACTTTTCTTCCTCAGGCCCCATACTGTTGAAGGTCGTTGAAACGTCAAAATCAACCCATACCAGCCTCTTTTTGCTTCCTCCCTCTGATAGAAGAATATTCTTGGGGTATATATCCCTGTGGTGAACATGGGCATTGTGTATTTCTTTCATGCCTTCAATTGCTGTGTTATAAAGGGCCTTTAAATAATTCACACAGTTCAGGCTTTCAGCTGCTGGAAGATACTCGAGAAGAATTGCACTAGGATGCAATTTGTCATGAGTAAAATGCCGTAGGGCTGGCTGAAATGCAGTTGGGTCAAGCCGATCGATATAACCATAGAAATATGGAACAAATCCGCGGTCACACACGCCATGATGGAGCAGGTTCATGTAGGCTTGTAGTTCACAGCGATATCTATTCAAGTCTCGCCCCCGCTCCGTGAACCCGGGATCCCCATTATCGTGATACTGAGCTATTAGTGACGTTAAGGTGGAGGAAGCAATCTCTACTTACAAGTTTCAAGGCGTATGTTACGTCGTCAAGTGTTATCTCAAAAATTGAGGAAGCTGGAGAACTTGAGATCTCTCTTATGAATTGTATGTTTGAATTCTCGGGGTTCAATCGACAACTGTTCGCCAATTGCATGGTGACTGTACGTATTTCTTCAACTAGGAAGTTTCATTCAAAGGGGTGGTATACTAATGTAGTTTACGAAAGAATATTGCTGATCATATCATGTGATAACGATAGTCACCTGATGCTGGGTGAAAAGATAACTTCGGATCTATCAAGCGCTGATGAACTACTTTCTTAGATCGCGCCCTCTGCACTTGTGTGGATCCCCAACCGTGGAACCCTCATGCCGAGCTCTTGTATCGTCCCAGTGCTTTCACCTGCAAAATGAGCCAAACTTTGCTGCAGTACCTTTCTGTTGCCCTTCCAGCAATACCAGTTGGAGGTACTGCACCATCTCGTAACACCTCTAACCCCCGATATGATGCCGAAGATATCACCCAAATTGTGTCTTGGACAGACTTCAATTACTCTACAATCATCCAACACTATGGCCTTGTATTAAATACAAGGCAAATCCGCCGTGACCCGTTCTTATCTCCTCCTGCTTTTATTAGAGATGAACCTTACTTCCATACCCGATTCGCCGAGTTGGTTGTGCCTCGTATTAGACGTGCACTGCGTGCTGGGTTCGAGCAACTCGCACCAGAGCTACCGGCCCGCCGACTTTCACCAGTTACCTTCGATGGAGGAAGCGCGGCTGATATCATCGATCAGTTCCGTCCAGATACCGCATACGTCGTAGTCGGAAGCGGAACCTCGAACGCTAATCGCGCCCCCGGTGATTTGAAAGTATCTTGGAAATGGCAGTCTCCATGGCGAAGCTCTCAAGACCCAATACTCCACCGAGAGTACAAGCAAGCTCTGTCTCAGGTTAATTTCTATATGGATCAGCATACCGCCAGGCATGGGTTTATCCTAACAAATACGGAACTTATTGCCGTTAAGCGATTGGACAGAAACGGCCGCTTGGCTGTCTCCACGGCGATCCCGTGGGCGGTGGGAGGCGAAGGACAATTGTCTGTACTTCTGGCTTTATGGTATATTGGTATGCTTGCGGCAGAGGAGGATAATTGGGCTCTGGTTGTCTGAACAGAGATCTCAAGTAGCATATGCGTTGGGATGCATATCACAGCATTGATTTGTATATAGTCCACGTCCTGGTGATATCGGAGTGCCGTACTTTGATATTGACGGTAAGTATTGCGCTATATTCACCAAATTTGAAGAAAGAGAATTGTTGATTACACCGCGTCTCATCCAGTCAAGGAAAATGTGCAAATGGTTTCCCTGGCCGTCGTTTGTGACTGAGACACAAGCAGCTACGGTCTAGATAAAGTGACACTATATTACATACAGCATTGTCAAAAGGAATGTGTGAACTCCACAGCAACATTCATATGTTTGATCTGCTTTCATTATAGCATGCTCCGTCACTGAAGAGCGCTTGAGTGCGAGCCATCTTCGCCGATAAATAATACAACCTGACCTAGAACACATGAAACAAAGTATCCTGGGCCTAAATAAGAAGTAGAAGATAATATCGCGGACCGCGCCATATAGCTTACGATCTCATCTATTCGAATAAGTGAAGTTGCTAGGTGATTTTGTATCGTGCCCATTGTAGTTCATACAGTAATCATTAACCGCAATAGGAGATCCTTGTTTCAAGTCAGAGTGTAGCCACCGTCAACACGGAGGTCAGCTCCCGTAACGTAGCGGGAAGCGTCACTCAGAAGGAAGGTAACAGCACCCATCAGGTCCTCTGGAGTACCCATCTTGCCGGTAGGAATAAGGGATATCCACTTATCGCGGAGCTCGGGGTTCTCCTCGAGGATCTTCCGAGTACTAGATAACATTAGCAGCTTTCCAGAAAAGCAACGCATACGGATACTCACAGTGCAGTGAGCATATATCCGGGACTGATACAGTTAACGCGAATGCCATGCTGGGCCCACTCAACGGCGAAAGAAGAGGCAAGATGACGGACAGCGGCTTTGGCTGCATTATAAGGAGCTTGAGGCTGAGGAACGTTAACAATAGCACCAGACATGCTACCTATCATGACAATGCTACCCGGTGCCTTGCGCTCCATGAGGTGCTTGGCGACTCCGGTAGCGAACAAGTAGGTCCCATCCACATTGACACCCCACAACTTCTGCATTCGATCGTAAGGATACGAGATGGCGTCAAAATTCTCAGTAAACCCAGCAGAGGTAACAAGGTGATCAATCTTCCCGTGTTTCTCAATGACTTCTGCAATGGCATTGTTCACAGATTCGGGGTTGGACACGTCGGCGTAGTGAGCGGTGACGGTAGGCAATCTTGAAGAACTATCAGCATCTTAGTTAGTCTGCTAGGATATAGTCAACATACTGGTCAGACTCCAGACCCGGATTTTCCTTCTGAAATTGCTCCACGAGCTTTGCGGCCTGGTCCTGCGCTTCCTCTCCTAGAGTAATGTCAGCGATTTCGAGCGATTGTCCTAGTATGCTTAGCACGTACTATTCAAGTCAACAATGGCCAGATCTGATCCTGAAGCTACAATTGCCTGGGACATGGTCAGTCCCAGGCCACGAGCACCACCAGTCACAAGAGTAACCCTGTTCTCGAGCGAAAACTGAGCGAGTGTACGCTTGAAATGCATACCACCACGACCCTGAACAATTGGAGACCGAGGCATATTCTCATCATCGGGATACTCGAACTTGACATTCTCATCGGTACGGGCAAAGCGACCTTCTGTCTCTCCCAATGTGCCCTCGGGAGCTTTGTTGGTCGCTGTTAGGAAGGGGTCTTTCTTGATATCATCGTCTTTGTTCAAACGGAGAGCCGTCGATGAGAGCGAGCGGACGAAGGTATCTAAAGATCGCTGTTCTGCAGCTGCCCGCACAGCGGGCCGTGGCGACCAAGAAAGTGCTTTAGCAGCTTGACGGGCGAGGGTGGATCTGAACATTGTATATGTGAAGTAAAGCAAGCAAGCTTCGAAATTACTATTGAATGGGCATCAGTGGTGCTCAACTGCAGCGAGGCAATGAAGTGATGCCTGAGTGAAGCGTGTACTGTAGGAGGCAAATGCTGGGACATGATATCCGTCTTACCTTCAACACAGAATTATCTGGTCACAAAAGGTGTGGTGGAGCCTACCTTTGGTCCAGGCAAATGAGAAGGAGAGGCTCGAATGGCCAGAATTTCCCTTGTGTCGGCGATGGCAACGTTTCCCCGCGGCGGCAAATCAGGAAAACACGGAGATAGTAACGAAAGAAACGTCAAGAAGAATCCGAAGCAGTACCTTTCGGTAGATGATTCAGCAGGACATCCATGACAAAAATAGAATTGGCTCCGAAGAGGCAGAGCTGCGAGTTGCAGAGACTGGGATCTGCCAAGGATAGCGAGAAGAAACCACTCAGATCAGCTTTGCTGTCAGGAAGTTGTGGTGCAGTGTATTTTGCAGCTCGTGTACTCTGTATTTTTCTCTGACTTGTTTCAATGTGATGTCAGGCGCCGATGATAGCCAGGGCCAGGCCCCAATCGCCATGCAGTGATCGGACGCTGATCTGCTCCCCGACTGGAGCTGCAAGCTTCCTTTGCAGTCCGCGTGACTTGCCCCTACGCCACTGTTATCAATACCCCAGGTATCAGGATACCTTTTTCAAGGTTCTTTGACTTTCCTTCCATTTCTCTACAGGAATTTGTCTCTTATCGGCATGCGCTATAGGCTCGACCCCCCCCATAGACACTGTCTCCTCTCAACACACTCACCGGGAGAGTCCCGAAGCTCCCGGCGCGCATTGGGCACCTGAAGTAGCCACTACGGATGATGCGAGATGTCAAACTCAATTCTTCGGGCCACAAGGCGCTACTCAAGTACCGGCATGCCTTGTATACATTATGTGGGTCTTTAATCTCACCTAACCACATGACCAATATCTCAACTTTCGAGCTCATTGCATTTCTGCTCTGTGGTTTGGATTTTGGTTTGAGTATCCTAAACTTGGAATCAGGAACACTAGCCATATGCTTTACCCCGGTTTTTCGTCCATGGTTAGGACTAATCTTACATTGAAAGTTAGTACCTCACAACAGAACCCTATCCTCTAATACATTCTGGCTGCCTGAATGCTGCTACTTTCAAGCTATAAATCATCTGCATATTTGATACAAAGTACTGCTACTACTCAGCTGAATTGATCGGTCAACTCGCGATGTGTGCACTACCTATTTACTGTATACAAAGTAGTCTATTGTCTTGTTCGGGTCTGAGTGCGGTAACAGTGACGGGTGGGTACGTTGTGGGGACTGACGGGTCGGGGATCGCAGCTAGCTCGATTGAGACCCATCTTTGATGAGAGATTGTACAAATGTGTTGTGTAGAGTCTAGACTTGTGGTTCTCTTCGCTGTATTGAATGCGTGGTGCGGTTGCAAACGAAAGGCTATACAGATTAAGTATGCAAGTAGTCAAATCGCTACACATATCAGATTGTTAACCATAAAGGCCGCTCAAAACATATATTCTGGTTACATGTCCACATAGCATGCTCAGCACCTCCCCGGTCGGGGAGCACTTTGCTGCAATTATGTTATTGGTTCTTGTTCCCATGAGTATCGGAGTAGGTGCTCAGACTACTGTGTACTTCAAACAGCAGGAACTTCATACATTACATCCAAGTCACTGGTGTACATGCCACAAAATTCCCAGATTCTAGTCACCCCAATATGGTCTGAGTTGAACCACGTATCGCTTACTCACCGCCCTCTTCGAATTCAACCAGCGGTGTCCCGCTTTTACATTGATCCTGTAAAGTACCTGTTAGCAATGGCCAGCATTGAAGTATACGCGTTGACAGCTGGAGTGGAGCAATGCCTGTGAGCTGAAGAGAGAACCAAGTCCCTTGGCAGACCGAGCTTGGGCTGGCCCAGCATGGCGAGGCTCAGGTCGACCCAATCTCGGGATGAGGTAGTCATCTTCAGGGATGCTGGCGGTCATGACCGGGAATGGGTAGGGGCCGCGTGACTTACTCCTGCTTTATGTACCACCTTGGAGATGGTGCCCCTCTGTGGGCTGCGAATGACTGTTTCCATCTTCATACTCTCAATCACCACCAGTGGCTGGTCCTTTTCTACCACATCGCCTGCCTCTACCTCCACACGTAGCACCTTGCATGGCATCGGTGCGAGAACGCTGTTCGTGACGTCCTTCATTCCCAACGCCTTCTCCATCCACTTGGCGCGTGGGATTGTCAGGCGGTATTGGGTACCGCGCTGAAAAGCGATGATCGTGTCCTCATCGCGGATCACCGTCGTGTCCAGGCGTGTGTGAGGGAAGAAGGAGGTTACAACTTTCGAAGCTGGATCACGATGGCTTACAACTTGCTCGAATAAACGTCCCCCAACATCGACGTTGAATGTGTCGTCACCCGTCTGTTGCACCCTAACGTCAAATTTGGAGTCGTTCTTTGTTCCCGGTGTTAGTTCTGCAAGCGAGATCTGTCGTGCCTGGTATCCTGGGCCAAAGCCAACGGCAGAGCCTTCAAAGTTGGCTTGCGTTCCACTTCCCGGATTCGAATCGTGGTGAAGACAGGCCAGAGCCACCTGGGCCAACACCTCGGGCTCAATTTTCTCCCGTGTGAACAGCTCTTCGCGATGTTTCTCAATGTAGCCGGTCTCCACATTCCCGCTAATGAAATCAGGACTTCTGCAGACCGTTTTCAGGAACTCGATGTTCGTGATTGGACCCGCCACTTCATACTCCTCTAATGCATTCGCAAGTTTGCGGATCGCCTCTTCGCGAGTGTTGCCCCGCACAATCAATTTTGCGATCATGGGATCATAATGTGCCGAGACATCGTCGCCTGCGACGAATCCGGCGTCTATCCTCACATCATCAGTAGCGGCGGGAGTACGGACATGCAACAAAGTGCCGGAGTCTGGAATGAACCCCTGGTCAGGGTTCTCAGCGTAAATCCTAGCTTCGATAGCATGACCGCGACTGGCCATAAAAGCCTCCACATCTTCCTGGGTTAGGGGAAGTGGGGCGCCTTCCGCGATTTTGAGCTGCCAGTGCACAAGATCCTGACCGGTAACCATTTCGGTGACGGGATGCTCCACCTGGAGTCTAGTGTTCATCTCCATGAAGAAGAACTCGCCAGTATCATTATCAAAGATGAACTCCACGGTACCAGCACCCTCGTAGCCAACCGCCAACGCAGCAGATCGGGCTTTTGCCCAGATATCTTTTCTTGTTGCATCGGGAAGGTGCGGAGCAGGCGACTCCTCAAGGATCTTCTGGTGTCTTCTTTGTATACTACAGTCCCGCTCTCCCAGAGCAACAGCGTTGCCTTGCTTGTCTGCAAAGACCTGCACTTCAATGTGGCGGGGTGTGGTAATGTACTTCTCCACCAGTACATGATCATCCCCGAATGAATTCATAGCCTCCGATTTGGCAGACTGCAGCTGTGCCTGGAAGTCGGCTTTGGTATGAGCGATGCGCATTCCTTTTCCGCCGCCGCCCTTGATTGCCTTGATCAGCACGGGGTACTTGATCTTGTCGGCCTCGGCTTCAAGGAAGTTGACATCCTGGTTGTCGCCATGATAACCGGGTACGCACGGTACTCCAGCAGCAGTCATGATCTTCTTGGATTGACTTATGACTGTCAGCCTATGCTCACAAGTGTACGTTCATCATGTTACCTCTTGTCACCCATGTCTTCGATAGCCTTCCAAGGAGGTCCAATGAAGACCAATCCAGCTTCCGTACATTTCCGCGCAAATGCCGCATTCTCACTCAGCTGAAACGGGATTGGAAAGATTAGTATCTTCGCAGCTTGTGTGTAACGACAGCACTCACGAAGCCGTAACCGGGGTGTATCCCTTGGCAGCCTTCCTTCTTGGCAATCTCAATAATTCGATCTCCATCGAGGTAAGCGGAGACGGATCCTAAGTTAAAGGCAAATGGCGAGCTCAGCGCATGTTGAGCCTTGCTATCAGGATCGGTGTAGAGCGTCGTTACTCGGATTCCGTGTTGAGCAGCGGTCCGTCCAACGCGACTGCAACAGATCACTCCATCTTAGTACTGACAATCAACAAAACTACCAGAAATCTTCACTCAGGGCTCAGACGCACAGCGCAATTTCTCCTCGATTCGCGATTAAAATAGAGTCCAGTGATTTCTCGGCCTTGGGCGTCGTGGTGGACACAGTGGAGGCCGCTCTTCTGAACCTTCGAACTACCGGCGGCCCCAGGCGGGACGAAGTGCGGAGAAGAGAGGAGAGCGGCATTGTAAGAGAGGCGGCTGATCAGTTGAGTGCCACGAAAGATGATCCAACACCACAGGGAAAGGGCACGTTCATAAAGCAGCTAGCATATCCAAAAGTACGAGTGACATGGATTTGGAATGACACCAAGCTCCCCCAGCCGAGCTTCTTGTACGGCGCTGCAACGCACCCCTTCAGCCGACGCAAAGCGCAGCTGCGGGGAAGCAGCGGGCACGTGACGGGTGAGATCCACCCGCCGGTTTTTTCAAGATTCCAGCTAGCCAGACCATTGCATCACGTCCTGCGCCGTGCCTGAGGAGTGGCTTTTAATCTGCGCTTCGAGTTTATCTACCCTTAATTCTGTTGAAGTGGTCGCCTGTTGCAGCGCTTTCCATTGGATTTTGTCTTGAACTCTCTCTTCTGTTTGCTGTGTTGTGCGATCGTTTACTTTCCTATTCATTCGCTATCGGCCACATCCCCGAATTGGCTTACATTTTCACCACCCTCACCACATTAATACTTTCTTACATCGGCAACCATGTCTGATGACGAAGACTTCTATGATGAATATGACGAAGACATCTTCTGGGTAGAAGAACCCGATCCAACTGTCGCTGTACGTCTCCACCCCCTTTTCTCTTCAACCTCTTCTACCTCTGTCGCACCCCAATCCCTTCAGATAACCCAAAATTAACACAGCAATATACTATAGGACGATCTCGCGGCGACAGCAACCGCAACAAATGACTTGATCTTCTATGACGATCCGGCCCTCGAAGCCGAAGAATTCTTCAGCGACTGGGACGATCTTTCCGACGATTACTACGACCAAGACCCGACCGCAGTCCGACGTCAACGTGCCCTCAACGCCCTTCTAGCCCAAAAGACCCTCTCCGCAGGTATTCCGCCCACGAAACGCAGTTGGAAGCACCCCTCCAAGGGTCTGTTCGATATCACAGCATTTCAGGGTGTGGTGTGGAAAAGCCCCGCTGACGATCTGAAAATTGCGCTGCATGAGCCAGGAGAGGGGGAGAAGGTCGCGTTGTTAAAGAATTGGCGGGAGGTATTCCGCAATTCGAACCCCGCGATTGGAAGAGCCAGGGTTAGAAAAGACGTCGCGGGACGGAGAGGAACTGGTGCACCGGAAGTGGTGGATTTGTATGGTGCCGAGGATCTAGAAGCAGACGAGGGCGAGGATGCAGATATTGAGGATGGAGTGGAGGTGGATATTTCAAGCGGAAATGGCAATGGTACGCTGGAAGACGTGCCTGCTGCTGGCGGTGACACGGACATGGTTGAGACTGGAACTAAGGAAGGTACTCAGGACCTTCCCGATGGTATAAAGCCGTCTGACTCTCTTGAGGTGCCCAAGTCGAAACCAAACGGTGTCGCTGCTGCATCGGCAGACAAGCCAGCAACAAGAGGCCGCAAGCGCAAGGCTGAAGAAGAAAGCGAACCTGTCCCTGAAGCAACCAGTAAGACGAGATCGAAACGCGTCGCAACCCAGAAAGTCGGCGAGGCCAAAGCCCCTAATCCCGCGCCATCAGGTCCGGTGCGGAGATCGGCCAGAAACAAGAAGTAATTGATTTCACTGTGTATAGAAATGAGTACATGAGAACACGAACATACAACTTGTTACATCCTTGTCATCTAACCCGTAGCCGGTCAATCAGATAGATCAGGTAGGTATCGCTGGTATATGTAGCACGGAATCTATGCGTATTCCCGATTGAACGCACGCCCAATCACCATGCGTCTAATCTCACTCGTCCCAGCCCCAATCTCATACAGCTTCGCATCGCGTAGTAACCGTCCCGCAGGAATCTCATTGATGTACCCATTCCCACCCATCAGCTGGATCGCATCCAGCGCACACTCCGTCGCCCGTTCCGCTGCATAGAGGATCGCGCCGGCACAATCCTGCGTCCGGATCAAAGCCCCAGATCCTTCCGCAGCCGAATTATCAATCTGTCGGGCCGTGGCGTACGTGTAGGCACGGGATGCCGCAAGCTTGGTGTACATGTCTGCCAGCTTACCCTGGATCAGCTGGTTGTGGGCGATGGGCATACCGAATTGCTTGCGGACGTGGGTGTAAGGGAGGACGAGGTCGAGAGCAGCTTGCATGATACTGGTATATGTTAGTAATTCGTGTGGACGACGTAGGGATGGCAAGGAGAATTGGAGAACGTACCCCAACGGACCAGCGCTAAGTACAAGACGCTCCAGATCCAAGCCCTCCATTAGGACCTTGACGCCGCGGTTGACTTCTCCGAGAACATTCTCCTTGGGTACGAAGACATCTTCGAAGACAAGCTCGCCGGTGTTGGAACCGCGCATGCCTAATTTGTCTAGTTTGCGGGCGCAGGAGAATCCCTTGAATGTCTTCTCCACTACAAAGGCTGTGATGCCCTTGGAGGCTTTCTCGGGTTCGGTCTTTGCGTAGACGACGATGAAGTCTGCGTCGGGGCCCTGATGGTTGAGAGGTATGCCCAGATTAGGTCTGGTGCTTCGTTTGGAAGGGAGGAGGCAATTGCAAACTCACGTTGGTAATCCACATCTTGGTACCGTTCAATAGGAATCCACCATCAACGGCCTTGGCTGTTGTCTTCATGCTAACCACGTCTGATCCTGCAGAGTGCTCAGACATTGCTAGGGCGCCGACCTTTTCGCCTGATAGGAGACCAGGAAGGAATCGCTCCTTTTGCTCGGGGGTTCCATTGAGGGAGAGCTGGTTGACACAAAGCTGGGAGTGTGCGGCGTAGGAGAGGGCAATGCTTCCTGTTTAAGAAAGCAGGTTAGTTTACACTTGGCTAGCCACTCAATGGGATCCATACCAGATGCGCGACTGATCTCCTCCATGACGACGCAATGAGCCTGGTATCCCATCCCTAGCCCACCGTACTCTTCGTTGGCTGTAATACCAAGGAACCTGATGGAATCAGAACTGAGATCTTTAGTTTACATATGATATGAATACTCACCCAGCTTCGCCCAGCTTCTTCCACATCTCTGCAGGAAACTCATTCTGGGCGTCGGTCTGCGCGGCAACTTCTTCGGGAATTTCGCGCCCTTGATTCGCAAACGGGAGTCAGTATATGCCGAGCACATTATTTGGCAGGACAATCTACATACTTGTAAACTCCTGTACACGCTCACGAAGCTCTAACAGGTCTTCTTCTGTGGGGGGGACGAAGTCCTTGGGGTGTTTCATCACTAAAGTGCGTAGTGCGGGGGGCTGGATGAGGGGTTTCCTGCACCGAGCCAGAATCCGAGAGGACTGGCGGGCGAAGAAGGGGAATTTCTGGAATGTAGCCATGGCGCTGAACACACACAGTGGGAGGCAATTGGTAAAGCACTTCAGCGATGAATGGCACAAATTGAGAGTAAGAAGAAGAGAGGTTGGCAGCTAGGACGGGCGGAATTATGCATCCTCGGATGACGGCGTGCATACTAATTGATAAACACGGGGATGAGCACGGTTACCCGCGGCAATCATCGCCGCCCTTCTCCGCACTTCTCAAGGCAGGGAAAGTCACCTGCAGCTTGCCTGCTTCGGCCATTTCGGCGTCTGCAATCGTCTTCCTCCACTGCCGACTACAATAATACCTCGTGTACTTTCTTCGGCTTGCGCCGGCCATGGTGTAGTCTGCATATAAGTCATATTCTTAAATACGTTCTTGTCTACACTCCCGAGTATCCCCAGATCACCAGCTCCAACATCCCCGCAATGCGTGCTCCGTCTCCGCTCCTGCGGAGCTTGCGATCCAAACAACCCGCCCTTCCCTCCCGCTGTCTACCCGTGCGACAACCCTCGACGAGAACGCCTTTCCTTGCATTCTCTAGATCCGTTGCCAGCTATACGCATCCTCATCATGCATCCGCCATATCGGCTCTTCCCACAGCAGTGGACACGTCATCCTCAGATTTCAAGGAGAATGCCCAGCAAATGCAGGAGCTCCTCGACCGGATGGCCAGTCTCCACAGCACAATTTCCCAAGGAGGGCCGCAGAAAGCCAAGGACAAACACATCGCAAGAGGGAAAATGCTCCCTCGCGACAGAGTTACCGCGCTCATTGATCCAGGCACCTCGTTCCTGGAGCTCTCTCCACTCGCCGGCCATGAAGTCTACTCGGACGACGTCCCGGCAGGTGGCATCATAACAGGAATTGGAACGGTCGAAGGTGTCACCTGTATGATTGTTGCTAATGACAGCACGGTCAAGGGAGGCACATATTACCCCATTACGGTCAAGAAGCACCTCCGCGCGCAAGCAATTGCTCAAGAAAACAAGCTTCCCTGCCTCTACCTCGTGGACTCTGGCGGTGCAAATCTTCCCCACCAAGCAGATGTCTTTCCAGACAAGGAACACTTCGGCCGTATCTTCTTCAACCAGGCCCGCATGAGCTCCCTGGGCATTCCACAAATCTCCGTCGTCATGGGTCCCTGCACAGCTGGTGGAGCCTACGTCCCGGCTATGAGCGACGAGACAATCATTGTCGAGAACCAGGGTACTATCTTTTTGGCCGGCCCTCCTCTCGTCAAAGCTGCTACAGGCGAGGAAGTCTCCGCAGAGGACCTTGGCGGCGGTCAACTCCATAGCACAATCTCAGGTGTAACAGACTATCTTGCCGTTGACGACGCGCATGCTATTGTTCTCGCCCGGAGGTCTATTTCCAACCTCAACTACCCCAAAACAACTATTCCTCTCAAGGACATTCCTAGTGATGCCATCAGAGAGCCGCTGTATGACCCAACGGAGCTCAACGGCATCGTGGGCACCAACCTTCGGCGTCAAATTCCTGTCCACGAAGTCATCGCCCGTATCGTCGATGGCAGTGAGTTTGCCGAATTCAAACGGGACTACGGTACGACGCTTGTCACCGGATTTGCTCGTATTTTCGGGCATCAAGTCGGTATTGTCGCCAACAATGGTATCCTGTTCTCCGAATCCTCCCTGAAGGGAGCGCACTTCATCGAGCTCTGCGCGCAACGCAAAATACCTCTGGTCTTCCTCCAGAATATTTCCGGCTTCATGGTCGGCGCAGATGCTGAAAAGGGCGGCATTGCAAAAAATGGTGCAAAGCTCGTTACGGCTGTAGCCTGCGCAGACGTCCCTAAATTTACAGTCGTATTTGGTTCCAGCGCTGGCGCGGGCAACTATGGAATGTGGTAAGTCTTCGATTAGGGATTATGTTCCTCGTCCTGTTCTGTACTCACGAAATTTGCAGTGGTCGTGCTTATTCCCCGCGTCTTTTGTTCATGTGGCCCAATGCCAAGATTGGTGTCATGGGCTCGGAACAACTCTCAGCTGTCATGGAAGCTGTAGGGCGGACAGCTGATCCGGACCTCAAGGCACGGATTGATCGTGAGTCAGAGGCAGTCTTCTCCTCTGCACGACTGTGGGATGACGGCGTCATTCCTCCCGCACAGACGAGACGCTTCCTTGGTCTGGGGCTGGCAGCTGCTGTGGGTGGAAAGGTAGATGATGTGCAGACCCGTTTTGGGGTGTTCCGGATGTGAGGTGCTTTGGTTGGAATGAAACAGGATATGATAGTGGCATAAGCGCATCATAATTCAGTGATTTGCTCCGGCCCTAAAAACAACTAACAGATCTGTTATCCCTCACAATGTAACACTTTATCATAAAAGAGTGGCGTTCGATAAGCTATGTGTGCCATACGAGCTTCTTTCATTTACGGAAACACATTTGAAATTGAAGTGCTAGTAAGGTAACTTGGACAGTAATCAACTGGAATGTGATCTATAGAGATGATTTCATCTCCGAGCGTTGGTTTGCCATGCAGGCATTACGGTGATCCGTGCATACCACTAGCAGCCCATTGCCAATCAAATGATCATCAGGCCAGATATTGATTTTACAACGGAAGTGATTAGTCGCTGAAGATGTAGATCATGTGGTTTAGTGACGCCTCAGCACTTAGGCCTCACCGCAGTCACAACATATCCTCATCAATTGATTGAACAAACTTGAATCCCCGTGTTCGACAGATTCGTATTTGTCCATTGCTACCCACGGTGCCAGTGGCCGTCAATTTGGTGCTTGCCAATAACCTCTCAGATTTCAATGACATGGCAAAGTACACAACAGACCAGCAGGTTTTCACATCCATTCATCCGGCTCCATGACGATCAGAAGAAGCAAGCTAACCGATAAGGAATCTCACTAGGAGACCCGCTGTACGGTTTGCCAACAGTTATTGGTGCACCTGACATGCCCATACTCAGGACCTGATATACGCCGTACTCTTCATCCTATGTCTACAACGGTGAATATAGGATTCAGCTAGCAGCTCGGGCAAGAGCTCTTTCAGCCAATACAATCCTGCTGTTTCAGCTTAGTTCTTACTACGTGGTCCGAGCAACTCATTATGTCCTTGCTCATGCCTATGATGTTACCGGTGTGAACGCAATGGGGGGCTAGAAACTCACAGCCACTTCATACCCACTTACAACTGCTTCAACACATACTGAAGCAAATAGGCAGCAGCGGGAAATAATTATAAAAGGGGGCATTAGTCTATTGCATCTCAGGTCTCCAGTCCTACATCTTCATCCCAGCACAGCTTCGGTTTGCTTTCATAACTGATATCATTCGCACCATGGCATCCTACCCAGAGAATGTTGGCATCAAGGCCATGGAAATCCATGTCCCAGCCCAGGTACTTCAACCCTTTATCGTCTAAGAGCCTGTCTGATTACCTGAATTAAACAGTGTCTGGATCAGACCCTCTTCGAGCAATACCAAGGTGTCTCCGCCGGCAAGTACACCATTGGACTAGGCCTCCAGTGCATGAATTACTGCACCGACAGAGAAGGTATACTCCATATGGGCACTATCCCGTAATTTCAAGTACTAAGAGTCCTAATTAATCAACTGTTCAGATGTCTGCTCTCTAGCCTTAACAGCCGTGTCCTCCCTCCTCAAAAAATACAGCATTGATCCCAACTCCATCGGACGTCTCGAAGTAGGCACGGAATCCCTAATCGACAAGGCCAAGTCCATCAAGTCCGTCCTTACAACCCTGTTCGAGCCCTCCGGCAACACGAGCATTGAAGGCATTGACACTATTCACGCCTGCTACGGCGGGACCAACGCCCTCTTCAATGCCATAAACTGGGTCGAGTCACGGTCCTGGGACGGCCGGGACGCCATCGTCGTGGCATCTGACATTGCCCTTTATAAGGAGTCTTCCTCCCGTCCTACAGGTGGCGCAGGCTGCGTTGCCATGCTCGTGGGTCCCAACGCACTGCTCTCCCTGGATCACAGCGTCAGAGGTGTCTACATGACACACACATACGACTTCTACAAGCCAGACCTAAGAGCCGAGTTTCCTCTCGTTAACGGCCATGAATCGATCACTTGCTACATACGTGCCGTGGATGGATGTCACAAAGACCTCCTCCGTCGCAGAAGCATGAACAATAAGAACGTGGAAAATGTCCTCGACCTCTTCGACTACATGGCCTTCCATACCCCAAACTGCAAGCTAGTGAGCAAGTCCTATGGTCGACTCAAATACAACGATCTTCAACATCAATCGAGCTCGAAACCAGACACAGACCTGACCGACATCCCGCCTGAGCTCCGCACCCTGACCTACGAAGAATCCCTCAAAGACAAGAACCTAGAGAAAGCGCTCGTAGCTCTAACCAAGAACCAGTTCAAGGAGCGCGTTGAACCATGCATCACTGCCCCATCCTTGTGTGGAAACATGTATACAGGCAGTCTCTATTGCTCACTTATCAGCCTGATCAGTAATCTCGATCTTGCTTCTGCGCAGGGGAAGACTATTGGCATGTTCAGTGTAAGTCAACCCTTTCCCCAGACTTCACTATAAATCTTTCGGTTCTAACGAATGTTATGAATAAAGTACGGCAGCGGTCTAGCCAGCACCCTCTTCGCCTTGAAAGTAACAGGCGATTTAGCCCCCATGGTTGAGAAAATCGATCTCATGAATCGTCTAAAGCAGAGACATGTCGCTACCCCGGAGGAATATGAAGAGGTAAGTTAACAGACTCATACAACGTTTCCAGTTGTTGCCCTATACTAATACCTTGTATAACCAGGCCTGCGCACTTCGACTAAAAGCCTACGGAAGCAACAACTACACCCCATCTGGCGACATAGCTTCCCTGGCACCGGGAACATACTACTTGGAAAGGATCGATGAGGTGTATCGGCGGACTTATGCTATTAAATCTTGATTCCGAGATCTCCGGGCTTACTAGTGTGAGGTAGTGATGATTTGTTGTTCAATTTGAAGTTCTTAATGTCCTTTCTCATTTTATATGACCTCTTCAGGTAAGGGCATAGTTCGATCAATGGAAATAAATTGCTTCTACTTAATCAAAATACTGCCTGATACAGGTAATATACTTACTACACGTACTAAATAATGTAACCACACGGTAGTAGAATTCCTGGGATGTCGAAGATACTAGTAAGTAGGAAAGCCGGAAGTACTACTACTCAATATAAAGACGGCATGTGATTAGCATCATGCGGCAGATGAGTTCCCTGGGTCTCTTCTTCTTCTTCTTCTTCTTCTTCTTCTTCTTCTTCTTCTTCTTCTTCTTCTTCTTCTTCTTCTTCTTCTTCGTCACTCTCTTCGAAATCTACCTCCCGTCGCATAGGAGCAGACGTAGTACCAAAGGAAGCTATTGAAGATAGTACATCTAATAGGACGGTAGTTGATCTGATATAGATGCGGCCAATACTGACATAAATATTCAAACTCCTCAAGCCACAGCATCAGACTAGAAACAATACCACGAATCTTATTCCCAGACAAGCCATACGACCGGACAGGTCATCATCATCATCATCAACAACAGCTCAAAAACATCCGAGCGCCATCACCATCAGTAACCATACAGTATCATCACTATGGAGTTTTCCTCCTGATATTAATCATACCAGAGCTGCTAGGCGCATTGGACGAGAGCCTAAGGCTTCCTTCAAGGCCTGGTTCGAACGCACTGACGACACGACACCATGGGTTACTAATACTCAAATCAGTTGACTTATTTGGTCCAGTGAGTAAGGTAGGTAGCTAGATAGCTAGCTATTCTACAACGGAGCAGAGGCGAGCGAGCGAGCGAGCCAAGTTCTTCTACTACATGGTCGCAGTAACATCGTATCAGACGTCCGGCTTTTATATCCCTCGTGTTTAATGCTGTAGTATGCAGGGATAACATGACCTATAATGAATGATGATACTACCATTCTTCAGCCCCGGAAACGAACTCTGACTCTGGCTCTATGTCTTCGCTTATATAACTGTTATTGATTTTCCTTGAACATATAGTGTAAATTGATGTAGTAGATACATTCTATCCGGGGACATATTTTCTTCTATACTACTGAGTGGTTCATTTCTTTCACCACCCCCTCTAAATGAAACAATACAGCTTACAAGCTGTCCAAGAGTCCATTAATAACACAAAGAAACATAGAAGAAATCAACATATATCTATTTTGAAAACCAATTGGGGTCAGTCATCTCATCTCTCTTCCTATCGCTGTTGAGCAATCTATCCAATTCTGCTTCTGCTTCTGCTTCTGCTTCTGCTTCTTTTCTCTCGCAATCAACATCATGAAAGCAAGAAAGATACAAAGAAAGAAAGTCTCGCTGTTTGCATTTGCACAAGAGAAGCATCCAAAGTGGTAGAAGAATAAAAGAGATCAAGAAATTTACACTTTTCCATTCCTCCGGCGTAAAAGTCACAAATGTAGTAATGTAGGACATAGCAATAGGAGAAGATAAGTATAAGAAAACAAAAATATTCGAGGCTATAAGTCACATATATCTATCGTGGGAGCACGTGGACAGGCGTATGATGAAACATGGCATAGGATAAAGTCAGGTAAGGGGTGGGTGAATAAGTAGTAGTAGTAAGTAGTAATAGTAGTAGGTGTTTCGACATTAGACAGGCTTTGTAGACGGGGTATGTGCAGTGAGCAGTGGGTAAGTCATGTGCGTAATGGTGAGCGATATAAGATAGTAAGTGGTCAGGGGGCTAGCCCATGCGCTTTCTCTCGTTTATTTGGTGGTACGTTCGTCGTGTCGGGGAAAGGTCGCGAGTAGGACTAATTATAGGATCACGCAGGGTCCCTTACGCCGGGTCTGGCGCTTTTTGTCCTTTCGACGGTCCTGCCGATTGCCACCTTCCCGTTTGCGATCCGAGTCGGAGCCCTTGGAGTTTCCTTGCAAGTCCTTTCGGATGATCTGTCGGCAGAGGTCAATGAAGACTTCGTTAACGTTGGCTCGTCGACGGGCCGACGTTTCGTAGTAAGGAGCGTTTCCCCAGGTTTGGGAGAGGGCGAAGGCGCGCGCGCGTGGCACGGCGCGGTCCTCTTCCAGGTCGGATTTGTTGCCCACAATGACGATGGGAACTTTCTCATCCTCCTTGATGCGGATTATTTGTTCGCGGAGCTCGGACAACTCGTTCAGCGAGGACATGCTTGTAATCGAGAATACGAGCAGAAACCCTTGGCCTTGTTTCATGTACAACTCTCTGGAATGCGATCCAACGTCAGCAGGGGGCCCGAAATGGCAACGGTTGGTAACGTCCCGTATAAGTGGGCGGGGGGGTAGGGGATCCAGGGTGGGCGCATTGTTTACCTCATGGCCGCTAAGAAGGTGTTAGTATTAGAGAAATTGAATGCGACCGTGTCCACGGAGACTTACTGAACTGTTCTGTTCCTGCAGTGTCCAGTCTGGATACAACAGTCAGCTATCTCCATTACCCGTAGTGATGTAACTGCGCTATGGAATAAATGCGCTGCGCACAACACATACATTTCCAGAATACATTGCCGGCCCTAGAAATGTCAGTGACTATCTCCAGACAAGGACGAAGCCAAACTCACATCCACGTCGATCTGCTTCCGGTATGAATCCTCGATTGTCGGGTCATAACTCTCAATCCAGACATTTTGCACGAATTGAGCTACCCAGCATCAGCGACCATGACAGAGAACCCGACAAGTATATGCGACCAGGAGCATACCAGTAAGACAGCTCTTTCCCACACCTCCTATTGCGCCGACAACGACCGATGGTCAGTGGTGATCCTTTCTCATAGTCTGTCACAGAAGTATGTACCCACCAGCACCTAAAACGACGATATGGTATTCCCGTCTATGATAAAGCCAGTATGTTAGCGACTGCGGCGACCTCCGATCGGTTGTTTGTAGTGGAATAGAAAGTCCGGGGCGGAGCTTACTGGGGCCGCATTGGAACGGTAGCCGCGTATTCGGCGATTGAAAGAGTATGATTCGATGCGAAAATGAAAGAGTCGACTCCGATAGGCTTCCGGTAATTCTAAGCCAACAATTATATTGTCTGATCCTGGGGCGGAATCAGTGGTCGAAGCTGGAACGTAGACTAAACCCGATCCGAATGCTGCGACAGATGAGGGCTGAGTCTCGGTGAGGGTATCGAGTGGACGGTGGATTCAGGTTCAATGCGCGCCGATAATTTGAACTGAATTAAGCAGATTGGGGAATGGGGGGGTGGGAGGAGGGAAGGAGGTGGACTGGACTCCCTTTGAGGGGGGTGGGCGGGGAGGAAGTGCTGGGAGAGCAAGGGCAGCAACACGCGATCCGTTACATCGGTCTCAATGCCAATCAATTCCCGACCAATTCCCCGGGAGCTGGCAGAATGGAAGCGCCAGAAGAAGGGACGGTCTGAAGCAAGGCCGCGGGAGTGGAGGTGGAGAGCAGAGGAGAGGAGGGAAGGTAGGGAAGGATAGCTGCTGTTGAACAGATCGGTCGGTGACTTTCGGGGGTAGAGAAAAGACACTAGTAGTTTACTAAAGGAAGAGAGAGAGGATGAGTGAGTGAGTGAGTTGAGTGAGAGCCAGACAAGCAGAGCAGAGCAGAGCAGTAGCAGTAGCAGAGGAGCAGTAGGCAGAGGCTAAGTCAGCGAACACGGACTGGTTCGGTTTGTGGGGAGGACAGGAAAAGGATCGGTAAGTTCCATTGAAGAAGAGCGCAACAGAGAAGAACGTCGAATTTGGCTTACCGACAAAGCACAGCAGATGACGATATGATGCAATAACGGCCTAACGGAGAGACGATCGAATCAATTGCTGTTTCTGAAATATTTTCTTTTCTCGGTTTCGTCTTTTTCCTAATCCCTGAAGACCCCCGTTGAAGAACTGCACGAGAGGGAAAAGCAAAAAAAAAGTCAAAAAAAAAGTAAAGGCACGGCAGGGACTCTCTTCCCAAATTGCGGCGGTGAGCCTCGAATCGAACGGCGATTTGTTGTGCGGCCGACTCTGGATTAAACCTTAAGCCCCTAGTACAGTCGAGGTTAGTTAGCAGCTTGATGGCTTGGGTCCCGATGATCCAGAACGAAAAGAAACAAGTAGATAGTAGAGCAAGAGCAAGGTGCTGTGGTGTTATAAGCTAGAGAGGAAAGTAGTTGACCTCCATCTTGACGGGCATCACTTTCGAGGGCAGAGAATGAGAAAGAGAAAAGAGAGATAGATAGAAGGGAGGGGGGCAGAAAGAGAAACAACAACACCATCATTCGATTTCTCGAGTCTGAGATCAGATCGTATCAGCCTCTCTCTCCCTCCTTCTTTCTCTCCCTCTCTCATTCTCAATTCTCTTTCCATCAATTCCCTGCTCCTTCGCCCCCCCTCCGTCCTTCTACCTCCGAATCGGCAGGAAACCGTAGAGGGTAGCAACTGATCACAGCGGATGGGGGCAGAAAGCCCAGCGCATCCATCCATCCATCCATCCTCCCTCAAGAAGGGGGCGGGCGCGGCATGGCTTGGCCAATAATTGAATCTCGCTCCCTCCCTTATCCCCTGATCCGGTGGATTATTCTTGTTCTTCTTCTTCTCATACAGTAGTCATCTCTCTTTGTCGCCCCCGAGATCTGCAGCCCTGATGAGCTCAGCAGAGCCTCGCAGATGAGAAGAATGTGGCATGTTTGAAGGAGTGGGAAGAGAGGGAGGTGTGTGGATTGATAGAATTGGAAGAGTGGGTGTGGGTTAGAGGAAAGGATGATTTATTGATTGAGTGATGGAGAATGATGGGGATGACAGGATGGATGATGGAAGCTGAAACTGGATTATTCCCTCTTACCTTACCTTGAATTCTTCAGCGCCAACACACACTCTTACCCTCACACTCAGCTTCACATGCACTCAGCCGGGCTCCAATTGCTACTAGATACCTAGCAATGTCTCAGAAACAGGGAACCGGGGGAATTCATCAAGGCTAGTTAACCGCTGCAAGGACGAGAAAGAAAAAATGAAATAAAGCAGATAGATAGTAGATAGACGCCGGACAGGCAGGACAGGCCATGGCGACTACTGATCAATAAATATTAACTGCGTGGATGTGCTACTATCTAACTAGAAACTAGCAATAGTACTACAGAGTACACCATCTCTCTCTCTCTGTTGTGAGTCTCTGTATCTACAAGGAGAGACCTCATGAACATCTCACAAAAGTCCCAAAACCCACATCCGTCTTGCCCCGAGGACAAGCATAATGATCGATCTTCTTCTTCCCCTCTCATGGCAATAATATCTCTCTCTCCATCATCATCATTATCACAAAAACAAACTCTCCCCCTTCCCATACGATGCCACCATACGATGCCATGCAGGTTATTCATCTAAGCCCCAAAAATTACCTGTCAGCAGCAGACCCAAGCCAATAACCAGACATCCCCTTCCTAAAAGTCAAAAAGGAAAAGAAGGAGAAGAAGGACAAGAAAAAAAAAAAACAAAAGGACATCGGGATGTGCCCGATTCCAGGAACCGGAAGCAGATTCCGACGCCAACTCCAGGGACGGAATCACCCCCGAAACTAAGCGGGAGGCACCATCGCTGCTCATCAGCACTAGAACTTAGGATCACTTGGTAGTTGGTAGACTCGATTGTTAAGTCCTGAAAGATAAAAAGTACGGACCACCGCACCGGACTTCCGGTCCCCAACTTCCGGAAGACAGGCTGTCTGTGTGCCTATCATTTAATTTATTATTATATTCTGTAATCTATATTGGACCGATGTGCACGCGCATTGATGGTGCGCTAGGGCAATCAGACCATCCCCCATCTCAAACCACCTGACCGGGGAGGGAGGGGGGGAAGATGGTACTGGTACTGGTACTTGGTGGTTGTATCAGCATGATTGAAAGCCAAGCTGATGTGTCACATTGGGATAATTATTTTCTTGGGGGGTCGAGCTGCACAAACATTGGTTTGGGTCGTGCTTGGTTGCTGGAAGCGCAGATGTGATGGGGGACGCGTTGGTCTATGCATCACATGTGGATGTGAGGCGTCGGGGACGGGAAGAGCAAGACGAGACCCGACACTGGGACCATCTCCCTGCATATGGATCTGAAGAAATGCGCTGCTGCTTGATACATATGACGTATGTCACTGAAGGGGTCGGGAGCCGATCTTTCATGGATCTATCTAGGCAACGAAGTAGTATTGAAGTACCCATGAAGGTCATTGGAGGTCTGCCAACTTCGAGGCATCCGCACTGCGTTGCTTTGCTTTGTGTTTGTGAGGTGTTTGGCGGTGTTAAGGTTATATTAGACGGTGATATAGTGTGTGTGCTGTACAGAAAAACAATGAAGGCTAAACAAACATCTTTATAGGCAAACAATTATACAAAGTAAGGCGAACAATGATCTTTGTCTCTCGTATCGCGATCTGCTGAGACAGTCAGATCCGCGAGTCGAAACACGCAAGCTGTCAAACTTGGCGATGGTGGGTATGCATCTCCCTCTAGATTATGCGTGTCTTCATTGGTGCAGACCCTCGTACTTCATGTTGGTACATATGTGCCTGCCGCACCATTAACCTTCTCCATTAATGTCCCTTTCTGATTCTCGGGACTGTACCGCTCCAGCGCTTCGAAGACATGGCTGAATACCAATTGGTCCACATCACGCGCCCACAAGAAGTCTAAATGCTCATACTGCGGGATTTCCTTCGCCACGGTCCCGCGGGGAAGCTCGGACAACATCACGTTGATATCAACGAGACTATCGCTACCGCCATACAACAGGACAATAGGCGTCTTGATGTTCTTAGTCGGGTACTTGACCGGCTTGTAAAATCGCTCACTCGCAACAATACTGAGCGGGGCATGGATTTCGTCATCGTAGAACTGGAAATTCCGGTGTCGAATAATCTGGAACCAATGGACGACCGACTTGGTGCTAGTGAAGGAAAACAGATGCAGGTACCCTGCCAGCTTCTGCCAGCGGCTGATGTTCTTGCACCTCCAATTGAACAGGCCGCGAAGTGACGTGTCAATGATCCGAACAAAGATAGGTGGGTAGAGAATCGTCTGCCACATCGTCGTCGAGCTAAGGATGCTGCGTCTGCCAAACAGCAGAAACAGGAAGTTCGGCGAAGCTTTCATGAGCGAATCTACGAGATGATTGGGGAGGCCTGTTGGGGCCATTGCCGGCGCCAGAGCCACAAAGACATCGATCTTCTGGTTCAACAGAGGATGAATGGACAACGTCGCAAATGCCTGCGCCGTTCCCTGCGAGAATCCCACGTATGACAGGGAGGGCTGCCCTGTCACTTCCAAAATATACTTGATGCTGTCTGGGATATCATGGAACGAGAACTGATCGATCGAAAAGTCCCAGAACTCGTTCGACAGGGGAGAATGTTTGACGGACTTCTTCGAGTACTTGTTTCCTCTGTTATTCCCCAACCACACGTCATAGCCCCTTTCGACCAATTGAAACGGAAGACATCGCTGCTCCTCCGAAAGACAGACCCAGACTTCACTGCACATCATGAGACCATGGTGGAGATAGACGACTTTCTTCCTGATGCTCCCTTCACCCTGGTTGACTTTCCTTCCCTCCTCGCCCTTCCGATAGGGCAGTCTGTGCAGACCAAGCAGATAGCCATCCCCTGTCTGGACAATATGTTCCTCTGCTTCATATCCAAACAGCGCGCATATATCCGTGAAGTCCGACGCCAGAGCAACCGACGCAGCAACCTTCTCTTCCTTGCCGCGTTTGGCCGGGTCATCTGGAGGAATAAAAGCGTTGAAGATATTCTTGGATCGATCGTAACAGAACCTAATGATAGATTCAGCTGCGCCAGTTAGCCCTTACCCCTTTACACCACCACCCCAAGAAATGAACACACTACTTACGCAGACAAAACGTGATAATATGTATAACCCATTCCAGCAACACCAGAATCAACGACCCAAACAGAGCCAAATATTCGAACCAAAACAGCCGTCCAATGACCGGAACGCGCGCCATGACGATAAGCCCAAACCTCCTATTATCATAAAAGGGATGGACAGTCTGCAAATCAATCACGTAGATTATTATCACCGGTAGTAGTGGTAGTAGTAATAAACCATAATGCGCCGAAGCAATTCTTCCATAAACTCAGACCGCATGACTATGGGAAGAAGAAAGATAGGATAAATCAAGCGGAACGAGGCAAGCAACCTAAGTCAGGTTCCACAGGCCCCCAGACGTCATGGGGGCCCCTTCTTCTTCTTCATGTGATGGCTTACCTAATCCGGGGCAACGCCCGTTTGGTTTGAGTTTGTTTTCCGATTTCAGCAAATTATCTCCAGATTGGCCGTCGTCGCCGCCGCCGCAGACCGGTGTTGTTCCTAACTTGTTATTATTTGGCTGAGCAATTCGGGCCTTGCCTATATTGTTCGCCCAAAATGCCGAGTTCCTGCCAAGAGATCAGTATGTTGGATTCTTTTTTTTATCCTTTGCCAGATTCCGCGAATTGCGGCTTGGATGTTCGGAAACGTATCCACGACCGGATATTACTACCACATTGTCGTCCCTCCTCCTCCCAACTTCAGCTATATTTCCCGGTACACAGACACCCTCTAACCATTCTTTTCATAATAAATAGGAAACGCTCTGGCGCAATGTCTCCAAGAATCAGACTGCATCATGGTGCAACGGCGCTCGCCCCGCGAATGTCTGAGTGAGCCGTACGTTGACGAACTTCCTATGCGATGCCAGCAATTGCGGAAGGGATTCAGCGAGTGCAAGTGAGTCATTACCAAATGGCATCCTCAAAGCTTTCCCTACAGTCAGTTGACAATATGCCTCATTTTCAGGCGCGGCCTAATCGATATGCGCAAGCGGTTCCGCGGAAACCAGCCTATCTCGGTATCAACGACGGAAGGCGGCGGCTCCAGCACGTCCCAACAACTATATGCAGGCAAGCCGGCGTTTGAGACGGTCAAGGAGATTAGTGGTGATGAGGTGCAGATGGATCCGGAGAAGACTCGTGGTCTGTGAGGGGGAGGGGGTTTAGTTATATTCTGGTGTTGTGTGGGTGACACAGACTGGTTTTCCCTTGCGCGCTGTAACATCACGTTCTCTGTGGTTTTGTTGTATTCGCTGGCATTTGGCTTGGAGTTTGGTTGATTGACTGTTGGGACTACTTCGCTCATGTGCCCGTGCCCTGATAGTGTGTATGATTGTCGGGTTACGGGTATTCCTTTCTTTCATGCTATACTACTAGATTGTACATATGCAATGGATGGGTCTGTCTGTACGCAGACTGACTTGGGCATTTCTACGATTCGGGTCGTCCTTTCTTAAGACGTGCATTGTGCAGCAGATTTCATTTACTGATCTTTCAGATGATACATTACTTTACTGGGTCTTCTTGACCTTGGCCGAGGCGGGCTCCGAGTAGAGCCACACGAACACAAAGGCCAGGAACCCGCCGATCACAGACCACAGGCCGGCGATCCAGACCCATCCTCCGCTGATCTTCCAGCTGCGGGGGTACTCGTTGTGGGCGAAGTGACGGACAGTCACCTCGTGCTTTTCCTCGATGTTGGTGAGGAAGGGGCGCTTGTAGTTGACCCGGAAGGAGAAGATACCGTGCTGGTCAGGGACGGTAAACTGCGTGCTGTAGATGGTACTGTTCTCGGTGCGGGCGGTGGGCTCCAGCTTCAGGCGGTGGAAGGGGGAGAGCATGGTGAACTCGAGCTGCAGGGCATCGTTGGCGGGCACCTCGAAGGGGATGTACCGGTCGTGGCTGTACTCGGAGATCTCAATGCTGAAAACCTATAGGGACACGTCAGCAGGGGTTGGCGGTTATGTTGCGGACTGTTTAGTAGGCACATACGGTCTCGTTCTTGATGCGGTAGATGGTGGGGTTCAGGTCCTCAGCAGTAAGGTCGTCCTTAGCCAGGTGGTGCTCGATCTTGCCAACCTTGAGGACACCGGTCTCCTTGAAGGTCCAGGCAGTCAACTGCTTGGCGAAGTCCTGGTTGGCCGTGCCGGTCTCCTTTCCGTTGGGCGCCTTGACGGTCGCGGAGAACCACTTGTCCTGGAGACTCTCGACGGAGCCGAGCAGGGTGAAGCGAGAGGAGGCACGGGTCTGCATGGCGGAGACGAGAGCCAGCTGGGAGCCGGTAGCCCAGACATCCTCTCCCGCGGACAGGTCTTCCTTGGGGTTGTAGCTGTAGGCAGTCGCAGGAGCGCGCAGGATAGGCGCAATGAGCGCGTGGTCGCCGAGAGTGTGAGGAGCGGCCCTAGGCAAAGCAAGGACACCCTCTCCGTCGAAGAAAGCCTTGGTATCGGGTCTCAATGGGCCGGGGCGCTGGAGGAGAAGGACATCGTGCTTTTCGGCCGCGGACAGGGTGTCGTAGTTGAAGTGGTCGACAACGACAGACGAACGGTCGGTAGCGAGGTGAAGATCGAATTCCAGAAGCAGCGAGCTGACGGCGCTGGGAGTAGTGGACTTGCCCGAGAGCGCAAGGAGGACGTTACCGTCCTTGTTCATAAAGTCGACGATGTTCTTGGGGCTCAAAGAAGGTCCAAATCCTGATCACTCGGTCAATTGTGTGTCCCTGTAGCATAGTATCCGAATCCAAAGTCGCCGCTAACCTTTGGACCTAGGAGGCAGGAGAAGAAGGTGGTCGTAAGCCCTCTCGCCCAGGTCGAAGAGGGAGAGCTTGTCACTCTTGGGAGATTCGAAGACGAGGTCATATCCACGAGCTATTGCATATATCAGCACAACGCCAATTCCACTCAATCATTAATTCTGCCCTGCAGATACATACCCTCTAAATCACTCCAGAAAGTAGAGTAAAGATCCTTCTCCGATCCATCCTCCAAAACAACGAGCAGACGGTTCCCTGAACTACTGAGCGCATGTACAACAGCCAAGAAGCCAAACAGAAAGAGGGAGGAAAGAGACCACCGCATATTGAGTGGCTAATTTTCCGCACAGCGGAGGGAACAAACTAGGAAACAAAATATCCCGACGAGCGAACCACAAAAGAATGATGGTTTTGTCGTTCGATGAGAGGTCGTCAAAAAGAAAGAAGTACGTAGTAGATACATACGTAGACACACACCCCAAACGGGCGACGTGTTTGGACCGAACGCCAAGACCCGGCAAATCCACTTTTGGCGGCTTTCGTCACCTTCAATCAACCTCCATCGATTCGTTTCCCCTCGCCCGCGTCGCAATCCCCGACTTCAATTGCCCTACCTCTCCGCAGGTTCAATCAATCCCCGGTCTTAATTGCCCATAGAGGATTCCATCCACAGATCGAACATTCTCACCTCCAACACCGGTTTTTGATCACCGCCGAAACACCCGAACACCTCCGCAACGAACAAGAAAATCCTTAACAATGTCGACGCCTCAGTTCTGGTCTACGCCTCTCCGCTACCTCCGCTGGGCTTCTCACGAACGTCCCGCCATCTTCTACTCCCTCATTATCGGCTCGATGGGCCCCGTTGCTCTCGTCGGTTTGCCCCCGCTTAGACGTGCCTTGGGTGACGTTGACCCCGAGACTATCCCTATGTCTTATCCTAGTATGTTGCACCCCCGCTTCCATTCACGATTCTTCAATCGGGCCCCTGCTTGTCTTGGAAAGTTAGTAGTGTATACTGACATGCTCGCGCCTTGCGATTGATAGTCCCCGCCGGTCCCCGCACATTCCCGAAGGGTTACGATGACGAGTAAATTCACCTTAACCTCGGATATAGCGATATGGAAAGGATAGGATGGACGGACCGATGGCGAGGACCGACAACTAGCTCTGCATTGAATTATGGGCAACGTGCGACTCCGGCGCGGATAGAATAGAAGGAAAGGGAGGACGTTCAATCAACGAGCAAGTATCGGCGGGCCCCTCGCTTTGTCCGGAGGTAGCCTTGATCTGGGTATTTGGGTATCTATTTTCCTACGTGTGCATGTGCACTTCGCCGTCTTCCTGTCGGGCATGTTTATACCCTTGTGCTCTTTGGCAGGGAGGGGTGAGGTGCTGTGGGTGGGGTATAAGATGTGTGTGTGTATTTATTGTATGTGAAAATGGTTACAGAGCGGAGTTCATAATTTTATCTTTTTTTTATTCATTTCTGATTTGTGTTTGTGCTGGTATCATGAGTGTGGGTTTTGTGGTAAGAGGTATGACCATGAAGTAGATGCGTTATGGCCGGTGGAATACTGTGCTGAAAGAACCATTACTGCGCCGTAAGGGACCATTGAACTTGTTGTACAGGAGAATAGACAATGACCCCCAAATCAAGAAACCGAGACATGAAAATGAACAAGGTAGATCAGACTGAAGATTGAAAACAAGACTCCGAATATGAGGAACCTAGACATGATAACGAACATAGTAAAACAGAGGAGAATGAGAATGAAAAAGAAGTAGTAGACAACGGAAAATCCGAAGCAAAGACTTAGAATACATACTGCTGTGAACGAACAGCACAGCCAAACTCTCAGCCATCGTGCTGAGTATTATGTCCGTGGCCTTCAACATTGCCATTAAGAGACATGAAGACAGGGCTCGCATCATTCACTAGGTCAATGTCTCCTCCACTGAAAATCTGGGCATCTGTGTGTATAGACTCATCGAAAGCTAGGATCACTGGGTTCTCGGTGTCTGTTCGCGCAGTTGACCCGTCCTCTTCATCCCAGTGAGGTGGGCTGATGAAGCTGCTCTGAGAGTCATCCGATGACAAGTCAGGCTCATGGACAGCGTAGGTCAGCTCACTCCGGGACTGACTAGAGCTGTAATCAGGGGACCTTTCCAGTGATTGGGCGTAGGGAGACACAAAACGCCGAGTACCTATCTGAGGATTGTTCTCCGGCAAAGGGTTCTCGACAACTATCTGGGGCATGCGAGGTGTGTGGATTTGACGTGTCTCCGTTTGAATATTGTCCCTGTACATTAGGGGCAAAGCAGGGTTCACGGTATGCATAAGAGCTACATCGTCCTGTGCAGCCCTACCTGCCAGCCAAGGGATGCCATGCTGATTGACTTCGCAACATGTCAAATAGTGTAAATCGCCCCATACTAAGGGGTTGAACCGCGATCTGTTGCGCAGTAGGTTATCAACCAGATGTTTTACAGAATTCTTCAAGACATTCAGGCGGTTTTCGACAATTGTAATCTCGTCTTGTCGAATGGGCAGTAAGATGAGGTTGGTCTCGGGATCGAGCACCGGAAGATAGGCATCCCCGCCAGCATTGATGGCGCGGTAGAAGGCAGCCCCACCATCCAAAGAACGGTATGTCTGGTTCCCAGCAATGGAGTTGCCTAGCCACTGCTGATGAAAGGCCTTAGCCATCCACATGTAGATGTCTCTATCATGTGGATCAGCGACGGGGTGGTTGAGGATGTTCATTTCTATCATCCGTTTGTCGAATTGCAGATCTCTATGCTTTCTTTCACAGAGCTCACGGATCTGACCAGGGAGCAAAGCGTGGCCCTCATCCGTCACGTAGTTCCAGCGGCCAACAATGTGAATAATGCCTTCTCGAAATATCGTGGGTGACTGGATTCTTATAGCCAAGTTCACCCAACCGATCGGGTCATTTGAGATAGAATAATACAGCTCCTGCTCGTAGCCCTCCAGTGCTGCGCCGAGGATAGGAAAGATATAATCTCCCGCCTCGATCTCCGACGCCAATTCAGCAACTCTCCAACTGTTGTCAAGAAAGTTCTTTTCCGGTCCATCGTCGTGGAGGATTGGCGGCAGCAAATAAAACATCCTAAAGATGTTCTCCCAGCACCGACGGGTTTTCATAGGCCAGACTGGGATGTAGTCCACAGCCTGAAAGCCCCTGATCTCGCTCGTAAACTGACGGGGCACCTGTAGATGCTCGTTAGAATCCCTGCTGACACAGATATACTCTGATCATCAGGCGTCTACTTGCCTGGAGCTGGAAGACCCCGAACTTATGCGCTGCTTCACCAATAAGGTAGAGATTAGAGACGCCTAAATGATCCATCCCCTGGATATGTGGCACTGGTTGGACTTCGTCTGGCTGTCCTAGCAGGCCTCTCAGAACCCTTGAGTGTTCGCAGAGCCGGTTCGAATGTAGAAGATAGCCATCCGGGTGGATGGTGAGCTTAACGTCGCCATCAGGGTAATCTGGAAAATCCAAGACAGACATATTCGATGCAGCGGAGTATATTCTCCAGATACTTGTCGCTGAAGCAGTGCGAGAAGCAGTCTCTGGAAAGGTGCAGAAAGAGAATAAATGAGCATTATATAGCGAGGTGGCCTTGTGAACGATGCCGAGAGACTAGAAGTGACTGATTGCATCGTTGCCTTGAACTTGCTCGGTGCTTCACAATATACCAGTCCAGATCTCTGTTATAGAAGACACAAGTGTTATATGGTGAATGGGTGAACAGAGGCCAACTTCGGTGCGTGTTACAATTCGAAATCACTGGCACAAGTTGGAACAAAAGATAATGTGAGAGGCGGGCTTCCGTATTGGTAGTTGTATATAAAAGTTATATACAAGGAAAGGGCTTTCACTCGGCATGCTGTCACAACCGATACGAATACACAGGTTGTTCCCCACGTATTGGAGCAGGGTACACAATGCGCTGAAGGTAATTGAGATAAGGTGATAGCATCATTACAAGCAGATACCGGCAATGTTGGAGTCACGCCGCTTCAGCAAGTAAGATTCTATTATTTACATCAATTAGCTTTCTGTGCATACGGTTCGGAGAGCAAGGCAAGGCATGCAGACAGTCACTTGCAATTGGATAGCGTTATAAGATGCGCGCAGGCAAGGGGTCAAGTACAAGATAACACACTGGCTTGACTTTGTAAGTCGATTATTATACCCTTGGGTCAATGCGAATAACCATCGAAGAACCAGCGAACCACAATAAATAACGCCGTATATGCTCATATCTACATATAGCTCGTGAACAGCATCACTGTATGTCATCAAAAGCTCCCGGCTGATATTTTCCTGAAATCAGTTGGCGCTCCATCGGACTCAACATGTAGGAGATGGTCGAAAAACACCGATCGAAGAATGAAGACTGTGGCACAAACGCATGAGAATTCCACGACCAATACACCACAGAATAACCAGACAATGGAAACCAAAACCCAGCAAGGCAGAAAAGAGACAAAGCACAGCAATGGCTGGAATTACAACAGACAAAGCCAAAAATGCCTCCTCGTAAATCCATCACGTTATAGCTTGGGTCGACCAAGCTTTACACCAAAGAAAAAGACGGCCGTGTGCCTCGCGCAATGGAGCGATAACCAGGCCAACCAAGAGCGCGAGGCAACGTCTCCATAGACGTTGGGTGGAAAGTCAAGAGTATATCAGAGATAAGATGGATGGATGTCCAGGAGAGATAAAATCCGATGATCCAAGGATGTGGCTCCGGTAGTTGCAAATTGTTTCCGACAAACGATGATGCACGCTTTTCCTTCCGGTCTCATGTTCCTATACGCAAAGAAAGGAAGATTGGTCCTTCAGGGCTCTGAGAATAAGCAGAAGTGTGGATATATCTGCAAGATCCCAGGTACGATATACACTGTTAAGGACAAAGGGGTTCATAGTATATACGCCCGTAGAAAGCAGACATTGACTTTCTTTACCTAGTCCGGCGAGGGGCTTCCCCGCCTCTGGCTGGTTGTGGCCTATTGCGGTCTGCCGGAGGGTATGATGCCTCAGGAGTGTATCTGGGATCCATTCCTATCCGAGGGTCCGGGGCTGTGGTAGTAGGGTAAGGGATCCCGGTGGTAACTGGAGAATAGTCCTGTTCGGTTTCATAGCCAGGCCCGGGATACCTGGGGGCATTGCTCCTTCCATTCTCATAATAGCCAGGGCCATACGTGTATGACGACGGGTGCATTTCAGCAGTCACCGGAGGTTGGCTGGAAGTAGTGTAGGGGATCTGACCACTAGGGTAGGGGTTCGGGGCAGATCCATAGGGTGAATGGTTGGGGCCGGTGTAAGTTGATGCAGGTGGGTACGGGGGACTCTGAGTCGCCTGGTACGATTGTGCATATGGATCCACCTGGAATGTCTGAGTAGGGGGAGGAGCTGAGAAGGCAGGCGGAGGGGATGGCCCTCCCTGCTGACGTCCTTCATGAATGGCAGATACCGGGTAGGACGCCGCGGGCATGCTGGGTGGCTGGGAATAGCTTAATTCTTGTTGGTAGCTACCTCTGGGATAGCCCTGGTCAGCCCGACGTAGAACATCGGCCTCCCACCGAGCCGAGTCTTTTTTGAGGTCAGCAATCATTTCCTGCAGCACAAGCCAATTGTTAGTCGGACACGTTCTTTTTCGCCTGGGGAATATCACAAAACCAAATACAACATACAGAGGTGAGATTCCGGTAGGCGCGAATGAAATAACCCTGACGACCCTGTTTCCCATCTAGTCAGTTACTGATTCGTCCAGAAGGCAGATCCCGCCCAAATGTTCGCGTCATTGTTCGTATAATTTTAGAGGATTGCATAGGAAAAGCAGCGGGGCACAGACATTGTGGTTTCCGGGTCTTACGAGCGCATCATTTCCAAGGTAACGGCAAATGTCTGCTTGGATGACTTCCCGGCTGATACCATCGCCAGGAATGAAGTATTCGTTTTGACGCTCCGGGCGCCCCTCATATCCAAGACGGCCAGTCATTTTTGTTTTTGTTTGTTCCAGGAAACGGTCTCCAGTATTAATGTAATTATAGGCAACGGGTCCAAATGGCCAAATGAGGTCCGGGAAAATCAGGAAGAGCCGACGGGTCCAGAGGAAGGTGGTGGCAGAAGGTCTCCTTTGGGGAGATTTGGGGGGGTTGATTTGAGGGGAAGAAGAAACAGCACGAAGTACAGTTCTATGAGACAGCGTCCGGAAACTCCAAGGCTGAGAAATAAGGCTAATCCGACTTTTGGTTGACACAAGCACACATGCAGAACACGAAAGGCGACTTAGAAGAGCGGTGGAATCCCAGGGTTGGTTATATGGCTCTTGCTCCGAGAGAATAAAAGAAACAAATCCCGGTAAGAGCGTGTCTTGTCCACGGAGGTTGTCAAGGATGGATGCAAGGTATATAGGTCACTTCCAGCATTAAGCAAGTCGCAAACGAAAGAGACAGTAACGTCCTTCAATAGGTCCGGTGGGTGAGGAAGAGACGAGAGAGCTCAACGTGTGAATGTGAACTTCGGAATGAGGGAGAATAATCTCAGGTGAATATGAGAAGAGGGAGATGAGGGAGAAAAAAGGCCTTTATTTTTCTCCTGGGTGGAATCTCCGGTTCCTTTGAACAATGGGTGGATTGTGTAAATTTCACTTCAACGCTCCCGGACACAGACTCTATTACCTTTTGAACTGGCAGGGAATAACCAGGCCAGAGGGGAAGAGAGAGAGGGAGGGAGGGAGTGAAGAAAGGGGAGAGAGAGATGGAGGAATGAGGAAAGAAAGAGAGAGAGAAGCAGGAGAGGTTTCGGAGTCGGGGGGGGTGGGAGGAGGAGGCGGGAGGAAGAAGGTTTGTATGGGAGGTTACGGCGGCGAAAAGAGAAGGGGGGGAAAGAGAAAAGGGAAAAAATGAGACAAGTCGGGGAGGAAAAAAAGATAAGAGGGCGAGAAACCTGCAGGGCGGGCGGCGAAAGAGGAGCAGCGAGCGACTAACTAGTCTCGTAAGTAGTAGTAGTAAGTTACTGTGTATCTAATGAATGACAAGACACAAGAGGGAAAGAGGGAGAGAGGGGGGGGGCGGGCAGCCAGTGGAGTATCGCGAAGGTGAAGCTGGCCGAGGGGGATGATTGGGATGATTGGGCTGTTGGGCCATCTTTGGGCTGCCTGGCCATGTCTGGTGCCACGACTGACTCCACCCAACCCGACGATTAGACCCTCTCCGGCAGCACGATGAGCGCGCGATGACTCCCACTAGAAACTCGCATCGACTAATGAGGCGTAGCCGCCGGGGTCATGGAAGGCGAGGGTGCAGACGATTTTCCTGCCCCTACCCGTGCGGCTTGATTGTGAATAGTATGGATGATGGATAATATTATTGCTGATGCAGCTGGTGGGATGCTGACGCTGACCCATGGGCAATGATGATGCGGATGGCGTTCGAGGATCTCCCCCTATTAGGGCGGCGAACTGGTGGAAAATAATTCTCATTCATTATTATTTTCGATTTTGAATATATTTATGAATATTCGATTTCTCTGAATGGAGGGCATTGATTCAGTAAATAATAATAATCATAAAACTATTTTCTACTGATAATTAACTAAAAAGTTGAGTAATTAAAAGCATTAACTAGTAATCAACAACATGAATATTGCCTTCTATCACTATTATTTTAAATTTTCATCTTCTTCGAACATGCTCATAGAAGTTGTTGCCAGTCAGTCCCATAGTTGGGTAGATACTAGATCCCTATTATTTACTTAGACTTCTACATATTCCCGAAGAATCACGAGCCACGGTTGATTGAACCGCGGAGAAATTCTGGCCGTTTGGGTGTCCGGCGATGGATCCATGGATAGCCGCTCAACGGTACTAGTAATATCATAATTGCGGGCAGCGATATAGCATGATAATACTTGGATAGCCTCATTATTGTATGCTCCCATTCAATAGTAAGCTAATAGTTCTCAGCCTACTTCTTGCTGTTCCTGCACTGCACAAGTAATGCTTGCTTCCACCCACCAACCAGATGACTGCACGACGGAGAAGAAGAACCTTGCAGTTAGTACTTACACACTTTGTATCTCAACGGTTCCCCCGGCTCTCGTCGGTCTGCCCAGCGTTGGATGACTCAGCCGCAACTACACACAGAAAGGGTTCATTCGCAGTGGTACGGAGGACGGAGTACCGGCACAAATAACAAATAACACGTCCAGGTTGTTAATTGCGGTGACACTGATGATGATGACAGGAGGCTGCAGTTGAAACTATTTGCTGCGAGGCATCAAAATGCATTCAGGGATATGTACGGGGTAGTATATCAGAACCCTTCAGAGTTATTGGTTTAAATTGTTACATTGACTGGGCGCTCTTGCTTTTGTGCACCTGCACGACTGAGAACCTCAAAGCTACTGCTACCTTTTTGACCACAAATCTTTTATGATTGCTGCACATATTGAGTCGTTAGCGGCTGCCTGCCTTACGGGAATCACCCCCAGCTTGATCAGCTTGATGGAGGGGATGGGGAGGGGGCTGGACTGGGTAACTAACCAAACCAAAGTACCACGAAGTAAGAGGCTTGCTACGGAACTGTTACTTCTCTATACCCATGCAGAACGACAACGGAAGTACTCCCAACTCCATCGTTAGTAGTAAAAGGAACTAGACTAGGCACGGAGTACTCCGTAGCCCAGACAAAGGTTTTTCACGTCGAATCGGTCGCATCTGGTACCTGCAAGGTAGCGACTAGCTTGCTCACGCAGAGAGGAAAAGTACAACTAGTCGACTGGGTACTTTGTGCTCCCGCTCAATCTGCAACTAAAGAACCCAAGGATCTGTCGCTGCCGAACCCGTCCTTGTCCACCAACCAGTCAAATTAGCGCCCGGGGTGGACACTACAGGTTGGGCAGGAATGCGTGGCGGCTTTGGGCACTCATCCGCCCGTTTGTGTCCCTGCCACTAGTAATCTAGTATCTCTCTTTCTCGCTCTCTCGCTCTCTTTCTTTTGCCCGCTCTCCACCCACTCCCACCCAAGGAAGGTTACCCTCCTCACTCAATCATTCTCCTCCTCCTTCAGGATCATCCTCGATCCTCCATTCAAGTGGGCTGGGGATGGGCAAGACCCATGAATGAGAACTTTCCATTCATCCCGCTTAGAGCGCTGGATGGGGGGAGGGGGACGTTTCTTGTGATGGCTCGCTCGCTTGTTTGGTTCCCGGTGGGAATTCCAATCTTGGTACTACTACTAATCTAATGTGGTGACTTGTGAGTCTATCTGACAGGGATCTATATGAGTGAAGCGGAGAAGGGTGTGGGAATCATCCCACTTTGGTATCGTTCGAAATGAGATGAAGAATACACAGTAGAGAAGACTTCTCGGTGAATCTAGAAGATAACAAATAATTTATTATTTTAAGGAAAAGAAAGAAAAATATGGAATGTATACCAGAAATTGAGCGAATAGCAACAGCATCTCGTAATTCTCCTTCCACAACTTCGTATCCCTCTTGGGTAGTCCGAACTGTAAGGATAGTAGACAGGAGAGGATGTACGTAGTACGTCTTCACAGTTCACACACACATCCACAGCCCCCCTCCTCCCCATAAAGCAATCTGGCAAGAACACTTGACCATCCTTGGCCAGCTGCATGATCGACCATCTCGGTTCCCTTACAGCAACTGGTTGGATGTTCCTTGATTCGCGACCACACCCTCAGAGGGTGAACAGCCACCGACGGACCTAACTAACCGGTCTTTGCGGTCTCGAAGCATGGCGTCTGGCTTCTGTAACACCATCAGATGCTCCCTGTTGCCTTCTTGGGGTTTATTTAACTTTGCTTCGCGCGGCTGTCACCCTCCTTCACACACACACAAAATCCCCATCACGCCAACTGTGTCCCGACATGGAGTGTCACACACTTTCCCGACCCATTTTCAGAGTCCGACAGGCGACAAGGCGTATTTTTCCCACCACCGAGGGGTCACCACTTCCCAATAGTATAGTATAGTATCAGCATGGCGGTGAGACCCCATGTACCAAGTTTTGGGGACCCATCCTTTGCTCGAATGACATCCGTCCAGGTGTCTACTTTGTCGCATGGTCTCCATAGTGGCTGCATCAACCCTATCGAGTTCGCAGGTGAAGAAAAAGAGGCATACATGCTGTACTTAGTGATCATGCATATGCTGCCTGCTCAAATCAGATCACATTTAATCTCACCGAAGACTCATGCATTAACATTAATAGTTTGAAAAGCATGAAGCGCCATGGAGATATTGCATTCTCAGTCAGTTCTACAGTCTGCGGTCTTGCAGTCTGGAAAACTCAAGGCTATCGAATGATATTGTTGCCTTCATTTGACAACTGACTCGGCAGATGCCTTGAGTAAGACATCTAAAGGGGGCAAGAGAATGGGTGCCCGACACTCTGTCTTGTGTTTGCAATGGGAAGATCATGCCAATAAACACTGGCGAGGACCATGTGACCGAACAAGCTTGAGATCTATTAAGAATCTGAGTTTAATGATATCATCCCTTCATCTGATCAGAGGTCCGACATGCACCTCATGACTTGACGTTGATCTTTGGGATGAAATCAATTTTCTAACAGTAAAGTCTTTTCATTGATGCCTTATTTGCATTAGCTAAATGATCCTTCCTTGTGTGGTCGGGAACACGCATAAACGCATTTACTGCTCCCTGTAGCTATAGCGGTGTTGTCAGTACTTTGAAAGTTTGTAGATTGTAAGCAAAACGAGTAAGCAGCAAATTCGAATTCAAACTTGGAATTTACCTAGCGTGATCAAGCTAGAACGGTTTTCTATAGGTCGTCTAAAGCATACCAGAATGAAGGAATGAAAGCCAGAAAGAGGAGACACACCAGGAGACTCCCGTCGCAGTGTCGATTAGATTGACTCGATCGCGATGCAGCCGTTCGACCAATCTAAGCTAATCCTCTTTGGGAAGTGGTCTTCCCGAGTCAACGGTTGCAACCTCAGATCATGGCTTCCAGCGCGAAATTTAGCCCGACTTCTTCACAGAAGGAGGTGTCACATCCAAGATACAGCAATCTGATCTCATTTGACGTGAAAGCCGCTATTCTACGTTCCGCAATGACTATAGCACTACCCTTTTCAATATGTCACACTCTTCCCCGGAACCCGTCCCGTCGACTTTTACGTCCGCCGATTCCTTGAAGACCCATTCACGCTACACCTATCGTCACCTACAGCTTCTCCGTCAAAGTTCAACAGCAACACCCCTGCGAGTGATTGCTCATGTCGATCTCGATGCCTTCTACGCACAATGTGAAATGGTGCGCCTGAGGACACCCCGCACGGCCCCTTTAGCTGTACGACAATGGGACTCGCTCATTGCGATAAACTATCCAGCACGATCCTTCGGTATAACGAGAATGATATCGGCAGCAGAAGCTAAGAAGCTATGTCCGGATATCATCCTACAACATGTGGCCACGTTCCGGGAAGGAGAAGGTGGGAAATGGGCGTACAGAAACGATGCGTTCAAGCGGATGAACACCGATAAGGTGTGCCTCGACCCATACCGGGCGGAATCGCGCAAAATCTTGAAGGTGATGAAGGAGGAACTGGCGAGATGGCATAGGGAGCTGGTTGGTGACGAACAGGGGGCTGGCACTCAGTCTACAGTACAGCACGCTGGTCTTGAAAAAGCTAGCGTTGATGAAGTCTTCATTGATCTGTCACCTCTTGTGCACGGTGTCCTCCGTCAACGGTATCCTGAACTGAGAGCTGGACTGCAAGGTGATGACCGTGTCACTCCACTTCCTGTCCCGCCTACGACTGCGCTTGAGTGGGACTTTGAGGATTGTTTGATCGATCTGGACGAACATGAGACAGAAGTTGATGACCCCGACTGGGATGACATCGCTATACTGATAGGGTCTGAGATTGTTCGGTCGGTCAGGGCAGCTGTTTGGGATCGGCTCCAATACACTTGCTCTGCGGGTGTTGCCAAGAACAAGATGATGGCGAAATTGGGGAGCGCCTGCAACAAGCCGAACAAGCAGACCATTGTTCGGAACCGTGCTGTACAACGATTTCTCAGTGGCTACAAATTCACAAAGATTAGGATGCTTGGGGGTAAGCTTGGTGACCAGGTTACCGCAATGTTTGGAACAGAACAAGTGAGTGACCTTCTGAAAGTGTCTCTCGAGCAATTTCGCGCCAAACTGGATGACGATACTGCTACCTGGCTTTATGGAATCATTCGGGGAGAAGACAAAAGTGAGGTCAACTCGCGGACCCAAATCAAATCGATGCTTTCAGCCAAGTCGTTCAGGCCGAGCATAAATTCGGTTGACCAGGCAGACAAATGGCTTAGTATTTTTGCGGCCGATATTTTTGGCCGCCTTGTTGAGGATGGCGTTCTTGAGCACAAGCGCCGCCCAAAAACAGTTGCTTTGCATCACCGTCAAGGGGCTCAGGTTCGCTCCCGTCAACTTCCCATTCCCGGATCAGTACCCATCGATGAAACATTGCTGTTTGAGCTTGGGAAAACACTCTTCCGGCAGGTCATAGCAGACGGACGTGCATGGCCCTGCGCCAATCTCTCCTTGAGCGTTGGTGGATTCGAAGACGGCGTCTCGAAGAACCGGGCAATAGACTCTTTCCTCCTTCGCGGTGAACAGGCAAAAGCCTCACAACCGAAGAGGGATCTGATGGCTGAAGAGTCGTCGGATGCTCAGCAACCCGATGAGAAACGCCAGAAGCTGGAAAACAATGGCATTAAGCGGTTTTTCCTCAAGCCGCCGGAGACTGACCTACACCCTGACCAGGATGATCCTGAAGCAGAAGATATGGGAACCGAGCTCAACGAGCATGCAAATCCAGCCCTTCAGCCCAAGGACCCCTCATCTGAGCTAATAGAAACGTTACCAGAGGGTTATACCTGCAGTCGCTGCGGCAGCGTACTACCAGAGCACGAGAGGGGTGAACATGATGATTGGCACTTTGCCAAAGACCTGGCAGATGAAGAACGACAGGCATCCAGCGTTCCTCAACAGCCCCCAGTACCCACAAGCAAACCCGGAGCATCTAATGCTCGTACTAAGGCCAATCGTAGCAATCGGGGTAAGCCAGAGAAGGGGCAGACTCGTCTCAAATTCGGGTAAGGCTCAACTTTATATGTAGCGAGATATCAAGATATAGTATATAATCCAGGATCAAGTACAGTCAGATCCTTCGAAATTCAAAAATAGAATTGAACGCTGTGTGTCTCACGTTTCAGTATTTATTACCGAATACTGGTGGCCTCAGATCGCGATTTCCCAATTGTGTTTGGCTCAAGGCACCAACTTCCATTACACAATATTTAATTTGAAACGAGCCACAGATTACTTCTGTTCCCACTTTACTTATCAGTGCCACTGGTAACTACCTACCATACCAACAACATCAGTGGTGCTATTTAGCATCTCATTGGAGAAATAACTGGAAACCAGCATCGCCAATCATCGATCAGACCTACTCTGTTTTAGTTGTGGCGATGAATAATATATCATCATCATACTACTACATTTCCGCCAGCTGAACCACGGTTCCACGACTTCGCTAGGCTTTTCTCACTAGTACTCAACTCTCTACATCATTTCCACATGGTTTGAAGATTATACAAGCCATTTGAATCATTCATCCACCAGCTAAAAGGATAATGTGGTGGCTCGTATTCAACGAGCAGTTGGGAAGATTTCTCGGGCAGAGAACCCGTGCTGCAGCATGACATCAGCCGACTCAGCCGCGGGGTCGCTTCCAGGCTGGACTCGCTCGGATGCCTATCATCTTGCAACCAGATATTTTCCATCACTGACATAATAGGAATAACGTTATCGTCAGGCTGATTTTCCTACGGTGGAATGACTTGATCGTCTCCTGCTAGTGCCGTGCTTCTGTCGCATAGCAGCTGCTCCTGCCTCCTGCCTGCTCCGTCGCTCATACAGCTGCTCAGGAACGTCGCACACCAGCCTTAACCGCCTAGCGAGAACCTGCTGTTTACCCTTTACATGTCGCTCTTTGATAAATCTATTTAGTGCGCACATCTTTGGCCATTGTGGCATTTCTTTATTCTTAACGACACACCATGCCTCGACGAGGTCGTGCTCGAGAATACGACGAGGAGGACATGTACGAAGTTGAGCGTGATGTGTATCCACGACGAGGCAGGGATGAGCGTTTCTTCGAGGAAGATATAAGATACAAACGTCGAGGATCGGAGGGACTACCGCTTGACAAACTTGAACGCTTACACCTGGAAGCTCAAAGAAAACCGGAGATGTTACGTGAGCCTCATGGCTATCCTCGTGATTTAGCGCCTCCAATCCTGAGACGTGAGCCAGAAGACCTTGAACCACCTCGTGAGAGACCGCGCCGCTTGAAGAAAGACTGGGATGAACAACCCCCTCTTCGCGGACGGCCTCGTTCGAGGGACCGGGATATAGAGGAAGAGATCACGTTTCGCGAGGAAACGGATCGAAGATACACTGACAGCGAGTCTGACAGTGATATCGTTCTTGTGCCGAGAAATGAACGACCGGTGCATCGACGCAGGTATGAGATTCCAGAGGTCGCACCTAAACCACGCAGTCGGAGTCTTCTGGAGGAAAGGAGACTGCGAGAACTGGATTATAAGCAAGGTGACGTGCGGCTTCGAAGGCCCGATGTGGAAGAACACCATAGGAGGCACCGCAGTGGCCCTTTCTATGAGAGGTCATCGCATTCGCGACACAGGCACAGATCACACCGACACAAAAGTTTAGATGATGCTGACGACGAGCTCGATGAAGAGGTCGATGAGGAGGAAGTCTCATTCTGGGACCCTAGGGAAAGAAGACCTGAGCGAAGTGTTGAGGAAAAGGAGATTATCTTCGAAAGACGGGAAAGGTCGTCATCTCCAGAAATTGCAATCCCTAGAGCTCCATCGCCGGGGCATGGTAGGCCTATTCGTGATGGTAAGAGTTGTTCTCTTCCTTATGTATCCCAGCATTGCTCATTCACATTCATTCGTAGGCTTTAGAACAAAGCCTAGCATGCCTCGAGCTCATAGCCCTGAGATCACACTTACAGAAGCAGAATTTCGCGAACGGTATGTCTGGACAAGCTATATCTTCAACTATAACCCGCTCACCCTTGAATAGTGAGAGACGCCGGAAAGGACGACGGGATAAAGAAGAGATCCTCTTTCTTCGACGAGAGGAAGAGGAATTCCCTCAACCTCGGCGGGAAAAGGTTGTACCTATCGACCCTCCGAGGCCTAGGTCAATGGAGCGCGAGAAGGAAAGGCTTACAGTGATACGGCGGGATGGTAGCCGAGAGTCCCTCGTCGAAGAAGAATTTGAAGAAGAGGATATCTACAGGCTCCGTGGGCATCGCACACCTCCTAGGAAGGACATTAAGACGATGGAGGAGCTGGATATTGTCAGAGCCGAACCCAAGGAAGAGAAACGGACTGAGATAGTTACACAAGAAATCAAGCCTTCACGATACGGCGATCGTGAGTCTAAGCTTGTTGTTAAAGACGTGAAAGAGTCTGACAATATCCCGGAACGGCAACTTGGGCGAATAGGACGACGATACGTTGGACTCAAAGACCGTCGTGACGGCCTTTGGACGGAGATTACGAAGGACCTGATAGTGAGAGAGGCCCTTGAGCGGTCTGGCTATGAGTATGAGGAGACCGAGTCCTTCTATTACATATTTTCCTACCTCGAGCAGGCATGTTTCATTTTTCTTTGTGTGCCACCTGTCTATCCCCTACTGACAGACTTGCATAGAACGACGTCGACGCACTGATTGAGCGCTCGGAAGAGATTCGGCGTGCACGCCGTCGTCGAATTCAAGAGATCCACCGTGAGCGAGCAGCTCTGCCTCGTGTAGTTGCTCCTCCTCCACCACCTCTGATACCTGCAGCCGAGAAAGCAGCGCCCCTGCTTCTCGACAACCAACCACCACCTCCCCGCTTCGTTCGGGATGAGCGGAGAAAGAAGGAACGGGATCTGGTCGTCGAGGGCAACCGCTGGAGGGGCCCTCAGCGCCCAGGGCGGTGGTGAAACAGCGGACTTTTTTTTTTTTTTTTGTTGGACTTATACTACAGCTCCAATATACCCTGGTCGGATGCAGACCCGAGTCTGTTTGGGTTCCCAGATACCCGTCTTGCCGTTGTTGTTGTCAGGTTCCAGACCACATCATAATTGTCTATATACCCTCACCTTGGATGAAGCAATATATGAATAGTATCTAGTACCTTGCTTGGTTGCTTACTTGCTAACTAACTAACCACCTAAACCAAAGACAGTAAACCACAAACAATAACAACAACAACAATTAATCGAAAGAGAACCAACAACAGCCCCAACCCAAACCCACTAAGCAATCAAATCAACCAACACAATCGCACCGTACTGCTGCTGCTGCTGCTGCTGCTGCTGCGCCTCACCCACAACAACAACAAGCCGAATCAAGCCAAGCCACGCCAACGACAACAAGCAGTAGTAGCAGCCCCCAATCCCAATCCATTCCCTACTTACCATTCTCGCTTGCAACCCGTCTACTACGTACCAGAAAAGAAATAGATTAAATGGAACCTAAGCAAAGCATAGCATAGTTAGTTAGCATATACCCAAATCAGCCTCACAAGCCGTCCATGCAGATGATCATGCAGTACGGAGTAAACACAACATACATGTATCTGTGTTGTATGTATGTGTGTCATGTATCTACAGGGATGAGAAAAATGTATGTATGTACCTTATGTTTCAGAATTTCGGGGATTCGGCCCCCGTTAATTTGACGAGTCACATAGGATTTTTCTTTCTTCTTTTGGATTGCTTTGGTTGTGGAGGAATTTACTGTATGTGGTAGGTACTTGGTTATGTTATGTGTGGGTAGTTGGTTTCTTTGATTAGTGATGGGGATTCGAGGGATGGGGGGAGCTCATGTGATGTGTCTATTTACTATTGTTGCTATTAATTGAGCGGAGTGGTATATTTAGGGATGATGGGGGTGTGTGTGTGTGACTACTTGACTATAGGGCTCTCTTGTCTTGCTCTGATATAACTTAGTAGTTAGTTCTAAATATGTCATGTGTCAGTGCACTGTGTATGCGTGCGTCTGTGTTAAACATCGATGAGTATCCATCCCATGAGTAGATAGTAACATCTATAAATAAACCTAATAAAGAATCGGGTACAGAATGATACTGCATACTGTGAATAGCAGGTATAGATAGACTGGTGTCGTAGTAGTATCGACTGACAGCTATATGCTTATCTCCACTTCCTTAGTACGTAGGTCTGAGAGTTATTCCTGACTCGTCTGGTAGATAGTAAATAGTTAGTCAAGCGAGGCAGCCCTTCCGGGCTCCATCGTAGGGGAAATGAAAAGGTGGTGCTGCTATTGTTTACCGTTGACCAAAATTAGGACCGGACGGAGGAAATTGCCAGGAGATGAAAAATACGCCGCTAGAGTAAATTAAGTGTCCACCAAAGGGATGGCCGATGTGCTACTATTTTTGTATGGGTGGACTCATAGTTGATTGATTGATTGATTGTTGTTTGTGCTTGGGACTTTGTTGTTGTTTTTCATATTTTTTGTTGTGGTAGATGCGGGTATAGTGTTGTTTGTTTATTTAATCTAGCAATGTTAGTGAAGTCCTTTACTCAGTTTCCCCTTATGTGCACACATTGAGCTCAGGAGAGATGGAAAGATGCCTGCTGACTGATGAAGAGAGAGTAACTACTTTCAGAAGGACCGCGCCCCGCTTACGAATCACGGATCGGCATGTGACTAATCAGCTCACGCCCTGGATTCCGTTCCGGTTTTTTTGCTTCGCTCCCTTCAGCCACATTGCTTTTGCGGGAAGAGCGATCATCGTGATGGAGTCCTCCACATGGAGTAAGCATTACCAAATGCCGATATTAAGGATAGTGCGATGGGCACTGGGCTGGTTACGGCCCGGCAAATTCTGTTTGTGAGTGATTTGGTAACCTTGCTGACATTGCGATAGTCTGATCGTGTCCCGGGTTGTTTCTGATGGCTGCACCAGCCACACTTGGGTTCCATGGTTCACTGGCACACTATATTCCCTTGGTACCGCGATATCAATGCTATCACCCCCTTGCGGATGGCTTCACAGATAAGGCTAGCGATCTGGCTGTCGCCCGGTCGGCATTGCCGTAGTTCCCGTGAGGGTACCCCTTCATATCTGTTTGAAAGGCTAAGAACGAAGGGCATTCCGCTGTGAGTCAATTCTAGGCCAAACTGTTCAGCTGCTCATGCCATCATCATGCGGCTCCAGCAAAAAAAGGAATAGTCTGTTTTCTGATCGCCCGTATAGTGGAAGTACTGGGTACAGATAGACGGTCCCTATCAATACCGTAGGATGACCTAGACGTGTGCTGAACATGCCCCGCCAGGTAGACAGACAGTAGTCCAACTGCATACCATATGACCGGGAGTTTTGACTCGAGCGAAGGCACCACAAAATAGTAGTGTGATAGGAAGGTAGAACCTGAAAGGCGGGGTTTCAAAAATTTAGGTTACTGGCGTCATCCTCGCATCGCCTGTCTGGGTAGATGGGCTTTGCACAGCTCATTGGCCAGATGACAAAAATGCCAATAGCTTAGCACTATCGACGGTGCAGTAGTTTAGTGCAACTCCAGGGATATGGATGCATGTCCGGAGCACCAGGCAAGAATGTGTCTAGCGCGTTATCATATGCTGTTCCGTACCGTTAGCAGAGTCGGAAGCAATGTTATCGAAGGATGGGGTTTTAATCACTCTGAACAGAGAGCACAGCCAGACTGACTTCTCGTTGTCCCAAGCATATTCTTCTGATCTGGCTCAAAAAAGGCGATCTCATGTCCGCTTAGTTGGGCGAGAATGAGGCTTGCTGACAGGGGCAAAGAATTACGGGAGGGCCGCGGGCACCATCTTATGCATATATCGCAATAAGACCTAACGATGATCGATCGCAAAGCTTGGGAATGCCTTCGATATCAAGCCGAATATTGTCGATCTTCTCTCATCGTTCCTGTGGATGAAGGAAGACACGACTAAATAAATATGAGTAGTGTATTCCTAGCCTTCCCAGCAATGCGATCGTTTCATGATCCTGGCGATGAAGTCGCAGGGTGCAATGCAACAAATTCTCCGTGCTACCTCGCAGGAAGTGAGTGCAGTGATGCGGATGCCTTGCTGCAAGCAACAGAAGTACGAAGCAAGTGAGCAACACCTTGCTGCCTAGTGACTCCGGAGGGAGCCCGTTGGCCCCATGCCACCTGTTTACAGGACTGAATCATCCCCGAAGCTCTTCACCGGAAGTATACTTTAGCTCCCACGATGATGGACCGAGTCACGTCTAAGATGTATGTAATCATGATGTCGGATGGCAGCATCTGAGCGACATGGTTTGTTTATGATAGTGCAAAGCTTGTATGGCAGCGGCCCAGACGAGCATCCAATTGTAGGGCGTGCCTGTGCCATGACACGAGGTTTTCCTAACCGTGGAAGGAGCTGGAGATGCGACCGCATGATTTGTCACTGCCTAAGCAAGTTGGTTTCGATTAAACTTACTAGTTAATTTGTTAAGTTAACACCTGGATCTGACCAACTTTCGGACATCCGTGGATCCTATGGTGGACATCCTTGGGAGAGTAGACGGGATAGGCCGGCTGAAACCGTCGGTCCACCACTTGTTATCTCCTTTCTCTCCCAGGGACGTATTCTACCAAGTCTACTACTGTGGTACTTCACCTTTGACCCTTTCCCTTGCCTTTGAGATTCGACTTCGTTCCAGCCACGGCCAGACCAACAGAGACGCGACAGGGCCAAGCCCAAAGGCAGCGGGAATAATTTACATCATACGCGGGAATCGGGTCAGCGCACCACCGATCCTGCCTTCTAGACCTCTCCTTCCTGCCGGGTTGCAACTCCACTTGCTGCGGATTCTAAGACCAGGAGTTGTCCTGTGCGGTGGCGAGTGCCGTATGATTTGTTTGTTACGTATCTTACCTTGCATATCGGGTTTGTTACTGTACCCTGTACAGTCAGTGTGTATCTTGTGTATTATCTTGCTTGCACTAGCCCAGAATAGTCCTAGTTACTATCGCAAGATAGACACTAAAATAGTCATCATCTCCTGGGAATTGTTTACCCCCACCTCTAGTCTGGTAGCTAAGTAGTAGTAGTGATTTCTTCTTCCTCCTCCTTCTCCTCCTCAATAGGCAGCGACCGTTTGTCACTTGACTACAAAGTAATTTCTTTTCACCATCCACATACATAAATCTTAACACAGTAAATAATAAAGATTCTCCAGAAAAAAATAAATAATAAATATTCAGCAATTAGTCCTACTTATCATTCAACCAAATCAATGGTGACTGCCTACGTATCAGGTACGACGACAGCTACACTGGGCCACGCAGTGTTGGCCCAGCCACAACCAATCAACGGTTCAGGATCTGCGGCCGTGGCCCTGTCTCAAACGCTGAATACCTGGCTCGGTTACAAAGTGGCTGAACCGGTAGATCCATTTTCCTTGGGTACGCTGTAATATCCAACATCGATGCCCACTTGGTTGCTCCATATCTACGGTCGGGGCGTCCTCACACAGCCAGTAACACTTCACACAGGAGCTTTTCTAAGTGCCCGTCCGCTGTGTCAGACAAAGTGACGCAGGCAAGAAAATAGGCAGCTAAACCCCTCCTGGTTGGCTTCGTACCGGAACCCGATCCAAGTAAGCTACAGTAGGCAAGGAAGGAGAATAAGCAACTAAGCCAGAATGTGTATCTCTCTTTCTCTGGGATGGGAGGATCGCGGCCCCATGCAAAGGATAGATAGTGGTTTCAGACTAGGATTGCGTTGGTCCTGAGCTTAGAATTTACAGAGACATAGATACATACTTACATACACACACTCACAGTAGGCAGACTACATGCCACTGATCACAAAGATAGAGTTTGCCTCTTTTAATGAAATTGTTTCGTTTCCTTTGATCAAGTCACTTTAAAGGGCGCTCAGCACCTCTTAGATTCTAGAGTTTGGTTTGCATGACTGACTGTCCGTCCTGTCCATTCTTCATGTGTTTGTATTTATTAAATCACTCTCGCTATCTTCCACTCTTTTTGCCCTTTCTTCCCTCCCCCCTTAAGAGCCATTTTACAGTGGGCTTCGTTGACCTTTGCAAATATTTTCTCCTCTCTTAACGTGGTGGCGCCATACCGTAAGCATACTGTAGGAGACTCCTAGCAGATCGGAATTTGTATTTTGTCCAGGTACGAATGTAGACCGATTTTTACCAAATACGTGATTCGGGACAGGAGTGTCAGCTTGCCCACTTGGGGAAAATACCACTGGCTGGGGGCGAGAGAGTGAAATAAAGATACTGCGACCAAGCTCCTCCTGGTGAAAAGTAAACACAGGGTCAGTATTCCCCGTGAGCGTTGTCATACACGTTGGCGGAAGTCTTTTTTAGAGTGCTTGGTGGCATTTGGCAGATCCCATCATCGAGATAGAGAAAGAAATGCTTGACTCCAGCCCCTCCAAAAAAGAAAGAGTGTGTATCCGGGTGTACCAAGCACAAAATCGGCTGGTAACAGGTAAAAGCGACGGGAGGAATACTCCGTACAGCGACGCGTATGGACCCGACGGTTGGTTAGCCCGCTAGACCCGATGCGGCCTGCGGCCCACTGCAAAGCGGGTAAGCCGGATTTTTATTTTTATTCTTTTTTCCTCTTGTTTTCTTTTTCCCCATACTTCATACATAATTAGTACCGTTACCTTCCTTTCCATTTCACCATGATATACCTCCTCTTTCTCTCGCTCTGCTGCTGCTCGCACCCACGGAGAACGTACTCCGAGTGATATTTTACTTACTGACCTGGCCCCAATAATTTTAAAATTTCCAGGTGCAGGTTTCTAGAACGGTTACTGGCAGTGGCCACGCTGGTGTGGAACATCGGGACTAGGCCAGCCTGATTCCGTTTCGGTATTCGCATTTTACTCACTCACTCTTCCTTACCACTGCGGCCTCTCCCACTTGCAGGCTTCCCGCTGGCGTCGCCGTAGTCTAGTCCACCTCTCCTCCTCATCCATTCCCATCCTCTCGGGCCTGCTCGACTCACCCCGAGAAGATTTGTCTTTCTCCAACCTCAATTGTGTCTCTCTTTCTCTATTACCTCTCTTCTACCATAATCCCCCCCTTTCCACTTCTCCTTCACCTGCGCCCTGAACGCAACACCACCCCTCGTTCTCGCCATTTACACTCCTCCCCTGGTCTTGGTTGGAGGGGATGATGCCGATTACCTTCTAATCCTATCGGCACTGTGTTGATCCCGTATTCCCACCAATGTCTGGTTCGGCGTTCCCTCGCAGTTGAAAACGCCCCTTTATTGAACCGATTCATTTTTTCATCGTTCCTAATACGACTCTAAAGCCGTCCATCTGATATCTGGTACGTACTGATTCGGAGTCGAGCTTGCGAAGAGTTATCTGGGAGGTCCGTGGCTGATCGGCATCAGCTATCTTCGGTCTACCTTCACCTGCGGGACGTCTACCCGAATCTCCTGTCGTTATAGTACTCGCTTCGGGCACGGGCCTGACGGATCAATTGTTCGACTGGCGGGCCATAGCAGCGTTCTGGATATTCGCCATTCTGATACACTCGAAAAAGTCTTCAAACTGTCGGGTGGGAGCTCGGCCATCTATCAAGACACCTCCATAAAGTGGGAGCGTGGACCAATTGAATTCGGCATCACAGCCACCTTATAATCACCGTTCGCTCGCACACAATCGTTGAAACGCCAGGAGCTCGTCAACGAATACGGTCGGAATTTTCGCCATGCGGGCCGACTTCCTTCTTCCACCATTGCTTGGTGTGATTGCCTTGCTTGCTTGGCCTGTGTCGGTCGCATCCTCTCTCACCTACTGTTCTTCGGTAAATACAGGCTCCTCGCAAGCAGCAAGTATGTGTTATTCGTGGCGTTGTCATGATCCGGTCACTAACCTCATGCAGACGAAAGTACCTACCAGTCCAATGGTCTTTGCGAGGACCACTGCAGCAACTATGCGTTTGGTATTCTTCAGGGATACGACTGCTGGTGCTCGAACATTGTTCCCAATGAAGCGACCAACGTGAACACTTCGCAGTGTAGCCAGGATTGTCCTGGTTACCCCGATGATAGCTGTGGAAGTACTTCAAAGGGCCTTTACGGTTACGTTGAGATCGTTGGACATCAGCCGTCCGGAACAGCAACCGTCTCTACGACATCGACATCGTCAACCTCGGTCAGTAGAGCCCTTTCCTACTCGTTCGGAGTCTTTGGGTCGTGATTTGCGCACTGCCGATGTCTCGACTCGCCAGGCATGCTAGCCTTCCATGGCTGAACGTTTCCCGTATGGTCCGTTGCCTTGCACAGCGAACGAGTCTGTTGACAGTGTTGCTATCAACTGTGCCATAGCTGCTTCGGTCGCTGAAGTGCGCAATGACCTGCCAGGTCTCAATGCTTATGATATTGAACAGGACTGACGTTTTCCAGACTTCTTCATCATCTGAAACTACTGCTGCTACGACGACGGGAGAATCTGTTGCAGTCACAACCGACTCTGGGGTGGTCAAAACGGTCACAATTCCCGCTGCCACAAAAGCAACTTCAACGTCTGCAGCGGACAACCTTTCATCCGCAAAGAGTAGCGACAACTCTGGTATGAGCTCAGGAACCATCGCTGGTGTTGTGGTAGGCTCTGTCGGTGGTGCCCTCGCCATCCTAGCCTTGATATTCGTGTTGTTCTTCGCGAAACGCAAATCGCGGTCGAACAGCCCAGATCCAAGTGTACAGTCCATCCTGCTGGATGGAAGACAAAGCAAAGGCTCACAGATGAGTTTTATGAAGGGCATGTTTTCCGACAATCATAGTCATACCTTGTCTGCCGGGTCCGCTGCCAGCCGCTTGCCGACGTTTACGGACAACCGCATGAAAACCGATACCGTTCTCTACGCGAATGGCCGCCGAGATAGCGATGTCTCACTCCAGGATAATGAAGATTATTCTCGGCCTGTGTTGCGGGTCAGTCCCCATGTTTTCCCTATCGTGATGTCTGATATTGGAACGCTAACACGTGACGCAGCTCACAAACCCCGATTAACGGTTGGGTGTCGCAGAACCCTATCTCTTCGTGTTTTGCATTTACATCTCCTATGTATTTCGATTTGCGTGTTTCGGCGAAAACAGCGGTGTTATGATACCCATTTGTCACATAATCCTTGACTTCCTTTTCATTCGACTACAGGAGAGACGATGGACTCGACAGCCCCACCCCTCCGAGAAAAACCCCCACCTCCGGTGTTTCGATCATCACGATGTCTACGCGTCATGCATCCTCACGGTGGTGCGTTGGGTAGAGGGGCGGGGAAGCTAAAAAGCATTTAAAACGGACCCTCATTCGCCTTTCGGAGGCGGAAAAACATAGCCGCCTGGCGACTACAACAAAACTTACTACGCAAAACCACGTCATCAGGCGCGGCTCTTCTCAGATTCCATCGATTCTTTCCCCTGATATTGTCGACCTCCGTGTATATCGAAGCACAGGGACCTGTGCTACAAGCTGAAGTACATACTCTAATGGATTAACCAGAATCCTTCCCCTCGCTCTTGTTTTCCTACTTCGAACCTCTTTGTCATCTAGCCCCTGTTTTTCTGTTTCATTTTCATTTCCATTTCCATTGTCTGTTTTTCTATTATTACAAGTGTCAGGGTTACATGGAGCGTCATTTGAGATTCGCATGAATGCATTGAAAGATTAGTCGGTGTGAGACATGTCGCTATCATTGGGTTCAACCTGTAATCTTACCACGATGGATCGAAGTTGTTCTGATAGCGAAAGATGCCGTGCATCTATACTAATGATGTATTGCAATGGGCTTAATACCGGACCGAATACTAAAGGCATCGATCTGTTTCCATACATACCATTCCCTCTACCTGTCCCATGCCACTTCCACAAGGTTCTATGATCTATCTATCCATGGTCCCTCAACCCCATCGTAGCGGGCCCCAGACCCAAACCCCAGCCCAGCCCAGCCCGTCAATCGCACCTCTAACAAACCGGTTTCTCACCGGTTCTTTCCAAGTCGCTCCGGGCCCAGAACATAAAGTGACAGCTAAACCTTACGACGCACGGATTACCCGCTCCCGCGCCCAGTTCGAGATCTATTCCAGTGCCAATCAAGTCTGCCTAAGCCACACGTCGTTTTTGCCACTTTCCACGATCAACCTACCTAACTACCCTTAGTCTATCTGTATGTACGGACCCACGGCCTGGAACTATCTACTTATGCTGTCCGGGTACCTGCATTGCCAATGAAGTTTTGCCACCTAGTAGTTGTTTCGAGTTTGGGGTTTGCGTGGAGATAGCTAGTTGCTGGTTCTTGAATACGTAGACAGGGATGGGGCGTGCTTCGTGTGCTTTTTTTTACCGATGAGTTGTGCGTGTGTAAATGAATAATGAATCTGTGAAATGAATCTGTGGTCATGGACGTCTGGATGTGAGTTTTGTCGGTGGTTCTTGTAATATTGGTTTTGTATGAGGAGGGACTGTGATTAACTTTGCCTGGTTTCACGACAGGTCTGATATATCTAGGGCGTGCTCTTCTGATAATGCTTTCCCATCCCGGCATGTAGCTATCTGCAGACAATGACCTAGCCAGAAAAACTGCCACAGGTAATCAATCTTGGATCTCAGCTGCTCAAAATTGATAGATCTTTGCCGACTGTGTGTGAGGGTCGGACAAGTATGGACCAATATCTGCACAACACTGCCAGACTATGTCCTTTTCTCGGGAATACAACCGCCAAGCTTCCCAAAGAGGCTTAATCAGAGGCATCTTATGTTGAGCAACGTCTTTGGAGATCTCTTGTGGCAGTCTGGGCAAGATTATCGACATACTAGCCCGAGATATCAACTCCGGGGAAGAACCCCAATCACGGTCGAGTCACTTGCCAGGATCCCGGCATGGCTGATCCGTTTCGGATTTGTGCAGAGACAGGTCAAGCCCGGTGCGTTGCCGCGACGAATCCCATGCATTGCACGGTGGTGAAGTGATGCAAGATGCAAGCAGGAAGTATGGGAAACAACCTGGCGGCACATGACTAACCCCGCTGCGGGATAGTTTTGCCATTCCAGGCAATCCAACTCTCGCCTCTCAACGCTGCCTCTTTCCCTCTTCCGTCAGCTGGACCCAGCATCCTGCTATTCCTCGGTTTGTTGCGTCTCTTGCCTGCTTAGACTGATCATCATGATGTCGTGGGCCTATTTCTATCCTGTCGCAAGCCACAGACCCCCTCAAACCCCTACCCCCTCACCTGGTGCAAGGAACTCGCTTCCGGCGGTTATCTGTATACCTAATGATTACCACAGGGCGGAGAGATATAGGTGGTACATATAATTCAGGCTGACGAACCAAACGTTGTTGGTTACATTGCAGCGGATGTACTCATCCCTTGTAGTGTTCTGGCTCGGTCTCGTTGTGTCCCCAACGTTATCTCGAGTACGCACCAGATGGACGACGGTGGGACATGACATTGCTATAGGCGCGTCTTAAAAACCCTCGGCGCATCGTCCCAATGGAAGAGCAGTGGGAGCTGGCGAATCAGCCGCGCCTCTCAGCTAGAAAGGTTGCGCCGATCCGTCATGAGTCTGCGCCTGAGCCTGTTATCGTGTCGTGTTGACCGCTGGCCATGGAAGAGAAGCATGTCGGTTATCAAAGCTTCTGCGTCGTATCTGACTGATACTGTCCTTATCTTTGTTTTATCTGCATTGCCGCACCAAACAGAGTAAATTCTGTCGAGGGATGCCACCTTTATGCAGCAGGATATCCGATTTATCAGCTGGGATTTCCCCAGAATTCTGGGGCAGGCTGAGCTTTCCTAGTATGGCTGCCTGTCAGTGCTATGGGAACCGCATCCGACTTCCATTCACGTAACGCCTCCACTTTATCAGGTGCGGTATATTTGCTCTTGTTTCCCTCTGGCGTTTCTGTCGGCGTCCCGATCGCTACAACCCTGCGGCTACGGTCTCTTCTCGTCTCATTGTCTTTTTGGGCGTTGTGGGACAGCAGGTATCCAATATGGACGTACTGAACAACCAGGGTAACCTATGGCTGGTCGGCCTTGCCATGCTCTCACTCGCTGGGTTCTTCCTGGTTACCGGGATATTGCAGGGTAGCGGTCTCTTAGGTTGCCTTCGCAACAACAGATTCTCTAAACATGGGTGGCAGCCATGGGCAGCAGCGACTGAGGAGAAGGAACTCTCTGGACCGTCTTCTGCACCTTATGTGAACGTCTTCCCACCACAACGTCGTCATGTCCTCGATTCGTCCAAGATTGCAATTTCATGCGAAAGTGTCGACAAGGAAGAAGTTGCAAACTACCCACTGCCTATGACCTCGAACTACCAGACATGCACGGACAAGAGCTATACTCCAACAGGATTTTCGGTGGCAGAGGTGAAGGCACTGGGTGATTTCCCTGACTATGCTGAACTCAGTGGTGTGCCCTTGCCGGAGCCGTACTATGAGTTCGACATTGACAAGGCGTTGCCACGACCTTATCGCCCGTTCCGGTGGTCCTACCATCAGACAATGTGTACGTCATTCCATTTTTATACTTGGTTTGCTCAAATAACACCAGCTAACCACTTGCAACGCGATAGCCCTTACGAAGTTAGAGACCGATTGGTGGATCGAACTCGAGAAAACCTACAAAGAGCGAGTCAAACAGCGCAAGGAGTTGTACGCCAAACATGGTAGCTCCGTGCTTGGTTATCTTCCTGGCTCTGAACTAGCTTGCAAGGAGCTCATGGAAATGGTATTGCAGTTTATCTGTGCCCGCTACCCGCAGTACTTTGCCGTCGAAAAAAACCAGATTCTGCACAATCGGATCCTAGGAACGACAGAGGATATCAAGTCCAAGCATCCCCTCGAGATTCTCATCAATAATGTGCCAGAGGATTTTGGGATCATGATGCGCGATGAGAAGACGGGATCCTACTTCCTCCGCGCAGGCGTCATCTGTTCGTCTTTGGGATGGAATGTTGGAACCAAGATTGGCCTTCAGCTACATCAGATCCACGAGGACATTCCGGACTACAAAGAGAAGATGCAATTTTCAATGGATCGGTAAGTTCATTCGGCCATAGATATGGACAAGAGGGATGATCTGATAGGAAATGCTTAGATTTTTTACCAAGATGCCTGCCGACAAGCCCATTCAGAGAGGATCTTGGGGACTCGAGGTCGGCCAGCCTTTGTACATGCCTAAAGGGGACCCTCACGAGACACTGCGCCTTTCCCAGGACCCGAACCTCCAGCTGGACAACTGTCACTTGCGTGTCGACTGGCAGACTCTCCGTCGTCTCCCTCTTTCCGCTGCCATTGTTTTCAACTTCAAGGCCCTTTTCACCCCGGTGTCAGAATTCCAAGACGAGCCAGGCGTGCCTGCATTGACGGTTAAGATCCTGAAGGAGGGTAAAAAGAACTTGATGGATTACAAAGGCACCTGGCACGTGGAGCACGTTGTAATCCCGAAGCTCGAACAGTGGGCCAAGGAGCAGGAAGAGAAGGGACTAGTCCCCAAGAATTGGCAGGTGTCAACCTTGGATGACAGTCCTTGGTACCAGGGTTGGCAGGAGAAATGGCATCGCCAGCAGGGATTCTAATCCTTACGTATGTAAACCAGATGGGTGGATGGGATTTGCATATATGGGAGGCTGTTTCATTCCTTCTATTGCCGACTATGCCATGCTTTGTGTTTTAATGGAGGCTATCTCAGCGCATTCCAAAATTGAGCAATCTACTCAATAGTATCCCACGAGGACCAAGTTTGACCAGGCGCGTACATCCGTAGCCGCAGCAGTAGCCTGTCGCTTCACGTATCGTTTCACCGAACGTAGGTGTCGCCGGAGCGGGTTTCCGCACGGCCGCACAGCAGCAGCTAAGTAGGCGCTGAACGGCGCAACCGGTGGACTACCACACGGATCTGATAGCCATCAGCCGAACACCGTCTAGCCGACAGCCCCAGGGATCCAGGCTTTTATGCAGCATCCCGTGAGCGTACTCGGGCCAATAGCCCAGAAAAGAGGTCAAAAAAAATATCAACAGACACCAAGCCGGACATCTCAATCATCACCCTGCCTCTCCCCCTCCTCACTCCCCTCATCATCACGACCACCATCCTCCTCATCCTCATCCTCCCGATCACTCCTCTCCATCTCCTCCAACTCATCCTGCAACGGACTAACCCTAACCTCCAACAAATCCAAATCCTCCAAAACCTGCCTAGCAGGCAACTTCCACAAACTCGTACCACAAACTCTCTCCTTGGTCAACAACTCATCCACAAACTGATCCATATACGTCAACGTAAACGAATCGCGCACCCGTCTCTTCAACTTCCGATAATCCAACAGCAACGGTTCCAACGTCTTGTACACCTCCACCGGCTCGAACGTCAATCGGACGTAGAACGCCGCGAGCGCGCGCAGGTATTTGAAGTCGCCGCGCGCTTTGACTACCCCGTTACCCTCCTCGTAGGATTCATCATTGTTGTCGTCGTTCGCAGGATCGCTGAAATTCAAATACTCAAGGATAATGTCCCGTTCTGGGTTGAGTTGGAGGAGCTTGAATGCGAGACAGAGGAATGGCGATGGCTTTTCGGATACGCCGTATACGCCCCCGATGCAGGTCAGTTCCACGGCCCGGTCGCAGAGTGTCGCGGCGTTGAGCCCGAAACATTGCTCTTTCCAGTAGTAGGAGTCTGTGATCCGGTCCCGAACGGCTTTTTCGAAGAGCGTCGCTGGGTTCACGCCGCGTACTAGGGGGCCGCTGTAGCCCCGGTTGTCGAGGAAGGTGCTGGCGTCGGCGCGGTGGGAGGTCATGGTTCTTTTCTCTTTTCTTTTCTCTTCTTTTATTTCGGTGTGTTGGGAGGGGTGAGAGGGGGTAGGGAGGATGTGAAGGTAAATGAATGAATGGATAGGTATGTAGGTAGACTGGGGTAAAGCTAGCTATCATCTATCGGTGGTGGAGATGGTGGATGGGATTGTTTTTCTGCCGGTTGGTTTGGTGGTACCGCCTTTGGGTGGGTGGGCGGTGTGGGTTGTATACTTATTCACTACGATAACATCACAGTGGAGATGCGATTGACAGAGAGGATCTACCTCAATTTATTGCATTTATATGCCAGAGGTATATCATAGTTATAGATAACTCAATTTTCAAACCAAGGCTCATTCAATATCTCCTCTACCGAAGCACGAGCACCTGGCTCAAAGCGTAGCAACTTCCGAATAATCCTCCCCAGCTCCACAATATCATCTCTCGTCAAGTCCTCTTTGCGCTCACCATCAAAGTACATCTCCTCCAACCACTCTTGCAATCCAGGGCCCCCGGCTTCAGTGGCATTCGCACCACGCATTGACTCCCATAAAGGTACCCATCTGTCAGGCAATGCTTCGCCCGCCATTTCTTGCATTTGCTCAACGAGAATCTTGGGAGTGATCAAGAAGCTGTCAAAGGGGGGTTGACCGACAAATAACTCGAATAACTGTTATACCAGTCAGTCACGACATAATAATTATTGGTGGGTAGGATTGTCCCATACCATACAGCCTAGACTCCACAAATCCACACGATAATCCAGACGATCTTTGAATATCACTTCAGGTGCCCGAACTACCAATGGAGTGTGGAGTGTCTTGGGTGCATCTTTCCGTGGGAACGATTCACCAAAGTCGACTAGCTTGATGGTATCTGATAAAGGCCATGATCGTGCGTGTAAACCCGCAGATCTAACAATATACTCCGGTATACCATGCCCCAGTCTTCCACTATCATTGTAGCGGACGTATCCGACATCTGGTTTTCCTAGTAGATTGATGAATTCATCTTCGGAGATATTGGCCACAGATGATATAGTGAAGGCCAGATTCCGGATATGAAAGTCTATACAATGTAAGCAAGAAGAGTTAAATATGAAGAGAAAGATTGACCTCCATGCGCAATCTCCCTACGATGCAATGCATCCAGACCCATCAAAGCCTGCCTCACAACACCCTTAGCAAAACTCCCAGGGAGTCTCCCATCTGCAAACCGCCTCTCCACCAAATCAGACACACTTGGACCTAACATCTCGAGAATCAAACAGGGATGTATCCCATTAGGTCCCTCTACATCGAAGTGATCGAGCATGCGCACGACGTGTTGAGTGTCGTCTAGACTCTTCAAGACATTCATCTCTCGATGTCCTCTATTACCATGATAGTTCTTCGATACGCAGATCTTAATAGCGACATATCTCCCTTCTCTGAACACAATTCTCTATTAGCGGGTTGTTCGATAGTAGGTAACTTTTAATGTCAGGATAATGGAACTGAGATATGTATGTACTGTTCATCTCTAGCAGCCCAGACAGTGGAGTATCCGCCCCATCCTAATTTATGTAGGATTTTGTATCTTCCTTGATGGAGGAGGCTTCCGAGTGTTATTGGGTGGTAGCCGCCGGTTGTGTAGCGGTGGAGGGGCTCCGCGTTAATGGGGGAGGAGTATTGGGGTTCATGGGGTAGTTCGGGTGTTTGGAGGAGGGTTGAGTAGGGGGTGGAGGTGTGTTTTGATAGTCTGGAGGGTGTTGATGATAACGAAGGAATTGTATGTATCCTTGTGAATGATGAGGATATTCTCACGCACATATTAAGTTATTTGTTCCTACATGTTAATCATCTAGAGGGTCATGATGGAATGCATAGTAAAGTGCCAAGAAGCAGCTTATCGATAGTCGCACGGCCAACGGGCCACAATCAACAGGCTGAGACATGGTGTGGCCTTGGCACCGCCAGGCGTGAATGTTTGTGATGATCATCTGCCTGTGTCAGACTAGAAACTCATGCTTCTATCAAATATCATGATCGCTGGAATTCTCATCCGGTTCGAATTGAAAATTACTCCTCGTATACTTGCTGTATAGGCCGGGCTCTACAAAGCAGTTACTAGTGCATATCAAAACAGTGCTGCCTACAATCCAGTCTCCACAGGCTACGTACGACGGGTATACACAGACACGTACGTACTAAGCGATTAATTTGGGGGGCGCGCAGACAGTCATGGTGCTTCTTACTTCGTCGACGGTCTCGGTCATTATATCCACAGCTGTCATTTGTACCTTTACTTTTCTGCTCTTCCTTTCGGGGTATGTCCTGCAACAGCAGTCTGTCCGAAGCATTCAGCATGCCATCCGACCGCCTCCTCCGCCACCACCCCCGGCGGCGATCCCGGTGGGAGCATACCAAGGGGCCGGGCAAGAGGTTTTCTCCGATAGTGTCGCCGATAAACAGCACAAGAGGGATGATGCTGGTTCCACACAAGCAACAACGGGCAACTTTGCATACCTCCAGCTGCTCTCCACCCCCGATCCGTCGGACATCTGCTCCGCCATTCTATTCTTTAAGCACTTAGCGACCAATGGTACTGCAGTTCAGGATAGGCTGTTCATGTATCCGCGTGAGTGGGACCTGATGCCCACTAAGGAGCTCACCGAACCGGTCGCCACGGCCCTTTCTTTGCTGAGAACGGCAAGCCTGGAGTATGGTATCTGGCTTCTGCCCATTGATATGACGCTAGCCACTTCTGAAGGCTACAAGCCTACCGATACAAAGCTGCTGCGGCTGGGACAGATCCAGTTTATGCAATATGACAGTGTCCTCTATGTGCAAACGCCTGGTTTGTTGCTCGACACTGCCAAGTTGGATGCTATGCTTCTCTCCCGACCGCTGCCATTGCGACATGACAAGAACAGAATCGAGTCGTTCAACAATGAAGCCTGGCTGCCTATGCCCTTGAGAGCAGAGAGAGACTCGGCTCTGCCTCCCGTATACCTGATTACGGTGAACAGCGTGGAAAACGGCCACATTGAAGCTCGTGGCCATGTTCCAAACACAGATATCCCGGGATTTAGTAATCTGGTCACGGGGCCTGATGGTGTAACGTCGCCCAACGAAGATGAGTCCAATCCTGATGAGCAACCAGGCTATGTGTACTTTGAGCAGGACGACGATGGTCATGTCAAATGGGCCCATAATCCGCTATTCGGATCTTGGCGGGTTGGGCAACATGAGGTCTGCGAAGGCCTCGACCTTGATGATGCAGTCCACGATGGATATGATTTGTGAATATTCTTTCTTCTTTGCTTTTGTAAATTGGCTGGTTTCTATGGCGTTTGTTGGCTTCATTTCAAGTGAATGTATTGATGGCTCAAAAGAAAGCGAGTCACTGGCATTCCAGGTTCCCATGGGAGTTGAGGTATATATATCGGGAACATTGGTGGTTTTCGTGTCCATATTTATGTGTGCCCCTGAGGCATGCGGCGATACTTTATGCAGTCATGTGTATATGAATCATGTATTATGCCAAAATACTATCGTATATCGAAATCAGGTTGTCTAGTATCAGCGACTGCATTCATGTCATTCACATTAGTCATTCATGCATTTTCCGTGGCAGAGGCGATGTCTGAGTCATCGCTTTCATCTCATGTTCGAGTTTAAGAAGAACTCCGGTTCTACTGCATACCCAAAGGGTGCAACTGACGCCTAAACACAACCATTAGTGCCCACATACTTTCAAGGTCACAGATGATATGGCAAACTTACTCTTCCGCAAGGAGCTGGCAGACCTTTAACCAGGCACCCCAATCTCATAGCCTAGCAAGACCTCCGTCGTATTACCTTCCCAGCCTCTGTTACCACTTGTTGAGACCATGAAGCGACACGCCTGGTCAATGTATAGCTGGGATACAGTTCCGGTACGATGTCCTGGGATAATCAAGAAGGGCACTGTGGAGTGACGAGTCACTTGTTCATGTTTGAGGTCGTACAATCGAAGAATGTCATGCGATGCGCTATGAAGTGACGGTCAGCCAGCCACGTCAATGAAATTAGAGCCTGAGTGACGACGAAGATACGTACCAAACGATATGTCTGCCGTTAGGCATGGCCTTGAGTGCCGTGACCGGTCCACTACCCTGAGGGAATTTGAAGGTCCGCTCAGCATTCCGAAGGCCCTTATGAAGGCTGTACTCCTCGACAGTTCCATTACGACGGCCTGCATAGATATAGTTGCCGTCTGGGGACCAGCATGCATTCATGCACCAAGGAGGGCAGTTTTGAGAAGTGATGCGAGCAACGGCATCCGGTTCTCTTCTATCCCACACTCGGATAGTGCCATCAATGGACGCAGCCAGGAAAAGATTATCCGTATTAGCACCTGTTTCTGCTGGCGCAGGAAGAGCACTCTCTTGAGTGTAGCTTGGTGGTTCCAGCTCTTCGGCATGTGGTAGTCCATTGACTATCGGCTGAGAGGAGCCATTAGGCATCTCCGCCTGGCCAGAACTAGGGGGTTGAGTGACGGCATTGTTATTGGCACTTGCAGCTTCAGCACCTGCCGGGGCCGGGGCCGAATCCGGAGCCGGAGCAGCAGGAGCCTCTGCAACGCCGTTCTGACTCGGTTCCGGTTCTCCAGGGGCGTCGGCATCTGGCAGCACTCCATTAGTAAGGGCTTTACCAAACTCATCATCCTCGTCAATGCCGAATGCATTTCCAGATGCGCCGGCCTCGTCTCCTCCGTTCCCGTTCTCGTCGCCGAATAGCGAGTCGGCACCGCCGAAGAGTGAATCAGCCGGAGAGCCCGCCTGCGGGTTTGAGCCAGTGCCGTTTTCACCGTCGTTCGACGTATCCATGAAGTTGAAGCTACCATTCTCAGGAGCCTGATAATTGGACGAGTATGTGCCATTTGTTTGTTGAATCTCGGTTGTGTCTCTGGGAACTGGCAGACTGGATTCTGGCCGTATCTCGACAGCGGAAATCTGCCCGGCGCTAGACCCGAATGCGCGTCGGGTCTGCCCTGTGTTAAGGTCCCAATCAAATACTCGCTTGTCCCAGCTGCCAGATAGTAGAGACTTTTCATCTGAAGTCAAGCTCAGTACAGAGACTGCGGAAGTATGCTGCTGCAGAAGAGCGATCTCTTTTCCTTCATCATGACGGACTGATTGCAGTCGGATGCTACCGGACTCCAAGCCAGACAACAACCATAGACCTTCACTATGGCTGGCCAGCGAGTATACTGGCGATATTGTGTTCCCGTCCATGTTTTCCCAGTACGTCATCAGTACACCCGCCTTGATGACACTGTCGACGAAAGGATGCCTTTGCGCCACAGTGAGCATCAGCTTGCTGTTGACAGAATCCACCCAATTGAACTTCCGAACGTATCCATCTGAGCCGCCGCTGAATACCCATCTCATATCAGCGGTCGCAGTTACCGCATTGATCGAAGTACTGTGAGGGGCGGCCGTAGTTGGGACTATGTCGAACGTAGGCGCTGTCAGGCACTTTTCCCGCACGCTCGGATGGAAAGCAGATCGTGGATCAGAATCCGAATTCGTAGCAGTTGTATTGGACATTTCGACATCCGCGTTTGGTTGCGTCGCTACCCCAGCGCTTTCGGATGCATGACTAGCATTGGACTGACTTTCCGCATCTTGGTCGGCGTCCGCGTCGGGATCAGGTTCGTTGTCATTGCCTCCATCATCTGCATCCCGAAGTGTATCCTCCATTTCATTGTCCGAACTTCCGTCTTGAGAGCCTGGGTGTGCGGAGAACTTATCAGTGTTGCCCAGATGAACCGAAGGAAGTCACAAAGCTTACCTGCAAGGTCGCGATCGTCGTCATCTTCGATCGAAGCCATTGTTCTGTAAGACGACTTGGCTTCTCGCCAATTTGGATAAGTGAGTGGATATTGCAGGGAATAGAGAGGCGTGTGTACCAACTCTCCTGTGACCGCGTGGTGGAGATCGGGGTCCTTTCGCAGGCAGGGCGCAACAATTTCAATGAATGCAAAGCAACCCCGCAGACTAAGGGTGCATATTTTGGCTTCGCACACGTTATCGTGCTGGATGTAATCGCGCACACGTGAGGATGCCTTCACCGAACAAGAGGTTCACAGAACAATGCAGAGCACGACATGAGCTATCACTGGGTTCTGGGGTAAGTTAATCCTTTGCTGCCCGCTTACGGCTTTCCCCGATTCGGTCACGTTTCGCGGTATTGTTTATGCCTCAGGCATTAATACCCTGTATCCGGTTAGCGCAGATTGGTGCATCTATCAAGGCTCCAGCATCACTGGTGAACTTGGGGAATGATTCTTCAGACACAAAGTGATGCAATTGCTGGTGGCATGTATCTCTTGCTTTGCTTCGCATAAGCGCTATGTGAGCACATGTCACAAATATCTTGAAAATTGGTGCGTTGGAAAGCGGGATCATCCTACTACAACTCCTAGTGGGGTATCGTTATGAAAGGTAGTAGTATCAATCAGAGTCCAGATGCCCATAGAAATCAGCTCTAATCCGGTTTGTGCGTAACTTATTTATAGTGACAGTAACAGCGGATTTCCAGAGCTTCCAAAAGTTTGCCTTATAACCGTATGCCCGAGATGACAGTTCACATACCATGCTTCTCCTTTCGCGCGCAGTAGAAGCCGAATGAATGGGCTGACGAAAGTAGAAAGGAGATAAAGTCTTCCCTACGAAATTCTGCTTGCTGGAGTTACTGTGGCCGGATTAACAAGATAGCCCAGCCTGCAAACAGAGAAGGACCTACACTTCCTCAACCTATAGCTAGATGGACTAATGTTACACCACGGCCACACGTAAACTTTACAATCACTAGACACACCTAAAAACCTAACTTTACTCCCAGCTTATGCTTAGATATAGCTAAATTGTGAAATTAAAGAAAGTGGCAGCCGAGCACAAGCAAAAGGTGATTGAAGCAGCGAGTGAAGTGCATCTGAAAGGTGGTATCAGCCAAGTGTTATTCAAGTGAATACTAAGTAAAGCGCAGATAAGTAGGCACCGTACGTACTGTATACACAGTGAAAACTATAGATACTGTAGGAATTGCAGTATAAATTACACAGTATGTTCCTTCCTACTTCTCACTTTCCCCTCCAGTTCCTCATCGCTTCAAGATCTCTCCACAAGTCCTTCTTTCCATACAAAGCAGCTCTCTAACACTTTACTATTCTGCTGGTTTCAATCTCTTTACCTTCTATATTAAGTTCTCCACTATAGCCATTTGCACAACCAAGACTTTGATATTTACTCGTTGAAACATTTCTGAACCCTTCAAACCCCATCAATATGGACTCAGGGGATTACTATCGGCCCGGGATTCCTCACTCAGATCCCCGGCTGCCAGAGCGAGATATGGACACCCATCTGCTGGTCAATAAAGACATCAGAGAGTACCTTGCCCAGCCATCTATTGAATTTGCTGAGGAATGGCTAAAGAAGCCGGACATTCCATCGTCAGATGAGATATTGGGCAACTTTGGTTCTGCAGAGAATGAGTATGTGGAATTGACTCCAAATAAAATCACGGGTCCTTGGAACTCGACCGATGAGTATCTCAAAGCACACTATGAGCTCCTTCGAGAAGATGCAATTGCTCCTCTCAGGGACGCCGTTGCATACGTCAGAGATGACCCCCAGATGACTGAGTCCAAGCTTGTGTCCATCTATGATAAGGTAAATGATATAACACGCGAATCTTCTTCGATTTACTGACAGTATGAAATTGCTCCAGGTTTACTTCACCGGTATCACATTCGCGCAAAGAGGTCTAGGAATTAGGATCCGGTTCTCCACTCGCCGAGCGGAGAAAATTATCGCGTGGGAATATTCTAAGCGTCTTGTCAGCGGCTCTATAGTTGCGCTTAGTCCAGCAGATGACGCATTTCAGCAGAAGTGCATCGTTGCCATTGTTGCTGCCAGGCCGCTTGAAGGCGTTCAAAAGCATCCTCCGGAGATTGATATCTTCCTTGCTAGGCCCGAAGATTTTGAATTCGACCCTCAGAAGGAATGGATCATGGTAGAAGCCAAGGATGGCTACTATGAGTCTGTGAGGCACACGATGGCAGCACTCCAGAAGTTGAAACAAGAAAAGTGAGTAGAGCTTATTGCAACGTTGCACAAAGTCCTTCGTTTCAATGATTAGATTCTGATTTATAACATAGATTTCCTCTTTCTGAGACATTTGCCTGCTTGATCCTAATGTCAGAGCCCCGGACTATGTGAAACAGGATCCTATCCTTGACATACAGTCCGTAGCCAGCGAGACTGCAGAAGCTGCCGAGGGACACAGAGTTGACATCCTAAAAAGTTGGCCTCGAGAACCAAGCCAGGCCATGGATACTACACAATGGCAAGCATTACACGAAATGCTTACGAAGAGGCTCTCGCTCATACAAGGCCCTCCTGGCACAGGGAAGACTTATGTGTCTGTTATTGCGCTGAGGATCCTACTTTCAAACCTGAAGCACGGGGACTCTCCTATAATCCTAGCCTCCCAGACAAACCATGCGTTGGACCAACTTCTGAGGCTCGTCGGCACCTTTGAAACAAGCTATATCCGGGTCGGTTCACGGAGCAACGACCCCGAGATAAAACGAAGGACTCTCTACTGTGTCAGGCAAAATGAAGCCGCGGTCACGGTACATGGAAGCGTGCTAGGAGCGGCCAGAAAGGAGCAGACAGTCCTGACCCAAACCATTGCCAAGATTTTGCAGCCTTTCAACGCCGAAAATACCAACGCGCCCCTTCCTGCTTCTCTGTTTATTGAGTATGGCCTCTTGACGGAGACGCAGCTCGACAACTTAAAGAAAGGTGCTGAAGGCTGGACTCGTCCCACTGATAGTGAAGATACCGACCCGCTGGTAGTCTGGCTAGGTGACAAATTGGTACTATTCGAAGTGGGGTATGAAAGAGAGAGTTTCGGATTCGAGGAGGATGAGGTAGACCTCGAGTACGAACAACTAAAGGAATTGGAGGCCGAGCAGGGCATTGAAGAGGATGATTACGAGATCCTCAAAGGACAGTTTATCAATCTTCAGGATGGCGTTTGTGGCTGCAAAATCTCGTGCTCTGAGACTTCTGCTATCGAAAACCTGAAGCAGAAGGATCTGTGGAAGGTGAGAGAAGAGGCTCGGGGGGCAATCTATGATGTCCTCCGAAAACAACTGAAGACCAAGATGACAGAGAGTCTTCGGCGACAGGTTTTACTCTATTCGAAGAATTGTGAGAATCTCCTCATTGGAAAATGGGAACGGGATTACCACGTTCTTCGGACGGCGAAAGTGATCGGGATGACAGCCACGGGTCTGAGTAAATACCGGGGGCTGATCTCCAGCCTCAGACCGAAGATCGTCTTGATCGAAGAAGCCGCCGAGGCTATTGAGGCGCCAATTGTTGCTGCGTGCTTTGACTCACTCCAGCACATGATACTCGTGGGTGACCACCAGCAGCTCCGAGGGCACTGCACTGTTCAGGAGCTCGGGGGCGAGCCCTACAATCTGGGAGTCTCCATGTTTGAGCGACTGGTCAAGAACGGAATGAAGTACGTCATGCTGAACAGGCAAAGAAGAATGGCACCAGAGATCCGTCAACTCTTGGAGCCTATATACGGCGAACTGAATGATCATGAGTCAGTACGCAAACGACCTGGAGTGAGAGGAATGGGGATCATTCGCTCCTACTTTTTCACTCATGCTTGGCCTGAGAGCAGAGATAGCCTTGCGTCCAAATACAACGACATGGAGGCCCAGATGATCGCAGAATTTGTTGTCTACCTGGTACAGAATGGCAACACCGTGAAAGATATAACCATTCTGACCTTCTACAATGGCCAGAGGAAAAAGCTCTTGACTGTTTTGAGACACCATCCGTACCTTCAAGGCCAGTACATGAAGGTGGTAACTGTTGACTCATACCAGGGAGAAGAAAACGAGATCGTAATCCTTTCACTCGTTCGGAGCGGCGAGAATGACATTGGTTTCCTGTCGATTGCAAATAGGGTCTGTGTTGCACTGTCGCGTGCAAGACGCGGGTTTTATATGTTCGGCAACGCGAATTCGTTGGCAAAACAGAATCAACTCTGGCGAGATGTACTGACATTGATGGCCAACAACAAACCACCACGGCGTCTGGGAACACAGCTGCCCGTCACATGTGTAAAACACAAGCGGACCACTTTTATACAAGGTTTGGGAAATCCTTCGTTGAGATCATGGTGCATTTTGAATGTTAAGCTGACACCTGACACCCAGGTCTTTCCGACTGGAATAAGATAAACGGCGGATGTGATTGCCATTGTGATGGAACGTTGGATTGCGGCCATCCCTGTCCCATCAAATGCCACAGGTAGGCGCAATAACTCTAGTCTAAAGGAGCGGGACGAAGCTAACATAGTCGCAACAACACAGCTTTTCTCATGAACAGGTAGAGTGCAATGACATCTGCAACAAACGGATGGCTTGCAAGCACGTCTGCACTCAACCCTGTGTAATAAGCCATACCTGCAACTGCACATGCGAGGTGGCTTCACAACTTGATAATCTACGTCTCCATCATGAGTCCCAGGGCTCCACCGCCCCGTTGGAGGGACCGAGTTCCTATCCCGAAGCGGTCAGACATTACCAGGCGTTTGCAAGTGGAGGTGCGAAGGAGCACGACGCGCTTTTGCTGAGGAAGGCTACCGAGACCGCCGCGGCAGCGCGGCCCACACCAGGAACAGAGGAGGATGAAGATCTTCTTCTCTCCGAGACGGAAGTGGCAAGCAGCCCTCAGGAACGCGACACCGCGGTTCCCTTGTCGGAAGAAAATCTCATGGAGATCTGACGGCCCACTGGAAGGAAATCCAAGGGCATGGGCTGGAAAAACTTAGAGTTTCCTGAGCCCCAGCACCAAAAATAAGTAGATAGGGCTGCTACGTGGTGTGTGATATTTTAGTTTTCTTAGTCAATCAAGGAAGTCGGCGATGATGTCAAGGCTTGCTCCTGTATTCTGATTGGCCCGGAGGCTCTGGCGATAGTTCCTTCTAGTAAAGACGATGTTTAGTCCCCAAGTAGTACTTTCCTACCACGCCCGTTTCCCCCCCGCATTCCCAGTTACTCAGTTGGATTCTTCCGCCTTCTCGACTCTTCCTGGCTCTTCGTGTCTCGAGCAATCACGATGTCTCGTGTAGGTTCTACCGATCGAGTCAGATAGAGATGATACTGGAATGCACACGCGACCAAGCGGGGTCGTTTGTGTAACAACCCTGCAAGCGAGACCATCGCTGCATTGTTGGTGTGGGCCAGCGGAAGTGCAAGATGTGGAAGTGATTCCTGAGGAAGCTCGGAAAACCCCTTGGGACTCTGGGAGAAGGATAAACTCGGAGACGGCCGGAACGTGGGGAGTGGACAGATGGGCGACCCGCTCAGGGAAAGACGGACTCGACTCGGTGACGCTGGAGTCGTTCGACGGTGGATTTACCGGCAGCAAGAAAAGGGAAGGAATCTTGGAAATGGAAAAGCCCCGGCGCGCTGGTGGCTGGTCCGACAACCCGCCAATCGCAAGCCGTGACGGGCCTTTCAGGCACTGCCCAGGCACCGCTGTGGTACTCCCAGTAATCAAAGTAGTTAATAGTTAATTTGAGTATCTCTTACTACTAGTACTCCGTACTCCTCTTCCTTCTCGTTTATTATTCACCACCACCACAATCCCTACAGCTGAACAGCGGGAACTTCCCTTAACACTAGTGGCCGTCCATGATGCAACTGGCTTGCCTTTGCTCAGCTGGCATGCTTCCTCCTACCTGATTTCTAAATAAGATAAACATATATCACCAGGGTCTTCAACTTTAGCTTTGCCACCTACAGTTGCTACTACGGACTTACTACTATTACTACATAGTACTAGTACTAAGTCAGTAGTGCTCAGTACAACTAACTACCACCCACCATCTACCATCTTTTATCTACCATCCTTGACCCATTTTCTGTTTCACACGATTCCCCCTTCAGTCAGACAACATGGCTGAGTTCTTGCGATCCCAGATTTTGGGGACTACATTCGAAACCACCAACAGGTAAGTGATCACTTCGCTGTTAAGGTCGATTCGTAGCTACTAATCTCCGGCTCAGATATTCCGACTTGCAGCCTGTTGGACTTGGTGCCTTCGGGCTTGTTTGGTACGAGCTCACTTTCTTTTACCATGTAGTCGCCATACCTGGATATACGGATCAAAATAGCTAACCACGTTGCGGCCACACTAGCTCGGCTTATGACATGATTACGCGCCAGCCTGTAGCTATCAAGAAGATGATGAAGCCGTTCTCCAACGCCACCCTCGCCAAACGGACCTACCGCGAAGTCAAGCTATTGAAACACCTGCGTCATGAAAATGTCTGTCTCCCTGCAGTTTATTCCTAATACCATGCGACTGCTGACCTTCAACAGCTCATTGGCCTAAGCGACATTTTCATCTCGCCACTAGAGGACGTGTATGTGGTTGCTAAAATGGATAAATTTCAGGGGATTGATTACAAAAGTACTGACGATAGGACGCAGTTATCTGGTGACGGACCTTTTGGGAACTGACCTCAACCGCCTCCTTACCTCGAAGCCTCTGGACGGCAAATTTGTTCAATATTTCACCTATCAGCTTTTGGTACGCTTGCAGAAACATTCCAGTCGACAGAAGCTTGCTAACGACCCCAGCGAGGCCTCAAATACATCCACTCCGCAGGCGTGATACACCGTGATCTCAAGCCGAGTAACATACTGATCAACGAGAACTGTGACTTGAAGATCTGTGATTTCGGTCTTGCGCGACTGCAGGAGCCTCAGATGACCGGATATGTCTCAACTAGATATTACAGGGCACCAGAAATTATGCTTACATGGCAAAAATACGGAATGCAAGTGGACATCTGGAGTGCTGGCTGCATTGTCGCAGAGATGCTTCGCGGAAAGCCATTGTTCCCAGGAAAGGATCATATCCACCAATTCTATCTGATTACGGATGCTCTGGGGAACCCGCCTGATGAGGTCATTGAGAGAATCTGTACAAAAGCCGTAAGAGCTGAGACAATTGTTGCTTTAGCTGGAAGTTGATTTATTATCTAGGCCCTTAATATTGTGAAGTCGCTGCCGAAGCGCCAGCCAGCCCCCTGGGCGACTTTGTTTCCAGACTCTGATGAAGACGGTACCTACCCCCCTTCACTATGTTACAAGTGCTTGAACGGTTTTTGTATGCTGACAGGATTTGTTCGCAGCTATTGACCTCCTTGCAAAGATGCTCATATTTGATCCCGACAAGCGGATCTCTGCTGCGAAAGCTTTGGAACATCCCTACTTGGGCGTATATCACGATCCCACTGATGAGCCGGTTGCTGAGCAAAAGTTCGATTGGTCTTTCAGTGAAGTAGCCCATTCAATCGATGAATGGAAAATCATGATGTGAGTCTCTTGCGATCCTTGGCCGGGTCCCGAACTGACCAGGATGCCAGATACACTGAAGTTGTAGACTTCCATGATCTTGGGCCTACCGGAGAACCAGCAATCACGGAGCCTTTCTTGCCTCCCGACCCGAGCCTCAGCCCCGAGGTCCTTGACCCGCTTGGCCAGATACAAACCCAAAGCATGGTCACCAAATCCGCGGACACTCTAGACCAGGATATTTTGCAGTACCTCCAGATTTAGACTGCGCCAGTTTAAAGCTCACAAAGGAAGCGGGAACCGCAAGCTCGGTGAACTAGTTCCGTTTGTCATCACGAGGGTTGCTGGCACTGACATCATGATGCGTCTATTTTGTAAACCCTTTCGTCAGATGAGGCTTTGAAGATCGGTCATTCGGCAATGGGGAAAGTTCTAATGCGTCCCTTGCCTAAAGCCTACCACAGGCACCACTAAACAGCGCAAGTTAGTGACCCAATCTTCTCCATTGGCCATAACCCTTTCCCTACCAACGTCTTTCTTTGATCCTCCCCGCCTTCGCACCGACTTCGAGACCCGAGTCTAGTCACTTACGCTGAAGGCCAGACATAACACTTTCATCCCACCCAACCATTAGTGCCCACAAAACAACACCACACTATCAGAGAATAACCCTTTATCGAAGCCGGACCAAACACAATGAAAATACTACTTCCCGCTTTGGCAACCTTATTCCATGTTCACGCCTTCCCCCACTCACAGAACCAAATTTTCGCGTCAAACACCACCTGGCAGATATCTCTATATCAAAACCGGCAATGCACCGGCGAAGAAACATCTTTCTCTGGAAACGGAACATTGTCCTGCCACGATTCAATCCTCAACGGCGGTTCCTTGGGCTACATAGCAGCGACAATGGGAAGTGGCTCGAATTGTTCCGTGCAGGTTTTCAACGATACAACATGCAGTCAGACCATTGATGTTGCGGGCTTAGGGACCTGTCAGACTCCGGTTCTGCAGGAGGACGTGCTGATTCGGGGGATCTCTATTTCCTGTTAGTTTTGACACATCTTGACTGGGTCAAGGCTTGAGGGTCTTTTTAATACTCAGATTCTTTCTCTGCCTTTTTTTTTCCTTCTATCGCATTTCATTATCTCCTTTCTTCTCATTTTGAATGCGATCTGTGTTAGCAAGCCACGGTTGTAACCTCCTGTTACTTTGACGAGTCCTATGATCAATGACAATCTACAAACGATTATACTAAATCTGTATGAACTACAAAAGCACCACCATACGTATGATGCATAGTTTCTTATTGCATATATTACATTTACTCTAGTAGATTTTTATCATCAAGTAGAACCACTATTATCCGCACACGAAAACACCCCATCAATCTGCCCATCCCTATACGCATCCATAATCTGCACAATAACACCATACGTCCCACCCACCGTCATAAACGCGCCCAGGAGTATCAACAACACATGCAACAAATACACCACCCGCTTCACCACCCCTCCAGACTTCCAATAGTCCCCATGACTATACAACCACAACCACCCCGGCAAACACAGCGCCAGCGGCGCAAACCCCAAGCTCCCCACTAGTGCCAACACATACGTGAAGATAGGAATCGCACACGCCAGGATAAATGCAATCGCAGCTAATCCTATCGTGCAGCTCAGCCACGTACCCCAGTGCACGACTGTGTTGGCTTGGAGGTGGCGCGAGTGGCGCAAGATGCGAACGAAGAGGTATTTTGCTGCTACGTGTACGTAAAGCGAGCCGCTGACGATCAGGCCTGGTAGGGCGATGCCGTAGGCGACGCGTTTGATGGTCGTGCCGGCGCTGCCGAGGGCTGGAGAGGCGATCCATTTCCCGCACCAGGCGTAGATTACTAGTGCGAAGGCGAGATAGGAGGATGTTACGAATGACATGCACAGGTAGACCGCTTTCGGGTAGTCTTTGGGTTTGCGCATTTCGGAGATCACGGGCAGGAAGGCGGATGTTGCGGCGCTGGAGACGAATATCGTGGCCGAGGCGGTTATTCCTGCTGCGAAAGTCGGGGAGCCGATTGCGCGGTAGCCTAGGTCGTAGGGACCTGTTTGGGGGGCTATGGCTGGGCGGGAGCGGGTTGTTACCCCGATGCTTGGGGGCTGTTAGGCTTGTGGTGGTGGTGGTGTTGGGGAAGGGGATAGGGACGTACACGACGATGAGAACTGCGGCTAGGATGCTAACGAAGCCCACCCAGGTGAGCCACCCGATGTGGGAGAATTTGCGCACGCTAGCAAAGCCCGCGATGATGATGGTGGAGATGAATGAGAACCACACCGTGCAGAGGGAATGAAGGGAGAGGGCGTTGAATGCGGCAGAGACGCCAATAATCCCTGATGCGGCGGTAATCACGTATGTCACGATGAACATGAAGCCGACCACCTCGCGGAGCATGGGGCCTCCTATGAGCTGGGCCATATCGGCCACGGAGTGACATTGTGGGTATAGAGTGCGAAAGTTGCCTAGGATTATGGCTCCGTAGGCATTGAGAACACACCATCCTACCAGATTGACGGCACCGGGGAAGGCCCCCAAATCATACATTACTGATGGGATGGAGAGGATGCCGGTTGCGAACAGCACTGGAGATGTCCGATGAGAAAAATGCAAGTTGTAGGGGACTAGTTGGGGACATACTCTTCAGGAAGATGGCTGATGCACGGATCCAGCTGACGGTGCGGAAATTGACCTTGCCATCTGCTTGCTTGAAGACTTCATGGCTATCATCGCCTGTTATGATGTCCGAGGAACTGGCGACTCTGATGTCGTCGCTGGCACTCGGGGCTGGAGCGACCTTGAGGTCCTTGGCCTCATTGATGTACGCCATGGTGGGTGTCCAGGTGAATGGAACGAGGAGTAACCAGAGTAACCTCTAAAGTCGGGACCCCTTACATTTTTATTGCTAGGCATTTAATGCACAGGGATCAGACAGCGGAACATTATCACCAGTAATATAATCGCTACTGATAGTATGACGGGCCGATGAGGTCGAGCTCAGTTGCTGGCCGATAAGGATTCCTACGGAGAATTATCTCCGTTGGAGTGCTACGTTGGAGTCTATCAGTTGGAGTAGACGGCATCGTGCATTATCGATGGCTGCGATACGAGGGGTATTTGGGGTAGGTAAACGATGCGATAAGGCTAGTGATTCAAATAATTTCGTCAGTTATCGAACGTGTAGTCTAAGTACGAACTAGACATGTCTGATGGGTTTTGGTGGGTTTGGCGGGTTGAAAATGGGGTGAAGAAACCCAATGAGATCCCTTAATCAGATAAGCTGGACCCTTAGCCTTTCAGGCCCTCAGGCCGCCCCGGACGGCTGCCTGGGAGGGGGATGTTGGAGTCACGGCAGTCGTTCCTGCCAAATACAGTAATCGACTCCAACTGCTGGCGATAAGGCTTGGCACATGGCACATGCCAGGCCTTTTCTTCTTCGCTGTGGTCGATTTCGATACTCTTCTCTTTGTAGAATTGAACTTTGTGTCCAAATCTACTCACACATTATGTCGGTATTGTTCACTTCTATTTCGCCGTATGTACTGAGTCCTCTATCTATTCTATCCCCGCTCTCTCTCTCCAGGAATTTGAACCTTACAGATCATCCACAGGGACAATCCGGTCAAGAGGGAGGATGCCGCCTCCCTTCTCCGCAATCTGGACCTCTCCATTGACCAAGAAGATGAGGAAGACTTTCATACCCTCTTGGCAGCCGTCCACGACTGCGCCGAAACCGTGGCGAACCTGCCAGACTATCAGCCAGCCCCCGATCTAGATAGATACCCTCGACAGAATGTTCACCGTCCATCCCCAGAGGAACAAGTATTCGGGCAGGCCTGGGCTCACAAGTTTCTGATCAAGGGCAATGCGGAGGGAGGACCTTTAGTGGGAAAGACCTTTAGCGTGAAGGATTGCATTGCCGTTGCAGGTGTACCACAGTTGCTTGGAAGTGATATCATTCCCTCTTGGACGCCAATTACGGATGCGACGGTTGTGACCCGAGTTCTCGATGCTGGCGCTGACATTCATGGTACTTCGACTTGCGAGAACTACTGCCATTCCACGGCGTCTTTCACGAGTGCTCAAGGAATCGTGGAGAACCCTTTCGCAACCGGATACTCGGCTGGCGGAAGTACCTCAGGAGGGGCTGCTTTGGTTGCAGCTGGGTTGGTTGACATTACGCTGGGCGGAGATCAGGGTGGGAGTATTCGGGTTCCCTCCGCATTTTGTGGCTGTAGGTGGCCTTGATGATTGTCTTCCAGAATCATAGCTAATCGTGTCCACTCAGGTGTCGGCTTGAAGCCTACGTATGGGCTGGTGCCTTTTACGGGTATTGCTAGCGGGGATGCTATTGATGACCACACGGGCCCGCTTGCTCGGAATGTTATCGACGTTGCCTCTTGCTTAGACGCTATTGCCGGCTATGATGGCATAGATGATCGATGCCTGGGGAGTCCTAAACACGGCTCTACCTCGTTCGCCAAGGCGCTTCAGGCTGAGGCTACAAGGCTCGATGGTTTCAAGATAGGAGTCTTAAAGGAAGGATTTGAGCACAGCACTGTGGACCCCGCGGTCAAAGAGTCGGTCGTGGCGGCCATTCAGAAATTCACGGAGCTTGGCGCAACAGTCGAGGAAGTATCCCTTCCAGATCATTACCATGGGCCTGCTATCTGGACCATTCAGCAGCGTGTTTCAGGCTCTTTGACGCTGCTTGGACAGGCACATGGCAGAAGGGGGCTCTACATGACGGAGATGGAGCGTGAGAGACTCCCTTGGACGAAGGAAGGCTTCCAAAGAGCCTTTCCGGCCACTAAGAACGTTATAATCAATGGCCTCTATCTTACCTCACGCTTTCCGGACTTGTACGGCAAATCGGTTAATATTGGTCGAAGGCTTCGGGACCTCTACGAGGATCTTCTCCAGAAGTATGACGTGGTTGTAATGCCGACCACTCCTGTTGTTGCACCAAGACATGGTGCAAGAGGCCTGCCGGTCGAGTCTCTGAAGCCTAGCATGGGCTTGACAATTAACACGGCAATCTTCGATGTTACGGGGCACCCAGCGATGTCTATACCAGTGGGGTATGCTCCGGCCAAGGATGATCCTCAGGTCAAGCTCCCCGTCGGTATGCAGATCGTCGGAGGGTTGTGGCAGGAACACAAAGTACTCAAGGCGGGATATGCATGGGAGAAAAACAACGATTGGAAAATGGTGGCGAGTAATTGATAAACACAGTACACTAGAGAGAGAAATTTATAGAAGTTGGTCTAGGTGACGAACCTTCATTGCGACTGCTTTATATTGTATGTCCGTCATATACCCATATATGACTCATTACCTAGCAAGCAGTCGGGAAACTTTGCGATCTCCTCTCGCGCGCCGAATGCTAATGACACCTGATATGTTGTCCATTTCATTTAATTCTTTATTATTGACATTATCATGAGTGAGGAAGCTCCTCTTATTCAGTTGATTATATATCCTCCGTCGACAACAAGCGCATGCCCTTGCACAAAAGAGGCAAGAGTCGAACACAAGAAGAGTATGGAATCAGCCACCTCTTCCGGCTTCCCCATTCTCTTCATCGGGGCAATTTCAACTGCTGGCTGAAAGTGCTCGCGAATTTCCTCGCTGTACGTTGTCATCGGGGTCTCAATTACACCCGGGCAAACACAATTAACACGGATGCCGTCCGCAGAATAGTCGATCGCATCGGAGCGGGTCATCGCAATGACAGCAGCCTTGGAGCTACAATACGCAGCTAGAAGCAAATCCGACGCAGTTAGCTCACACCAGAGAGCGTTGACTGAAGAATTGGGCAATAGGAGAAGATCAGACTTACGAGCACTAGGGCGTCCCACTATGCCCAGCTGACTTGCAACGTTCACAATAGCCCCTCGCTGAGGAGCGCGATTCGGATCATGGCTCGGTAAGGGATCTTGTGCCACCATTTGTCTCAACTCTGCTCTAGAACAGAACCAAGCTCCCCGATAATTGATGTTGTTGATATGGTCAAATACCGCCGTTGATGTCTCGGTCGTTCGCATGGCGTCTCCTAGGATTCCGGCGCAATTGACTGCATAATTCAGCCGTTCAAATGCAGCCACTACTTCACTGATAAAAGACTCGACAAAGCTCTCGTCGGATATGTCGCCCGCCTTGACTAGAAGACGCGTCTGAGGGTAGGAAGCGAGGATAGCCTCCCGGGTCTGATCTAAAGAGGCAGAATTGAGATCCGTGATTGCGATTCTTTCACATCCTGCCGAAGCAAACGCTTTTGCTGTGGCTGCACCGATGCCTGCGAAGCCGTTATTTTTTTGCTTTTGCTTTCCCCGCGATAGACTTTTGGAAAGGTATACCTGTACCACCGGCTCCTGTGACAACGGCAACTCCCGGAAAGGTCCAAGTTTGCGTCATATCCGCGGGCAAACTATTATCGTGAACAAGAGAATTGAAACTCCACGTTGAGGACAGGGCAGCTCAGAAGATTATTGTTCTCATGATGATGTTGTCAATATATACTACATCCTTTCTCAGCAAGCAACAGCTGACCGACCGGGTTGGAGAAAGACAGCTTATCGGGCAAGTGGGGTCAACTCTCCCAAAGTGGCGTTGGGGGCAGCCGATTCGGCACCGTCGGTTGGAGTCACTCACTCATTTCCTTTTCTTTCCTCACCATCCTCCACAGCTAGTCTCCTCTCCCCTAGTACCTGGTGTCTCCAATTGGAGAGGTCGCGACTTCTTGTCTGTATACTCCGGTCATTCCTTCGCCTCCAAATGACTTGATGCTGTCCCAGTCTCCTTCACAACCTTCTCGGGGCTCTCGTCGCTCGAGTGCTGGAGCCAAAACTCGGGTCTGTGTCCATTGCGGGCGCAGTTTCAGAAGGACGGAACATTTGGAGCGACATGTTCGCACACGTAAGTCGCATCATCTTTGAGCAATTCCTGCTAGTCTAGTGGTGTTTGAATTCTTGCATTGTCTAGAATGATTCCGCATGCTAAGTTAAGGCCCTGTGCACTTTCAGACACCAAAGAAAAACCGTATATATGCTTCTGTGGCTCCGCATTCACCCGACGAGATCTGTTGAAGCGACACACAACCATTGCACATCAAAGTACCAGTGGTCTGGTTTCGCCGAATTCGCAACCGGATCACGAAGCTTTGGACCATGCCAATAGAGCCGGGACTTCAGAGCCTACCACTATCCCACCCAACTATAACAATGTTCAACCAGCACCGCGTCCAGATGTTCCTATCCCCATGCCGCCGATTGCAGAACAGTGGGCAGGACAGCAACGTGGGCCATACATTGAGCAGGATCGCAATGCTGTTCTAAATACGGGGGCTAGCAGTGCAGGTGAACTTGGTGCGCATGCCGGCGCAGTCGGCCACGATGCGGAGATTTTGGAAGCTGCGCAGCTTCTTCTTCCGGGCAATTACCGACATGCACCACCTCCAGGTAATGAGCTTCTCATCCCTCTAGCAAGCGCGCACGGCTAACATGCTATCAGCCCAACCGATCCCATACCTACATGAGGAGCTGAATCACTTTCAGGATTTCACGCATTTTCTGGACTCGATAGGTCTCCCGTCAGAGTGGGTGCCAGCATTTGGGGACATGTCTCAGATTCAAAACCCCGTATCTACTGAACAACCCGAGTTTAGCAGAAGTTCTGGGGAACAACACGAATCCTCATCGCGCCCGCGCCAGTCTGAGAGGTCACGGGCCGACTCGCCTTTCCGGTCGTGGTTGCCGTCCGTACCTCCAGGAGACCAAAGCTTCGCATCTGTATCTGACTACGGTATGAGCATTTGAAGACCTTAAAGGGAAATCACAACCGGACCCTTGTACTAACTAGTATATAGAGCCTCCTCAAATTAGCAAGAGCCCAATATCGCTCAAAGTTACAGAAGAGCAGCGGCAGCGTCTGGCGGCCTCCTTGGATGAGTTCCGTTATCTCATACCAGATTTTGTCTTACCGTCGCGTCATACGTTGACAAGATACCTGACTTCCTTCTTTTCTGGCTTCCATACACATCTTCCTTTTCTCCATGTACCGACATTCCGGGTCAACGACCGAGCTCCAGAGCTCATTCTAGCTCTCATGACAATAGGCGCTCAATACCGCTTCGAGCACCGTAATGCTGAGAGACTCTTTTATGCAGCCAAGGCAATAGTATTATACCGACTGTCGAAGGAGTCAAGTTTACCACCCTTTAATTCAATCCTTCAGATACCACTGAACAGTATCCGGGACTCACCTCAGCGCTCGGGCCAGGATCCGTTACTCTCGTCGCCAGAGTTTGCCGCAGGAATGAACGCTTGGAGGAGAATCGAGACTATTCGCACCCTGTTAGCTTTGATGGGGTACTCTACCTGGGAGAAGGCCGAGCTTGTTCAAGAAGCGTTTGGCCTACAGAATCTGCTCGTTCGGTGCTTGCGAGAACTCGGGCTCATGGAGAACATTACAGTTGCCCCACGGCATTCTCCTTTGCAGTGGCATGAATGGGCCGAAGAGGAATCTATAAGACGCACTCGATTCATATCATTTTGCTTCGTTCACGTTCATAGTATTGCATACAACATTTACCCAGTGCTCCGCAGTAGCGAAGTGCATCTGCGTCTCCCGTGTTCCACGCCGGAATGGAAAGCCGCCACAGCCCACGACTGGGAGGCCGCTCAAAAGGAGGTGGACTCTCAGCAACTATTCTTTCAGGATGCCTTGGCACTATTGCTGCAACCTTCACGAAATCCAGTACTTCTAGATCCGATCCCTGCGCCTTTGGGTAATTATATTCTGCTTCATGGCCTACTTCAACGCATTCATCTTGTGAGCGAGCTATCTATTCCAAATGGGGATCAGTCATTCTCACTTCCGACCGAGGAGTTGAATAAGTTAGAGTGAGTTCTTCTGTCTAGCAAATCCGCATTTGGACTACCCTCCTGACCTTCACATGACTAACGGTTGACGCGTCTGATTAGGAGAGCACTCCGGTCCTGGACTTCAGTTTGGCAACAAGCCCCCGAATCAAGTCTTGACCCGCATAATGAGAATGGGCCGATTCCGTTCACTTCCAGTTCACTCTTGGGTTTGGCATATGTCCGCTTGTCTCTCAACCTTGGACCGCATCGTCAGTTGGAGACACGGGATCCATATCGCATTGCCACCGCGATACACAGGTCGCCGCGACCAGGAAGGAGCTATAGGTTGACACCTGCCCTCATTTATTCTGCACACGCACTGAGCATTCCCGTACGCCTGGGTATTGACCACGTGGCACGCAGTCAAGCCTTCTTTTGGAGTGTTCGTCACTCACTTGCTAGTTTAGAGTGCGCTGTTCTTCTCAGCAAATGGCTTATGTCCCTGGCTGAAACTGGCAGCAGCCAAGCCTTGAGCGGTATGAATCCCCCTAAAAGAAAAAGACTCCAACAACGATCGAGGGCTTGCTAACATGAATATGGACTTTAGAGAACGAGAATCGGATATTACATTGGACGCGTTGCATTGTACAAGAAGCTTACGAATCAATGGATCTTGAAGACGGGGAATCGTTCCCTAGCCAGGATCCCGGAAGTCTTGGGTTGGCTGTCATCAAGCTTTGGGCTCGACTCTTTCGGAAAAATACCCAGTGGCCATTCATCAACGTACTTGGGGAGAGCCTAGAGCGGTATCTCGCATTTATTCAACCCGGTTAGACAAGAACACGTTCTCGGTTCAAACCCAACATTCTCTCCAATCACCATACAGCGGCTTAACATCCTCTTACCTACATAAAAGCGGGTGCTTTTCCACGGGTAGGTGGCCGCAAAACTCTGGTGTGAAGTTGCACCATGTGGTACCTCAAGGTCTGTCCTATATCTTCGCGACCAGCATCAAAGCGAAGGCACGATTCTATCTGGACCGAGGTAGGTGCTGAGTATAGCACTTCCAATGCTAAGTAAGCTTATGTGTCGTGCTCATTCCACGTCATCAGGATCAGCACTAGCATCTCTCCTCTCTCGCGGCATTGCTTTGCTTGAGAGACGGGGCTTCGAATCTCAACGCTTGCAGGTGTACCGACTATTCGAATTTACGAACTCTTTAATGAACATGAACTCATGAGACTTAAGTGTTACGATTAGAATTGTATATTAACCATTTATACAAGTGCAACATAGTGGCAATATACTATTCAGGCGATCATACATTACACGTCAAGTTCATAGATTGTCAAATTACATTATTTCAGGATTGGGCATTAAGGCATTATTAATAGACGCCATCTCCAAGTTATTACCTCTCCTCCTCAATGTTGTACCGAATATCTTTGTGCAGTGATTGTTCTGAGATACCACACAAGCTTGGGATTCATTGATGGCGCCAAGCGCCACTATTGAATGCAGTACCGAATCTAGAAGAACCTCCTCGCAAAGCTGGGCGAAGGAGTGGCGGATGCAGACAGCGAGGCCGAGCTTGAAGCAGCTGCGCTTGCGGAGACGTTCGCACCGAGTGTGGCAGTAAGAGGTCCGATGAACAAGGTCTGGCCGCACGGAACTGGAGGAGCAGTGACGCAGCCTTGGAAGTATGAGCCAAGCTGGCCGGGACCAGTACCGTTGGAAAGAACGTATCCCGGGCTGTATGCAGGCACCAGCGAAGAGCTGTTCGTCGGGAAGAGAACGGTCTGGTTCTGGCTCGCGATATAGTAAGCGTGAGCAGTGTGCTCAGCGGCCAAACGAGCCCACAAGAACGAAGCCTCGGGGGCCTGGGTATAACCAGCCAGGGCAATGTACGCTCCAGCAACTGTTGACTCCAACTGGAGCGCGTTCTGCACGAAGGAGTCGGCGTCACTGGCACTTGGGAAGGTGAAACTGCAATTCTGAGGGATCCAGCCAGACAGCTTCGAGCCAAGTTGTTGCACAGCACGCACACCCAGACGGTTCTGTCTCTGAATACCCTGGAAGTTGGTGAAGTACTGCGAGTTGGAGCCATTCTGGGAGCTGCTCAAGAAGGTCTGATTGACCGGGACCGACGAATAGAAGCGGTCGAGGAAGTAAGAGAGCGCGTAGCCATAGTCAACGGCTTGGGATTCGTTTGACTGAAGAGAGCAGCTCTGAGCCGCAGCGGCTCCTGCCAGGAGCAGGCCGTTCAAGGCAGAGAAAATGCGCATCGTGCCGGGTAAATTGGCTTCGATTGGATGTTCTGAGTGATGCTTCCTTGTCTTCTGGATCCGATATATTGCAGAGAGTTATGTGCAGTATATCCAACACAATAGGCAGGCGCGAACAATTTTCCTGAATGATTAAATCGCGAAACTTTCAGCCGGCGAGAACCAGCACGAGCTACTCTTATAGCTTCCGTCAACACTCCATGCTTACAAAAACTACTGAATGCAACGATATGATGAAATGCAAATCCAGCCCTGTCGAAACGCGCGGCCCTGTCAAAATCTCAACAGAAGCGGAGCCTCGACTTGCATCACTTGCATCATGACATGGCCGGCCAAAGCCTATTGACAAACCTTGTCTCACATACAACAAGGGAGAAAAGGAAAGAGAGAAAGAGTTTCGCCTCCAAACAATGCACCGCCTAGACTACCTCTCATTCAATAGGTCGGTTTCTTCCGGGGAATTGCGGAAATACCATCCCATTTAACTTCGAACCCGGTGTTCGGTCGACCCATGGTCTCTTGTGCGTTTAATCTTCAACTTATCTTGCTGTGGTGATATCATGGAAGTCTTGTGTCTTCCACTTAATAGCGAATGATATCATCCAGAAGAAAGAACATGATGTATGCCTGTAATTTCCCTTTTCCGTTCATCAAGGACGGTTCGGCCGGAGAAGAGCGGTAACCTAACCTACAAACCCCCCTCAGCTCGCATTTATTACAAGCCACCTCTCTCCCCGGTGCCAGTAAGTAAAATGAGGTCCTCCATTTCATCACACGATCAAAGTCACATAGAATGCCAAGATTATGAATTAATCTCTATATGAGATAACCTATTTATCTACTCCGTAGCCGTAAGTACATACTAGCGATGGGGGGAATCAATGATGTCTGGAGTCATCCACTCACTCCCGGATCGGATCTCGGCGGCAAAGAAGATAAACTTAATCCGAGCTAGTCCTTTCCCGGTTAGGTCGCATGCATGCCAAGCACACCTTGTTTTGCTCGGAGCTCGGAATTCAAAGGGTCCAGTGACTTACTTTTGTAATTGCAGGCAGGGTCCATGAATCAGTATCCATGATGCCCGGTTGTGCAGTGAAGTGGCGATATTTTGTGCGTGCTTATCAGTGGATGAAGGGGTCTCTATGCAAATTACAATTACACTTTTCGGGGAGGAGGATTTCCCTTCGTAAGACTTGATTTCTTCACTGTTGCCTAACTCTTGTGTCCATGGATCACGTCGTGGCTGTGGTATATGTATGTGGTCGCTTATGATCATAGAGGGGTAGCGGGTTATATGAACATAATATATTCTCTATATAGTCACAGTCAAGCAAATTTTGGGACACGGAAACAAGGCGAAATAAGACTAGTAAAGCCTGCAATTCTCTTTTTTTCTCCTCAGGCATGATAACGAATGTATAAGAAAAAAGAAAAATGGAAGAATATAATATGAATAGCAATGGTAGAAATACCCCATGCGCCAGCTTTCACACAGTTGATAATAAACAGGATTGATAGATAAATATGTGTAACAAGGGCCTTTTCAATATGTGCGAACTTTTATTTGGTCCCTAGTAATAGTAGAATGAATAAAGCAGGAAGGAGGCGATCTATGAGTCATTACCACTATTTTTATGATCCCAGGCTTTCTTGGCTCCTTCCAGAAGACTATCCATGTTTCCACTGTTTTCGCACATGCTCCGGAAGAGGCCGTCGCCCTTGTTTATTAATGTCCAGGGGTGGTCGTACTCGATGACTCGGCCGTGGTCGAGGACCAAGACCTTGTCGTAGTCGATGATTGTCTGTAGACGGTGCGCAATGGTGATGATGGTGCTTTCCCGGAGTTCCCGGAGGGTTTCCTGGATCTTGGAGTCGGTGTTGTAGTCTATAGAGGCGGTGGCTTCGTCCATCATCAGGACCTTCGGGTTCTTGAGTAGCGCACGTGCAAGACACAAGAGTTGTCGCTGGCCTTGGGACAGGTTGGACCCGGATTCGGAGACAGCAGTGTCCAGGTTGAGGAAGATGTTCTTGTTGTCCAGGATGCCGCTACTAGTGACGCCGGTGGGGGTTGCGGAACTGGGCTCTGCGAGCGTACTTGTCGTCATTGGGGTCGCGGTGCCAGAGGTACCCGGGCCGATAAGGTGCACACGTCGCAGGGCAGTAAAAATCTGCTCGTCCGTGAAGAGATCGAACGGGTCAAGATTGCTGCGGATAGTTCCTGTGAACAGAGTAGGATCTTGAGGAACGATGGTGATCGACTCTCGCAAGTCACGGAGACCGATTGCGCTGGTGTCCACGCCGTCAATGACGATGCGGCCCTTCTCAGCTTCGAGACCACGGAAAAGTGCCAGGGCAAGCGAACTCTTGCCAGCACCGGTGCGGCCGACAATACCGACCTTCTCTCCAGGTTGCACGCTGAACGAGACATTCCTGAGAACGGGGTCAAGGTCCGGTCGATACCGCGTTGTATATCCAACGAAGTCGACCGCGCCGCCGCTGGGCCAGTTGGCCGGCGGTCTAGAGTCAGGAATGACTGCATCTGCCTCTTGCTCGACTTCGAGGTACTCCCTGACTCGTTCGACAGAATTCATGTTCTGTTGAACCTCCGAGTACAACCGGACTAGCCAGAGAACGTTCTCGGTGAAAGTGACTGCGTATGTCAGCGAAAGTCCAGCAGCACCGGCATCAATCTTTCCAATGTTGATCAGGACAAAGACAGCGGTGAAGAATGACACCAAGGCTCCTGTTACATCAACACGGAGCGCCAGCCAGCGATTACTCGCCCACAGATAAATGTGGGGACGGTTGTAAGCGTTGATACGACGGTGGTTGTCAACGATGAATCTCGGTCCATCGCCATAGGCACGGATGGTAACAATGCCGTTCAAGGTCTCGCCAAATTGCTGGTACAGAGGACTCCGCTGCACGGACTCAAGTCGTTTGAGATCGCGAGAAGCATTCAGGTAGACGGCACCGAGGGCGACATAAACCAAGGTGATAAAGATACCCGCGATCAGGAAACCGGGCGTGATGACTGAAATCAGAATGACAATCATCACAACGGATGCCAGACTATGGAGCATGCCTATAGCTACAGGTGCGACTTCCTGATCAACGGATTCCACATCCTTAGAAAAGCGATTCATCAGCTGGCCCAGAGGGGTCGAATCGAAGAACTTGAACTTTGCATGCATGACCGATCTCAGCAGCCGTTGGTGGATCTTGAAAGAAGCGTGCAGAGAACCCCAGAATAGGACACCCTCCCTTACTAGCGAAATAGCAACGAAAGCAACTCCCAGTAATGCGTAGACACCGAGATAATACGATACGTTGACATTGCCGTTGCCATTGGCGTTCACTCTCTGCGTACCAAACTGGGGTGCGCTGAAAGTGGATGTGCGAGGAACACCACCAACGTTGAACGACGGGATCTTGAAGGCTGCCATCGCCGCGTAGTCACCGGGATCCGCACCGACTTCCTCAGTCTGGTAAGAATTGGCCCATTGTCTGATCCAAATATTAGTCGATACAGACCCGAGTTGTTGCAAGCAGAAAACAAGCACGGCCACGATCCAGTAGCGCCAGGATCCCATCGATTGGAGATACATCTTAACCGTAGACAGCTTAATACTGCCGACAGCCTTAGACTCTACCAGCTTAGTGTCGGAACTCTCCTTAGCCTTTCCGTTAAGGGAATTGGTAGCATTTCCGTTCGTAAGAGATTCATCATCTTGCTCTGCATGGTCCGAAGGTCTGCGAGAAGGACGAGGAGTAGTAGTCCTGGAAGTTGGTCGGGATTTGAGTAGTTCATCACCCAGCGCACCAGATGCCGCCACTTCGTCTGGAGGACCCTGCGCGATGATTTTACCATTATCGAGAGCAATGACATGGGCTGCTTCGAACACGGTTAAAGCAACATTGTGTGTTACCAGAACACAAGTCCGGTTCATCATCAAGGGACCGGTCAAGGCCTGTCGGAAGATGTGCTTAGCGGTGTGCGAGTCCACTGCACTCAGACAATCATCCAGAAGCAAGTGACGAGCTCTGCTGTACACAGCGCGCGCAAGCGATATTCTCTGTTTCTGGCCTCCCGAAAGACTGATGCCCTTTTCTCCCACAAGGGTCTGGTCGCCTGCATCGAGAATTGACAGGTCCCGCTCCAAGGCACAGGCCTTGATTACTGCATTATACCGACGTTGATCAAAGGGGGAAGCAAACACAATATTATCCTTGACAGTAGCATTCACGAGCCACGCTTCCTGTGCGCAGTAGGCAACGCTTTCGATGAGACCTGTCTGAGGATCAACTGGGAGTTCCGAGCGGTTAGCCGTGCCTCCAGGCAAGTGAACCTTTCCTTGCAGAAGCTTCATTTCGCCGAGAAGCGCCATAAGTAGCGACGTCTTTCCAGAGCCAGTCGGGCCAGTAATCAGGTTGAGTTTGCCAATCTGGAAGTCCACGTCCATATTGATCAGACGGAAACCTTCGGCAACCTCGTCCGACGGATCATCCTTGTATTGACCCTGGGCAGATCCCCAGGTAAGGGTAGCATTTTCCAACGCGATCTTGGGCGGCTGTCCATCAGACTCCTCCTCCTCGAGTTGACGGTACTTCTGGGTCTCCTCTTCATTCAAATAAGTGTCGACACGATCAAGGGAGACCTTGGACTCTTGGACGTGAGCCACCATGTCGGCCAACTGGTCTAGAGGGACGCGAAGCAAAGAGAACATCGACAGGGCCGGGAATGCGATCGACGGGGTCAACTTCTTTCCCTCCACCACTGTATACAAAAAGAATGAGGCGAACGTGATAAGGATGGGCGTGCCATACCAGACAGTTGCCGCCGTAGACCAGATGATGTACCGAAAACGCAAAGCCTTCAACTCCGCCCTTCGCTTCTCGTTGACGATGTCCTCAAAACGCTGCTCCCAGGCGAAATACTTGATGATTCGAATATTCTGGAGGATCTCATTAGTGCTATGAATCCGAGCATCGGTCCCCTTCAGGATCCGATTCTGAACCTTCGTAAACTGTTTGGCGATCGTAAGGTTAATAGGCAACATGAAGACCATAATGACGATTCCAGCAAACGAGCTGAATCCCAGGAGACGGTACAGAAGTGTTACAGCAATGATGATCTGCACCGGCACACTGGCCCACAGGAAGTGGAGGTAGGCGCCGACTTCGCTGACCTTGAAAGAGTCAATCGCCATCAAATTGATGATGGTACCAATGTTGGCCAGGTGTTCTTTATCCTCCTGATCATCTTCAGACTTCTTCGCGCTTGCGTTATTTGTCTCGGTGTCGGTTGTTGCCTTCTTGTTCTTCCGACCAAACGAGAAGAAACCGCCTTTCTTTTGATCCTTCGCAGGCTCTTCTGGCTGCTTCTTCGCGGATTCTACAGATGACCCCGCTTTCCGCCTGAGGGCCTTCGCGTAGATTTCGCCAATGATGATAGCCCGAAGTTTGACACCCAGCTTGCGTCCGATCCAAAGAGCCTGACCATCAGCGATACCTTGAATGGCACCAGAGCAGAACAGTAAGATAGCATAGAGCCATGCGGCGTTTGCAGTCGACGACCTTGGATCCTCCACATACTGCAGGAGTACGCGCAGGAGGATTGTAGGCAGGTAGGTGAATAGGTTCGAAAAGATCGTCCAGGCACCCTGGAGCAGGAGCGTGCCGTAGAAGTACCGACATAGCTTCCACACCAATGAGCCCTGATAATTCCTGCGGCGGAAGTCCTCCAACACTGTGGCTGCTTTCTGAGACGCTGTGAGATCCCAGACATCGTCGAGCTCCAACGGCTGTCTGTAGCCCTTGAGAATGAGAGGGTCCAGCCAAGCAAAAGTAGCCAGCGAGAACAAGCTGGCTGTAGGATGTCTTGCAGGCTCCAGACCCTCATCATGCGACACCAGAACCACTTTGTTTCCTCTACGGGTAGTGACCGCGATAAGCAAAAGCAAAGTCGACAAGGCAAACTCAATGGAGCTGAAGATTACAGCGCGATTCGACAAGGGGTGGATAACGGCGGAGCGAAACACGAAGACGGTGAAAACCCATTGCAGTCCGTACAAAGATGCAGTATGGTTCCATAGCCTGGGAGATGAATGGAGGTCGAACGTCGAAAGTAACAATCGGACCAATGCCAGGAACAATATGTACCCCCAGGAAACAAGCTTGGCGATGGCGGGAAGAGTACCCTGGCGACCCCAAACGCCTGTGGAAAGGACAGCCACGAAGACGGCCACTTCTCCTACAAGCGCAAGGATCTCCAGCGTTAAAGTTGCGATTTCTCCCCGAGGACGATCAACTTCGAATGTCGGTAACTCGGATTGTGCCGCTTTGCTGAGCATTAGGTCGCTTTCCTCCCCTTCATCATCTAAGGTTGCAACTTGTGAGTCGCCTTCAACCGCATTGTGATCTAGTAACTTGTAGGAGGCGCTTTTTCGAGAAACGGTACATTGGTATGCGACGCGAAAAATGACGAATAGTAATGAGAGCCCGCAGGCTGTCAGAGGAAATATTACTTGGAGATAGCTACAATTGACAGTCAGACGTTAGCTGGCGACTCCGGAGGTGAGAATAATTGTAGAAGCGACATTGGTTGACGTACTTGCGTTGGAAGCAACGAGAGACATCATCGATAGCCCAGATGGGCCCGTGGCATTCGACCGCCATGGTTGGCGGGCGGATAAGAAGAAGTTGTGAGCACCAAAGCTTAGGAACAGCATGCGCTCCTAACTCGGGACCAGTCGACAGACTGGTGAGATAAATTGGTAAAATCCAATCGAGGTATAAAAGATTCTTGAGCCTAGATACTCTGGTGTTGTTTGCTTCCCGGACTATAGATGCAGGACAAGCCTAGCATCGCCAAGGTGATAGGCGGAGAGGAGGAAAAGAAAATGGCAGACGAACCAAAGGCCCGACGGGGGACTGAGGGACACTACCAAGAAAGCCGGAAGGAAAAAGTTGGCAAACACCACATGCAGTCAAAGTCAGCACGAGGGTCGGAGACAAAGGAGGAGAAACAAAAAGGAAAAAAAGAAAAGGGAGAGAAAATGAAGGAGGGGAGATAGAAGAAGTAAAAGAGGAAGAAGGAAGCAGCAGCAGCAGCAAAGCGATGACGAGTGGGAACTCACGCCGGTTTGGCAACCTAACAGAAAGTAAGCTAAGGCGGGAACTCACTTTGGTTTAGTTCGGGTGGACTCCTCGTCGCCTTCTGTCTACTTCTCGCATCCACCGCCCGCAGCCAGAAGGATTCCAGACCTTCTTCCCCCGGCGGAGCTCAGCGGGTTACTACGCTGGAGTCAATTCTTATTATTCCTCTCGATCCATTGGTCTTCTTTGCCGGTTAGCGAGAAATTCCAAGATGACTCGTGCTTATCGTCCCTGATTACCCTGAGTCACCTTCCCATTCCATTACTTATACTAATGGCCTACTTCGGAGCCTAGTGTATCTCGGAGACACTCTCCCTGCACTAACAACCAGTCCGGTTCATTTCTCACGCTTGGCTCATCAACCCTCCCCTCATGCTCATGACCCTCGATCTGCTACCTACACGGCATCCTTGATCTTCTACCCGTCACCATTATACTAGGGAAGCGATCTAAATACGAGATGCGTCGAGTTGGCGACTCTATCGTGAAGGAGTGTCACAGAACAGGGCTCTTCTTCCCTTGGTGGGAGATCCGTCCCACCCCAAGCCCACGTTGCGGAGATAGGGTCGGGGTTGCTTTCTAATGACTGGACAATCACTGCGTATGTAGTATATGCTCCTAAGGGTGGAAGGATGACTTGACGTGCCAAAGTATCTCTTCGCAACATTCCCAGAACCCAATCAGGCTTGTATGCCAACCTGCAGAAAATGGCTTATCCGCATGACCAACGCCATCCAGGCCTTCCACCTCGCGTTCAAGTCCCTGTCAGTGACTCAATGAAGGAGAGAGGGGTCCAAGAAACATCCAGATGTACGCCCTAGGGCGTCTGAGAGAGTCCGTGCATCCTGCATGCCCCTTGCCCGTCACACCGACTCAACTTCAAGCAAGTCAACCCTTTGTTGCCATCTAACAGACTAATTCGTCATCCTCCTGCCTATGAGCTTTGAATATTCCGATGAGTCAGATGTCAAACTGTCGGAGAAGAAGCGGTCGCAGTCTTTGATCACTTGACGGTCTTGCTTTTTATTAGTCCGACGCTGGAGCCTGTGAGACAATGAGACAATTTAGTCGCCCAATGCGCGATAACGCCCGCTAAAGTGTGTCTGGCTGGCCGGCCTATTTCAGATGCGGGTATCCCGAGATAAGGACGCAAGGCAGCTAAACCGCGTAGAGTTTGAATTGGTCAGCAAAGCAAAAAGTCACAGTATGTCTCAACAACGGCCGAAACAATCCTTCTGTTGCAGAAGTGGTTGGTGCTTGCGATAGGATCTCCCTTGTCTTATCGGATTAAACTTCGTTGCTCTTATATCGTAAGTTACTATAACGGTTGGAGCCGACAGCCAGCACTCCATGCTGAATGGGGCAAGAGTTTCAACGGCATGAACTATTCTCATTCTATTGAAAGGGGATTCCCCACTTTGCTGGGTTCTTCTCCCCACTGTCGGCTACGCGGGACAAGAAAAGAATAATGAACAATCCTGTGGAAGAACAATGGCCCTCTGGCTTCTTTCGCCCTGGTCCTTGTTTATCTTAAGATTTCCCCAGACAACTACCATAGATCGACAAATACAATGACAAGTATCGATTAATTAACCCAAGGAAGATTCAGATTCTGCTGCAAAATGCTTTCTTTCGGAACGCCACCCCGGGCCCTTCCGCTGCGCGTGGATGCCATGGATTGCCACAGCGGGACTAGTGTGTGATCATCAACCACTTTTAAACCCGTTGATCTCGTCCTGATCCAGCGCCTATCCAGCCCTGATCACTTCGACTTCAAGAGGGGTACAAGAGGAAAGGAAAACTGATACCAGTTATCTCGCCTGCCGAGTCAGTTATCGACCCTTTCGGCCTCCAGTCTAGCCACCATCACTGCTCAACGAGGGCACGCGATCGTTCGCCCCTGTTCGATTATCACCATGGCCGAACGCATTTTGATGAACGAATATAAGACGCTATCGCAAGAGCCCTGGGTAAATATTGATGTACGTATATCTTCCTAAATACCACTTTAATTTTGGTCATACGTCGAAAACCATCGCATCATGTGTCCCACCGCAAACCACACTCAAGTCGCATCAAGAATGCTGACCGATATCCCTTTCCAGGTTGACGAGCAGAATCTCCTACACTGGACGATCGGGTTAATCGTTCTAAACCCGGATTCTTTATACTATGGCGGCTACTTCAAAGCGATCATGAAATTTCCTAGTAACTACCCTTACTCCCCACCAGGTGAGTTCACGAACGTCCCTCCCGATACAACACGCCCGCCCCCTCCATCACACCACCCCACCCCTTTTCTCCCACCCTGGAAATGTGGCAACAATGCAGAAAGGCAGAACAGCATAACTGACATACAATCTCAATTTCCAGAATTTCGTTTTGTCCGCCCCCTCTACCACCCGAACATCTACAAAGACGGCAAGCTCTGCATATCCATTCTCCACGCCCCAGGCGAGGATGAAATGTCCGGCGAATTAGCCTCAGAGCGATGGTCACCAGCCCAACGAGTCGAATCCGTACTCATCTCCATTCTCTCCCTCCTCGACGATGCCGAGATCTCCTCCCCCGCCAATGTCGACGCCTCTGTCATGCTACGCAAGAGCCCCGACGAATACAAATCGATCGTGAAAAAACACGTGGAGGAGTCGAAGAACGACATTCCCGAGGGATTCGTCATGCCCACCCACGAATCCACCACATCAGTCTCTAAACCCGTGGAGAAGGACGACTCCGACTTCTGGGCTGAGAGCGATGTGGACGACGACGTCTTCGGCGGTAGCGACTCCGACGAGGACCTTGATGTTTATGACGATGACGAAGACCAGGATTCCGGCAGTGACGAAGAAGAAGAAGACGACCACAAGGCTACTTGATTCATTCAACCTATCAAGTTATAAAAGAAAGCCAAATCATGTCGCCACCCCTCTTTCACTACCTATATATTCGGCGCTTGGAGTTCCTACTACTCACTACTTACATAGTTTTCCCCCTTTTATTATATTTCATCGTGGCATAGCGCAGGCGCGGCATTAAGAGGTGGTATACAGCACAAACAATCAATTTGAGAACATCAACTCCATTTATCTATATTAGCATGCGTTGGAGGTTCTTTGTATGCTTTTACTACTATCACATATCTGTCTATTCTAAATAAGAAGCTGTTATAGATGTTTTTATATTATTCTTTTACTTACTCTGGTCTTCTCATTCCCTGAAAGATTGTGCTGTGGCTATTCGTAGGAGTAGGACTTTCGGCACAGCTCGTTTCGGTATGACCCCGTAGCGTGACCAATGATGTCATTAGTTGCTTGTCATGGGATTGATTGCATCTCCAATAAGGGATACGAGAGATAGAGAATAGACGGATAGCATGGCTTGAAGATCACTTTCTTAGGGATAAGCTCCGTTGTAGACTACTACTATATCCACATACCGCAATGTAAAGCAATTTCATACATTAAATGCCGTAATGTGGGTTTAGACTGATAATGTCTACTCCCTCACCTTTCTCTTCTATTAAGCGGTGTGCAGATCTCTTAGATAACCCAGTGAGATTGTCAGTCTGTTATAGAGCCAGAACATTCTAAGTGAGGTAACAAAACCTTCTTTGCAGACATGTATACTACCATAAAAATGAACCAAACAGATAAGCAGGGGCGGAGTGATACAGCCGATACAGTCAATGCATCGGCGTCTTCGAGACCAAACACAATAAAAAGAGACCAGCGCCAAAATGTCCGATCAACCATCCCATACCTCAAAAAAGCCAAAATCTTCCGATCTACGTCTGGAAAGCACGAGTTCTGATCTATGCGACAACGGCATCCTGAATCTCGCTGTAGATGGCACCAAGCTCCTCGGTGAGCAGCTCTTCGGCCTTGTGAACCAGACCCTCAATGCGGTCCTCGATGCGGTTCTTGGCAGAGGAGACCTTGTAGCCACCGCTGCCAACAATGTCGGTGTAGTTCTCGGAACCACCACCGTTCCAGGCAAGGAGCTGAAATTCTACGTTAGCTTGTTTTTTCTCATAATTATCAAAAGCGGCAGGACTTACGTTGGGGGTGTTGGAGGGAATGTCAGTAAGAGCGCCCTCGGTGGCAATAGCGATGATGTCCTTCTTCAGCTTAGCAGGAGTAAGCTCCTCGACAGCGAAGGCAGAGTCCGAGGAGGGCTGGAGGGAGACAAAGTAGGCAAGCAGGCCAGCAATGTGAGGAGAGGCCATGGAAGTGCCAGAGATGATGTTGGTGGCGTAGTTGCTGCCAATCCAGGTGGACAGGATGTTGAGACCAGGAGCGAAGATGTCAGTGCACTCTCCGTAGTTGGAGAAGTAGGCACGCTCATCAGAAAGAGTCGAGGCACCAACAGTGATGGCCTTCTCAGCAGCAGCAGGAGAGTAGTTGCAAGCATCAGCGTTGTCGTTACCCGCAGCAACGGCGAAGTGAAGACCAGCCTCAACACCAGCGTTAACAGCATCCTCAAGGGTCTTGGACTTGCCACCACCGAGACTCATGTTGGCAACGCTGCCCTTGAATCCCTTGACCTTGCCGTTCTTAGCATCCTTGGCCTTCTTGATGTGAGCCTGGACGGCATACTCGACACCAGAAACGACATCGGACATGGTGCCAGAGCCGCTCGACCGGAGGACCTTGACGGCATAGAGGTTGGCCTTCTTGGCAACACCATACTTCTTACCAGCCATGGTTCCGGAGCAGTGAGTTCCGTGACCATTGCCATCGAGATCTTCGTCGTTGGTAGGGATTGTCTTGCCCCAAGTGGCACGGCCCTCAAAGTCAACGTGGTCAACGTTGATACCAGTGTCAATGGTGTAGGCGTCAACACCCTCACCACCCTCGGAGGCATAGAGGTACTTGTTGAAGTTGCCGAAGGTCAGGCTATCACGGTGAGAGATACGAGCCAGACCCCAGGGGGCGTTCTTTTCGGTGGCCCCTTCCATAGTGTGAACTTCGGAGTCCCGCTCGATGTAGTCGACCTACATTGACCGAGGTTAGCAGCTTATCTTCTTAAGAGATAACGAAGTATGCTTAGATAGGGGTGTAACTCACATCGGGGTGTCTGCGGACTTGCTCGATGACATCTTCGTGGAAGTGACCAGAGTAGCCGATCAGAGAACCAGCAATGTCAAAGGTATTCTTGAGACCCAGGTAGGCTTCGTCACCGAGGCCGAAGAGCGACCGCTTCTTCAGCTCAGTCCGCTCGCTCTGAGAGTCATGGATGTCCTGCACCCAGCTGTGGTGAGCCGAAGCCAGCTCGGAAGTGACGTGCTTCTTGAAAACGACGATGTAGGAGTCGGGAACCTCCTTCGCGTTGGTGGCAGACAAGATGGGGGCAGCTTCATTATGGATGGAGTCAACGAAGACGGGCGACGCAGCCGTCAGCAACGGGAGGAGGGAAAGGCCGAGGATGCCCTTCATGATGGATAGCTTTAGAATGAAACCCACAGCAGCCCGGTGGAAAAAGGAGGGTGAGTAGGGAGTGTACAAGAGATTGAAAGGAAGTGAGAGATGAGAAAGATGGAAATAGGCAAGATAAAGATGGAGGAGAGAGGGAGAGGGAGAGAAGAAGGGGAGGTTGGAGATGAAGAGAGGAGAGGAGGACAGATGGATGGCGGACGGTATTCAGCAAGAGGCAAGGGCAGCAGGTGATGATGCAACCGGCATACGGTAATTTACGCCATACGCCCGGATGACACAGCAGAATCACTGGTTGTCGATCGTCCCCGATTAGCGCGGTCGGAGAAACTGGGACCTGGGGTAGACTCGACAGTCCACCGACAAGGAAAGCTGTGTGAATGGATCCAGGTTGGCGCGATGTACCCATATTCGGGTCTCTCTCTCTTCCCCTCTTGGCAGTTTGCCCCCCATCTCCCCTCCTTGTTGGACTGACAGATTGTAGCGTGTTCCCGGAAGTTGAGTACCTGAGACCCGAGAACCATTTGCTACCACTACTTCACAGTATGCGGGCAATACTACCTACGAAAAACGAATACAGTTTTCTATGTCGCTACGTAAGCAGGAGACTACAAGGTACCCGCAGACGATAAGGGACCGGATCCTGCTCCAAAATAATGAGGCGACTAGGGCGCAGCCTGCATTTCCTGCGGTATGGCAGTTGTAAATGTTCCCTTATAAAGCAAGATCGTGGCGGTGACTCAATGTACCTAGCAAACTAACTGACTAGTTCGTTAGTCAAAGGAGTAGGGCGTTTCCCGATGGAGGAGTGCGTAGCTATAGGTCTCTAAGCATCTCTGTTCATGTAACTAGCCATGCTGCTTACCGCATGTCATGGCAACCCGGTCTTTGAACACGGGAGAAGAGCTTCCCGCATCCTCCGCAACTAGCATGGGATAGCTCTCTTTTTCGCGAATCAAATGACCCTGCATACATGTATAGGAGCTCCCCTTCGATGTCTGACTGACTGTACTGCAGGTACCTGGTATGTTAAACCTGCCACTGAGCAGCAGCGTGGTCGGTCCCCAGGCAACGCCGAGTCGCGTGCTCAAGCCAACCATGGGTTTGCTCGGCTGACTCCTCCTGAACCAGGAAAGATCGGTTGCGTAGGTGGTTAGGTAAGGCCTAGGGACGGTAACTGATACCAGATATTACCGCCCGCCCAAATACATTACGGCTCCTTTCAAGGTCAGAGCTCCGTTAGATAAGGCGCCCTCTTATCAAGGCAGCCATCGGGCCAATCATGCTCCTTCATCCGATGATCGTCTTTGTCGCCTGGCGCTTACCGAGGTTGGCTTAGAAGCACTCCATGGATGGGAGTGATGGAGAAGACCCGGTTAAACTACCTAATTTTATGGAACTTCTACACGCCACTTTGTCTGTAAATGTGAGAAATGTCTGGGTTGAATGCCGATCATAAACTCTATATCAACAGGCGGTGTCAGACTTACGACGTTCAGTGGCTTGCTCACTTCAACCTGACTTCTGTTCCTTGTAGTAGACGATGGATATAAACGCGACTTGGAAGACATATCACCCAGCTTGGTAGGTAAGTAGACCTTGGGCCTGCGATATCGGCCTCTCCGGTGGAAGTCTTGGGCTGACTGTGGGTTAGTAGTCTTTGTCATACACGTGAAGGCTCAAGTGGCATTGCTTCAGGTCACATTTCGAGAAACAACAGCATTCTTCAGTCCTGGAAAAAGTCAATAACCATGGAAAATCTCGGACCATTCTTGTTCATATGAAGAGTCGGCATTTGCGCCACAAGAAACACCGCGCGGCATTTGACTCCACGGCTTAAATTTTCACGCCGAGGAAGAAGGGCAGTAAATAGATGTATCCGACTGCAAGAGCGATCTCGGTGTACTCCGTAGGCATTGTGTTGATCCCAAGGTTATCAGAGTGGCGTTGTCTCATGCATCTGGCGAGCTCGCAGCTCAGCGGTCAGGTTGTATGTGTTGAATATCTCTTGACGGTACTTGATATGAGACAGAGAGTGGTCGAGCTCTTTCGTGTAGGGGTCTTTCCAACCGTACAATATCGCCAGGAAGCTTTCAAGCCGCCTTGTTTTCTCCGTTGTTCTTGATGTGATTATTGCTTTTGTTGCTTATGTGCGTCATATTGCCACAAGAACAACCATAGTTTCAGACTGAAGCAGATTGGCTGAAATTCAATCTGGTCGTAGATCAGTTGTGCCCACGTTTAGCTTGATCGAGTGATGGACAATAAGCTTGGAACCCTGCTATCTAGTCCTCTGAGTGTAGGCAATGATTAATGCTGTTGCTAGGGGGAAATTGTTGTAGCTTCTGTACCAATTCCCAGTACTTGCCGCAAATTCTGCTGATATACAAGAACTGCTTGAAGTGTCATTGCAATCGTCTTACTACCTAATATATGTAGTTAGATAGCTGCAATGATTCAGGACGGTAAAGTATTCTTGTCTTCCAGAGGTGTGGTGCGGAGGTATCAGTAACATATAGAGCTCTGACTGAGTACGCCCGCTTAGACTTCCTCACGTTACTAGTATACTGTTAGTACTTGATAGACAGATAGTATACTACACTGCTACTAGCACTCCTGTGATATAATAATGGAACATATATCCATACTAGTGCCTATTCGAGAGAGCAATGCAAATCCGAATGAGTATTTGCTCTGCCAGCTATGAACTGGTGAATAACAATTCAGAGGTCAGTGTTTCAGCCTAGTAGTAAGCTGTAGTACTTGTCTACTAAGTTAGGAGTATCTAGGCATCAGTTCCGAACATGATCATACTGGGCAGGGAAATCACATCTAACGCTGGTACCTGCTTTCAATGAAATTTCCCTAGTGAGAGATTGGGGAATGTTGGCTGCCAACATATATAGTAATCAAACACCGCAGGTATCAGTTGAGCTAACATTTCGCCGCAGAGTATCAAACCCCGACAAACAGTGAAGATGGGACATGGTGTCTACTATTGCCCTGTTTTAAAAGCAGTCCAATTGGACTACAAATAACTTCAAAGCCATAAGAAAAGCCAAATTCATCCACTTAAGCACTCCTGGCACCAATTCTTGTGGGGCTAAGACATGACAATGGCCCGGTCCAGCCGAAGAGCGAAGACAGGCTAATCGACCGGCCGCTGCCTTCCGGTCGGGAAAGAGGGAGAGAGAAAGTTAGAGCAGCACTGCCCACTTGCCCAGGACAGGACAGCTGAGCTGAGTGAGAGCCTGAGAAGGACCATTCCGTCACTGTCCAATTGCACGCGGCGGGAAAAGCAAAGTCGCGCCCGTCGACTCAGACGGAACAAACTGACTCCCCCGAAACGATCCCGTACCCTCCCCCCCGCTAACGATGGTTTGGTACCACCGCCGCCAGTGACGTTGGCCGTAGCACTATCTCATCGGACTCGAAACATTCTTTTTCCTCAAGTGCGGAAAGAGCTCGACGTGCGGCTTAGGACTCCGTGCGTCTTCTAGGAATTACCTAGCCTATATGGTGGATCTTGACTGGGACTCTCGCTCCTTCAAACCCTCGCCGACACACAATTGCTGATCCTTTGGAGTGCGCTATCCTTGCTTCCCCTCCTACTCCTCCTCTCCTCCCACTTTGGCGGGTTTATGTCAGAACAACTGTGCGTGGATTGATTCCGTCCGCTAAAGCTCCCCCAACCATCACAACTACCAATGCAGACCGTCTCCATTATTACGCCAAGTGCAGGTTCATGGTGTCTGATGGTCGCTTGCCGTCAGATAGGTAGCCGGGGATAAGACTCTCAGCGGCGCGATGAACCAGCCCACCTCCCTTCGCTCGCCGTCCCCTTCTTCGTCGATCGACCAGCCCGCCGTTGAACTGACCCCCGTTGTTGAGAAGCTCAAGGTCATCTGCGGCGAACATGACATCGACCCCTCACTAGCTGCGACAGCAACCGAGTGCTTACTCCGACTTCGTCATACCTTTATCGACAGTGACCATCCTCGCGAAGCGAAAGAGGACTTTCGACATCTACATGGCTTTCAGACGCTGCTGGATCTGCTTCAGAAAGTCACAGAATGCTATACCCCGGATCGATTAGAGAAGGAAGAGAGAAAATGTCTCCTGGCCCTTTTTAAGGATACATTGGCGGTTCTGGCAGAGGCGTTAAGGGATCATCATGGGAATAAGAGATATTTTGCGGCTCGGGTACCCGGAGGAGGGAGTGCGGCTCTAGAGGAAGCTCTTGCACTTCTAGCTCAAAAGGTGGACTGCGTGCAGGGAGACATAGAACAATTCTATGGTGGGATTTTGACAGCGATCCTTTGCCAGGAAACCGTCGCCAGTATATTCACAACGTTGGACTCCAAATTTCGATCGGCTCCAGTGCTACTTCCCAGTGACCTCAAGGCGGAGGTTGATCGATGCGTAGGAACGTCAGAGACCATCGAAGTATCGGATATCTTGGGGCCTTTCATTCGAGTATGGTTGTCCCGGACTTCATCTTCATCGTCAGAACACCGTCTCCTTCGGTTAGCTGTACCGGCATGTCTTTGTCAACTTGCCCTGCATTCCCAGAGAAACATCACCATAATGCATGCTACAGGTGTGTTATCGTGGATCCTTCCACTCCTGGTCAGCGATGAGCGTCTGGAACAGGAAAAGCTATTATACCGGGAGCTCGCGCGGCTGCTTTGTACCCAGGGGATAAGCAATCTGGAGGACGCAGTTTTCCTCTACCAAAAAGCCCACAGTTGCCCAAAGGTCTCGCGCTTGCTGGTTGATGTTCTGAAGGCCTCTAAAGAACCCGCATCCATACAATTTGATCTCTCCCTGCATGGGTACTGTTCCTTGGAGTTTTCTACTCTGGGGCGCTCGTTCCCCCCCGCAACTTCCTCTGGGTACACACTTTCAGTATGGGCGCGCTTCGACCAATTTGATTCAAACACACATACCACGATATTTGGGGCTTTTGACCCTAGTCAGACATGTTTCCTACTTGCATATCTTGAGAAAGATACCCGGAACTTCATATTGCAGACCTCGATACGAGGGTCGCGCCCCAGTGTCAGATTTAAATCCATCGTTTTCGAACCTGGTCGATGGTATCATATCTGTGTTGTCCACAAGAAGCCCAGACCGCCGTCGTATTCCCGCGCCTCTTTGTTCATAGATGGCGAGTTTGTCGAGCAGCTGAAGATAGAATATCCGTGTATGCCTGCTGCAATTGCTCCCAACCGATCTGCTAGGGTCCAGGCATTTTTTGGCACCCCTCAGGACCTGGCTATGAGGCTGGGGAAGGATGTGTCCATGTCTCGATGGTCACTGGCCAGTGCAATTCTTTTCGAGGAAGCTTATAGCGATGACATGGTTGCCGTCTTTTACAACCTTGGACCCCGCTATCATGGAAACTTTCAAGACTGCCTTGGCTCTTTCCAGACATACAAGGCTTCCGCGGCTCTGAACTTGCGCAATGAACATTTACACCCCGGTAAAGAAGAGCAGTCGGATATCGTTGTTGCTATCCGGCGGAAAGCAAGTACCCTTATCCGCGAGGCTTCCATATTGCTGAACGTTTCGCCTCTCGCGGTGCTAGACGACGACGACAGTAATACCGTGGACGAGTCCCGGCTGGTCAAGTGCTTATCAAAGCAAGCCGCTAAGAATCTACATCAGCTAACCAAGTCCGGAGGAAATGCGATAGTAGTTAATGGAGCTACACCTGCTATCAATGACGCACTGACTCAGGCACACGGCATTGGGGTCTTGACAGGTGACCCAGTAGTTGCGGTACCACGCTCTCTGGATGATGCAGGTTGGCGTATTGGGGGGTGTGCGGCTGTGCATCTGAGCTTGCTCCATGCAGCGGACACTGGGGAGTCGACCTTGCTAGCGGTCGAGGCACTGTACGAGGCAGTGCAAGACAACTGGAGGAATAGCGAGGCAATGGAAAAGGATAATGGATACGGAATCCTTGCGGTTTTGTTGCGCGAAAAGCTTGGTTTGCCGTCGGGAGTTGCTCCCACAACGTCGAAGACGCCGAGCGTTTGTGCCAGCTACGAGGAACGGTCTGCATTAGCTCTGGCACTTCTCCGCTTGACGTTGAAATTTGTTGGGTACGACTTTGACCAGCCTAACCGCTCCATTATTACAAATCCGTTGGCGTACAGGGTCCTACTCGTCGACCTAGAAGTATGGAGAGCTGGTGAGGCAGCTCTCCTCGAGTTGTATTACTCTCAGTTTTGTATATTTGCCAGTGAAAGTAAATTTCGTCGGTTCAATGCAAAGCGACTTGCTCGCATGCGTGAGTCTTCCGGAACAATCTCCTTACGACTCGGTTATGCTGATGATCAATAGGCGTCAACAAGAAGTTACTCGAGGCCCTCAAGGTAGAGGAGTGTACCCCCGAAGCCTTGCGTCTTTACACTGCCGCTTTTGGATCCCTCATGGAGAGCAGCCTGTCGGCGGATTTGCTTCGATCATTATCTCTCTTTATTACCTACGCTCTCCATAAGCCGAAGGAGTCAAGTAAGCTACAGAAGAAGAAGAGCATGAGATTTAACGCAGGCATGCGGCAGCGAGCGACTTCTGACGCGAAAGCTAAGTACGTGTCGAGCACTGTGATTGCCACGGAAATGCTTCGGATGTATTGTTCGTTACTTTGCAATGCACATGATCTTGGCCCCATAAAGAAGTTCGCCAAGGCTGTGACTAACAAGGTCGGGTCTAATTCTCTCCTCACTAATAGGAAATGATTACTGACTTCACTATAGTGGCTTCTATATCTATTGTGTGAAGACGAACCGGAGATTGTAATTCTGGCGACAAAAATCATAGCTCGTTTGTTGGTCACTCATGGCGGCAACTATGACAAGAAGTTCACGGAGAAAACAGGGGGCTATATTATCATGCGGCATTGCTTGCGAAGATGGTGGAAAATACCGGCCGTATGGTCCAGCTGCTTTGCCATATTGTTTGGCCTAGACGTCGGTAAAATGATCGTTGACAGGCCCTTCAGTCAAAATGGACTTTCGGATGCCTTCCTATCCGGCGGTCACTTGCATATAACATTCCCTGAGATTTTCCCAGTCATCGCTGAGATGATGCAGAGTGCCCTGAAGAAGACGGTCTTGACTAACGATAGCTCGCGGTCCGACGCACAGGGCCTTGCGCATCTGGTTGCTAGTGGCCAATCGACCAAGCAAACCATGTTCTCTCACACGGCCGCAGCAACGGTGGCCGAAGAGCAATTGCTTTTCAATACAGTCACTGACTTCTTTGCTACCCTGCATGTGAAGTCTCAAAGTTTTCGCGAGTTCACCACGCAGCCAGAGTACATTCAACATCTGTTCTACGTGCTATTTCCGGTGGTAGTTGGCTGCGACGCAACGAGCACGGATGCTGAATTAAACCCTCGTGCGGCTAGTCTTGATTTTGGAGATCAGAATCTGGTCCTCCGCCCGCATTCGAGAGGAGCCGCTTCTCTGCGAACAACCACCGTGGAGCAACCTGGAGCGCGCGATGATGCTGCTGGGGCACTTGGCCGCGGTTCCTCTTTTGTGCTTGTCTCATCTGATCGGGGAACCTCTCTACCATCATCCGCGCGCATTATTCACGCGTATCATCCGAGAAAGATCGAGGATGTGGGGAATCCCGAACACCCCTTTGTCATCAGCATACTCAGTTTGGCTCTTTCCGTCTTCTCGGAGCAGTTATTGGAACGGAAGGACTTTTCTGGTCTTGGTCTCTACCTGAAAACGCCACCGGGACTGCTCGAACACCGGGCACACTTCAACTCGTGGGTGTTGAAGAATTTCCTTTTGACTGTGCAAGAGGTCATCTTTTCCAAAGTCCAGCTGCTTGCAGAACCACGCGTGCTCACCAATTTGGGACGATTCATGACACACCTTGGGGAGGCTGTTTTTGAGGGTTGGTTTGTTGACGGGGCGGCTGCAACTCTTGAATTCGCAGGGGCAATCCTCGAGTATCTGCAACGGCCTGATGTCTCTTGTCTCAAGAGTATAAGGCTCTGCAGTCAAGCTGTGTCCACAATTCGGTCGACTGTATTCCGCGTCGTCTTGCTTCGGCTATCGGAAGTCGAAGGCACGGAAGCTCTTTCGTTTCTGAGCCGCCTGTCCTACTGGCAGGTGATTCTCCTTTCTGGTGACGCTCAGTCAAATCACCTGCAGCTGCTATGTTACCTCTTGTACATCAAGCTAGACGATGGAGACGAGAATGTGCGCCTGGCTGCAGCAGGGCTCTTTCGAATCCTGCTAGTACAGAAACCTGCCGACATGGCTACCATACTTAGTCAAGCGTCAGTAACCCTACAAAAGCGGCTGTCTGCTGGATTTGAAGCTCTAATGGGTATGGATGATGCGGCTTTCTTACGGTGGTTTAACGATCGAGAAGAGGACCTACACTCTTTATTCTTTGGTGTCATATCCAAGCATTGGGAGGATTTCGTCCACGAAGAGAATTCTAAGATCGAGAATTCGTCGCGTAACCGAATTTCTAAACGCCAGGAGAAGCTGAAGCAATGGAAGCACATAGATAGCTTCGGTGACGAAGTGACACGCAAGCACCTCGTAACGTTTCCCCACTGGGCATCGAACATATCAGGATCGGAGTTTCTGAAGTTCCAAAGAGCGCTCCAGGACCACCAAGATGATGCTGTCTTCATGTGGACAACCTTTTCAAAGCTTACATTGGATCTACGACGGTTCGGCGGTCTGCTGGCCGAGGATAAGGAGCGAAAGTGGCGCTTGGATCAAACAGAAGGACGGAGCCGTATGCGCCTTCGCATAGTACCCGATGAAACTGATGAGAGGCAAAACTACCAGCCGAAACGGAAGGCATCCGAGCCTCCTGCGATCAAAATTGACACGGACGTTCGACCTTCATCCAGTGCTGGTACACTTGGGTTGACTCCCACGGTCGCAAATAACGAGGCTGGAGAGGGTACTTCGCAGGGCATTTCGCCAGATAGCCGGAGTATGCTTGAGGACAGCTTCGAAATGATTGAAGATCCGAAGGCTGATCTTGAAGATTACGAGGACAAGAATCGCAAAGTCATGCGGAGTCTCCATCGTGGCGATCAGGTTGAGGGTGTGTGCAACATGTCTCGTATCATTGGGTTGGAGGCATTTGAGGGGCTTTTGATTCAGGGAAAAGATCATATCTACATTCTGGATAACTTCTTCCAGAGATCTGACGGCGAGATCGTAAATGTATGGCAAGCTCCGTCAGACGAACGCGACCCTTACGTTCGCATGATTGCCGGCCGAGAATCTAGTGAGCGCAAAGCACAGGAACATGAAACAAGGAGCTGGAAATGGTCTGATCTGATCAGTATCTCCAAGAGGCGCTTTCTGTTCCGCGATGTGGCGTTGGAGATCTTTTTCACCGATGGGAGTAGCTATTTGCTAACACTCATCTCGTCGCGAGCCCGAGATATTCTATGCAGTCAGCTCGCGACGAAAGCTCCCCAAGTGACCGGCAGTGTTGGCCACGCGCGTCCGGAGGATGTCTGGAGGTTTGAAACCCTTCGCAGTCAAGACGACGCACCGCAATCTCTCGGGTCGAAGTTTGCCAGCGTTTTCGGCCACTCTCCGCTCTATCCAGCTACGCGCAAATGGGTCAAGGGTGAAATCTCCAACTTCCACTACCTCATGCTGATCAACACACTTGCGGGGAGGACGTTCAACGACCTGACACAGTATCCCGTGTTTCCATGGGTGCTTGCCGACTATACCAGTGACGAACTGGATTTGAACGATCCTAAGACGTTCCGTGACTTGTCCAAGCCCATGGGGTGCCAAACGCCAGAGCGAGAGGCAGAGTTTAGAGAACGGTATAAGGCTTTCGCCGAGATGGGTGACGATGACGCTCCTCCATTCCACTACGGGACGCACTATTCTTCTGCGATGATCGTGAGCTCATACCTGATCCGACTGCAACCTTTTGTCAAATCCTACCTTCTCCTTCAGGGAGGTACGTTTGATCATGCCGACCGCCTCTTCTACTCGGTTGGAAAAGCGTGGGAATCTGCGTCACGCGGCAATATGTCGGACGTACGGGAGTTGATACCCGAGTTCTTTTACCTCCCTGAATTTTTGGTGAATTCGAATAAGTACGATTTCGGGCTCTTGCAGAACATGACGACTGTGATTGACTCGGTGGAGTTACCACCCTGGGCCAAAGGCGATCCCATGATCTTCATTGCTAAACACCGGGAGGCACTCGAGAGTCCATACGTGACCCAGAACTTACACCATTGGATCGACTTGGTATTTGGAAGCAAGCAAAAGGGAGATGCCGCAATCGAGGCAGTGAATGTCTTCCACCATCTGTCCTACCAAGGTGCCAAGGACATCGACTCTATTGATGACCCCGTGGAACGCCTTGCCACGATCGGTATCATTCACAACTTCGGGCAGACACCGCATCAAATCTTCAATCGGCCTCACTTGCAACGCGAAGACCCCGGACATCGAACGCCCCGACTGGATCGGCTTGCCGAATCGCTGACACAACAGCCCCTTGCGCTTCTTGGTGAGAATCTAACCATGATATGAACAATTCCGTGTTGACTAATGTGGTAATAGATATTGGCGAACGAGTGGCCACCTTCGCGATGAAACAAGACCGTCTGCTGTGTGCCGCTGCCTTGCGACTCAACATCCCCCCTAGCTACGACAAGTATATGGAGTGGGGATTCTTTGACGGCAGTGTCAGATTCTACTCTGCGGATAGCCGACGGGTACGAATGTCTAGTCATTGGCTTTTTTTTAGAACACCCTGTCAGAAGTATAGCAGCTAACACGACTCTAGCTACTGGGTCACTTTGAGCATCTTCATATCGGCCAACTGTCCTGTGCGATTTTTGCAGATTCTCGAACGTTGGTAACCGCCGGCGCCGACTGTACGGTGTCGATTTGGACCTTCACCTCATCCATCAAGTCGGTTGATCTACAGCCCACGGGGTCACTATTTGGACACCGATCCCCGGTGACTACGCTTGCGGTGTCACGGTCATTCAGTACGCTTCTGTCGGCATCCACGGACGGGCAGATTATGCTTTGGGATCTCAATCGGCAGTGTTTTGTACGGGAGCTGCCAGGCAGCGGGCCTGTCGATGTAAGCATGCTGTTTTCCCACACTGTTCCATCACGTCATGTATACTAATGCAGGTACAGTGTGCTCGGATCAACGATGTGACGGGAGAGATCATGATTTGTCGACGCGACCGAGTCAGCCTTTACACGCTCAACGGGTCACTGCTCCTGGAACAGATCCTGTGCGATTCAGTGGACGACTCGATTATGACGTGTGTCTTCTACGAAGGGGTGAACAATGAGTGGCAGGAGCGCGAGCTGCTGTTCACTGGCCACCGAAGAGGCGTCGTCAATGTAAGAGCTCTATGGTACAGCCACGGGTTTCAGGTGCTGATGCTGATGGAATACAGATTTGGAGCAAGATAATTCATCATGGACGATTCGAGTTGGAATTGATCCGGCAACTGCATCATGTGGACAGTCACCGCGACAATGGCGCCAACATCTCGGCGGGCATTAGCTGCATTATGGCCCAGCCGCACGTGGTATACACTGGCGATGAACTGGGACGAGTGGTAAGTGTGCTTGACATTATGGGGGTAAAGGGGTAGATCGTGTATGCTGACGGGGTATCTAGTACGAATGGAGCTGTGTCCAGCGCCGGTGAGGAGGACCGTTGTTGTCAACTACTTTTACAGTGATCTGTCTACCACCGGGGAAAAAGTGGACTCCGCGGAGGGCCTCGGATCGAGTCCACGGAGAAGGTCATCGTGGGATGGACCTCGTCTCTTTCCCTTGTCGGTGCCCCACCAAACCTCCGGGCATGTCTGATGATCTTGTCTACCGATATTGTATGCGCCGAGTATTCCAATCCCGTAAACAAATCTCTCTTGTCATTATGCTGCCTGTCTCATACTGAAGACGGGAACGAACGCGCTGGAAGGCTGCGAGCGACCCCAGTTGTAAATGTTGTCGTAGCAAGAGGGCCGCGGAGCTAGAATAGTTGACCGTGGGGGAGAACCGAGCTACTATTTTAGAACCGTTACCTACTTTAGTCAAATGCCTCCGGGGGGGTGGTGGGATGAAGAAGAGGCCAAGCCGTAAGGAGAAGAAGGCATTCGAAACGCGACCCTATTTCCGTAACTTAGTATTGAACACGGTTTCGCTGACAAGGCCGATGATGCTGGCTGGAGGAGGGGGATCTCCACCGGAAGGACTGCTGTGCTCCAGAGGGAATAAAGGAACACCACGGAAGGAGGGGTGTGTGTGGACAAGCTCCGGTGAGGGAAAAGGAGTGGGAAAAGAGGAGCAGTGTGGACCGGGGATTGCTGGTCGGTTGCCGGAGCACTCTGCGCCGACCAGCCCGTGCTCTCTCTCTGTTTGTATGTATGTATGAATGAGAGAGAAGCTGATGGAAAGAGAGAGGTAGTAAGGAAAGGGATCAAATGAATTATGGGTGATCAATCAGAATGAGAGGATGTATATTGCGAATGGAAGGGAAGAAAATTGAATTGATGTGAATGGAAGAGATGGGAGGGAAAGGAAAGGATGTACCATAGATAGATATTGCTGGGTAATGCTATGATAATACTCGGTAATTGTTGAGGCGAAAAGAAACAGAAGGGAGGGAAGGGAAGAGAGGGAAAGGCATAGCGTCATCGGCCCTTCTTGCCCAGCTTTGCCCCACCATAACATTTTGGTAAGGAAAGAGCAACCCCTCCTCACTCTGACGGGCCTCTCACTGCTGCTGCTGCTCTCTGCTTGGTTGCTCCGGCTTCGTCGCCACGTTCTCGTTCCTCTTACTTATTTCACTCTCCGTTTCTTCCGCTTCTTACCTTCTTCTTCCTCTTCTCTTCCTTCTTCATATTATCTGTCCAATCTCTCTATACCCCTCTCCCCCCATCTCATCTTACTTTGAATCACCTTTCATCTTTTTATCCTCAACCTCCACCATGTCTTCTTCTCTCGAGCAGCTCAAGGCCACCGGCACCGTAAGTCATTCATTGCTTTCCCGACATCGCCGTGTCATCTTCACAACATCGCTAATCATCCCATCTTCTCATCAATTAGGTCGTCGTCTGCGACTCCGGTGACTTCGCCACCATTGGCAAGTACAAGCCTCAGGATGCTACCACCAACCCCTCCCTGATCCTCGCCGCCTCCAAGAAGCCCGAGTACGCCAGCCTCATCGATGCCGCCGTCGCCAAGGGTAAGGCTGAGGGCAAGACCCTCGACGAGCAGGTTGATGCCACCCTTGACCGTCTGCTGGTCGAGTTCGGCAAGAAGATCCTCGAGATCATCCCCGGCAAGGTCTCCACTGAGGTCGATGCCCGCTTCTCTTTCGACACCCAGGCCTCTATTGACAAGGCCCTCCACATCATCAAGGTATGTCATAATCATCAATTTCCGTACACTTGCAACGGAATGCGAGTTGCTGACGAATTACTGCAGCTCTACGAGGAGAACGGCATCTCCCGCGACCGCATCCTCATCAAGATCGCCTCCACCTGGGAGGGTATCAAGGCCGCTCAGGTCCTCCAGTCCCAGCACGGCATCAACTGCAACCTGACTCTCATGTTCTCCACCGTCCAGGCCATCGCTGCCGCTGAGGCTGGTGCCTACCTCATCTCTCCCTTCGTTGGCCGTATCCTCGACTGGTACAAGGCCGCTCACAAGCGTGACTACACCGCCGAGGAGGATCCCGGTGTCAAGTCCGTCCAGAGCATCTTCAACTACTACAAGAAGCACGGCTACAAGACCATTGTCATGGGTGCCTCTTTCCGTAACACCGGTGAGATCACCGAGCTGGCTGGCTGTGACTACCTGACCATCTCCGTAAGTTTTGCCAATTATTCTCTATATCTGGTACATGAATTAACATGATATAGCCCAACCTCCTCGAGGACCTCTTCAACTCCAACGCTGCCGTCCCCAAGAAGCTCGACGCCGCCAACGCCGCCGGCCTCGACATCCCCAAGAAGACCTACATCAACGACGAGGCTCTCTTCCGCTTCGACTTCAACGAGGAGGCCATGGCCGTCGAGAAGCTGCGTGAGGGTATCTCCAAGTTCGCCGCTGACGCCGTCACCCTCAAGGACATCCTGAAGCAGAAGATCCAGGCATAGATTGGGAGACTGATCTGATGTGTGCATTTTTGTGATGACCTTTTTCTTTTACTATTATTCCCATGTGTAAAATTGATGACCTGAAAAATTCGTTTGGGTAGATACGAATTATGATTATCATATGCCATTACCAATTGCCATTGTAATATAAGTAATACTATAATCTAATGTGAACGGCAGCAATAGTTAGAGTACGAAGTCTAAAGACACTTTAAGCCGCACCACCATCAACATCATCAATTGAAACCATGACTCTTCAGATTCCGGTAGTATCACATGATCGGTGCCTGCCTCTTTCACCTGATGCCATCGACTGACTTACTGCCATCCTTCATAAGAGACCCATAACTGCACCAGAGGGAGAGAAGAGGCATAGTGTCAGTAGAGTGATTAGTATGTAGCTAGAGCGATAGCGATAGCGACGGTGACTGATCTTGAACTCGATAGCTCAAGAGCGCCTTCAATTTACTCTTCGATATATATTATAAGGGGGCCAAGACCAGTCCATCTTTGGGCCACAAGAAGCCCAGTCATCCTCATCTTCATCCTCCGTCATTAGTATCGAATGAGATATCGGAGGATGTCGATGGTAAGTAAGTATAATTCCGGGACACCTTTGTGTATATTTCGTGAAAGGATTCGGTGTCGAAGAACAGGCCAGAGAGAGAGAGAGAGATTATCTTTATCTGTCCCTGTTTAATTGGGAAAAGACAAGAGATATAGAGATGTAAAATCCCAGACGACAGCGTAGTCATCTTCGTCTTCCTTATTTATAGCTGGGAAGAGAACAATTGGCGAGAGTGGATGAATGTAATGCCGGATGTCATCATCGCCCTTTTTCTTGTCCTTTGTCCTTGTTTGTTCTTGGAAGAGAGACTAGGAGGAATGTAGATGGAAAATGTAAACCCGGACAGCGCCGCCGTGGTCACATCATCTTTTGTCTTCATCTTCGATATAGAGGTACCAGAGGAAGCGTAGAGATTGATAGTTTAAAGGCCCAGGCATTGTCGATAAGGGACTTTCCTCTTTCTTCTTCTTCATCAGGGAAAGAAAGACAAGTTATGTCGAATATAAAAGCCCTGACGCCATCGTGATCATTTATCTTCTTCGTCTTTACCATAGAACGGAAAAGCACACAATATTAGAGATAAAACCACGGATACCATCAAATGGGTCACGTCACTGCCGTTCTTATTATTAAACGAAGGCCGGAGAGATATCGATAATAAAACCCCAGACGCCATCGTGATCGTCATCATCTTCGTCGTCGTCGTCCCCATAGAAAGAGAAGACGAAGGATATAGAAAATAAACCACAGGCATTTATTAAAACGGGTCACTGCCGTTCTTACCGTTATTGTAATCGAACGAAGGCCGGAGATATATCATATTAAAAGCCCAGACGCCATCGTGATCGTCTTCGTCTTCGTCGTTATTATAGAAAAGGAAGACGAGGGATATAGAAGATAGTAAGACCCCCCACACAGCATCGAACGGGTCACTTCCGCTTTTTTTTACCATCGAGCGAAGGCTGGAGAGATAATACATCGAAACCCGGATATCTTTCGTAGTAACTGTCTTCTTAATCCCAGTTGTTTATCGAAAAGAAGGGAAATATCAAGGATAGTATATCGCAGGTACTACCATGGTAGTATCCATCATCTTCGTTCTTGAAAGAATAAGATAGAGAGAGAGAGATATTGGTGTGAAACACCAGGCGTTGACAGATATATCTTCCTGCTCTTCTTCATTCTCGCTTATGAAAAAGGAGAGCCAGAGATTTTAAAGATGAGAACCCACACACCCATCTAAGGGGTCATTCCCGTTTTCATCATCGATCAAAGGACCAAGATCTGCAAGGGAAGACCCCGATATCTTCGTAAAGATCGTCTTCTTCATCCCTATCTTTCAGGATGTCATAGAGTTGTTAAACTGTATAAGACCCCCGACGCCATCGAAGAAGTCACCTTCACCATCGCCATTATAAAAATAAGGCGGAGAGATATCGAGAATGAAACACAGCAGGCGCCGGCATAGATGTCTTCTCTCCTATTCTTCTCCTTCATTTTTTTCCGTGATGAAGGAAGGTTGGAGACATCAGAGTGTGAACCGTCCAAGTTGATCCGGGGACGGAAGGTTGAACAGACAAGAGTGAGTGTACACTCCTTCGCCAAGTCCCCTTTCATTTCCCGCTGGTAGTCACCGTTATTGGTTATTATATCGCGGTTCCGAAAACTTTTATCGGGGTTTATCCTCTTCTATATCCTCATTTCCGAGAGGGAAAGACAAGAGAGATAATATTTGTAAGTTCGCGATGCCAGTTGTAGATATAATCTTCGATTTTATAATGAAAAAGCGAAGAGAAAGATATGGAGGTTCAAGGCCATGGCGGTCATCATCTTCTTCTTCATCGGAGAAGTTTCCAGAGATGTCAGAAAAACGACCCTAGACGTCGTTGTAAAAATTGCCTTTATCATTGCTATCGGAAAGGAAAGGCAAGAGAGTTCCAAAGATAGGAATTCAACCCTCCAAACGTCGTCTTTAATTTCACAATGAAGGAAGACCAAAATATATGAAGGGTAAAACTCCGGACGCTATGGTGGCCATTCTCTTCAACATCTTCGATGGGAAAGAGACCAGGGAGATAAAGATAAAATCCCAGATGCCATTGTAGATATCATCTTCGCTTTCAGTATATAAGAAAGAAGGCAAAGATATAAAGTTAAATCCCGGGGGCACCATGGTCGTCATCATCTTCTTCATCCCCACCACGAAGGGGAATGTCAGAGAGATGATTATTGTGACCGCATCCGCCGGCCAATAAGGTAAGCCGCCTAGCCTGCTGATGAGCAAGTAGCTCTATGACCTCTTTCTTTCCTTTTCTTTGCTTTCATCGAGAAATATTGAACGAAAGACCGCCATTCTCTGGAATCAGCTAGTCTTATAAGGAATAACACAGGCCAGCATAACTTCGTCTATCAGTCGATAGGTAAAACATGGCTGATTATGGATAGATGGATAGTTAACCTCGACAAAAGGGGATAACCGCATACGCGATCCTATCATATATTATATTGTTCATTGGGCTCTCGCGTGGTGTAAGTGATAGTGATAAGCGAGTATATCGTGTCTCTGTTACTCTTCTTTTTGCTGGTAGGAAGGTAGAAAAGCGATAGAAGAGAGATCATGAAGTATTGAACATGCGTTGGTCCAGGCGGTATCGCTGAAGACGGTACTGCAGCTATCACAGCTCTGCCCATCGATAAGAAAGAGATAGAGAAAGGTAGATAGAGAATGAAGGGGTAAGCCCTATACTTGATCCGATCATACTATGGGTTCGTAGATAGGATCATCGCGTGGATTTGGTATAATCATGATGAGCGAGAATATATTATGCTTTTGTTCTTCTTATTCTGCTGGTAGGAAGAAGGACTGGGAGCAGAAAGATAATGGAGCGATAAACAATCCTTTGGTTTCGTCTGTGTCATTGAGGATGATATCGTATTCCAGCTCTTCCCATCGTCAGGAAACAGGTAAAGAAAGGGTTGCTCTTCATTAAGTTATATTGTGGGTTGGTGAACTGTTCCCTCGAGTGGATTTTGTCTTGATGAGCAAGGTCCATTGTGTCTTTGTGTGTGACATCTTGTCCCCTTTCCTTTACTGTCGGGAAGCAACAGTAGAGACTCAGTAATGATGAGAACAGTCATCCTCGGAACGTCGGATCGCTGAAGTAGGAAAGGCCACCACAACCCTACGCATCAGCCAAGAATGTGACTTTTGGCTAAAATATTGCCAGATGTAATCATGGGCAAAATCGTAAGTCCTGATCATAGCCAGCGTAAATGGATTTCACAAGTTGATATCTGGAAATGCATATCCTGGGAAGGAGTCGAGACGCGACAGAACGTAATCCAATCCATAGTAATTTGATAATAAGGTGCTTATTGGATTCTCGTGTGGAGTAAGTTGCAGTAGTAATGAGCGAGCCCATTATACCTTGTGATGGGCTTTCGTCCTCTTTCCCTTGCTATTGGAAAGATGGAGTCATAATATAAGATAAAGATGATAGTTTCTGCATGGAAGATCGCAGAATAAAACGGTCGACATAACCCTTCGCATCTTCCAAAGATCATGACCCGATGATCAGGTGTTGATTGGATTCTTGGGTGGAATAAGTAGAACTTTCTTCGTCTTCGTTTTCTCTTTATTCCTCTTCTTTATTTCTTTTTTTCTTCATATTGTATTTCTTTTTGTTATTTTTCTTTTCTTTCCATCAATATACTTTTTTTTTCGCCCCTTATAGTTCTGTTCTTAAGGTAAAGTGATATGTGGATAACCAGTTTTTGGTCCCAGTATCATTGGATATGTCAGGAATATTGTAGTCCTGCCATCGACGGAGAGGTGGTAGTGGCAGATGAAATAGTAAGGACAGCCATAGGCTCATCCAAGCTCTTGTCGTCGATTGTGATTTTTGATCTCGTAAGTATATTAGTGGATACTAGCTACCCTTACTATTGCAAAGGAAGTAGACGATGGGATCATAGATTTTGGTGCATGATAGCGTAATAATAGCGACGCGATTATATTTTATCTTGTCGATTGGATCATCGCTTGTTATTTCCTGCCATCGATTAAATTGCTGCTGGGAAGCAGTTATTGTTGAGAGCGACTGCATTCTTGAATATGATCATAGGAACAGTCAATATTCGATCGCAACACCTTGTTGGCTGGATCGTTGAGTTTGGTTGTGATATTGTTAGTATCTCAGGGGATACTAACTAGACCATCCCTGTTGTAATGGCAAGTAAGTCTTGCATCAAGATCATGATATGTTAGAGTTCGAATAATTGCACGTAGTAGTAGTTTCGAATATGAGCGATTTATCGCCTTCTTGTCTCTTTTCCTTATGGTAGGGACAATAATATTTCCGGCAGCATGGGCAGATTTTGGCCGGATTATGCTAGTGCTGCCAGTTTGAAAGAGAAACATTTAGACTTATTGGTATCTGATAATAAGTCTCGTATCCATACTTAGTGGCATATACTGACAATCGAAGTTTTCGCCAGTAACGAGCGAGCCCGTCGGGTAATTCTTCTTGCTCTGTTGTTGCGAACTAAAACTGGTTATAAGAAGACGGACAACGATCGATTGATCCAAATTATGGCGCTGAAACTTAACGAGTGTCTTTAGCGTCCACACGGTACCATTAACCAGACCATTGATTGGGAAGTAAATGTTGAGATTGATGATGGACTGGTAATGTTGATCCGACTGTATCTTTTCTGTCGCCTAAATCATCACGTGTAGTAGCAATGAGCGAGTAGGTCGTAGATTTCTTCCTTCGTCTTTGTCGTTAAGAAGTCGAAAAAATAAAAAAAGAAGAGAAATCATTGGTTCTTCCCGTCTCGTGCCATGGACACAGCTTTGCTATGCCGTCAATGTCCATATACTGAACAGGCCATTAGTGAGTGGGAGATAGGCCTTGCGATCATGTATAAATGCTATCGACTTGTTTCTTTTGATTACCAGTAGCAAGTCTGTCTGATAATTCTCTCTTTGTGATATCATTTATGATAATGTCGTGGTGGGCTTCTTGCTTTCCGTTTTTGCTGTGAAGAAGCAGTAACGGAAAGGTTATCGGAGCCATTGTCGTTTCGGCCCTGGCATTGGCAGATAAGTCGCGATGAGCAAAATATGTGACCTTTTTCTGAGTTCTAATATAATCCGAAGTGGCCATGATGTGCTCTCGTACGTATAGCTTCGGCGAGGAGATCAAGATTGACATCAATGGATTATGCTCGGCACAATTTGTAATGTGAAGGGAAATATCCATTGTAGTTAGCAGTTGCAAGAGCCAATGCATTTCTGAGTCTGTCAATTATATGACATCTTCAAGAATGCGGTCCACGAAGCATTGGATTGTATACTCCATTTGTTGAATTTCTTTATCATTTGAAAGCTCTTGAAGCCGGCCGTGGAATGTTATCTTTGGCTATTAGAGTCTGGGTGCTTTGCCCGCATTGGCTAGATGTAGCAAAGCTTCCTCTTCCAGAAGGACAGCGAAATAGTCCAAATAAAGATAGTCGCAATCGATACCACGAGCAATTCTGTAGGTAGATTTCTGGGTGGAGTTCAATAAAGCGAGTTTTCGCCCCCTCATAAATACAGGCCAGGATATATATTCCCAGGTTCGAAAGGAGGACTTATCGAAGAGTCATATTGTGATTTTGGCCACGGTATTGCGGATAATGGCGCGATGAGTAGGATATGTGCCCATTTTCCGAGCCCCAGTATATGTACTAGGTATATCTTTTCAAGACTGAGAGAAGAAGGTTATCAGAGATCTCCGTTATTATTATAGCCACGAAGTCTTGGCAGATAATGGCGCGATGAGCAACAGGTGTGCCCATTTTCCGAGCTCTAATATAGTATATTAGGTATAAGTTCCGCCGGTTAATGTTCTCGTGGACTAATAGTCATGAGCGAAATTGTCGCTGAGTCGACTATCTCCTCTTTGCTATTAAGAAGCAATAATAAAAAGAACAACCATCGGTTGATCCCAACTCGTCACTGACATTATCCGGATGATTATTCTCATCATAACATCACACGTTCGAACATTGATTAGAATTATAAGAACGAGATAATGATGGGGATAAATTCGCGACCAATAATTGTGGTAGATCGAATATGGCCGCGTTCTGAGAGAGCTGGACATGCAATAACATGCATTTGCTGCTGGAAGCTCTGTCAAGAGATCATAATGTGATTATCATATTGATAACCCATATACCGGACTGATCAAAGGATAGAGCGATAGTCGCGACCCGATCTTTTTAGTTGATTGGGTCTTTCGCATGATAGAAAACAAACACCATCAATCTTTGTTTTCTGAACTGCCAGTAAGCAGCAGCAATAATATTAGGTACAACCGCTTTAGTGGGAAGTCCGCCACGGATATTAATGTGATTATCACAAGTGATAACCCATATACCAGTCCAGTGCCTTTTTGCTCGCTCGCCCTATCCTCAGGGAAGCTTCGAAGAATGTTGGCAGGAGCCATAGTGTTTCAAGTACCAAACCATCCATAAAGAGGTATTGAGACCACAGTAGATGATACAACAGTCGACGCTCAATCTTTGTAGTTGATTGAATCTTGAGGCGAGTTTGACCCTCTTCTTTTCATTGCTCTCAGTAAGATGCAGCAGTAACGGCAAGGTCAACCATCAATGGCTTAAACACCACCCCAAATGATAATGTGACTTTCATAATCATGAGCATCCCGGACCATGGACGGGAACGAAGTATGAGGTCGTAAGAGATAAGAGTGACACTCGCGACCCAGTTTTTGTGGCCAAGCCTTCTTGGAAGATAGAAAACAAAACCAACTCTTCCTTCGCTGCTGGTGAGAAGCAGCAGCAGTAGTAAGAACAAACATCCGTTGCCCCGAACTTGTTCTAGGCGATAATGCGCCATGATCATCTCCATGCCCGATCGTCGACAGAGAAGCAGATATAAATAAGAGGGTAAACGAAGTCAACTGAATCTTCCCGGCAGTCAGTTAGTTCAAGAGATTATTTTCTCCTTGCCTTGATTGTTCGTAAGCAGTAGTCATAATAAGGACGACCAATTTCCTCGTCTGAATCTCTGGTAAGTGCCATGTATAATGATATGACTATTATCAGGGTAAGCGTCCACATAACACTCCCGACCGAGAAGTATCATCGTAGAACCGCTATCACGGCGTAATGTGAGTAGTTGATTGATCCTTTCGCGCTGCAAGTGAGCTCGACCTTTCTCTCATTCTTAGTAATAAGTAAAGGAGCCATGGACTGCTTCAGACGCTTGTGAGGTAACGTGCCGCAAGTATTATTGTGATTGTCATTGGTCCGTCGACAGATAAGCAGATAGAGATCATATGGGTGGCAATGTGGTTAAGAGGATCTTCTCTTGCATACGCATTTTCAACGGCTCTGTATATGCAACCTGCATGACGATCGTAGTGCCATCATGCATGTTTTGAAGAATGACCGTGTACTTGGACTTTCTTACTATCAGGAGATAGCTCTTCAATAGGCCACTTATTTTGTTTGTGTCGCTGAGAACATCAAAACAGAGAGAAGAAGGTTGTCCCATCGATCGAGCAAGTGATACATTCATCGTTCGTCGTATCATCGAAACCGATTGAATGTATAGTTCCCGATGGCTCGAGGTTTCGATGGTAAGCACCAAGATCGATCTTATGTAGAAAAGTTGAGCACGGTGCGATTTCCCGTGAACGATTGATCCTTCCAGGTGCTAGAAGCCCATTTGAGGATGATTGTCCTCGATGTTATTAGTTCAATAGTAAGCGTGGGACCATTCCACCCATCAAGTTCTGTTTGTTGAGGATAGTAGTTGATAACGATGTGGTTTCCATTTGAGTAAGAAGCGCAGCACATACTCGACAGAGAATGGGCTATGCGATCGATCGAGCATTGATCATCCGAAGTGCTCGGTGGTCTATCTAGTCTTCTGACTTCTCTCCTTCTGAATTACCTCGATCAGTTTGCTCCGTACTCGAGGCACAATCACCTGTGTACACGCCTGTGCTTGCTTGTGAGCTTACCGCCCGCTCAGTCACAGACGACATCATTGTCAACAGAGACGGGACGTCTGTTAAGTGTTCCTTCTCTTGTTATCATAATATTAAAAACCGAGTAATCACAAGCTCTCTGAGATAGTATCAACAAGGCCGACCGAAGAATGTGAGCTGAGACTGGCCGATCTGCAGATCTGAGGTCTCAAAGGTAAGCGTAGGATCATCCCACTCATCAGGTTGAGATCATCTTGTTGAGCGTTATCGAGAATATTAACTTCCCATGGAGCTCTGGGGTCGAAACTCGGGACTGTCTTTGATAATTTATGAGTGTCAGGCTACTCGAACGATGGAGCAATAGATCGTTTGGAGGATTTAATACCTGGTCTTCCTCATCGTGTGGGGTTTCGGGAGAAAGCATGGCCATTCCATCTCATTATTAGGTTATTCAGGATAGTCGAGAATGGTGTAGCTTTCCATAAGGTGTACAGTGCATTGCCTTTCACGAAGCTCTGCGTTTTGTTCGATCGACGTATACATTGAAGTAGATCCTCGATGGTCTAATGGTCGCGATCGAAGTACTCTGTACCCGTGCAAGAACCGACGATGTGCAGAATTGCTCGCTCCAAGCATGTTCACATGAACTCTTGTTAGGGCTAGTCATGAGCCGAGAAGGTTCAGGCAAAAGATATAGCTGAGATTGCCCTGCAACGAGACAAACCAGCGATACTTCCTTGGCTATTGAGGTTCAATAGTAAGCGTATAGTCCTTCTTCCATCGAGTCCACTGCCATGCCCCCAGTTTGCCACATACCTAAGCTTCTGTTAACTCATTGTAATGTCCATCCTGAAGATTGGCAGCGATGCGGTAGTTTTGAGATGCGAACGCGTGGCAGAGTTACTAGGTTCTTCAGTATATTAGAATCCAGTGTCACCCCCCCAGAAAAGTACGAAGTACATACCAAACATGATCGATAGAGTATTTGAGTCATGGACTGATTGGCCATTTCAATACCAATAAGCGTTCTCTGAATGATACCTTTCAGTCTCTGGGATTGGGTGTTTCAAAGATAAACCCAGAGCTATACCTTTGCGTCCACAGTCGCTTCGTGTACTGTGACTTGTATTTGTGAGATCTGAGGGTGTTCGTTTTCCGTAAGGTTAACGCGATGTGATGCAGCAATAATTTATCTTTGAGTGAATATTCAAGGCACTGTCGGGGACATTCTATCATTTATTCCGATTCTAAGAGCAACCGAACATCAGTTGATAGATGGAACTCCCGATTGATCCTTCGGAGTAGAATATTTCCTCTTTGGTGGAAGAAAGAGTGAGTATTGTAACTTCTCTCACCCAGTGTTCTGTTCTTCGTTCAAAGTCCAAGGAGAAGGCCATACTGACTAGGATAGCTGTAGTGAGATGAAGAAAAAGAAAAATGATGGGTTGAGATATTCTGTGAGCGCTTTCTCCTGCTCTGGTAAGACATGCTGCGAAGGAGATTGTGTAGTATCCAGTGTAAAGTACTCGAGAAACTGGCGATTTCAAGTTGTTGTGGGATCCATCATACCCCCGTTCCCTGTATCACCGAACATTTACCTCACCATCGCCTGCAGGTGCGTATCTTTGATGAGGTTTCGATGATACTTCTGTGAGATGATAAGAAAGATTATCCCACTTTGTATAGTATCGTCTGTTTCCTTTCAGATATTGATAGTAACGTCCATCAGTGACAAGTTTGCTAGCACCAGAAACGCAATTTAGTAACAAAGGCCGATAGATAGACAACTGAGGTATAAAAGATAAAGCTCTAGTGTTGTAGTAGCTGTGGGTCACTTTGGTTGCCCAGGCGAGTCGATAAGAGCCCATTTAGTTCTCAGGATGTTGGGAAGGCGAGCTAATGTGCCAGTGAAGTGTTCGTTGGCATTTGAGCATCGGCGGTTCGCTTGATCGGTATATGCCTCAGAGTGTCACAGAGTGCAGCAAGCACATTATACAGTTCCCCTAGCTTATGGCGAATATCCATCGTGTAATGCATCTGAGATATTTCAGCCCACCTGTCCGCCAGTCGAGCGAGTTCAGAGACAAGCACCATGGCCGTGCTTAGTCTCTTTCAAACATGTTCGACTGATTCCAAAAAAGGAGGGTGTCTCTAGAGCTGTGGAACTCCTTTCTTATTTGCAGTCCTTGGCTGCTGACTTTGTTTGGAGCCATTTGAGTAATCTGAGCTCTAGCGGTTAGTGATAGCTCTGTAGATAGAAGACTCTCGGAATAAACCCCAGTAGCCGGATTGCTAAACTAAAGAATGAGATCTGGAGGATGTCTCTTCAACATACCGTACAACGTCATGGATACTACCCTGTTAATCTCTCCCTGTACGTCAGACGGAGAAATTAAAGCGTCGAGATTTATAGGCAGATATAGCGAGTCTCTTTTCGAATTCGAGTATGGACCAGATAGAGTAAAACCTGTTGCCGAAGACTCTCTGTCATCTTCATTTTTGGTTGCTTTCGGAGGACATCATAAATAGGCCCCCGAGTTTCTTCTTCTACCTTCGACCGAGCTTTCTGCTTGAGATTTTCGTTCGCGGATGTTTCAGGGCACAAGGCCTTGCACCAGATAATCGGTGGATGTGACCATCATCTGAGTATGATAGACCAGGTAATCGGTCGATAATGAAAAATATTATATAAGTATAATAGAAGATTGTTATATATAATCGTCTGATAATTAGATGATAGAGAGAAGAAGAAAAGGAGAGAGTTGGGTGGAAGGAGAACGGGATTTATATAGCCCAGCAGAAAGCCAACAAGTGAACACTCATATCTCAAAATTCCAAGGATTCAACAGAAAAGGTGAACAAAAGGAGTGAACGGTAAGCAATATTTGAGTTAGTAGATCCTTTTGAAGCACTCGTTGAATATCAAGATGCTCTCGTGCACTGGGATGCGTGCACTGAGATGCATTCAACGGTTGGGCTTGATCAAGCCGCAATTGCCCTAACTTTGGAGGTAGTGAACGGCGTGTAAGAATCAAAGCATGAGAATAACAGGTTCAAAGGATTCTACTTCGGGAAACGAGCGGGTCATACACGATCATGACCGTCATAGCGAGTTAGGGTTGCGAGCTTGGATAACTGGACGGTGCCGGGTGACTATCTGTGAACCTGGAACGCCTGATAGAAGCACATAACGTTAGACTGCTAATTACCCTGGAACATTGTGCTTTACCTTATACTAGGTAATGACTTGGCTTAATGAGAATTTTACTAATATGTTCGAGGATCAGGCGAATTCTTCAAATAGAAATCCTACAGGAAAGACTCTCGGATCTTGCGGGTGATCAAAACCTTCATATTCTCTGCCGTAACGGCTATTGTACTCAAAGAATTCGGCCTATTGCCATAACATACGCCGAGTGAACGGGACCAGGGCCTCATGGAGGTTGCACCACGCACCCTAAATGGCTTAAAAGGCAGGTACCTAGGCAAGTCCATTCGGACACAGTCCTTGGGGCATTGACGATCATTGGTTTTCGATGTTTGTAGCATCCTTTGACCTCCGGCTATCACAGAGCATATGAAGATTATTTACACCGATGGGATCGAAGCTGGTAGGAACGTCCTTCAAAGTAGGAACGACGGAGCAATGCTATGAATGAAGCCCCGGACATGATAGTAGTCTCGTTGTGATCTAAAAAGGTCGCTGAAGAGCGATGCTTAGGTAGCGGCACCATGAGAGATGCCCATAATGTGCAGACTTCGAGCATCTACAGTATGAGATTTGTCCATTACGTTGTCAGCATGGGCAGAGGTTTATGAAAAGACCGTTGTAGCTTTTTGTAGATTTATGCCGAACTCTTAAGCGAGGTCAGTACTATCGGGAGAGCTGTATTGGGACTACCTACCGCAAGCGGATAGCTTCAAGCGTCTTGATTTAGTAATGACCTACACGGATTGATACACAGTATTCCACGACAGCAACTCCGTAGTCCGGTAAACATTCCCAAGATAAGGACAAACATAAGCGAATGACGAGAGCGATGAGGTGATTTGTGATAGTGGTGGTGGAAGTAGGGAGTTATGAGTAACGCGAGAAATAATACACACGGCAAGTGGGGTTTGCGTGATACAGATCGATACTTACTTTACCTTACCTTAGTTATCTGCACCTTCCGCTGCAGTTCGTTGCAACCCGCGGGAAAGGTCCAGGGTCTTGACAACAAAGTGAAAAGTACACAGTAGCATTCTGGAGGTGATCTGTTCCCCTCTTTCCCCATCCATGAGACAACTGAGCCTCGGAGAAAGCTTTCTCATTTACCCCCGAGTAACCTCAATGATACACCAATCATAATGTACAGAAGCAGTCTGGACCCGACCTGCTTATGAATCGCGGAAGGAAAAGCTACTGTGGTGCCCCCCCAAAGCTGGTTCGGGAAGGTGGAATACAGCAGCAAAACGTCATTCCGAAGAACCCCGCCAGGTGGGGGGTTTTTGGTGAGCTTCCGATGGAGGGAAAGACCGACATTGGAAGCCCATCGAATCCACTGGGGAGCAACGAGCGAGGCACTCTGACTGATTCGGTGTCCGCTGCTGCTCCTGCTGCTGCTGCTGCTGTTCTGTTGGGTCGCTCATTATTTACCCCTCGTTCTCTTCTTCCCTCTCCTCTTTCCCTCCCCATCATCCTCTCCAAAATCTTGAATTTACCCCTAGATCCAAGGTAATCCAATCTTCAAAAACCGTCAAAATGGTCAAGGCTGGTAGGTACCTGCACTTTTCTTCAGCCCTTTTGGTTTTCCTATCCTGCTATTGGCCTTAATCCCCCTCCACGGATCCACGATCGACCGTGGCCGGGGACCTTGAGTGAGCAGATTTGAGCACCTTGCGATCCCTCCTGCACCTATCACGATCTGGGGACCCTGTTTGCCAGCCCAGCAAGCTCAGGGGGATTCGGTGACATCTGCCAGCTTATTCGTCCCCGTCAGCTGGAGCTTTGTTTTATCTTTCGTATTAATAGTACCACAATCAAAGTCTGGTTGATGGCCAGTGATCGCTGGATCTCGTGGTTCTGGAAGGTTTCCATCGATGAAAATCATGGGCTGACATCCATCTCTTAGTCGCTGTTATCCGTGGAGACTCCAAGGTCTCCGGCACTGTCACTTTCGAGCAGGCCAACGAGAACACCCCCACCACCATCTCCTGGAACATCACTGGCCACGACGCCAACGCTGAGCGTGGCTTCCACGTCCACCAGTTTGGTGACAACACCAACGGCTGCACCTCCGCTGGCCCTCACTTCAACCCCTTCGGCAAGACCCACGGTGCTCCCGAGGACGACGAGCGTCACGTCGGTGACCTTGGCAACTTCAAGACCGATGCCGAGGGTAACGCCGTTGGCTCCAAGCAGGACAAGCTGGTGAAGCTCATCGGTGCCGAGAGCGTCCTGGGCGTACGTTTTCATCCCTGCCCTTCTTCCTGGCTGTTTCTGTAAAGATGCTAATGCAATGCATACAGCGGACCCTGGTCGTCCACGCTGGTACTGATGACCTCGGCCGTGGTGGCAACGAGGAGTCCAAGAAGACCGGTAACGCTGGTCCTCGTCCCGCCTGCGGTAAGCATGTCCCTATCAAGATACCCCTTCTCACACAAACAACATTGTTTACTGATCTCGTCTGTCACAGGTGTCATCGGCATTGCCGCTTAAGTGCCTAACTCAGTCTCCAGAGCTGTTCGACTAGGATGTGAAGGGCTAGAACAGAATGAGTAGTCTGCCATTATCTTGTCGACAACAGGAATAAAATGAATGCACGAATGACTTGATGCCAACTGTTATGATAACCGGCATTTCTGCCAGACTGTATCGAAGCGCTGATTACCTCTGCTGTGGGTAGTACAGAATGTAACAATTTCACTGGAAGAATTAGCTTTCTACTTTGACGTCCAAGTAGTACATGTCAAGATGCACAGTCTCATCATCGTCTCCTTTGTGATTGTACTCGTTGCGGCCTAGGGTGATTCTAGCGCTTACAGCTACATAATTGGTGTCACGGAACACATGGACTTGAGGCGAGCCAACAGACATGCCCAAGTTTGATCAATTAGCACAGCGCTCGTCGCCAGAAACATTGAGTAGACAATTGTTTATGCTGCAGCTCAATTTTGGCAGTTGGTGAAGCATCTTTGGTGAAGTGGTTTTTCCTGCAGTGACGGAGATCCAGGGAAGCTTGTATTTCATTGAATGTGGTCGTGAAAGAGTCACTGATTATAGAAAGATTCACTCTTCTTGATCACTGGGATTCAAAAGCTAAACTATGATGATATGCAGACAACGGTGCGGATAGTTGCAGGAGCGAAGCTCTGTCGAGGCCGGAGTCGAACTCCCCCACAAAAGTCAGGTGCCCGCCCGAGCGCGATTGGCCGCTCGGACTGCTGTACCTGGCCTCAATGGAAGTAGTCCGACTGTCTTCTTCTCCCTTTCCCCTATCATTCATTCGGTCTTTTTTTCTTGTCCCCTTCTCATAATTCATTACTTACACCCCTTTCTCCTTAATTGCTTCTGCCTCTTTAACCCCGTCTCGTCAATTTCTGGTCTCGCCTGTCGCTTGCCAGCATGCCTCTGGAAGCCCGCGTGAAATCTGTCCTGTCCGGCGACACGGTGGTGCTGTCGCATATCAACAACCCAGGCCAGGAACGTATCCTTAGTCTTGCATATGTCTCCGCGCCGAGGCTACGCAGAGAGGGAGATGAGGTGAGTTCGTTATTATTTGTGTCTTCAAATACAATGTCAATGCGCGGTACAACCGTTTCTTTTCTGCCTGGATAGGTGGCCTCTACATCGGGGACAATTGGCTGCATTCCTTCCGAAATCTAACATTCTTGACTGGGTTGGACTCGACCTTGTCTTGTTTAAATTAGCACCGCTTAATCTATTTATCAACAACTTGCTAACTTCCGCTGTTCTCTTTCTGCAGCCGTACGGCTTCCATTCCCGAGAGTTTCTCCGCGAGCTCCTAGTCGGAAAAGTCGTACAATTTCAAATCCTGTACACCATCCCTACCGGTGCTAAGCGCGACTACGGTACAATCAAACTCCCGACCTTCGACGTCTCCCTCCCCGACATCAGCGTCCAGGAAGGATGGACTCGCGTCCGCGAAGAGGCTGGCAAGCGCAGCGACGAGTCTGAAGAGACTGTGGCGTACCTGCAACGACTCCGTGCATTGGAGGAGCATGCCCAGACGGAGGGCAAGGGAACATGGGCAGGCACAGAGAGTGGTCGCACAGAGACCACTTATGAGCTGTCTGACCCTAAGGCGCTGGTTGACGAATGGAAGGATAAGCACTTGGAAGGTATCGTCGAGAGGGTTCTGAACGGCGACCGCCTGATCGTCCGTTTGCTCCTCTCTTCGGAGGAACACCTGCAGGTTGTCGCTGCCATGGCGGGTGTTCGTGCCCCAGCAGCCAAGCGAGTGACGGCTGACGGCAAGGAACAGCCTGCAGAGCCGTATGGAGACGAAGCATTCCAGTTCGTCGAATCGAGGATTCTGCAGCGCAAGGTCCAGGTGAATCTTCTGGGCGTCACCCCTCAGGGTCAACTGATTGCTAGTGTTCTCCACCCGAACGGCAATGTTGCCAAGTTTCTGCTGGAAGCTGGTCTGGCTCGTTGCCACGATCATCACTCCGCCCTGCTTGGTACTGAGATGGCAGCTTTCCGCCGTGCGGAGAAAGTAGCCAAGGACGCCAGAGTGGGCATCTTCACTGGTCTAGTTGCTCCCAAGGGTCCTGCTGGCGGGGCCGAGGACTACGTTGTTGGCCGCGTGCTGAACGCAGACACGCTCTTTATTCGCAACAAGGCCGGTCAGGAGAAGAAGATCCAGCTCAGCAGTGTCAGGCAACCGAAGCCGTCTGATCCCAAGCAGGCTCCTTTTGCCGCCGATGCTAAGGAGTTTGTGCGCAAGAGACTCATTGGAAAGCACGTCAAGGTCACTATTAACGGCAAGAAGCCCGCTACGGAGGGATACGAGGAGAGGGAGGTTGCCACCGTTGTTCAAGGAAACACCAACATCGCTCTGGCCCTTGTCCAGGCGGGTTACGCTTCCGTCATCCGTCACCGCCAGGATGACGAGGACAGGTCTCCTGAGTATGACAACCTCATGCTTGCTGAAGCAGAGGCCCAGGCCGAAGGCAAGGGCATGTGGGCTGCCAAGCCCCCCAAGCCCAAGCAGTACCAGGATTACTCGGAAAGCGTTCAGAAGGCCAAGATGGAAGTTTCCATTCTCCAGCGCCAGAAGCGTGTGCCGGCTATTGTCGACTTTGTCAAGTCAGGATCTCGATTCACCGTTCTGGTTCCTCGTGAGAACGCCAAGTTGACTCTTGTCTTGTCGGGTATCCGCGCTCCCCGGTCTGCCCGTAACCCCGGTGAGGCATCCGAGCCTTGCGGCCAGGAGGCTCACGATCTTGCGAACAAGCGCTGCATGCAGCGTGATGTTGAGATCGACGTGGAGACCATTGACAAGGTCGGTGGATTCATTGGTACTCTGTATGTGAACAAGGAGAACTTCACCAAGGTCCTCCTTGAGGAGGGACTTGCTACTGTCCACGCTTACTCTGCTGAGCAGTCTGGTCATGCTACTGAATACTTTGCTGCGGAGCAAAGGGCTAAGGAGGCCCGCAAGGGTCTCTGGCATGACTGGGACCCTAGCAAGGACATCGTTGAAGATGAGGAGGAGCCTGCCAACAGCAACAACAACACTGACACCGAGGTTGCCCAGCGTCGCAAGGACTACCGCGATGTGATGGTCACCTATGTCGACCCTACTACTGGCCGCGTTAAGGTCCAGCAGATTGGCACAGGCACCTCTGCCTTGACGGAGTTGATGAGTGCTTTCCGTTCGTTCCACCTCAACAAGGCCAACGACACTCCGCTCCCTGGACCTCCCAAGGCGGGCGACTTCGTCGCCGCCAAGTTCACCGAGGACAACGAGTGGTACCGCGCTAAGGTCCGTCGCAATGACCGTGAAAACCAGCAGGCTGAGGTTGTTTACATTGACTTCGGTAACTCGGAGGTCCTGCCCTGGTCCCGTCTCCGGCCCTTGAGCCAGCCGCAGTTCTCCGTTCAGAAGCTTCGCGCCCAGGCGGCTGATGCGGTGCTCTCCTTTGTCCAGTTCCCTGGTGCCGAAGATTACCTGCAAGATGCAGTCAGCTTCCTCGAAGACCAAGTCTACAACCGTGAGCTTGTTGCCAACGTCGACTACGTGTCTCCAGACGGAACCCTGCACGTCACTTTGCTGGACCCTACCGAGTCCAAGAACCTGGATCACAGTATCAATGCCGACATTGTTCGTGAGGGTTTGGCCATGGTGCCCAGGAAGCTGAAGGCCTGGGAGCGGGCCGCTACTGAGACAGTGTCCCACCTCCGCAGCGTAGAAGAGGAGGCGAAGCAGGAACGACGGGGTATGTGGGAGTATGGCGACCTGACCGAGGACTAAATGTTACACTCATAGTGTTGTGTTTGGAGTGGTGGAAGAAGATGTCTGTACAATTATCCACATGGCGCTTTATGTCGATTCCCATGAGCGACGCAATTAGTGGCTTTGGGCATTCTTACATTGGCAGCTTTTAAGAGCTGTGCTACATTAGTCTAGGATTTCTCAAATATGTTTTTCTGAATAAGGATACCAAAAGTTGGATCTTTGGCAACGTTCCTGTTTTTTTGTGCTCTGCATAACTCTGTGCATAGATGACATAAGCGGATGTTATCTCCGCGACTGTCCGATGCGGCGAACTGCCTTTCCCGACTTTGCAGCGTCAGCCCAATTTTCTTGTCCTTTATGCCATATCCCCGCCATTCCCCTTGTGTTTGCGGCTTTCGCTCATTGTTGGACTATTTGTGATTAGAATCCGACGTAGCCGGCGCCTGCTCGACTTGAAACAAGGCCTCGTGACGGGCTTGAAACATAAGACTATAACCGACTTCCGCCAACGCCGAGCTCAGCTCCTTCAAGGACCCGCTTCATCTTCAATACTTCCTCCTTTGCAATCGCCCAATTCAAAGCATACCCAATCTCCTTAATCCAGCACAATGCCTTTCTGGGGAACGAAGTCCTCTCAACCTGCGGCGGAGAGCGACGCCAAATCTACGCATGACGCGACCGATCCTATCAACGATCCCGTTGCGTCGGCCTCGCAGGCGGCTGGCACGGCGTGGCTCGCTGGCCATCTCCACCACCTGACTGATGACCAGGAGAAGAAGCTGGAAGAGTTCAAAAAACTGTGTGAGGAGAAGGGTTACTACAAGCCGGAACGGGATGGAGAGAAGGCCAGCCATGATGATGCGACGATGCTGTATGTCTATTCGCGCTTCGTCTACATAGACCTCGTCACGCACGATGAACACGCATTGGAGAGGAGCTAACGATTATTACTTTAGGCGCTTCCTTCGCGCGCGCAAGTTCGACGTTGACGGCGCTTGGGGCCAATTTAAGGACACCGAGGATTGGCGCCGGGATAATGCCATTGAGTCGCTCTACGAGAACATTGATGTGGACTCCTACGATGCTGCCCGGCGAATGGTTCGTGAGCTGATCTATATATGTATGGCGATGGTCGCTTATATGTTCCTGTCTAGTATCCCCAATGGACCGGTCGTCGAGACCGCCGAGGTATTCCCGTCTACGTTTTTGAGATCAAGCATCTAAACAGCAAGAACATGGCTGCATACAACGAGACCATGTCCTCTTCAACCACGGCCGAAACGCACCAGTCCTCCACGGTCCCGCAGCGCCTTCTGCGTCTGTTTGCTCTCTACGAGAACCTCCTCAACTTCGTCATGCCTCTGTGCTCGAAGCTTCCTCGTCCTAACCCCGAAACTCCCATTGTCACCTCTACCAACATTGTGGATGTTAGTGGCGTTGGGCTCAAGCAATTCTGGAACCTGAAGGGGCACATGCAGGATGCTAGTGTTTTGGCTACTGCTCACTACCCGGAGACCTTGGACCGGATCTTTGTGAGTCCACCGCCTCTCTTCACTCAATGATGAACCCGGCTAACCAGCTATCCTCGAAGATTATCGGTGCTCCTTCTTTCTTCCCTACAGTCTGGGGTTGGATTAAGCGCTGGTTTGACCCTGGAACCACTTCGAAGATCTTCATCCTCTCCGCCGCCGAAGTAAAGCCCACCCTGACAGCCTTCATGGACCCGTCCAGCATCCCCAAGCAGTACGGTGGCGACTTGGACTGGCAGTGGGGCGACATGCCTTATCTCGACGATGAGGCCCGCAAGGTCGTCGGCGCCCTGGAAACTCCTCCCGCCGAGGGAGAGACCAAGCCTGATTTCATCAAGGGCCCAGTTCTGTTCAAGGACGACCACGTCGAAGTCCTCGGAAAGGTGAACGGCGAGAGCCGCAAATCCAACATCCCTGTTGGCGCAACTCCTCCTGCTCAATCAAACACCACCTCCCCAGTGCAGGTCGAAAAGCCCACTGAGCAGGAGCAGACCAGCGAGAACGAGAAAGTCCCCCTGCAAGAACCGGCTCCCGCATCGGAAACTGAGACGCAAACAGTGACTGCATAAGTCATACGTTCCTAATCTCTTCCTTCCACACTTTTCACTGGTTTTTACTTCCCTTTCTTCGTCGAAGGTACCACTAATAGAACCCAACGCACGGCGCCAGCGGTTATCTCATTACCCTCTTCTCCCACAAGCTACACTACTGTTCTAGATAATATACCACTTTCCTACCATTGGTTTTCCTCTTCACATATTGTATTGTCCTTTCCCGGGCTTGAACAAGCATCATCATTGTCTTATATACTACTTTTCTTTTTCCATATTGTCATTTGCAGGATCTGTCATAGGTGTGACTTGGGTGTGTGCGCAGCAACCGTCATCATCATAGAAAGATGCATCTTTTTTTTCGGGTTATATTTAGATGATCATGGTCATTTTCAATACTTCTTTTTAAAGTTTCTGCCAGTTGGCTTTTTTTTACTACTGTTCCGGGCTTCTTGACCAAGAGAAATCGCGATCGCATTAGTACTACTACAACACATTGAGGTGAACTTGGTTCAAGTTTGGTTTGCGGGTTATATATATATATATTTCCCGCTGGGAAAGTTCTCGATCTACCTTATTCGGGCTGATTTATAAGTGTATTAAGGGGGTAATGTTAAAGTGCCATATCATAGTTTGTCCAGGCTCAGTACTGAACTTTCAGTAGTACTATTAGTTAGTAGTATACGGTGCGTTCCAATTGTATTGAACTTCCATTTCTCAATGATGAGATGGATGAAAAATGGAATCATTATAGTAGTTCCTGGTAGTGAATACTAAGAATAGAAATACTATAACTGTATATATGTTATATTACGTCTTTACATCGTATCGTATATCTAAAGTATAGTAGTAGTAGTAGGTAAAGGCAAGTAGGTAGGTGAGCAGCTTCATCTACTACCACCCCAATCCCAGCCTATCCCATCCTAACGTTTCGCTATAATACATCAATCGCAACGCAACTTAAAACTAAATCAGACTAGTGTTTATGTAGATTTCCAGATCATGTTGATCTGCTTTCTCTTGACCTGTTCAACGATATCTCAGTTAGCCAGCTGTTTACTAGTCATGGAATACAGATAATCATGGGTAAGCTGAGGGGTGGAACGTACCATCGGAGCCAAAACAATCACACCAGCCGTCAACGCCACAATAGTCAAGACTAGTTGCAACTTGGAGAATCCCTTGCCTAGGACATCGAATGCCTGGCTGGGGGTTGCTCGCGTAGCGAAGATGTCTCCGCCAAAGGCGAAGATCAGACTAGTACTTTCGAGCAGCGTCGGGGCGGAAAGGACGCTCTTGATACCGGCAACGTCTCGGGAATGCGTGTGGTACCATTTGCCATCGAACTCGAGGAAGGGGTTGTACTTGAAGAGACCCTCTTCGGCTTCGGTGGAGGTGGGGTCCCGGCCGACAGGACGGCGGGGGTCAAGGACGGGACGGGGAATGCCGATGATGGCGTTGGAAGAGGGAAGGGTGCAGAGGAGTTGGCGAGTGGTGATGCCCTGGCGGGTTTGAGTGACGGCCATGTGAGAGATGGGTTCCGGGATGATGAAGGCTTGCGAGATCACATGGGGCAGAGGGAGGTCACTGATGCTGGAGTAGTTGGAGGCTGCGTCCAGCGGGCCACGGTCGTTAGGAACGGGAGACTCGTATAGCTCGGAGATCACCAGTTGGTAGCCCTTGGCACTGGAAGGGTCGACAGCGTCTGCCCAGAAGGAGTAGGCGAACCAGTTCTCCGAGACAACGGAGGAAATGGGCTTTGTGGGATCGACTCCTTGGTGGGTGCTGGAGTGGAGGATCTTGCCGGAGATGGCATCAAGGAGATAGAAGGTAGCAGAGCTCTCACCCACGGCGGTGATGAGGGCGAGGTTGGGGTTTAGGTATTTGTAGAGAACAGACCGGTTGCCCAGCACTTTACCGATAGAGGCAACGGGATCGTGGGAGGGCCGCGCGGTGGCGTGGATGATCTTCTCGCCTGAGGTGGGCAGGAACTGCCAGACAGGGTGCTTGTTATCGCGAGCAGCCCATCCGAGGACACGGCCATCATCGCTAAGCGTTATGAAGAAACCCGGGCCATCAATAGACTCCAAGGGTGTACCATTGTCCTTAATGCCGACGGTACGGGGAGCGGTGCCATCGTGGGCGACGGCAACCGAGCGGATCTTTGCAGTGCCGGGGGTGCGCGCCAGAATCTCGCCAGATGAGGCATCTAGAGTGACAGAGCTGCCATCATCGACATACACCGTAGCAGTGCCAGGATGGGCCAGAATAGCCTTCACATTCCACGAGTCCGCTTCCGCAGCCTTGACCTTCCAAGACACGGCGCCGTGCTTGGCGGCATCAAGGGCGTAGACTCTTCCGTTCTCTGTGGCCACAATAACAGACTTGACAATACCGAAACTATCGAGGTTGGAGACCTCATCGGTCAAGATACTGGTCAAAATGCGCTTGGGCAGCCCCTTCAGCCACTCGGGAAGATGCTGAAGGTCTCTGGCGTGACGCTTAACGCGGTGCACGTAGGCCCCGTAAAGGCTTTCGTGACCCTCAACTTCCAGTTGATGAGCCAGATCCTCCTGAACGGCCTCCTGGACCCAAGTAGCGGCCAGAGCACCCGACAGAGCTTCATATCTAGTCCATTCGGTCTGGCCATTGCGAATCAATTGCCAGTCGCCAGATTCCAAGGCAGCGGCCGTCCGAACAGCAACGCTCTTATCCTTGGCAACGACCTCCGATACAGAATGCAAAGCTTGCTCCATAGGGGGAGCTTGGTGGACCCATCTTCCCAGTACTCCGTGAGAGACAGAAGAAACGACAGTGGTCTCAGACTGAGTGATGCGGGTGAAGTAGACGTTGGCATCCTTGTTGCTCGTCGAGAAAACGGACCATCCCTGCAAGCGAGGAAGTTCGTAGGCCTTGGTTACCGAAGCGGACTTCAAGTCGACGTGATAAACTTCCGCCCAAGTGGTAGACTCTGTCTCGTAGTGCACCAGGAAATGCGGCAGCGACTCGAGCTTCTTGGGAGCATGAACCGTGATAGAGCTGACACTCTCACCACTTGTATTTTCAATATCAAACGAGTGTACCTGCTTCGTACCGATGACGTTGACCTTGAGTGTTTTGATTGACTGATCCGCCCAAACAATCATGGGTGCGGCAGTGTTCGCACCCACGAAGAGGACGGAGTTGGTGCTAGACAAGTCGCTTTCCGAGCTCAGAATATGCTGTCGAGTTTGGCGACCGGTCAAGGGATCCAAAGAAGTAACCTTGATTCTGTATCCTTTCCGGGAGGAGGGCTGCAGAGCGACGTAGAAGACCTCGGTGGCCGATGACGACAATTGGAGGGGAATATCGCCGCTACCGAGAAGTGTCAGCGATGAAAGCTCCAACAGCAGTCAATTTCAAGTATAACCGTACCTTTCGTCCAAGTGCTCCCACTTCGTCCGACCCGAATCTCCATCCAGCCTTCGGACAACGCCAGCCTTTCCGCTCCAAAGCGCCACAGTGTCTTTGGTCGATGGAGCCGCACTGGCATCCTCCAGCTCCAAAAGCTCGAGATCAGCGAGCACTTCGCCCTCAAACCAGTTTTCCCAGATCAATTTGCCATCCAGAGCAGTCCACGAAGAAATGTAATCGCCTAGCGCGCTGACCAGGGCGTTTGTGCCTTCGGAGGCGCGGAGAAGACCGTGGGGATTGCTTTCAGCAGCGGGCACATCAGATCGCGAGAGGTTCTGTCTCCAGACAAGAGAGCCGTCCCTAGGATTCACAGCACCGAGCAGCGACTTTTCCGAAAGAGTGTAGAGTAAGGAGGCATTGGAGGAAGCGGACGGTTTGAGGAAGAAGGTCGATTGGGAAGTGGGAAAGCCGAGCAGCGCGTGATGGTAGTCAACATGGTTGACCTCGTCCCGGTAAATGGCCAGGGATGAGGGAACGCACGAGGCGAGCAAGAGAAGCGTCGCCTGTAGCCACATGGTTATGACTGATGTTTCCGGTCGGGCATTGGAGGGCGACAGAGGAGAGAGGTAGCTGGGACGAGATGGAGGCCGACTAACGATAAGCTGCGGATCATCGATGACGGGCGGTGATGTATCATCGGGCAGAATCCCTTTTCCCCCGGTTTTTCTCCACTACAGCTTCAGCTTCTGGCTCGATTGCACTTCTACCAATTCTTCATTACCAGAAACAGCTTTTACGACATTTTACTGATGGGTGCTACTATGGCTGAAATTGACGTGGCTATGTGTCAATCAATTGAAGTGCGACACATGTCCTCTACCTAATTTTGATCGTTGTTTACGAGCAAGGTCCTTCAAGCTGCTACCAGAACGGTGATATAGTCCGAATTCATATACATTTTGATGCTTTCTATGTACAAATACAATCTGGGGAATTGAAGTAATGCTTATCAGATCCAAGAATCTCATGCTTGCCCGAAGCAGGTCTTGTTGGCAGCTCTGACAACCGCCTTCTCTCCCTCAGTCATGTCGTCGGTAATTTCCCATGGCTGACTTCCCATACCCATGGCGCGCAGGCCCTCTGCATCAACCGAGCTCCAGTCAAGTGCTCCCTGGAAACCGATCTCACCGGGTCCACCAGCGCCCGGGAAATCCCAAGGCGGGGAGTAAGCAAGCGCAGCCTGGCGCTGCTTGAGCAGGTAGTTCACGTTCATCTCGCACATAGGCGTGGCAGGGATGTAGAGAACGCTGGAGTCTCCCTTGCCGCGATGTTCCTTATCGACGGAGTGCAAGGAATCGCAGTGCCAGGCAACGTAGTCACCAGGTTCCACCTCAGGGACGGACACCATGGTGGTTTCCAGGTCCAAGTGAGGATGCGTGACGGGGTTGTATTCCTGGCATGTTCCGGGTACGGCACCAGGGAATGTGTTATCCAGCAACGGCTGCGAGGAGACTGGGTCGAAGAAAGGTCGGAGGATAGTGTAAGCGGTACTCTGAATGACCATGGGGCAAACATGCAGCGAGCCTTCGCCGGGAGCTGTGTTGGACATGGACAGCCATCCTTGGAAGAATCTCAGCATGGAGCAGGAACCAGCGCCGTTATACATGTCCATGTTGGCCGAGACACGGTGCTTGGCGTCCCATGGGTCGTATTCCTCCCATTTGCCCTCTAGAATCTTGGAGTAGACTCGGGAGTATTCAGGATCCTCCCAGCGCTCCAATGATCCACCATCAATATGAGGGCCAAGGGTGAATTTTGCGTCGCCAGGTTGCCTGATGCGGAGTCTGTCTGCGTAGGTCAAAGGATTCCGAGTCGAGATCGGAGTGTTGGGATCGGACGAGTGCCAGAGGCGCTGCAGGAATCGCTGGGTACCGAGCATGCTCGGATGTGCTCGGGCCTCTGCTTGGGATGGAGTCCAGTACAGCTCATAGACTGCTGGGGAGTCGGGAGGGAAGGCCTTCACGCGCTCTTGGTTGGCAGCAGCATAGTCCTTGATCCTCTCCTTCCAGTCGAGGGCTTTCTCTCGAGGCACCACGTTTCTGATGACCACGGAACCTCTGTGACGGATCTCCGCAAGGAGATGGTCTGGGACGGTGCCATTAACCACGTCGGAGTATTGCACTGATGGGATGATCTGGACATTCGGTTAGTGACACTCACTCATACATATAGAAGATGCCATGGGAACTTACATCGCTTCCTTTGGCCTTGATCTTGTGCACTTCCTCTTCCAAGCTGGGAAGGAGTCGCTCCCAACTGTCCTTCAGAGCCTTTTCATTCTTTTCAAAGTATTTCAGCTTCAGATCCCTGAACCGCGGGGGTAGTGGCTCTGGCTTGTAGTCTGGTCTCAAACTGGGGAAGACGCTGGAAATATCGCCCGCGGCCTTGGTCATCGACGACGCTGAAGTCGACGTGGACGCGGCGCGGGCGGCCGTTTTTGAAAGAAATTTAGACATAGACATGATACCTATCTTTCCAATGTGTACTGGAAATCTGGATTTTTCTGATCACTGGCAGACAGGACCTCTTGCGATTGATATACCTGCGGCTGGGGCGGAATATTGTCGGGAAACCATATTAAGTAGCCGGCCCGATTACCATATACGGAAGTTCCCCGCCTCCCCCGCAAAAGCGGCAACAAGAAAATGCGGGAATGTTGCTCTTTGCGGGATCCACATTGCCCCGGAATGAACTATTGCCTTCACTTGAGGTTGTCTCATACGTATTTCAGAGGCGAAAAATTGAAGGAAGCTGGGATTTATAGGTCATGGCTCGGGGATAGAGTTCAGACTAGCCATCGTACTCACCGATAAACAATTGATACGAAGGCACCCTCCATAGCAGGCCCGCTGCAACCGCCCTTGCACGTCCTGCACAGAAAGCAGTGGATCAGGTCTCGTTGCCAATGACTTCAAGCGAGCTGATCGGCACTTTCACCGAGGGGAGTACCCCGAGAGGCAGCGGTCAGACAGGAGTTGATGACTTGTCCTCGGTCTTGTTCCGGGTTTCTACCACCTTTAGGGCTCTCGTCCTCGGTCTAGTGATACAGCGACATGCCCATGGGGTAGGCCTGGGTCCCGTATCGAACCCCTCCGGAACAGCCATAAAGTAGCACAGGGCCACTCGGCAGAAAGCCACCTAACCACCAAACCACACTCCCCATTGCAGCTTCCTGGGTCTCAATCCCACTTTAGAATGTCCTTCGCCGTTCAAGGCCGAGCTGCTATCGTGACGGGGGCAGGTTCAGGTTCGTCACGCATGGTATTCAGCCGATAAGCAAACCTCACTCTAAGTTGTAATTGTAGGAATTAACCTGTCCTTCGCCAAACTTCTCCTCGAGCATGGATGCAATGTCCTGTTCGCCGATCTAGCCCTACGTCCAGAGGCAAAGACGCTAGTGGATCAATACTCAGCGAAGGGCAAGACGCCACGAGCCGTCTTCCAGCGGACCGACGTGACCGATTGGCAACAGCTCGAGCACATGTTCGAGGTAGCAGAGCAGGAATTTGGGGAGCTCGATATTGTGTGTCCTGGCGCAGGCATCTTTGAACCGGTATAGTTTCCCAATCCACTGATACCAGTGTTATGCATCACGCAAGGGGTAGTATTCTGCAGGCACGTTCGTTTGCTCACGCCCGATTTACCTCACAGCACTGGACCAACTTCTGGCGTCCTCCGGGAACCCCTGAAAGCCGTGACCCGCGGTATGGAGGCCGCTATGCCCTCCTCGATATCAATCTCACGCATCCGATTCGTACGACACAGCTAGCCATTGCCCATTTTCTACGCCATGGGAACAAGCAGCGACGCAAGCACATCGTCCACATCTCCAGTATTGCCGGCCAGAACCCCAACTTCATCGCCCCGATCTATGTTGCCACGAAACACGGCATCAATGGTTTGGTACGGTCGTTGGCTGGCCTGGACCAGGAGTGCGGAATCCGTATCACAGCTGTTGCGCCGGGAGTTATCAAGACGCCGTTGTGGACGGACCATCCTGAAAAGCTCAAGGTAGTGAATGAAGGGGCGGATGCATGGGTAACTCCAGAAGAAGTAGCACAGGTCATGCTGGCGCTTATCCAACAGGACAAGGTGAGCGGTATCATTGGGGATCAGAGTGGTCGTGGTCCCCAGTACCCAGTCAGTGGTGGAACTATCCTGGAGGTCTCCAAGACAGTTCGGGCAGTAGAGCCTTTCAATGATGCTGGGCCTGGAGATCGTCCAGGAAATACGGTCTCCGATAACAGTGCAGTGATTAATGAGACACTTGGTCTGCTGTCGCAGCCTGGATGGGGAGTGCCCAAGTTGTAGATAGATGGAGATAGAAATAATACTAATACTACTTTGGCTTTCAAGATGCTGAAGGCTTAAGCAATTCCGAAAACGAATGACCATTATCTACTCACAATAGGTTATATAAGCCAGCTTCGCGTAGCTTCAACTACTGGAATCGAGCAGGTGGCGGCCATATCCCATCTCTGTCCTCCCTAAATTTCGCATTGACGGCCGCATGCAACCTGGTCAGCTCCGAGGTATGTCGATAGGGCTTCCGTCTCGCCTCGCCCTGGAGATCGCGCTGAACCAACCGCGCGAACAATGTCGGGGCGATATGCTTGATGTCGACTTTTAGGGGTTGTAAAGCCTCGGACTGAGCTCCAGTCGCAGCTCCAGTCCCGCTTCCAGTCCCGCTTCCCATCTTAGTTTCTGGCTCTGGCTCTGGCTCTCTCTTTGCCTCGGACTGGGATTCCGGCTCAGCTAACCAGATATACGGCCGTGTTGTTTCACGCGAGCGGAAAGCCTCGTCATTGACATAGAGAAAAGCATCGCGTCGAAAGCCAGCAGGAATCTCGCCGTTTGGGAGCATTGTGCTGAAGAACCTGCGCCGTAGTGCACTAGGGTCCATATTGTTATTCCTAGTACTACCTGGAACAGCCACCCAGTGCAATGCGAACCGGTCTCTCGTCTCGTCCTTAATCAACCTCGCTGAATAGTGTAGTCCATGGTAAACAGCCGTTCTGATTAGGGATTTATATTGTGGAAGGCGCCCTCCTTCCTCTTCTTCTCCTTTCGGGTAGAATACCACGAGACCAAAGGGACCACCTTCTTCACCAAGGCCAGACTCACAACCAGGAACAGAATCACGCGCTGAAGCTGAACTGGATTGCAGTACATGCTCCTGCCAGGGAACCTTCAAGGCAAACAGAATATTCCTAATGTCATCATCATTCAGCGCGTTGGCCGCCATCAACTCCACCTTTCGCCATCGCTGCAGAACCTTCTGCGCCACCTCCATAGCAGCCCGAATATCGTCTGTCCTCGCCGCTACTATAGCTCGAGCCTTAAGGTCCCGATCTTCGGGAGAAAGGCGCGCCACCTCGGACAGGATACGGCCCGATTGTCCCTCGACTACGCCGGTCGTTAAGAGACCGGCTTCTTTATGGCTCAAGCCGAGGCTGCTAAGGGGGATGTCGTTGCCGGTATTATTGCTGCTATTGATGGCTTTGGTAATTAGTTCGCCCATGGACAAGCCGCAGGCATTTCGACAGAGGGTGTCTTCCTCGTCTGGTAGGGGGCGGTAGGTGATGAGTCGACGTTCTTGATCTGTTAGTGAAGAGGGATTGGATATGGCGCGGCTGTAGAGGGTGCGTGTTGATTCATCTAGGACTAAAGGGGTGGTATCTCCAGCATTGATGGGAAGCCACATTATGTTGACAACTGATTATGTGATGATCTAGAAAGAAGAGGGTTATTGTGTGCAGAGATTTGGTTGTAGCAGAGTTAGACGGCTGTTGTCTCAAGCAGCATGGGTAGTTTACCTTAATTAGCCCTCATAGTAACAACTTATACTCCTATCAGATTTTAATTCATAGGGGTAAATTATAGACTTTGTAATCACCAAATTGAGATAGATTTAGTGCCCAAATGGTAGATACTAGATGAACGGGATAAAGCATATATACAATTCCAGAGGTCAAACGAATACATGTCATGCAAGCACGAGAAGTATTGATACCTATGCTTACTCCGTTAGTTAACTAATTAGTTACGGTGTGGCTGGGTTGGGTGACTCAGGCGAGATTCAGCCAAATATGGAAACTCTTTCCAGTCTCATCCTGTCGCCAGCTAGGAAAGATAATATTACGTATTACTGGGTCAAGGCAGGCTGGCACTCTGCAGATTGCGCGAGGGCACTAAGGAATGGTGTATGACCTGTGCTTCAGCCTGGAGTAGTAGTACTCCACTCACTGTCTCAGTAAGTACATGACCTGGCTTACTGTCCTTACCACAGCAGCAATTCTGTAAGCTTTTAAGCAACAAAACAATGCTTCAGTACCAGCCTTCTTCTCACCTTGATTGTGGGCTTCTGATAACATTGCATGATACTACCAAGTAGACAACTAGTAGACAATAGGAAGGTGTAGTCGTGACAATCTGGGGAAAAGAAGTGAAGCCACCAATGGCGGAGGGCGATTAAGGGACTGACTAACTAGACTCTCCACCGCCTCCGCTCCTTCGGCGGCATTTGGATTGCGCTGTTCATTCCCTTTCCCTTTTCCTTCTTCTTATCTCCGGATGTCTTTCCCTTCTCCAACCCCTCTTTTTTCTTAATTTCTCCTTTAATTCTCCCTCTCCAACTAACTTCTTCGTTGATTTGATTTCCGTTCCTAACCGTCTTCCGAGCACATCTCCCGCTGCACCGCTGGTTCGAGTGAACTTCAACCGACTATGGTTGGTTGATCACCCGCAATCTTTTGTCGTGTGGCCACCTTCAATCCTTATCTACCGCCTCCAAAAGAACTACTCCTACCACCTCCTCAACACAACTCGACTCTTCCTCCCACTTACTTCCTCACGATGATGGACGACGAAGCTTCCGTCGGGATTGGCTCCCCTCGAGCCGGTTCTCGAAGGTAACCTATAACACCTCCAATTCGGAGTACTTCCCCTGCTCTCAAGCCTTATCGCTGACAGGTACCCATCGGTCGCAGACACGGCGGCAAAGGGAAACGAAGCATCGGACATCATGGCGATGCCAGCTGGGTCAGCTGTGTGATCAACTTGGTCAACACAAGTGAGTCAGGCCGGATATCATATACCTTTACTCCGCAATCGTTACTGACTCATGCTCTGTCCTTGTCTGTTAGTTATCGGTGCCGGTGTTATGGCCATGCCGCTAGCCATCTCTCACATGGGAATCGTCCTCGGTGTCTTTGTGATTCTATGGTCAGGAATGACCGCAGGTTTCGGTCTATATCTCCAGTCTTTATGTGCCCGATATCTCGAACGAGGCACTGCATCCTTCTTCGCCTTATCCCAGATCACCTATCCTAATATCGCTGTCATCTTCGATGCCGCCATTGCGGTCAAATGCTTCGGAGTCGGTATCAGCTACCTCATCATCATTGGCGATCTGATGCCGGGCGTGGTTCAAGGATTCGTTGGAGGTGCTCCCGACTATGACTTTTTGGTGGACCGGCATTTCTGGGTAACGGCCTTCATGTACGCTGACTACGGCATTGAGTGCGTCGGACAGTGCTAACTAGTTTCAGGCTCATCGTTATCCCTCTCTCATACCTCCGTCGCTTGGATTCGCTCAAATACACAAGTATTGCAGCTCTGGTCTCGATGGCCTATTTGGTGGTATTGGTCGTATACCACTTTGTGAAAGGGGACACCATGGAGGACCGTGGTCCGGTTCGAGTGATTCACTGGGCAGGCCCTGTGCCTACCCTCAGCAGTCTGCCTGTCATTGTTTTCGCGTTTACATGCCATCAGAACGTATGTTCCCGAGACCCACAACCCAAATCTTCACTTCCATGGTTCATTGCTCTGACGTGCACCTCAGATGTTCTCAATTTTGAACGAGATCGGCAACAACAGCCATTTCCGAACCACCGGTGTTGTCCTGGCCAGTATCGGTAGTTCTGCCGCCACATACATTCTTGTCGCTATCACTGGGTACCTCTCCTTTGGAAACAGTGTCGGCGGAAATATCGTGAGCATGTACCCACCGGGTCTTTGGGCTACGATTGGCCGCGCTGCTATCGTCATGCTTGTCATGTTCTCGTATCCTCTTCAGTGCCACCCGTGCCGGGCCTCCGTTGACGCAGTGCTGCGCTGGAGGCCCAAGTCCTCGTCCAATAGCGACACCGCCCCTCATCGGAACCCTCTCCTGGGCCAGAGGGGCGGCCGAACTGCGGAGCCGATGAGTGACCTCCGATTCTCGATCATTACGACTACCATCCTTGTACTGAGCTACATTGTGGCCATGACTGTGTCTTCTTTGGAAGCTGTTCTTGCCTATGTCGGCAGCACAGGAAGCACCAGCATTAGTTTTATCCTCCCGGGATTATTCTACTACAAGATCTCCTCTCCCGACTCGCCCCACCACCAGCGTCTGATGAAAGAAGACGACGAAGCAGCGGAAGGTATGCTGTCCGACGATAGCAACGACGAAGATGGAGAAGAGAGCGTGCAGGCACGCCCCCTAACCGACAGCGGCATCCTCCGCCGAGGAAAACGCCACTGGCGCCGAACCCTACTACGAAAGTTGAGTTTGGCACTCGTAGTATACGGAGTGGTGGTTATGGTCGTATGCCTGATCACGAACTCTGTTTTCATTGCTTCTCACTAGACGGGTTTTGGTTTGGTTTTGGATGCGGGGAAGGTGAAAAAAGATCTGGATGCGTTCCATTTCCGTCCATTAGCTTTTTGGCCCTCGTGTGAGGTGACCTTTTCCGCTTTCCTACTAAATTTAGACACTCCCTACCAATCTTCTTTTCTTAGGTTTATTTCTTTGTTTCTTGCATCTATTGGTTTCCTTTCGGGTTTGCGATCTAGATCTGGGCTCTTTTCGTCCTACGGTTACAATGTTGGGGTTTCTGCACGCTATACCATTGCACCGGCGTTGGGGTTCGTGTTTGGTCCGGTTTAGATCAACATCCTAAACCTTGGAATATATCTTTTCAATCTAATTGATGCCTTTACTTTCTTACCAATCCATCTCTCTTACTTTTGGCCTGATCTTGTCGGCTGGTCTTGGTTCTGTTAAGTTACTACGTCCTATGAACCTGGTTTCTTGCTTTCCATAGACAGATACTCCGGTTCAAATGAATACAGAACTTATTGAAGTCGATCTACTAATTATAAAATACTACTAATACAAGCCAGGATGTCTTATCACAGGTCATTGCAACTATAGAATGGATGTAGATAAACAGGCTTGTCTGAACGAGTGAAGAGAAGTAAACAAAGACCAACGCAACTAAAACTAATCGATGGGTACAGTATCATTAGGCAATACAAGCAAGTCAGGTGAGGTATTCTATCACCGCATGAAGCATAGAAGAGAGTCCATCCCACGATCACTCACTGCAATTCCTCAACCACCACCGCTACCAGCAAGTAGCACAATCTGTATCATGGCAAACTTACCCCCACTACCACCTATCCTTCCTTACAACCCATCAAAATAACAACCAGGTCATCCCAACCTAGTTATTATTCTGACTATTCAGAATCCTCAAAATCGCCAAAAACAGATTCAGGATATCCAAGTACAGCGAAATGCTCGCGGCAATCTCCTCCTCAACATGATAATGCCTCATCACCAACTGCGTATCAACAAGAATATACGCGGAGAAGATCAATGCCGCCAGGCCCCCATAAATCAGCTCGACGGTGCTATTGGCAGGGAAAAACACGGCCACGAAGCCAAACAAGATCAGGAACCACAGGCCACCGAAGAGGTAGGGCATCCAGTTAGTGAAGTCGTACTTGGTCTGGCAGGCGAAGAGGGTGAGAGCGACGAAGAGACCGAAGGTGAGGATGAGGGCTTGGATGACGAGCCGGGCGTCGTAGAAGGAGGTTACGACGCTGATGGAGTAGGCTTCGAGAAGGGTGAATCCGGATAGGAAGAGGAGGTTGGCCGGGTAGGATTTGCGCTTCCAGTAGGTGACGAGCATGAAGCCAAGGGCGCCGAAGACGGAGACCATCATGAGCCAGAAGTTGGATTGGATCCAGAGGCGGTAGCTGGGGGAGAAGAAGGAGATGGAGCTGAGGATGGTGGTGAGGAGGAGTTGGGCCGTTCTGTTTTGTGATTACTCTCTTGTCAGTTTTGTTCTGATGCTATTCTTGATTATTGCTTTCTTGGAATATAGTGTATGTGGTGCTTACAAGATGGAATAGACCTTCCGGATGAACTGCATACGGATGGGCAAGGTGCCCTCCGCGACGGTGCCGCCGAACTAAACAATCACATCTGTTAGTTGTTTTTTGTTCCTCCCAGATGATGCAAGCTTCTTTGTTGAAAGTGGTGGTGTATGTACCTTGAAATCGTCAGGAACATTGTCGTCCTCGCTGCGTGGTGCTGCTTGCGAGTAGTCGGCCGTTGCCTGATAAGACGGCGGGGGTTGAGGATAGGCGCGCTCCTCGAAGGAGTCGCGCTGCGGAGCAGGCTCGTATCTGGTGTTAGCTGCCATTTGCAACTGTAATGAGTTTCAGTTGTCTCTGACGCTGTCAGACTAGTAGTATGGATGGAATGAGTTGATGGGACAGTCTGTCATATTAGATAGTTAAGATAGACTAATCGGGGAAGGGAAGGAAGGAGAGGAGAGAGAGGGCCGAGAACCGCTGCGGCGCCGCGGCTCAACGGCGCTCCGGGGCAGGTGACGTCGGTGGTGTCACCTGATGGTGTTATTGCCTTAGGCAGACGTATACTATCGCCATCTAGTATGTTCTAGTAGTATGCATAGGATTCACTACGTTTACACTACCAAATTGGTCTATAATACATGTCATGTGAGTGCTTGGATACGGAAGAAGCTTTTAGGCTCCAAGTATTCCCATAATGCTCCATTAACTCCAATCATATGCCTCTATTATGTTAGTATGTATCATATCTATCGTAATAAGTATATATATGCCATCAAAAAGAAATCGTAAAGCAAGTTGTCACCCATTAGTCACCGTCTGCTTCCCCTCTAGTTTCGCTCCTCGTGGAACGGAAGCTCTTCCATTATCACATCATCATCCAAAGACGCTCTGCCGTCGTGGTATTCATCGTCAGTGGAGTCATCCGGGGTATCCTCTGAGCCACGGAGTGGCTGAGCGCCTGGATCTTGGCCCGGACGCTTCTTCCGCTGAAAGTCCTGTGCATGCGCCGAAGCCAGCAACGAGCCGACACGGGAGAGGCCGCGATTGCGGACCGACATGCCTGGAGTGGACGGGGTGCCGTGCTCCACATCGTGTGCTTGCGGTTGCTGCTCTTCCAGGGGCACACCATCTGCTTGTTGGTCAACCTGCGCGGGCGGGAGGGAGACCTGGTATGGCAGAGGCACATCCCTGGACGCCCGGAACAGCAGGACATTGGTGCAGTGCTCATTCTCCACACGGAAGATCGTCCAGATACCTCGTCGGCAGACTTCTGACAGCGCAACGAAAAAGCTGAGCAACGCGGAGTGCTGCATATCTCTTGTAAAGATAGCATAGAAAATCCAGTTGAATCGCACAATGACGTCGATGACCATCGCAACATAGTATACCCATGCTTGACGGAACGCCAGGACATCGCGCAGCAACGGGCGCTTGGCGTAGGCGTTCCCCAAACTCCAGTCCATGACAAGGTCCCAAACTGACACATACACGGCGTTGAGCAGCGCAAAGGTGATGAACGTAGCCTGGAAGCGTTCCGCTTTATCGATGCGGTACAAGCTCAGAGTGACATAGTATAGAATGGTGAACGTGTATTTGCCAAAGTTCAGCAAATGCGGAAAGGCGTTCCTAGTATCTGCGTAACGTCGCAGACACTGCAAAGCTCTCCAAATGCCCGGTAGGCAGGTAAAGAACCCAAGCAGCCTGGAATGCGAAGAGTTGCACTGGGGAGGGTCACCCCAATAATGTGCGTAGAGACAGAAGAATAATTCGATATTCTAACACAAATCAGCCACAACACGTTAAGCGTACGACAACCGGGTTACTCACCCCCATGGCATATGTCTGGGAGCAATACATGTCTCCCAGAAAAAAATCACGGAACTCAACCGGATAGAACCCTGCCAGAAGCAGACGCCACTAGATTCGTTAGCAGTGGCTTAGGGCCCGCTATGGACGGCTTCACTCACATTAGAATATGCCCACCATTTGCGGCTGCGGTGGTACAGTGTCCGCACGGGTAGGAAAAGAAGGACCGTGGTCAAGCCGACAAGGACAACAGGCCAATAAATATACATGCTATTAACTGACATGAAATTGAGCCACATGCAGAGACCCAGCAGAAAGAAGAAAAATGACGGCAGCTGTTACAGTTAGACACAATCAAAAAACCACGATAAAGCACCATACCTCAGTAAGCTGACGCCAATCTAATGCATGCCTGGTATCATATTCAAACACAAAGACGTAGTTGATCTTGGCCCGAGTCCAGACCATACAGTCTAGGCAGAACAAAAGGAAATGAAGTACAACGAGGAAATAGCCCCCATATATCTGCGCACAGTTAGCTAACAGCAGGCACTCAGAACGATGAATACTGACCTGAAGCAAGTAGCTTGTATGAGTCTTTAGTTCACCATCCCGATCATGAAGGTTCTGTACTGCATATACTAATGACTGAGCACCAAACAGGACACCACCCATCAAGAGCACACCGGCACGGAACGTGCACGGAGAATAATCTCCGGATTTATTGATGGTGTGGCGCAATTTCGAAGCGGCGATCTTGCGGTTGCCGCGCTCGAAGTAACGAGCGTACAGGTCTTCTGCAGCGGACAGCAGATTCTCAGTGACTTCGCTTTGAACGAACCACGACTTGTTGACTTTCTCAGACATGTATCTCTGCGCAGGACGCGCATTAGTAGTCTTGTCATATTTCTTGTTGATCTTACGGAAGGCAGTCCTGTTCAGGTAGGCGTACGCCTTCAGCAGCTCCACACCGCGGTAGTACTCCTGAAGCGCGTGCTTCAGCTTCCTTTTAGCGGAGCGATAGGAGACATCGCTGTTGGTTGGATCCTCGGGCCGACGGATGAAATCGCGACGCGACACTGTATGGTCGGGATCCTGTCCTTGTAAGGCTGCTGAAGGGGTGCCCAACTCTGCAAGGGCTTTAGAGTTCTTTCCGAAATGACGTCCAGTGAGAGCGCCGCGTATGCCGAAGCCAGCGAGGCCACCTAGGGGGCCGAATGCATGAGACTTTGGCATTCCTTCTTTCTCTGGCCGGGCCAACTTGGCACCTAGAACTTCCTGTGTGCGTTGGTCCCGCATGATATGCAGCTGATGACGAAGCACCTTGAGGCGTTCTGCGGCCTCCTCTTCCTTCATCTGATAGAAAGATTCTATCTTGGTCAACTCGCTATCCAAAAAGGCGAAGAACTCGTCCTGGCGCTTCTCGAACTCAGAAGATCCATCCGCTCCACGCTTCTCGGGGGAATCCCAGTCCGGATAGGACAGGACGCGCTGGAGCAACGATCCTCTCCGGTTTGGAGGGCCTGGGGTTGCATTCCGCTTATGATCCTTCTGGGGCGTCGCAGGACTCCGGTGAACTATGCCCTTGGTCGCAGTTCGTGTGCTCGCATGTCGCGACATCACCGGCGACGGTGTCTCAGGTACACTGGTCTGCTCCGCATCCCTCTCCGACGAGTAGTCATTATGCTTTGGGTCGATGGCGGGATCTGGCAGTCGAAGGGAGGCGACATCCGATGATGCAGCGTTCAGCGGAGGAGAGGGTACGATACTTCCGTAGCTTCCAATGACGCCTGAAAACCTAGAGCCGGGTACACGCAGGGGCTGACGCTCGCTGCGGCTAGAGCCCGAGCGCGGTGAGCGTGGCGTAGGACCACTGCTTCTTATAGGGGTGGAAGGAATGTGGGAGGGATCATTGGCATCGAGTCTGCTACTGGAGCGTCGGAATGGGGACGGGCCATCAGAACCAGCAGGACGGTCATCTTGGTCGTCATGCGCGGAAGCATTGTGTTGTTGAAGAGAGGGATGACTGGGGCTTCGAGAGGTTTTTTGGAGAGCGCGAGAGATCGCTTTGACTTTCTTCTTGCCGGTCTAGAAGGTTTAAAAAAAGCAAGAGACCCGTTAGCATCCAAATTGTAGCTTAAATCAAAAGAAAAATGAAAAAGCGTCAGTACGGCAACGATATACTGACCTTATAATCTAGATATTTGGCGCGCCACTCTGGAACCAGTTGCTGTTCCAGCTCCCTAATTTCAGCACGAACAGCTGGTTATTCTGGATTCTCAAACACAAGCTTCAGGTAGTTGAAAGGAATGAAACTAACTTGGCGAATTTCATCGTGAGCAAATGGAGCTATAGCCGGGCATGATACTAAACGCAAACGAGCAAACGGCGGGCACGAGAGTATATAGCAGAAGCAACGATCGCATTGGCGACGAGTCACGGCGAGAAAATGACAACTGGAGCTAGTAGTAGTAGTATCAAGACATATATAGTTAAACAGGCAAAGGAAGGACGAGAGAAACTTTCAGCTCCCGTAGGAGCAGCCGACGCCTCGAAAACTTTCTTTTTGCTGCACTTCTTTTCCTGTTCGAATCAAGCGACCCAATAGTCTGGAACCGGGACGGTCATTATTATCTCGATTACGAGCCGGACCAACAGGAGGAAGAGGAGAAAGAGCCAACCAAGACAGGGCACACAAGGGGCAAGAAGCGAAGGGAACTGGGATGAACTTCCCAATCGACGCAGGAAAACCTTGAGATACGATTGAACTCGTCATCGTGCGAGACAAGCCAGCCAGCCGATTCATGCCATTTCCATTTGGTCAATCAGGCCCCAAATCGGACTGCGCGCGCATCTGATAGGCTGCGATGGCTGCACGTGCTGCATGCGATGAGCTCATTTGCTCGCCGCCGGATTAATCTGCCTATTGGAGTTTGGTTTCAGGATGAACCCGGTTCCGATGTGAGTGAAAGAGGTAAAGTAGGGCCAGACCGCCTTTCGCCGCCCCCTCCCAAGGCAATCCCGAGGTTTGATGTTTAATGTTTGCTCGTTGTTCCGTGGATAACCTGCCCGGCTTGGGTAATTACCCCTGTTGAGGTGGGCGACTTGCCTGGTTCGCGATATTGAATTGTTGAAGTTCATGTTAATGATGTTAGCTGACATTAAACATTGTCTTACAACTTCTGAAGCCCATGTGGGTGATGCGCCCGTCGCCTTCCCGCACACCTTGCATCTATGCGTCCAAAACAGACCCTTGCGCCCACCGTCAACACATGGATAATCCGCGAGCTTTCCTGAACGGGTGGAATCCTGCATATTCGTCTCCGGGGCAAGATCTCCATGATTCTACTGTTTGTTTGGTATGGATTACGAAGCGCAAGATAAGCGTTTGTTTCACATTTGAGATAATAAATAATTCATTTGGATATCTTGGTTTATTAGATAAGAATACATGCAGGAGAGGCCGTGTGTTACCAGCGCTCTCAATCCATGATCATATTCGTTTCATTTCCACCATCCATCTTCGTATCAACCCCTGATGATAGGGCCCAAATCCAGTTGGTTTCCCATCACACACAAAGAGGCTTCTTACCAGCCACCACGGCGGCCCTCGAAGCGGTCAGGGGGAGGGAAGCGGCCGGGGTCGAACTCGTCGGCACCGTGTCCGCGCTCGTAGTGCTCCTCGTACATGTGGTGAGCGTTCTTCTTGGCGTGCTCGCGGGCCTTGATCTTGTCGACCTCGTCCATGCCCTTGGTCTCGGCGAGCTTGTCAACCTCAGCGCCAACAACGGCGGCGAGGGCCTCCTTGGCGAAAGCGTGGCTGACGGTCTTGCCTGTAGGTCAGATGTGGTTAGCATGGCAAACTTCACAGGGCTGAAATGGTTCTGAATGGGGTATGCATACCCTGCTTGCGCTGGTGGTCCTCCCAGGCCTTCATGCCAGCGAAGGAAGCGGCACCGGCAATGAGCTCGTGGGACAGGTGACCCTCGTGCTTGTTCTCGTACACCTGACGGTGAGCGTCGTCGGATTGATCTAAAGATCCATGTTAGTTACTGAAGGCCCTGATAAACGTCGTATCGGTGAAGGCACGAGGCCAATGACCAGACAGGGGAACCCGGTCAGGCCAGATGGAAAGGTGAAAGTGTAAGAAAGTATGTAACTTACCCCAGCCCCAGGCCATGATGATTGTTGTATGAAGTAGTAAAGGGTTTTAGGTAGAGTAGAAAGTAGAGTGTTTGATGGGAGAGAGAAGAGAAGGTCTCGATGGGAGGGGACAGAGCATCTTATATATGTGCTGCCTAGACAACCCTACTCAGCATCTTCAGCTCTCTTGGGGCGCCCCTCCATCGACCACCCTCAGAGTGCCCCACCATCTAATCTCACGGAAATGCATCGAAAGTCTTGAGGGGGCGTCGGATAAAGAACAACATGGTTCGCTCCCGACTGTGAAAGGGTGGATCGAGGGGAAGATCACATCCAGTGAAGGGAGTGGACACAGGCCAGCTGAAACTGCGCAAAGGAGGCAGCGCTTCGAGGGGATAGATGGATCGGGATTTGATTGGAACAGATCATCGCTTAGACGCTACAGGACCGAATAATTGAGCGGTAGTGAGGGCGAGAAGCACCCAGCCACAGCCTCGTGGAGCGATGTGATGGGCACGGAATTGTCCAGGAGGGGCAGTCGAGGGGTAAGTTACTAGCCTCAATAAGTTGAAACATCAGGTTCCAATCATGTAAGAGGAATCGTGTATCTCCGGTTGGGGATCCGTGGTCATATCTGGGTGAGCATCGATCCTGTGCCCCTCTTTGTCAATTCTTACGGCCGAGGCAGCGAATGTCTGCACCTCGTCCAGGCTACAATGGCGATAGGCTACCACCATCTATCTAGTGAAATGTTCCCGCTGTCGTTTTGGGGGCCATGCAGATGCCCTTGCGTGTTCTCCTGCAGGCCAATTGGAGTCCTCACGGCCTGGAGTAACGACCATCCGGATCATCGCCTGAGCAAAAGTGCGTACGTACGCGTCCAGGGTCGGAACCACGATGTTATTGCTGGGCGACTGGGTCGAGATGGGGATCTCCTCAGCCTTAAGTCTGGGCGAATCCATTTTGGCCCATTTAGCGCCGCAGCCACAGTTTGCCCAGGCTTGGCGGGCGCATGATGAGCCGGTCGACCCGGTCAGCTTCTCGTCTTGGTGAGGCTTGTCTGAATATCAGGTGGAGGGTGAGTGATTCCCCCGCCTTTTGGGTGATATCTCTAAGTCTATCGACGGAGTATCGGGGTAAAGCTGTCACAGACAAGTGTCAGGGACTTAGTCTCAAACACTTTCAGCCGGCTAGACTGCTAGAGAGCCTCCAATCTTCACACCTAAAACTGGGATTCTATTTTGGGTCTTCGGACAATCGGGCGAGTGGGCAAAAAGTGGTGGAATCGGTGGAATTCCCCCCACTGCCATTGCCCGATCTGGTCATTTCCTCAATAGTGCGAAAGTAATGCCCCTCACTGTGGCGCAGTTTCATCCCACCGCGTGGTGGCGGTGTGTGGCTTGGCTAGATACCATCTGTCTTCTTCTCCAAAATATTTACTCTGTACTAATAATATCCCTCACTTAATGGCATCCGCCTGCCGAGAATATTATGTCGTCATAGTCGGTGATGTGTTGTTTCACTTAGCGCTTGAGGCATTCGGTGAGTGAACTCCGTAGTCAGCCTGAAAAGTATGCTATTCATTGCCTCATTTGCGTGATATCTTCGGCTCCGGGAAAGTGGTCATCCGGCAATAAATATACTTTCAACATGTGAATTTTATGTCCTCCAATGATGTGCATATGTTGCGTGACAGGACACACACGGATCTGGCATATGCGATAATGCTGTGCATGCATTCAATACTATAGACATGGTCTGGAATAACTGTCAATGAGGGTGGAAGTCACTCAGAAGCGTGTCTTTCCAACCCGCTGCCTTACATGGCCTGATCGAATATACTCAGCCTGTCTTTTCCATACCTTTTGAGTTAAATGAACAATTGGTAGCTTGCGATAAATGACGATACATACAAGAGAGTACTAGAATAGTAAGCATGGAATATTGCGAACTTATGACACTCATTGCAGTTTCAATTATACTATCTCAGTATTCAATCGATACTAGGAGTATTGACAGTGCAACCTCTTATTGATATCAAAATAGACCAAAGCACAGTATATGATACTACTACCCGCGACTGCAGTAGTGTAAGTGCTATACTTCTGATACTAAAGAGCACCCAAGTCCATTCTTATCATGGCAACATGCCCATCTCCATTCCTAGTCGTTGCATACCTAATCAAATCCTGTAGTATTCCTCCAGTACTTTCGGTTTGGCTCCTAGAGAGCCTTTCTTGACAGCCGCCAGAGAATTGGCAAATCAAAGGAGAACATAGCCTGAAGAGGGAAGTTATAGAGCTGGGGACGCAGATTGAAAAGGACAAGACATAAAGAAGATCAACATCTGGATGCCTGAAGGATGCCACCTAAATGTGTAGGCAGTGACCATGTCAAGTAAGTCTGGACACTGATCTGAGTACAGCAGCCCTGTTCTCTCGAAGGATATTATTAGGTACATCTCATGGCTGTGTTTTAGTTTAGTGATCAAGTTTATGAGTTGTACACACAAACAAGGATGCAATAGATATAGACAATCCCAAGAGATTAGGATGACAAAGTAAACACTCATATTGAGTCACTTAAATGTGCATAAATACTTAATTTAAGCCTGCACACATGCGTCTTCGTAGACCCTAGTTAGTACAATCAATTGGACCAACAGACTGTCCCTGACGCACTAGTCCCAAACAGGCAACTAACTGCTGGAGCTTCAAAACTTCAACCAACAACCTTCTATCAGACTTCTACATTATCACCTCTCTTGAACCTCTCTAAACTCTACACGCAAACCACATATCATACACAGGATACCCTAAAGTCACCACATTATATCCTCCACGAAGTATCCACAACAACCACAACCACAGCCACAACCACAAATACAACAACACTGAACCAACCCCGCCAACCTCACTACATCTACCACCACCACCACACTACCTACCCATCTCCAACAACCAAACCACCCTCCAAACCACCCAACTCCCATCCAAAATGCCATCCACCCCCCCTACCTCCTCCCACTTCCCCCCGCACCTAACCCTAACCATCACGCCCCCCTCATCCACCTCCACCACCACCAGCACCTCCCCAAACACCTCCCCCAACATCCTTCTCCTCCTCCACGGCCTCGGCGACACAAGCCAAAACCTCACAACATTAGCCCGCGCCCTCAACCTCCCCGAAACCACCATCCTAACACTCCAAGCCCCCACCCCTCTCCCCTTCGACCTGGGCGGCTTCCACTGGGGCGACGACATCACATTCAGCCCAGCAGGGGACCTAGACATGGACGCCGGATTCACGCGCTCCACGAATACCATAATCAAGGAGGTGATTATCGACACCTTGCTAAAGAAGTGCGGGTACCGGGGTCGGGATATTGTGGTGTTTGGAATCGGGCAGGGCGGGATGGTGGGGTTGGAGGTTGCTAGGCATTTCAAGAACTCCTCGGAAGGAAAGGTGAATGAGGAGGAGCTGGGAGGTGTGGTGTCGATTGGGGCGCCGGTGGGGTTATCTGGAAAGGCACCTGCGACTGGCAGTGGGAAGAGTAGGACGCCGGTGTTGATTGTTGCGGGCAAGGAAGATGGAGGGGAGAGGAGTACGGCGGTTACTGCGGCTGGGGTGAGGAGGACGAAGGAGTGGTTTGAGTTTGTGGAGGCGAGTAGGTATAAGAGGCGTGGGGATGGGATGCCGAGGAATGCGGAGGAGATGAGACCTGTGATGGAGTTTTTGGCCAGGAGGTTGAGGAGTTATAAGGGGGTGCCGGAGGGGAGTGTTGAACTTAGTTGAATAGTTAGGTGAATATGGGGTGGAAGATGGGTTGTATGGATGTGGAAGGTGGATGATGAGTCTATTGTACATGACATGCTTCAAACTAGATACCTATCTGCTGGCTAGTTGACCTCCTCCAGAGCTGTGCGTGCGCGCTCTATCGTCTCTCTGGCGTCCTTCTCCGCCGTCACTTCTTCGACTTGTCGGCCACCCTCGCGGGCGGTCTCGCGCAGCTGCGTCTCGGTCTCCAGCAGCGCGGTGCGGCCGTCTTCGCGTACCTCGTTCTCAAACCAGTGTCGCGCGGACTCCCATTTGCGCTGCTGGTTGCGCAGCGAGTAGATCAGTCCGATAGCGGCCATCGTGCAGGTCTCGTAGATGGTGGCAGTCGGCAGCGAAACGTAGGTTAGCGCCGACAATGCCGAGGTCAAGGTGGTCGTGGACATGCTGAAGAAGACCAGACGCTGCGCCAATGCCTGCAGCGACGGCACTGTCGTCTCCATGAGCCGGCGACGACTAGTCGCAATCTGCGCTGGCCAGGACGTCTGCTCCTCTTGCATGGGAGTCGCATCGGTCAGCCCGGCCTGCTGGAACCGGCCGGCAGTCCAGATAACCTCCTTCTCGGCCTGGCGCAGATACTTACGGTCCAGGATTTCCGACGTGATCATCCCCACGTCGTCCACATGCCAGAACAGCTTCCACCACGCCAATCCCCGCCATGGCTTGCTGGCGAACCCTTCCTCGAGCGAGCTGCGGAGCTCCGTGTGCCCGCGTTCCGCCCACTCGGACACAGACCGCTCAAGCACATCGCGAGTCTCCCACGACACAGCGCCGCTTTCTTGCTCCAGCAGCTTCCTCTTCTCGGCAGCGGCGGCACCCGCTTCCGCAGCATCCAGAAGAGACGTGATCAACGTCCGCAAGGACGGATCCAGCGTCCCTTCCTCAGCTCGCAGCGAAGACAACCAGTCCACCACCGGCTGCACACCACTGCTGTTCCAGCCGCGTTCGTAGAGAGAAGCATTCTGCACCGACTCGCGGAACTTCGCCAATGCCTCATCCGCCTTGTCAATATCCACAAACGCAACCCGGCCATCGTACTTCTGTGGCTCCGTGACCGCCAGCTCAATAGCCCCAAAGACCGACACAGCTTCCTTCTTCAAGTCCGACCGCGCCATCAACCCGCTATACGCCAGGAAACCATCGACACCGCTGCCGCACACGATGCTGCGATGCACGGGATACCGCACCATATTATGCCGGCCAGAATGCGACGTGCGGATCGTAACTGTAGGCACGAGGAAGGTGTCAGCCGTAAATGGGTGAGACTGAGTAGCATCCGCGACGCCTGCCGACTCGGCACCTAGTGTCGTAACGAGGATTTCCAAGTTGCCCTTTTTCAGGATGGGCGAGGGCACCGAGATCGTAGGGAGGAGATCGTTGGGGATTGTTTCGGAGACTTCGCCGTACCTGCATATAACTTAGTGCCTGCTCCCCATAATACGTTGCGTGTTTGTGAGGGTAGACCTACCGAATCAACAAACCCCTCTCCGTATCTTCACCATACGCATCCAACGCATCCTCCCAGCTCTCCCTCGAATTCAACGGGTCCGCCAACAGCAACCGAACGAGTCTGCGCGCCGCAGTCGCATCATTCAGACCCAGAACTGCCCCGATTATTAGCATTATTCCAACCAACGGTAACGTCAAGCACCGAAGAAGAGAGAAGAGGAAGACCTACCAGCAACTCGAACAACCGGCTTCTCACTCTCCAATCCCCTCAACGCAAGCTGCAACCGACTCAAGTTCACCTGTTCCGGCGCAACATCCTTGACCCGGTTCAGAGCTTCATGTAAATCCTTCAATCGGGGAGGGATATGTCTTGTGTGGACGACGGATGTGGTCGCAATGCCGCTACGCTGCAAGGATGCCCATGATTGTTGTTGATGTTGTTGCTGTGGTAATTGTAGTCGGGTTCGACGCGAGGAAAGGGAGCGGCGCCAGGTGGAACAGGACGGGCAGTAGAAGACTGATGAGGAGGATGAATAGGAGGAGTCTTGAATCTGCGACAGGCTCTTGGAGAGCGTGCCACGGAGTTTAGGAGGCATTGACTGCGTGTTTGGTGAAGAGGGATGGGATGGGGGAGGAAGTCGGTGGAGGATGTAGGCAGGGCCGGTCGGAGATTCTGGCGCGGGACTTTCGGCGGTCTTGGCGGAGCGTAGCTTATACCTTAGTTTATTATAAAAGTAGGCTATGGAGTCTGGGGTAACAATAATCGACGGTAATCAATTGACTATTTTAATAAACTAGCCTGTACAATACGAACAGCTCAATTCATGGTGTATCGATTCATCAACTCATGGTCGAGTCGTCACGGACGCTCGATTGCTGTGCAGGAATTACACAAAGCCCCCCCCGTCCACCTCTCCATTATGCAATACAGTAATCTTTCGCGACAAAGTATAGGAGCTACTCATTGCAACTGTCACCACGTTGACGTTTTTGAGGTGACAGTAAATAGTCCACCCATACACGGAGTAGTTCATACCCCGAATTGCAGTACCTCTGCATGCCGCTTCAAAAGATGCTGGTTCAGATGGAACACCCAGTTACTTCCTAATCGCTCATGCTTCTCGAGAATCCCGAGTAGCATCCCTTTGTCGCCGAGTCTTGCCCGATCCCGCCGACCTGAAACTCGTTAGTATGATGGTCTGGAACGATCATTCTGCTTCACTTACATGCTAATCCGCCTGGCCACAGTCGCCAGCCCGGCGTCGTTCTCTGCCTCATGATGCGCCCGCTCAAAGGCAATGCGTCTGTCTTCTTCGCTGCGCCGGATGACCTCTTCCTGCGACGGGGGCAGACGTTCGTTTTGCAGATCGACCTTGCGAGCATCTTCGAAGTTGGTGATGGCCTGCTTGATACCCTCCGCTCCCAGCATCAGAGTACCCGCTGGGAGACGACCTCCCGCAGCGGTCTTGAGTTCGGTGACCCGCTCAGACTCTTCACGCAACACCTGGAACACACGCGACAGACGTCCAATGGCAAGAATTTTGTTCTTGATCGCACGTCGCTTGAACTCGCTGCTCTCGACATCCATCGCCGCAGGAGGAGAGGGGGGTGCGGCGGTGGGCGAGACCGACGTGGGGGTATCATCTTCAAGCTCCTCCTTGGAGCAGGTGTTGAGAATGGCAATAAGCATGTCCGTAATCTTCTCACCGACGAAGGGAAGCGACCAGGTGAAGACGTCCATGAAGTTGGGGAGCCAGTACGGGTGAGGCGTGCAGTTAAACTGTCGGATATTCATGACGTTGTTCTCGTATTTCAGGACGGCGGCCTTGTTGTTGTAGACATCCAGGTAGTTGGGAGCACTGAAGATGGTCATGACACTGGGGAAACCGGTCGTACGTGTCTTGCGGTACATGCGGTAACCGGCATCCTGTGCCTCGTGCGCCCGAATGATGGAGAGAAGGTTGTTCTTTTCGAGGAAAGCGCACGCCGCGGGGTATGAGAAGAAATACGAGCATCCACGGACGCTGTTGTGGATGAAGTAGTCACCGGTCTTCTCCTGCCCAAAGTCTTCCAGAGGATCGGCCCAGAGGATGTCGCACATCAGGCCATGAGTCGGGGGCTCCCTAAAGCGATCAATCTGTCGCCAAGTCAGCCAGCAATCCTCCAGATGTAGTGTTCAGCCCATAAAATACCGCTTTGATATCTTCCAGAGTGTGCAGCTCGGGACTGAGACCTCCGTGGATACAGAGGAACTGCTTGTTCATGACCGCCGCCAGCGGCAAGGAGCAAAACGATTCGATGCATGCCTCGTAGATGCGCTCGCTGTATTTGTGTTTGCACTCGAGCTTAAAAGTGAAGTAGTCCGTCAAATGCCGACATTCGTGGTTACCCCGCAGGAGCCAGAGCGTATTCGGATACCAGATCTTGAGGGCCCAGAGATACAGGACACACTGTAGCACGCGAGTCAGTGGGTGTGGCAATAACCAGACAGCTTGCGATCACACGAACCTCAATACTGAAGTAACCTCTGTCCACATAGTCACCGAGGAAGAGATAGCGCGTCTCGGAAGGATCTCCGCCGACCTCGAAGAGCTTCATTAAATCGTAATATTGTCCGTGAACATCACCGCACACGGTGATGGGCGCATCCATTTCCAGCAGGTTGGGTTCAGCCCTGAGGAGCTGAGTACCGGCCTGTATAATCCATAGCGCCTGATCTTCAGTGAGACGACCTTCGCGGTAGAAGTGCTGCTTGAGGAACTGCAGGTTGGGCTTAGAAGGGTCTTCACGAGACCAGAACAGGTCGTCCGGCGGGGTGTTCAACGCCGGCGCTTGCACCTCTGAAAGATCATAGAGTGATTAGGAGAGCGCACATCCAGATAATTTAAGTAGAGGAAGGGAAGAGAGAGAAGAAGACATTGTGGCGTTACCTTTAATTACTCGCTCCATGGTCGACACCTGAGTGCCATCTTCCATAACATGTAACGTAAAGTCGATCTCCGGGACCGGCTTTTTATCCGTCACCGCACGCGCTATAGTGCGATCCATGGTGACTGAAGTGATTGGGAAGACGTAGATCTTGGATCTGGGGAAATCGCAAGAACGTCGTGCCCCGGGGGGTTGCGAGGAGGCGAAGAAAAGGGGAAAGACACCAGCGCGGAGGCCAGTTGTTGGTGGGGGATTAAGCGGCGGCGGGATTGGATTTCACACGCGAGACAGGCGGAGATCGCGAGGACTGGCCGTTGTAAGGAACAAGCTGGACGGAGGTCACCAAGAAATCCTACGAAGTGGCGATTCCGAGGATGACAAGGGGGAGGGGAGCGAAATAGGGTTGGGAAAAATTGAGGCTAAAGCGTGGGTCAGGGACAAGGCGAGAGGGACGAGCGAAGAGTGAGGGAAGATGGAGAGAGGCGCCGGGCAGTGCAACCCGAATAGGAGAGATGGTCGGCCTTCCAGCTCGATATCGTCAAGGCTGGAGAATTAAGAGGCTGAAAAAAGACTGCCTGACCACCTTTTTTCTGCAGAGAACCACTAGTAAAGATGATTCGGAAGAATAAGCCAATTATCGTGTAAGATACAAGCTACTAGGTAATTAGTTCCCCCTCTTCGTGTTGAGAGTATCATTCAATCTAATCTCTTTCTCTTCATTGCAAGAAAGAGAGTTTCACTCGACGTCAGACCAACCGTAATTACGGTAATTCTCAGCTGGCGGATCAATCCCGCTTCATTACAGTCCCTGTAATTAATTACGCCGTCCGCGGGGAATCTCATCCATCATTGATTACTCTTGTTTCTCCTCTGTCTAGCTTATCAGTTCCTACCGTTTACAGGATACTACCCATCACTCATCATGTATGAATCCTATCGTCAGTACCCTCCTTCTTCTTCTGTCTTGACACATCACTGACTCACGACAGGCCCTCATCCCCTACTGGCTCAGGTCCCCTTGACCGTTTCCCCCTTCATCAACCTCCCCACTTCCGTCACTCTTCCCTACACCTACAAGTCCGTTCCCTCGACCATCCCCCCTTCAGTAACAGTCGACCCAAGTAACCCCGATGTCAAACCCCGCTACGTGGTTTCATCCAGTGGCGAGCATGCCGCCTCTCCAGAAGAGATTCTAGCTTCCTGCAACGCCCTCGAGCAGCACCTGAACAAGACGCGCGCCGATGCCGAGAAAGCAATCCGGGGCTGGGAGGACTCAATCACCCAGCGCGACCTCGCAGAGAAGCGACGTGTGGCTCCCGGATGGCTTGACAGAGATGAGAAACTACTTCAACCGAGCAACTCGGCCGCTGGCCCTAGAGGACATAGCCAACCTCAACCCAGTTTATTGGACAGCTCGTTCTCCGACCCCAGTGCGGCCGCATTACCCTCCATGGTACCGCGAGACGAAGGCGAAGAACTGGACAGAGCGTTTGGAGGGTTGGACGTGAAATGAGAGCGGCGCGAACATGTTCTGAAGTACAATATACCGGGATAGCTTGGGTGAAGGCCATGAACCGCGCCATGGCCGCTGAAACCGCTGCAGGTGGATGCTATGGGCCCTTGCTTTGGCGGGGATAGTAGCGCACTTCCTTCGTCGCAAGCCACGATAAAGTTCAAGCTTGTGCGCCCCGTATTCTGCAAGAGATCACCAGTGCAGGGCGCTCTGCATCTGAACCAGCTGAACTACGGCAGTGCGCGACCTGCGCCAACGAGAGCAACAGCCATATAACCATCTGGTACCGCCGAGCAACTAGCTCAAACGATCTCATAAGAAACAAATCTAGCATCAATCATAATAATATCACACATTCCCATTAATCTTCCACAAGAGTGCACCTAATCAAAAGGTGAAACCAACGTAGAAACCAACCGTGGTAGATAGAACCCCACCCGCCCGGCGGATATCAACTGCCATCAACCAGCAGCTACTGATAATCTAGCTTTTGCTCCGCCCGCAAAGCTCCATCCATCATCTTCTCATTTTCCCACCCTTCACCACCACCCACACATCCTCAACCTCCCACCTCGAAAACAACCAAAATCCGAACCCCAAAATGGAAACCATCACCGCACCCCCCGACACAACAACCTACATCCCCCTCGCCGAGCACCAATCCCGCACCCCAAGCTCCTTCCACTCCGGTCCTCCAATCCTCTACTCGCAGCACCAAAACTGCAAACTCGTGCTCCTGGAGCGCGAAGCCCTCGCAGTCCCAGCACTAGGCGCTCTGCGCGATGCCTCCACTGCAAACGGCACCACCACCGAAGAAGACGAAGCAGCGGAAGACAAAGAGATCGTCATCACCGGCGTGAACGTATGGGTTACGTCTGAGTGAGTAGTCTGGCCCTCCTCCATCCATACATAACCAATACAATAACCAAAGAGAAAGCAAAACCATACTAACGAGAATGAATCAACGAACTAGGAAATTCCTCCTCCACAACCCCACAACCAACACCGGTCTCTCAATCCCCTACCCCTCTATCTCCCTGCACGCCATCCAGCGCCTGCAGCTCCCCAACACCGAACCCCAAGCCCAGGTTCAAGGCCTATACATGCAAATCGCCAACCCAACGACCTCCTCCTACTCCTCCGCCGACGACGAAGAAGACGCCCTCACCGTAACAGTTGTGCCCGAGACCCCCGCTCAGGAATCTTCTACCCCCGCCGCCGCCGAGGAAGGAGACGAAAAGCCCGAAACCCCCACCCAGACCCTCTACGCTGCTGTGTCGGCGTGCTCGAATCTGCATCCGGACCCGGTGGAGCCGGGCGATGAGGACGAGGATGATTACGAAGGAGAAGGAGGAGCATTTCAGTCTGGGTTAGTGTCGATGGGGAGCGCGGAGGGTGGATTGCCGCCGCCGGTGGAGGGGAGTTCGGGGTGGATTACGGCGGAGAATATGCATGAGTTCTTTGATGAGGAGGGGAATTGGATCGCTGGTGGGGAGGAGCCCACGTTGCCTTTGGGGCCTGGGGCGGGGACGGTGAGGCAGAGGGAGGAAGAGGAGGGGGAGGGGGTGGATGGGGAAGAGGGTGTTAATGGGGATGGTACCGGGGAGGAGACGAAGTGGAGGAGGACGGATTAGATTGTTTGTTGGTCTATCCAGCAACTCTTCTTGGTCTCTGCTTGTGTACTATCTCTACTACTTAAACCGATGTGTGTGTGTTGTGGAATACTTTTGTAATGATAGATGCTACTTAAGTCACTTGTTATGAAACGGATCAATTGCCAAGTACTACTTGTAGAAGTCTATTGACCATCATCTTTAGATTAATTTTTATTAATCCTACCTATTACCTACGTTCATCTTTACAGTGGAGGGTAGACACGCCCGCACGCTAGCCAAGCAAAGGAAACAAGAGAAAACAATCAACGCCGCTGCCAACTATCAGTCCATCCATGCGCCCGCCCTATTCTTTCAGGAACCCATCTCCATCATACAAGCTTCCCGGCGTGGCAGCCCCAATTCCCAGTCCGACAGGCTTTTTCGTCGGAGTACGAAATCCTTGTCGGGAACTGCCAGGGCCGGGCTTCAATCGGTGGCTCTTTGCCCGTCCAACTTGGGCTGAAGGCTCGCTGGGCGAAGTAACTGAAGAAGTTCTGGGACCCTTGCCCTTGGGTTCCGAAGCCCGGTCTTCCCAGATGGGAACTATGATGCCGCTGTTCGCAGTTGGCGGTTTTGGCACAGCGGCCGCTGGTCGCCAGAGCTGCGCCTGAGAATAGCTGATTGGAGAAACAATGTGATGCGGACTACCCTGGTACCGCGGGGCCACCATGTTCTTGGGGTCGTTCTTCGGACGCAATGGTGATTCGGCGGTATTGCGTACCGGTTCCTTGCCCATACTGGTACCGCGCGAATGACGCATCGGCGGACTTGACTGCGTCATGGCATTATCATCGAGGGGGTTCAGTGAGCGGAAGCTGCCGCGTGCTGTTGATCGTGGCGGAGGTTGACGCGGTCCCTTGACGGCTGTACGGCGCGGACTGCCAGGGTTCGAGGAGTTTTCGAACCCCGTCGGCGAGCTGTTGTAATGCGGAATCATCCAGACCGGACTGTTCTTTTCCGGAGATGGCGTAGTCGACAGGTTGGTATCAATCCTGGGGGGCGGTAGAGTCGTCACAATATCGGGCAATGACTTCTCCATGTCCATGATACTCAGAGTGTGATCCCCGGCATCAGTAGGTGAGTTCACCTTGAGCTTCGGCGGTCCTCCCTGTGAGGGTTCATCTGGAATCTCCGTAACTCGCGAGTTTTCCTTTTGTTGCTCATCATAGCTGGCCCGACTCACTGTAAGGCCTGAACCGTTGGACTGAAGTGAAATGTGGGAGATTGATGGATTGGGAACTTGTGCCCGGCTGGTATCAATTTCGTCGGTCTCCTCCGGCTCCTCGGCCGTAGGCGAGAAGACTGGGCCACCAAACGTGATTGGAGGATGTATCGAGATCCGAACGCAGTTCTGCCGCCGATGGCCTTTGCGGGTGCTACTGCTCCCTTTGAGTGCAGAGGGCAGAGGGGGTCTAAGATGACTGTTCGGGCCTAGCAGAGGACCATCCGGAATCCCAGTGGTACTAGGCTTCAATCGGGTGTCAGTGCTCGAGGCAGAATTGCTGATCACGTTGTAGAATGGATCGAGCTCGTTCTTCTGATCACCATACATCGAACGGCGTTGCATTTGACTGAAATGTGGCACTAAGGCTCCATTGGGTACTGGATTGAGGGAAGGCGGGCGGCTCAGATCCAGAGGCTTCACCCACAGGGATGAGTCTCGCTTGGCTTTGATTTCAGACAGAGACTCGGTTCGTCGTGGCGGTGGACTGACGCGTTCCGTCGAATGATTCGGGCTCCGTGTGGTCAAGCTTCGACGCGGAGAAGAGCGAGGTGATTCAAGTCTCCTGGCTTCCCACGCGGTGCCAGAATTTGACGGGAAGACGAATTGAGATGGTACGACTGGAGCTGGCCCAAGGCCTCTTCGATCATATTCCATCCGTCCAACGTCGTTGGCATCAAACGGGGCGAATGTGGGACATGGAGGCAAAGCGGGCGATGTGAAAGTACTGTCGACATTTGTCGACGTTCTTCTGCTGTCCTCCAGAATGGAGCTGTCTGCGGTTTCGAGACTCAGCGAAGAGAGACAAGTTGAATCATTCCTTGACAAACGGAAGCGGTTTGGCGGATAGGCACACGGTGGTGGAGGTACAGGTTGCTCGGGCGCAGACCCGGCCGTTTGAGCAGTGATGCTTCCCCCACGTACCCGACCGTTGGATGGGTTGCAACCGTCTTGTTTATCCTCCATGAGCGGGTACAGGCTGCCGGACCGCTCCCTATGATGCTTCAATGGCCATGTCCCCGAGCCTGGTCGGCTCGTGAGACTTGCCTTCAATTGCTCCTCTTCTCGGTCTGGGGTATGCCGCGGTGTGGTCTCCGTTGCTAGCTCGAACGCACCCTCGACAGCAGAGTTCGGTACGTTATCGTCAATTCCAGATACTGTCGGTGAAGCTGATTGCCGCTTCTCTGAATGCTCCGTCAGTGGAGACAGTGAGCTGAGTCGTTGTGGTCCTAGGAGGTGTCGTGACAACCGCGCAGAGCGGCTTGAAAGAGACCGTGATAGTGAACGACGCATGTCACGGGCTTTCTCGTCCAAGGGGGATGACGTGTCGGAGTCCGTAGGGGATAGAATGAGGCTCTCGCGAGATGAAAGGACTCCCCACTCAGACGGCTTTCCATATGGGAGCTGTCCATACTGTCGTAGTGCGGTGCCCTCCTCCCGCGAGAGTTCTGTCAGCGTCTCCCCCTGGTATTGTTGTAGAGCAAATCCATCCTGCTTCGCGTTTGCCACCGCCAGCGACAGGCGATCCTGACGGACTCTTATCCAAATGACCGTGCCAACTATCGCAGACACAATAAAGACGACGGAGCAGCTCACGGCTATCGCTATTACTGTGGTCAATGGCGGCATTGTCGTTTCTTCCTGCTCTCGGTGCCAGAGCTGGCAGAACCTGGTTCCTTTAGACTTTGAGTAGATGCTTCAACCCATACACTCGAGCTGGTACCTGTCCCAGTGTCTATACCAGTTCCGCGATGGTTCCGGACGGCATTCAACGGCGCCGAAGACCAGGCAAGAGTAGCAACTACTAGCCACGGAAACGCCAGCACAAGGATAATCAGAAAACAGAGAGATCCATGATGGATGGGAGGAAGCGCGCTCGTGAGGGAGCGTTGCGTTTGTTATGGCAGCCGGCTGGGGCATGGGAATGTTGGTAGCATTATTGTCGGCTCGCGAGGAATGCTGCGATGTCAACCAACCATCCTCCCCAGCGAGCCATTGACTAGCGATAGGGAGCCCTCATCAAACTGAAGCTCGGTCCCAGAATTCCTGTAATGTCTCGATTTAGAAGATAAGTCGAGAATAGACCATCGCCAAGATGCTAGCAGATCTACAGGAGGCCGCAGAGTTTCCACTGATAACTAGAAGAATGTTAGCGAAACAGTCAAGAATTGAGCACCCCTGGAGCTCGTGGAACATGGTAGATTCCAACGAATCCCTTTTCTTGGAGACTGTGATCGTGCAAACTACTTTCACTCGTACTGTTAGTTAGTTATCAACAGCAAACTACTACTTTGTAAAGGACTGTACGTCCTGGGTATAAGGAATCTAGTAGTCCTTCTTGGCATGCCATAAGGCGCCGCATGCAGACTCAAGTCTGAAAAAAACCACGAGTATATCATAGAAGGCATGAAACACCTGCATTAGCAACGCAGCTCCCTGCGCGTGTCTTTTCTTCTTCCCAGCTTCGCGTGGTAAAAGCGCAAGTGGAGGTGGAAGTGGAGATTCCCCGGGAAACCCCAATCGGGCAGGGCAGCCGCTGTCACGGGGGGTGCGGGACGGAAATACGATGAGTCCGGATCCGCCGGCCTCTCGGATTGGGAGAACCAGACGAGGTTGATCAACTCCGAACTTACTCAGTGTTCAGGTCTCATGTCTCCTGATATTTCCGAGGTCATCGTCTGATTGAGGCCGTCAGATGCCAGAGGGGTCCCCGATCCCGATACCGATGGGGACTTCGGTGAGATAAAGAAAGCAAGCGAAAGCTGCAGAAGCAGGGCATGGGGCGCCTGTCGTCAACCCACGCCCGGATACCCCCAGCCTGGGCCTTTTCACCCGCCTTGGAGACTATGGGACCGCTTAGCGTTATTAGAACCCACCAGACGAGAAAGCTGGATGGAGTGAGCGTGGCCAGTCGGGGCAACTAGACTTATCCTCGATAGCCAACCCCAAACTCTGAATAATGCGAACTCCAGAGTAGGAGCCAACCATCTGCATAGAGGGGGGCAATGGCCCAGTCAACCCCTCACCGGCGCGGGGGGCTCCTAGTGGGCTTGCTGTCTTAATAGTGTTTACGTTGCTGGCCGTAGTGGTGTGTATATCTAAGCTCCAATCTACGATATAAAGCTGCCCGCCACCTGGCTAGGCCGTCTCCCATCTTCACTTTGTTCTTTCCTGGCTCTCCTGCCTATCCTCGAGAATTTCCTCTCTTTACACCCCTTCTCCACCCATAGATCCGATCATGGCTGCCAGCCCTCAGAAAGATGGACACTTTGTCCATGACAACACTACCGCTCCCGCCCACCCCGGCTTGCTGAGCATGTTCTCACTGAAGGGCAAGACTGCCATCGTTACAGGCGCCGGTGCTGGCATCGGTCTTGCCGTAGCTAGTGGCCTGGCTGAAGCCGGTGCAAATGTGGCCATGTGGTATAGCAGCAACCCCAGCTGCATCGAGCGGGCCGCGGAGATTGCTTCCAAGTATGGTGTCCAGGGTCAGTAGCTCTCAGACCATTTTCTTCACTTACCGCCTGGCATACTTTACTAATGCACATTCCAGCCCAGGCGTACAAGGTCGAAATCACCAAGCCCGAAGCCGTGCAGGAGGCCGTTGACCAGGTTGTGAAAGACTTCAACGGCCGACTGGACGTTTTCATTGCCAATGCCGGTGTCCCCTGGACTAAGGGTCCCATGGTTGACGGTCCGCTGGACCACTACCAGAACGTGGTCGATGTCGATCTGAACGGTACCTTTTACTGCGCCAGGGCAGCAGCAACCCACTGGAGGAGACAGAAGGAGGAGGGCACCGATATCAACGGTAACGCACTTAACAACTTCACCTATGGCAGCTTTGTGGCCACCGCTTCCATGAGCGGTCACATTGTCAACTTCCCTCAGATGCAGGCAGCATACAATGCCTCCAAAGCGGCCGTTATCCATCTCTGTAAGTGAAGCGGCCTTGGAGAAATAGACTTGCATCGTACTAATTCCCTATGCAGGCAGGTCGCTGGCTGTCGAGTGGGTCAGATTCGCACGTGCCAACACCGTCTCCCCAGGATACATTGCAACAGAGATCTCGAACTTTATCCCAACCGAGACCAAGACCGTCTGGAAGGATAAGATCCCCATGGGTCGCGAGGGAACCCCCGAGGAGCTGAAGGGCGCGTATCTGTACCTGGCATCGGATGCATCCAGCTACACTACCGGAGCAGACATTGTGGTTGACGGCGGCTACTGCGCCCCATAAACTTTTGATGATATAGATGGCATCTTATGATCTGTACATTTGAACTTGCAGCGATACATAAATATGAAAGATATATTACACGATAGACGAAATGAACGACTGGACTTCTTCGCGATCAAGCCCGTTCGTGGCGCTTCTTAGATTTCACCACACCCGGTCAGGGCCAAGGAACCAGGCCAACCAACCACTTCCAGCCAACCACTACCACAGATCCCTGCAGAAGCCGTGGCTTGCAGGTTGCAGGACATCAATAGTCGGGATCGGCAGTGACGTAGGTCCACGATCGCGTGAGATGCCCCCGAGTAGATCCCAGTAATGTGACCACTTCTCACAACACGTGTCGGGTATTTGTTTTATCCCATAGCCACAAGAAGTGCAATCAATCAGCTCAACTAGTAGAATCAGAAGAAGATGGTCCCTCCTGTACCTTTTCCACCACCCACTTCACCACTGAATCCACCACCCCATCAACCCATTCCCCTTCATCTTCATCTCCATACACAGAATAACAGTCCTCTTCCATTTCTGGAATCAATGGAAAGGGCGGCTCCATGACCTCCGGGTATATGACGGATGTATCCGGGTCAAAGTATCTCGAGAGAGGGGTTGCGGGGGGAGCAACATGGCCATTGGTGGTGAAATAGTGATCACTGCAGTAAGACGTTGTGTTCATGTTAGTCATCTTTCATTTTATGTCATTGTGCGTGGGATGTATGCCTCAAGGCTTGATGTGTGTGGTAAGTTTGGTAGGAAGGATCAGACTAAAGGGTAATAGTGGTAGAGCTGATGTGGTTGGTCGAGAAACGTGGGGTGTACACTGCTACTAAGTAGTAGTAGTACTGGTAGTATACATACCGGTGAAGATGATCCAGTTCGACTTCGTGTTGGTAAAAGGGGAGGCGGGTGTAATTCGGAGTAGTATATTTCCGCAATATAGAACGAATGCCCTTGCGGTGCTGAATGAGGAGGAAGAGGAGGGAGAGAATGAGACAGGTTGTTGGGAAGAGAGGGATCATGTTGATGGAGTATGTAGATGTTTCTCCTCCTGTTTTTTAGGCAGGAATCTGTTAGTGTCGAGAAGGAGGTTTTAACTATGTGATGTGGAATATATTACTACCATCTCAACAAACCGAACAATCATTGACAACATCATCTTTACAGTGAATATATCCTTTCTGATAATTGTTATTTATTGGTTTTTCCATCAGTTCTCGTCTGATCGAAATTAATTGAACCGGATCGTTGGTCCGAAGTGGTTATCAAGACTGACGCATCACTTCAGTCATGTCAATCATGCCAGTCATAAATAATCTAGAATTTCAGTTATCTTTCCCACACTTCATTTTCTTGTCTACTATCCCCCGTTACTACATAATCCCAAGAAAGAGGGGATAAAAACCATGGCCGAACTCCCACTCTATTCTTCTCTGAGAGAAGAACTGACTTCACCACCTAAGACATCAATCCAAATCATAGGATCACATCTCACAGACGAACAGGCCAAGGAAATTGACTTTGATCTCTGGGTTGACTGTACGAAGATGGTTGGAATCAAGTCGATTAAAGCATCAACTAGTACTGAAGAATTATGTCACACCTGGCAAAATCCATCCCAACAAAAGGACAATCCCGAAGATATGCTGGAAAGATGGCTGAACTACTGGTTGAATGACTGTGCAGAATCAGACAGAAGGTAGTATTTATCTGCTCCTTCCCCTTGGTTGTTCCTATCTTATACTGATAACATATTTTATCCAGCTGGACACTGCACAAGTCAGTATCTTTCGCGCAGGAGGAGCTCGGCGCGATGAAATTCCGCATACTACTCCTGGCACGCGAAGCCTATTATCGGGGCTCACTCGAAGTGATTTTACATGCGCCCTCTTCTGAGCCCGATTATAATCCTCTGGGTTACGACAGCGCAGACAATGCACGGCTTCAGGTTGAATGGAGTTTTGAGTGCCCTTTCATGCCCACTGACCACAACTCGAATTCCATACTTCAGTATGCAATGCAACAGCACAAGGAGGGCTGGGTGGATCTGAACGGACCAAAGCCCCTTCATGGGCATTTCATGCGTCGAAGAGCGCCCGCTTATGATAGTGCGGATAACAGCACAGTCAGAGATAGACTATTCTGGCTGTGGGGCTGTGATGGTCCGCCATAAATAGGATAAGTGGGCTTTTTTGATAGCTATTAGCCAGTATTGACGGTCTATTAAAATATTGATTGTTGTAATCCGGGGTCTTGTTTCTGATCTAAAATCTTGTGTATACATTTTCTGAGATGTCCTGCAGCACTACTGCGAGAACAGAGCTGCGTACGGCAGTTGGCTGTACATTACGCTTGCTATGTGAAAAAGAGAGCGTTAAAAAGAGGGTCGGCATGGCATTGCTAATGTAGCATACAGTAAGTTATACACCTGGTTCTAGGGTAGAATATTATTTTTCAGGTCCTTTGGCGGTTATATCATGTGACCACATAAGTGATACCAACTATTCAACCAAGAAAATCACTGAGAATCAGGCAAACCATGCATGTACCCAATATTCTTATTCTAGTGATTATCCATTCCAGATCCCCAGAATAATCGGGTACTTCCTTCAAGTTTTCTTCAGTCCTAAACCTTGCAAACTATAAAGGGCGATCACGACCGGCATCTACAGATATGTATTTCCATCACTACTATGTACCTACTACTTCTACTACTACTAGTAAGCAGCAACAGCCCTCACCTGACAGCCCCCAACCCGCATCACTTGACTTTCCTACAAAGTATGAACCCGAACCAGCTGAGTCCGTCCCAATCCCCATGATCTGCCTCTCTCATTCCTCTGATTTCGTCACTTTCATCACTCTACTAACACCGAATACAGAATCCCCTCTTATCATCCTCCAATGACCCCATCACATTCATCTCAGCTCCGACATCATGCGCCCGGCCCCGGAAACCATATCTTACTACCAATATATACAAATGGAACAACCACCCATTCTTTCATCACTCAAGTATGAGAACATTCATGAAACAATGCGGCACTTGCCGATAGTAATGGATTGTCGAAAATCATTGTATACTCTGTACTATATATTTTTGTTATGCCCTTGAGAAGATAGCATAGTAAGCTCGAAGCTATTTTTGTTCTGGATACTCTTCTCAACTCTCCCCTCTATACCACCATATATGGAACTAGTCTAGCACACCTCCCCTCCACCACACCCAACTGCTACTATCAGATCCAAATATCGGAACCTATGATCCAAATGTACCAACCAACATCATGCCTCATGCTACACATCATCCTCCCCATGATGGAGAGGATATGGCAATGGTACGTTTCTCTGACTCTCATCCCCGATCCTCATCCTCTCGCACCCGCATACACAACCAAATCAATCCCTTTCAAACCATCCCACACAGAAAGAGTTGGAGAGAAAACCATCCACAAAAAAGAACAACCAAAACCAACCCCCCAGAAGTCTCTGAATTTGTCCCTGAGAGAACAAAAACAGAATGCCTCCCTCCAAGAAGCCCTCTCCTGCACCAGCTGCACAATCACCCGCATCCCCAAGGACATCTACTACGATGATCGCATAAAAGGCATCTACGATGCCTCCCGCGATCCACCGTTCCTGACCCCAGGCCTCACCACCACCACAGAAGACAAAGAAATCCCACCCGACGAAATACCCCCAGCCCCCCAAGAAGGCAAAGATAATAAACAAGATCCATCACCCACATACACCCACCTCCTCACACCCACCCAAGAACAATCCTACAACACCCAACTCCAAATCTACCTCAGCCACGACCCGACAAACGACCACAAGTTCGCAAAATACCTCGTGGACTACCACATCCACATACATTACCTTTTGCGTCGCAGCATGCTAGGTCTCTGTCGGGACGTGACCGATCTATACGAAATGAAAGATTGGATGAAGAGGATGATGCATCCTGCCAATCATGAGAATGAGGGAGTATCTGTCAGTCCTACTGGCATTTACACCCCCCAGCCCCAACTAATCGGACCGTCTCAAAATCTCTACTCCCTGAGAAGTCAGAATTACCGCAAACGTCACAACCGACACCATCAATCCTACCAATCTCCCTTCTACCAACCACCACAGAGACAACAACACCTCCCTCGCTCATCCCTCTCATCCTCCGTCTCATCATCAACAGAAGATGACCGCCCAAGCGACTGGCCAGGCGACTCGAACCGACAAATGAAATATCAAGTGAAACTATGGGATAAAGGCGCAAGAATGAGGAGGAAGCGCTATAAGGAGAGTCAAGCCCGGTGGGCGGTTATACAAGAGGAGAGGGCACGACAACGGGAGATGATGATGATGATGCGGAGTAGGAGGAATTTGCCTAGGAATACTAATGTGCGTATGAAAGGGGGTAGCGCTGGTGGTGGTGGTGTCAAAGTGAGGCTGTATTGCTCGACGCAGGTAGCAGGTGTTGGAGGTGATGGGTTATACTATGATGGGAAGAGGAAGTTTCTGAGGGAGGTCGAGGTCGAGGAGATGGCATTTGGGGAGGTTATTAGATGACTAGGAGCAATGAATTGGATATACGAATTAATGAGCTGTCTGTCCAGTAGAGTGTAGTGCTTTTTTTTTTTTAGTTTCTCTCAATCTCCTTTCTAAATTGCATGTGGTAAGTCAGGGATGAAGGTGGAATGTAGGCGAGTGACCATCCATTCTTGAAGCCGGATGGGAAGGAATGTGAGCAAACCGGAAGCAATAATGAAGGTGCACCACCACTCCTTGACATGTGAGAGATAGTCTTTACTGTGTTCAACTGCACAAACGCAATCTATCTTCATAGCATGATTCATACTCTCAATATCCTATCATCATAATACCTAATATCCAAGTCATAATATGTCGTATCCAACTCATAATATTTCCCTACAACGAGAACCCACCCCAAACCAAGAACTCATTCCACAGACAAGCAATCATCCGGGTCAAAGTACCCGCCTGACGACCGCATCCCAAAATGCATCGCTTCAATCGCCTCGTGCCCCTCATATTCATCTTCCCCGTCTAACCTCTCTTCACCTTCCTCGACCACATCCTGTGCAGTAAGCTGAGCGACCACCTTCTGATTGACGCGGTAGCAAGAAAGAATCTCCGACGTCACGGATCGTGCCGGTAGGGTGCTCGATTTGATCTGGCAGAGGACCTCGCCAAAGGCATGCATAACGAAGCTGGCGCGCGGATATTCGTTATATGTGTAAGACGCAAGGACCCGAAGCCATTCGTCACGGCAGTGCTGCCATACCAGTATCAAAGGGTGATCGCCTTCCGGGGGTGGAATGGATCTGGCCTCGCCTGCAGCAGCCAGCGCGTGAGGGGAGAACGAGTCCTGACTTCGGGAAATAGCCGTGTTCCATTGGATGTAGAGTTTTCTGATCTTTTCTCTCATGCCCTTGGCGGCTGCGAATAATTGTCCGCGTTGGCCTTCGTTCTTGATCTTTTCGCGGATCGTACGCCAGGGCCGTGTCAGGTCTTCATCTTTGCTGAAGAATGCCTCCTCTTCTGGGAATTCTGCCTCGAGCTTGGTAAGCATCTTGTCCCGCTCCTGCGCGGCGACTTCTAACCGGAGATAATCGATGATGTTGGATTTCTTGGGTCTCCGGCCGGGGTTCTTGTATGCGGGGAGTTCGCGTGCCCGGGGGCTGATCTTCTTGCGGTATTGCCGCCATGCTTGTTCGGATAGGTGGACTCCTGCTTTGCGGCCGTCGACCAGGTGACTGAGGAGACAGGCGAGTTCCTTCGCTTTGTCTGAGTCGATTGACTCGTCGTAGGCGATCATCTCATGCTCCACGGTACAGCGACCTAGGTTTGACAGGGTCAAATTGAAGGTGAATGAGCTCTGGAGGAACTCATCCATGGATTGGATGTCTTTCATGTCTACAGCGTACTTGGTAAGTCCGTAATACTCCGGTGCGAACTCTATATCTGGCAACTTGGAATTGTTGAAGTTTCGGACGATGTTCTGGTCCCAGCAAATCCAAGGTGTATCGCCATCGTAGTCACCACCAGAGAGCATATGTGCCAACGGTATGTTGCCAACACTGGGAAAGACAATTGCGTCTTTGAAATGTCGTAGCTCTTGCTTCCACACGGCCGTCCGGCGTTGGATATCAGAGGGCAGATGGGCGGGAAGACGGCCGACGAGGACGTCAATGCCATCTAGTAGGATATCTTCAAATTGCCCCTTTCCATCGCGCCAGACGTTCGAAAAGCCAAAATGAACCTCATCCTCCTTTAAGACTCCGTATGGGTCAGCAATGCAGAAAGCGTATGTTGAGAGGGGCACTTCAATGCGAAGTTCGTCCACATGCCGCTTCAGGAGTTCTCGTAGGCACTTCCCTAATCGCTTACGGAGGAAATGGAAGCTCCGAGGGCAGAAGCCAGCTTCAGTAAGGCGGATTATGAACTCGGCATCATTGCTCATCCAATTTTCGATACGCCAGGTCCTCTGAGACACCCGTCCAAAGCCATCATCCCCCAACGGGCGGATTTTCTGCACTAGGCTCCGGCAGAGCACTGCGCTGTCGGATTCGAGAACGTCCGCAAATTCCTGATATAACGATTGAATCCCTGATCGAGTGAGATCTGCGAGATGCTCTTTAATGTGCCCACCGTGATCCAATATGTTCAGAAGCTGTATAGTCAAATTCGCGGGATGCAAAGGTTTAGACCATTTAACAACCTCAAAGGTAAGTTTCTCATCGTCTACCGACCCATCCCACTCGTGAGGATGCGGCCTTATCTTCAACTGCGAGTCGGATATTTGGATCCATACGTCATCGTCAGCTGTGACGTGAGATCGATGTTTGTCGACCATCCATAACCCTTTCGCACCTGCTATTCTACCCTGGAAGGCGCTTGGGGTGTATCCCGTCAGTCCTAACGAATCACAAATCTGATTGGCCAAGCTTCTAGACATCAAAGCGCAACCATCGTTCATGACAGGTTTGGATACATCTGGTAATGGTGGAGTTTGCCGTGGTTGTAAGACCACTGTAGCGTACGTTTTCGAGAGAGCCAATGAAAAGCGCTGAAACAATTTGCAGTTGGTTTGCGTGAGGTTTTCTTCTCGAGGCATGTGCCAATCAATCAGCGCATCTAGGCTCATTGGAGTGTGGTTGCTACTGTCTTGATGGGGAGGTGCAATAGGAGGGACAGGGGAACTATGGTCAAAATCAATCCCATCGATTGCAAAGAAATCGATTCGAAATTTGGTTTCGTCTGCTTTGCGTTTCGACTTGACCTCATCCACAAAAAAAGGCCTCCACGTCCTCCCTAAGCATTGATGAGCATTCTGCGTTAGCCATAAACCCAGGGTTTCTCGCAGGAGTGTAGGCTGCAAGGGGAACCGGAGATGCGATGGAGGCCGCGCCGGAGCTGGCACTGTCAGACTGAGAAACCTATCAGACCCAAATCGCCGGTGAAAACGACAGGTCCGTTCAGTCTTCAATGGATTCAATCTCAACTTCAAGACCCCTTTATTGGACCACTCCAAATCCCCAGTTAGTACGACAACTTCTGAATGTTTGTCAGTCCTGAACTTCCCCGTAGCTGCATCCCAAGCCTTGCGAGAGGACTTTTCGGGGAGCCGTTTCCCTTCCCGCTGACTATGCCCCTCTATCCAGCGCCAGAAATCATCAAGCGTCTTGAAAGAGATGTTGGGACCAACCAACATGCGGTCCAAGGATACACCCCACTCTCTAGCCACTCTCTCGAGTTCATATCTATATCGAAGCGTGACGGAACTTGGGTATTGATGATCGAGCGAGAATGGTCCAGATTGGAGAAGGCCTGTCATAATGCGCCCTTCAATTGATTCGCGAGGCTCCTGGCAAGCGAGTTGCTCTGAATTCTGTATTTCAGCAAGGTTTGTTGCTGTTGTTTGCTCACTCAGATGATGCCCCACTACAGAGTCCTCGTACATGGGTTCAGTTTCCAACATTGACTCATCGACTTCAGTGGTGCTCGACGTGAACGAGGTCTCGTAGGGAGCAGTAGTCGAATAAAGAAAGCTGGAAGAAGTATCAGCTACAGTGCTGAAGCTAAAATTCGCCCGATCGTTGGAGGTTGGTGTTGCATCATAATGTTGGTAACTGTCGGAACCCCTCAGGCGTTCCACGAATTTGGAGGGTTTATCGTTGTCTGTTTTCTTGGGGCTTTTAAATATATTGAATGGAACTGTGGCGTTCGATGGCTGGAAGGCCGGAAATCCGGCTCTGTTGACGTTTCCAATGGGAAGATCATAGGCGTCTTCCTTGGATATAGGCGATTGCGGCCTGTCTGGATCCTTGACCGGAGAGTTGGGAGCTGTGTGGAATTCCTCTTCCACGGAAAGCCTTCTCTTGAGCGTGCTTTCTGGTGGCGCAGGAGGCTCTTCTACCAGTTCGTCGACCTTCCTGGGAGCTGGAAAGGAGCCATTAAGCAGATAGAGTTCGTCATTGATCAATCTTTCGAGATATCGTTGGCGCTCCTCCTTTGCAATAGTACTGCTCCCATTGCTGATAAAGATATCTCTCGAGGTGTTCGCGAATGAGCCTGGTATATGTCCCCATTGACAATCCCCAGCAGATAGCACCGTTGATTGGGAGATAATCCACTCCTCGAAGTCGTTGAAGATCCGGTTCAAGTCCACCTTGCGGTTGAAGTATAGCACTCTGATCCGGCCATAAAGGCTCCATCCAAGTGATTTATCATTCTTGCCAATAGATGGAGAGAATAAGAGGGGATTTGGGATGTCCAGATCGAATTGCTCGTTTATCGAATCGATCAACTTGTTCAATTCCGGACCAGTTCTGACTGGGGTACGGGGGAAAGTCATCTCGTGGTATAGATGGACAGGCGACGGGGTTCTTTCCCAATGCACTGGCAGTTTCTGAATTGTTACGTTGCAAACAAGCGATGCGTACCTATCCTATCCAAAGCTCTGATTGAGTCTCCCCTGTAGTATCCTGACGGAAGGGAAGCATATAAACAAATGATTGGCTCAATAAATTAAAAGGGGTTTGATCTCGGCATCATGCACATAAAATGCACTGCCTTTCTGGTCAAAGGAGGGAAACTAGACTGATGCTGTTTGAAAATAAGAGTCGCAGAGGTTGAGACGAGGGACAGGGAGGGGCATGCACAACGGATGGAGATGCATAAGAGAAAGAAAGAGGGCGAGGTGTTGAGCCCACACTAAGTAACAACACCCATGACAGCTCCCCCACCCCAGCAAATCATGACTGGATGTTTGGCGCCGATACCGCTAATCCTTGTGTGCTACAGCCTTATTAGTACTTATTTATACATCTACAAGGCTGGGAGCCTGATTCTGGTGATCCAGTAAGAGTGCTTGACAGCAACCGTGATTGTTATGATGATTCGAGGATGTCTCAAATTGACCGCGCACATCTTGACTCTTATTCCAGGCCGTGATTGTACTTGTCGGCTGCCGTGTAAACGGACCCAGTAACAGTCCCCACTCCTTGCCCGATCAGAATGACAAACAATGAACTGGAGAAAAGAAAGCGAAAAGGAACATCTATCGCACCAAATCGGCCGCCGACGGATTCCACAGTGAATGCAATGGAGCGGTTATTTCGTTTGTAACAATGTGTATGGGGTTTCGCTCCACAACATAGACCTCCCCAGTTGCTTGGACACGATCTGTTGGGATCAGCAGCGACATCAAGAGGAACTGTCCAGACTAAAGAGATCCTGATCGGTCTACGTCCGGAGCGATGGGACTGAATCGGGCCCTTCTTGTTCCACGGTATTCCCATCTGCGGAGTGCGGCTCTGGTATGGGTGTCAAGGATCCCATATCAACATCCTGTGGTTGTACATGCTTGCTTTTGGTGCCGATCTTATATCCAATCACGAGCGTGATATAGAGTGGAATGCCTATGTAGGAGGTCACAAATGCCATGCTGCGATCGATCCCTTTGGGGTAATATTCTGGGTCGACAAAGTCGAGCCCACGTATGACCGTGACAAAGACGCATGCTACCAGTGCAACCCACGATCCGAACAGCCCAAGGGGCGCTCTGAAGGACAAGACCTCATCAGTGATCTTTTGAGCCTTTCTTGCTCGAATGAAAGAGAAATGGATCACGAGAATTGAAGCCCACGTCAGGATACTGAACATGGAAACCAGGTTGACCGAGTATTCAAACAGTCTCTTAGAGCCACTGGAGATATTCAGGTACGCCAAACACGCCAAAGCAGAGCATGTACCCAACGAATAGATGGGGGTTCCTCGCCTATTAGTACGGCACAGGAAGAAAGGGGCATTCTTGTCCAATGAAAGACCCTGTAGTGTTACGCTTGCCATTTGTAGAGCCTGGTTTGCAGCCGATAGCACGAATAGCAAAAGACAGGCGTTTAGGATGTGAGGAATTACCGAAGGGCCGGCTGATTGAGCAACAGCTACGAAGGCCGAGGCTGTCCGATGCTGGGGCGTATTGTGGGAAAATGCTAGCATGTGGGTGTCATGGGGAACAAGTATTCCCAAGAGCGTTATGTTGACAATGTTGAAAACCAAGATGCGGTAGAAGGTCACCTTGATCGCCCGACCTGCCGCTTTTCGGGGGTTTGGTGTGCGCAGGATTGTCATTCCCATCAACTCACTTCCAAGATAGGCGAGCGTAGCGGATGGGACTGTTCTGCAAATAGCACGGACGGTACCTGCCACGGCGCCACCTGTTCCACTAGCAAAGGCCCCAGGGTCTCTCCAGTAGCGGAAGCCTTTCATATCGCGATCTGGCCCCCCTCCAAGTGCAAGGACAATGGATAGAGCCATAAGCCCTGACATCACCAGGACCTTGAAGAATGACAAAATGACTTCGTACTTTCCCAGATATCGACCGCACATGGAATTTGCGGCTATGATGACCCCTAAAAAGGCCGTAGTCCAAAAAGCTGAGTATTTCGCTTCGTTATCTTGCCAGTACGCTATCAGCAACTCTCCTGCTGCCAGCTGGTTGGGGATGACGACCATGAACTTGAACCAGTATCTAGCATTCTGTGGTTATTGCATGTTGGAGGTAGAGATCCGATCCCATACAAGGCGACTTACATCCATCCCAGGGTGAACCCAAGCGCAGGATCACAGAGCCTAGTTGCATGGTCCGTCATGGATGGCTCAGGAGACCACGAGGCCACCTCACCTAGAGCGCAGAGAACCAAGTAGACAACTATCCCAACACCTGTATAGGAGATCAAAATCGATGCAGGCTGACCGTATTAGTAACAGTAGGTTAAAAAAGAGCGAGACGCTTACACCTGCTCTATCTCAAGTGTCAATTGTGGCTTTCGAGGTTGGGGATTGTTCTCTTACTTGGACAGTGCATTTCCTGCGCAGATCGTCAACCCTGTATTGATAGCACCGCCAATAGCTTGGAAGACGAAAGATCAGTTAGAAGACTAAATATTTTCAATCGGAATACTGACCAACCATGGTTATCTGTTGGGGCTTCAAGACACCGTAGGAAGCCGCTGAAAGCCCATCCTGGCTAGGAGGGCGTGTTGAAAAAGCGTAGTGTTCATTCGTGGGGATAATTCTTTCAGATCCCTGTACTCCCTGGCTTGGTTGAGGCATGCTCACTTCGTGAGACGAGCATCTAGCTGAACACGCCATTAAATTGCAGATTCAGAATTTAGAGCAGTGGGAAAGTAGACAGCTCAGCTGAAATGGAAGGCGTGCACACGGAAGGAGCATGTCCCGGGAGCCATGTGCGTGCTTTTCCGCATACACTCAGTAATTAGTTACTTCAAAGGGTAACGTGAGACGGGATTGTGAATCACGTCCTAGGTTGGATTGAAATGGTATGGGTATAAGTAGAAGTAAGTTCTGGCTTTGACGGAAAGATATCGTCCAATCAAGGCTGAAAGCCCCTCAGATACATTGGTAAATCAAAGAAATGAGTGGTGAGTCCTACCCACTCAGACGACCATAAACCATCATAAATACAAAAACGCCGGTCTAGAGCCCCCAGGGAATAGAAAAAGAAAACGGAAAATAAGCCGTTCGTGTAAGCGGAATAAGGCAGAGAAGAGAATGAAGCCATCATCACATGGCGTGGCTTCGACAGATTGGTGTCATATACACATCGCGCCGGGTCCCAGGAGGCACGTCTAGCGTCGCCTCAAAATCCTTTTGCTGGAAAGTAAAATGCATATCCTGATTACCTCGACATATAGAGGGAGTCGCTAGATTCCGTTCTCGGGAATATCCGGGTGTAAAGCGAGTCGCTCGATTCAGTCCGAGGGAACATCCGTTGGTGAGCCTTGGAGATTACCCGGTCGGTGTAGACACCCTTGGCCGTGCCTCGGACAACTTCCTCAAGATATTCCCGGAAGTCGTGCGGAGCGAAGTCGGGATAAAGGTCCTTGGAGGTCAAGTAGCCCAAGTACTTGGCGTACTCAGGATTGTTGTCGCCGCGGACACCCCATGACAGTTGGTTTTCGGCCAGGTATCGGGGAATGAACTTGACAGGATCGAAGGGATAGGTCTCACTGGACTGCCGAGCTGCAAGCACCCTTGTGTAGATAGTCTCTTCAGGGATCTGTGACAGATGAGGTCAGCTTACACCCAACAACCGCAGCGAGTCACTGTACTTACATAATTCCTTTGGATCTTTTCCTCGCTGATCTCCTCCAGAAGGTCATAAATCTGATTCTGTGTCAGGACCGTGTTGTAGGCGAAAACCATCTTGTTCAGTGTCCGGTCATCAACAATGATCTTGGCGACGTAGCGTCCAATGTCTCGAAGGTCCGTTAGGGCAAGAGGTGTGTTGCCATCACCGACTATTTCGTTGTTCGCCGTAGTCATGGCATAGTCGGTCCTTCCGGAACCGAGGCGGGGGTAAGAAAGCTGGTACCACCAACCGATGTCAATGATGGTGTAAGGAAGTCGGAGCTGTTTGATGTGGTTGTACACTGTTTCTTTCTGGGGGAGAAGTCAGCTGATGATCCACGGAAGGTATGGTGTGCGGCGGCGGCGACTTACCTCGTCCCTCAACCACATGATTCCACCGGGTGGTGCCACAGTGATGAAGCCACATGGGATGAATCGTTGAACTCCAGCACTCTTTGCAGCCTTAGCGAGAGGAATTTGGTCCTGCTGTTCCGCAGGACCGACACAGCTGACAACGACATCGATTCCGGTCAACACGTCGGCGAGAGACTCCTCAGGGCCCTTGAGATCGCCCTTGCGAATCTGTACGCCTCGCTCTTGGAGGGCTACGATGGCAGGCTTTTGAACCGACCGGGGACGGACGAGAGCATGAACTTCCTATATTAATGAGAAGCAGTGCAGAGGTTAGTCTTGAGCTCAGAGATGAGAGAAGATACAAGGAGAGCAGGGGGGTTCTTTACAAAGCCGGGGTTCTCAAGCAGTCCGTTCGCGATGGAGCCGCCCGTTTCGCCCGCAGCCCCGACCAGCAGAACTCTAGTTCGCGACATGATGGTTGCAGAAAGTGGCAATGATTCGTAGGGAGGGATACTGATCGTTCGAGGTAATGCAAGTTTGTTGGTTGGGAGGGTTGGGAGGGGGGTGGAAGGGATTTATCAAAAGGCGAAGAATTCAGGTTTTGTCTCCCTGCCGTTTCCCAAGTATGTATTTTTGACGTTAACGTTTCCAGGCCAAATGGAGGGTCATTCGACGTTATAAAGGCCAGCGTCCCACTGGAGGATGGTCACTACCCACTTTTTTTCTTATCCAGAAGTGGCCAGGGGTGGGTCGATTGTGGATGTTAAGCTCCCTAAGATACGTGCCCCCCTTAAAGGTGTGTGGAATCGGCTGGAGAAGGGAAGGGCGGCTGTCCTCCGTTCGTAGGCAGGCTGTCTGTCCTCCGGGGGACCCCATCATGCGTCATCGTATCTTGAATGCTACGATCGGTGCGAGTGCTCAGCACTGAGGGTCTTCTAGACCACACAATGGTGGGCTTTGTCTACCATGAAAATGATTTTTTTTTATTTTGCTGGAAGGAAACATACTTTGTAATAATTACATTTTTCTGTTTCCCTTTTTCGTCCTCGCGACCTGCAAGACCTGCACACTAACAGTATTGCTAGTACTAGTCGGAACATCGGCCCCAAAGAGGCGTTACTCTCTGCTGCGGCCCGGTGGCTCGGGAGTCAAACACCCAAAGGGAAATTACGTCACTCGCCATTCCCCTGCCCGGGAAGCCGTAAGGCAAGTGACGATACTGGGGTTTCATGACCACTTCTGCCCGCGGCGATTTTGTTGCTTGGTGTCTCAGACCATTTCGAGCAAACACCACCATCATCTCCCCTATGATTCAGTCCTACCATCATCGCACCATGGCAGTGGATATCGAATGCAGACGGTCACCCCTCCCCGTGTATCCTGGAGTCATTTCTCGCCCTGCTCGATCAATACACTGGAAGCCACGTTATACCCATAACTCTGACCCCTTCATGGACTTTTGCAAAATTTTCCTTTTCTTTTTCTTTTTACCTGCGTAGAATGCGGGGAGTGGAGGGTCGGTTCCCCTCACAATCTCAGCATTAATCAGGTTGCATATTACTGCGTTTACTGCTTTACATAACCACCCCCCACGTCAGTGATCTTCGGATCTGCGTGGCGGCTTCATATTCATGACCATTTGCAACTCTGGGAGCATGACGACATGTGGCATCCCTCCTCTGGACCGATCATTGCCATTGGCGGAAAGAGCATTTGGTCCCATGGTTACACGCATGGTCCGCCAGGTAAAGAACTACCGCCCAGTGCGTTGGAATCGGTTGTGGAGGCTAGAAAACGAGAACTTGCAACTTGAACAGCCTTGAACCTTTTTGCGCCATGACCGGGTGGTAGAGAAGTAAGGCAATAGCTGTTTATGCCACTGACCAGATCTTTGACTGCCCCTCACAATTTGTGAGCTTGCCTCCCGGCGGATGACCTGCTGTTGACTGTCATCTGGAAAGATCCGATGCACACCACCTTTTCATCCACTTCTCGAATTTACATATTCGTAGACACTAGTTCATGCTTGCGGGGTCCAGGACAGATTCACCTTGCTGCAGACCATCCCGTCTCGCCGAATCTGACCTTCCGGATAAGGCCACGACATCCACTCAATTATCGTCGACTCGGGCTACCTGGAACTTCTTGGTTGCATTGTTGGCTACGCTCATTCCCTAGTCATATTGCCAGGAAAATCCGGGGTTTCGAGACGTGAGTAGATAAGCGTTCCCTTGCCGTGCCTGGCATCGGATCGGATAGCCACTCAAATTTAAGGTTGTGAATACTGGCTTGCTTCCCTAAGTTTATCGACAGCTAGCTACAAGGCCAATGATCTCTCGAGACTAGCGGCTTGCATCTTGAAATGAGACACACCAAATTGACTGTCATGATGGACTACGGAAGTCTTTGACATTACAATCGCTGGATCAGAACGGCGTCCCACGCAATGAAACCAAACGTCGGAGCAATTGATCTTCACAGCACTCCATATCGAGTATTATTTAAACGAAAGGCAGGTTCCCCGAATTGAAGGTGCAAGCCGTACCCTTAGGATACGCTAGAAACCGCAGCCTGGTCGGCCAGTAGGCTGCCCATGCCTGTCTAGCGGTCGCACTACTGCAGTCATTCAACGATAATGGGCCAATGGATTGAAACGAGGCGAAGTGGATCAACCACTAGAGAACAAACCGCGCTGGACTAGCCGCGATCAAGCACGGCGAAGGATCGTGACTATTTATTGCCGAGTGATTTCTGGGGATATTCCAGGCGGTTGTTGGGGCATGTGAGAATTTCAGACCCTCGTCTTCTGGCTCGATCTGCAGGTCCGTCACGGCCCTTTCCGCCAATTGCAACCAGGGCTGTCCGTACACCCGCAGCAGGCTGAGAAGATGGTGCTATTCGACGGTGGGAAGTCGGTGTGAGAGTCAGGGAGAGAGGGTGTGTCCAGGGCCTCCTCTCCGGGAATTCTCTCTGCGGGTATTGGAGGAGGCGGGCAGGAGAGCTCCGAAGGCATGCAGCTAAACGGGAAATGGGTTAGCAACAAACCCCCACTTCTTCGGTGGTGGTCCAGTCTGAGCCTGGTGCCCCCATAGCGTCCTTTTTCTCCAAACGGTGGGGTATGGAAATTGCGGGCAGAATGCTGAGAGGGAGGGTGTCGTGGGAACTGGAAATGTGGGTGAAAAGCATTTCAATGTAACCATGATTATGTTTCTCTCAGGATTACGCTTTTTCCTTTTTTTTTTCACTTCCGCCGATGGTTGGAGGCGGAAGGTTGGCCTGTCCCAAAACGGCCACATGCCTTGAGGTCAATTACTGATTTACTTGCATTATTATATTGTTATTGGTCCCAGCGGAGTAGCATCAGATATTGGCAAACCCGTCAGAATCCAACGGGCGCACAATGGTGCCATGATGGCCATGATTGTTGGTTTTCCTCTACACCACGGCTACAAAAAGTTTAACGACCACCATTATCATGATTCATCTGAACGATCTCGACCATCATACTAAATGACTCTATCTGTCAGACGCGGTAGACAAGTGTGACCAGCTGATGACCTTAGTGGGGAGATTGATCATTCATCAATCAATCAATTCCTGCCAGGGAGCATGTGATTGGAGAGTGAGGAGTCTGTTCTCATCATCCCAGAGCTCCCAACGCAACCATTCCGCGTCCTTCAATTCGATTGATGTTGACAATTCCCTGTCTATACTACCCTCTTTAGCTCAACAATCCAACGAATGGTATACCATACCACTCCCGTCTGCAGATGGATTGGAACCTCGTGAGCGATGAAACCGCCGTCTGCTTGTATGGTCGCTTGGCAGTCGCTCGTTCGTCTATCCTACTCGATAACAAAAGCCACGCAGATTGGCGGCATTCCCGACCGCGCTGCTCTCGGACAATTACCCGTTACCGCACACCACCCCCTTCAGCCACTCTTGGAGGGATGTTGAGCTCAGGTACAATTCCCTGGTCACGAGGGGAGATTGCTCAAATCTCCGATCCATCTTGCCATCGTCTGGCCTCTGAACCAAGAACTCGGCAATAAGACCTTGGTATTGTCCTTATCCGGATGGCCTAACGGGAGACATCGGAAGCCTTGATCGCTTTTATTGTGTCTCCTTGGCGGCTACTGGACAGCCCTTGAATACGTCGACTCTAGATTTCAATCGAAGCGCAATACACATCCAGGACTAACTTATACTACCGTGTACCCCTAAATGCTCACGGTGCACCTCTGCTAGGTATAATTCACATATAGCCTGTCTTTGCAAGGCTTTTCATGCGATTACTAAAACCACGCTTCGGTTTGGGTTTGGGTGTATACATGTGTGAATGCTCGTGTGTTAACAATAATGATGGGCAATCTCATTGTAATTGGAATAATACATTTACTATGTCAGGCTATTCTTATGTTATAGATCTCTTGGGCTATCTATACATATCTTTGGATAAACCCAACAACTAACAGCATAGAAGCTAAACACAGTAAACGGTCTGTCAGATAATAATTAGACCATACTCAAGTCACTTGATGGGAAATAGCGGAATAAATGACAATTGTCCGCCCTTCAGTGCTTCCCAGCACCTTGATGCGGTCGTCACAACATACCAGCATCATCACCCAACGGCCGGTTATTCGATGGTCTGAATCTTATATCAACTACCATTGCACAATTTGATGTTGGCGTCGACACTAGCCCCAACGACAAGTTACATTCTACCCCAGTGACCTCGCAGATCTCAGTGAAGAGCTTTGCTAGTGGACAGCCACGCAGGACCCATGCCATATAGTGGTCGATTCTGATTTAAGCTTCTTATTTCCGGCCCTACCTAAGCTATTAGACGACAAAGCTTATGGCTGCTGGATCGGTTGAATATCAAGCCGGGTGTTCACTTCGCTTTTCGTGCCCGGGTACTATTGGGCTCATTATGAACCATCCGCGGACCCCTGTGCCTTTAACAGCGACAACGGGCGGTTGGCTAACAGACAGTTAAAAGACCAACGAAATACCATTAACTAGACCTAAGGAGCATACGGCATACAGATTTCTGACCATTCAGGCGTTGCCTGCTACAATATGGGAACCACGTGGAACCATAAGAGTGGTCGTGAAAGCCTTCAATTTCAAGCTACTTGTCCGTCGTTGTTGCTAACGGCCATCTGGTGCTCGTTGGTGGGACTACATGGCTGATAGCATCAGATAGGTCGGATTGCACGGAGATCATGATCTAGCTTATCGATCCTTCTAAGATAAAGTGAGATATTGATTAATTTGAACTAATGGCACGGTCTAGACGCTTTGGGTGGGATCTCGCCTAACGAGCTAGTCGTCGTCGGCTAGACTAGCAACCCCCGGTGTGTTTGGATAGTTTCAATTCGTCAGTTGCGGACCATGCCGGATGATAGGGGTATGGCATTCCGCTTATACCTCTTGTGTATGATGTCCATTCATCTGGGCCAATTACTCGAGGATGGGATAAATAGGTTAACATATAGGTACCGGCAGTGTGAGGTGCCCTGTACTTTTTCTCTCATGACCGTCCTATATCTGGCTGATGATCTGGCTATGGTTATCAAAAGCGTAGGTTCCTGAAAACGCCCATGATAGTAATATGGTCTTGATACGTCCCCTTGCGAGTAAGGCACATCATCATGGTTCTAAGCTCCCCAACGGGGTCGTAGTTCCCTTATATGGCATGATCAGGATCAGCTGTGAAGTCGGGTTTCCTAATGGGGTGTAGCGTCTTCCTTCACAGTCCTCCGATTCTAGTCGTCTCCAGACTACCTTCTCCATAGCATCAGATTCCAGCCCATTGTTTCCATTATCCATTATGCTGGTTCCTGGCCGTGAAGTAACCGCATTTACGGCACATTATCAAGCCTGATGGATCCCCCCTCTCCTCCCTTCTCCCTCAGGCCTCATGACTTCTGCTGAGCGGACTTGCTCCGACGCCATGACGCCCTTTTTCAACCAGCTATGCCGGCTAAACAACCTCAGATGAACGTGCTAGATGTCTGGTTGCTAATGCCATATATACGAAGTTCACATCCAGGTCCATCAAGTAACATCATGACAAGCATGAATGCAGATCAGAATCAGTATATAGTGGATTGATCGACTACTTATCAAAATTGATGGTGCTAGTACGTAGTAATGTGGGTGGAACTGGGAACTGGGGATACCCCGGATCGGCGACCCCCACGCGGGGTCACCTCCACTTCTCCGCTTCATACTTCCTAGCACTATGAAGCATGCTCGAAGACATCATGCCTCGGGAACTCTATAGTTAATCCGCCTACCAGGTTTACATCCGTCTAAAGCCTGAAGCAGATCGTCATCAACCCTTGTTCTGATCGGCTTTTCTCCGATACTTCTTGCCCCCCTATCGTCCAATCAAGGGCGCCAGATACAAGCTATACCCCGGATCATCAATGACGGTGAAGGGTATGTGGCTTCGTTTGCGTCGGGATATGCCGTGCTGGTCGGTACTCAAGGCCTGGAGACGAGATAAAGAATGTTTCTCTCGTCCAGACAGCTTCTGAGACCCCCACGTTGACACAAAACCCCTCCAATGATTGGTAAATGCCCATACCTTGGAAGCTAACATCCAGGACTGGGGCTGATATGAAGGGCAAAGCTCCTACTAGCGTTGAATATGAAGCAGAGGTCTTGTAGACATTATAACCATCCTGTCTTCCGGGTCGCCCTTCATTTCATCCAGACTGAACCTTAAGCTCGATAGTCTCTAGGTCAGCATTGATACAGCAACATAACTTCCGTGTTAGAGAATTCATAATTACTTTCGCTAGCTTCATCAGTCATCAATATCATACAGATCCTATCACCCTAGCTACCAATATGGCGGAGATATCGCAGTTCAAACCAGACATCGCTCATGAGGAAAATATAGGCCATCCTGCAAACCATCATGAAACAGACTGGGTTAAGAAGCAGACGTCTGATGGCGATGTTGCTATGACGCTTATTACGGACCCGGATGCGCTTGATGAGCCTGTTGATCCGGCAGAAATAAGGAAGATACTGCGGAAGATCGATTTCATGATCCTTCCATATCTGGCAGTTTGCTATGCATTCTTCTACATTGACAAGGTACGCGGCTCCACTTTCCTTGCCATCTATTCTTGCCGCGGCTAATTGTAATTTGCGATAGACAACCTTGAGCTACGCGGCAATCTTTGGGATTGAGGAAGACCTCAACCTCCATGGCACACAATATAGCTGGCTATCGAGTATCTTCTACTTTGGGTTTCTGGCCTGGGCATTTGTGAGTTGTATCACCTATAACATGAGATCCAAATGCTAAAATTCTACTAGCCCACCAACTTCCTTTTGCAACGCTTACCAATTGGTAAGAGCGTCGTTTTCTGTAATGAGGTACGGGCTAACTGTGCCGTCTAGGAAAGTATCTTGGTGCCAATATATTCCTGTGGTATGTCAGTAAACGGGCCGATGTTTCTGAAGAATATGCTAATATCATGAAGGGGAGTATTCCTCATCATACAGGCAGCATGTCATAATTTCACCACGCTCGCTGTGCTGCGAGCCCTAGGTGGTGCAGCAGAGGCATGCGCGGACCCAGCTTTCATGCTCATCACTGGTATGTGGTATACGCGACGTGAACAGCCGGTACGCTTAGGTTTATGGTACACTGCCAATGGCTTGGGGATCGCGCTTGGTGGTCTTCTGGGCTACGGAATAGGTAATATCAGAGGCGCCCTTCCTTCGTGGAAGTACGAGTTCATCGTAATGTATGGATATTTTCAAAACATATGGTCCTTACCACAATGCTAACTTGTCTTCGTCAGTGGCTCTCTTTGTGCGGTCTGGGGAATCGTTATGTTCATTCTCCTGCCGGACTCGCCAGTTACTGCGCCGCTTCTCACCAAGCGGCAGCGCCGAATTGCCATCGAAAGAGTGAGGGAAAACCAGACGGGTATTGAAAACAAGCATATCAAGCCACACCAGATCTGGGAAGCTTTTACGGACTACAAGCTCTACATCTTCTTTTTATTGGGTGTATCTTGTGAGTGACGACTTTGTAGCATACAAAAGTTGGTAACGCTAATTTCCCATTAACAGGCAACATTCCCAACGGTGGTATCTCGAACTTTGGAACTATCATCATTCAAGGTTTCGGTTTCTCGACGCTCGTGACAACCTTGATGCAGGTATGGAAGTCTTCAAAGAGACGTTTTACCTGAGCACTAACAGCATAGATCCCTTACGGAGCGATTATCGCACTCTCCATCCTCCTCTGCGTGTACCTCAATGACCGCTTCGAAAACAGGCGTTGCGTCTTCATCGTGATCTTCCTCCTCCCGAACATTGCAGGAGCCTTCGGGCTACGCTTCGTCCCACCGCATGTCAAAGTCGGTCGCTTGATTTGCTACTACTTGACCGGGCCATACAATGCTGCCTTCGTGCTGATTCTCAGTATGCAAATCGCAAACACAGCCGGTACATTACCCTGCCCCTCCCCTCCCCTCCTCTTCCTCCTACTCTATCAAAGATATAATCAGGCCTAACGCTGCACAGGACACACGAAAAAGGTCGTTACCAACGCAGTCCTCTTCCTAGGTTACTGTACCGGTAACATAGCAGGACCTTTCTTTTACAAGGAGAGCCAAAAGTAAGCTTTCCGCTGACCATTGTAATGGATACCACTAAAAGAATTGGGATAACAGGCCAACCTATGATCTGGGAATCTGGTCAATGATCGTCTGCCACCTTGTCGAAGTCGTGCTTATTACGGCTCTCGGTCTTCTGCTTCGCTGGGAGAACAAACGCCGTGACCAAATCCAGTCCCAGATGGCTGGTGGTTTGGAAGGAAGAGATTTAGATTCCACAGCATTTCTGGATTTGACGGACAGGGAGAATCTCAAGTATGCCATGCCTTTCTTCGCTATCAGGGTCTGCCATTGTATATGTGATGCTAACTGCTGCCTTTTGATAGCTTCCGGTATATTTACTAGCTTCTCTCTGCAACGCGTTCTTTCTTTTGGCAGTTAGTTCTGTCTGGAAATCTTATTTCCAGCAAGCCGTTGATCGGTATATCCTGGCGCAACATGAGATTAGAGCTGTCACCAGGCTCGCTAAAGATTCATATAGCGAGTCTCGAACCTTAGGCTAAACAATGGTAGACGATATGGGTAACAGGAAGGTCTACATGTTCCAATTCATTATCTTTCTCTTCACATGCCTCTCACCTAGATATCATGATCTGCAACAAACGTCTCAAGAACCATCCATATCCGCCCAAAAAGTAAAACCGGGACTGAAATTCAATATACACACATATGCTAGTAATAATACACATTCATTCGCGCCAAATATACCCAAGTCCGAACTATGCTGACCGAGTCTACCGTCTCTTCGTCTGGCCACCGCCCCTCTTGCCAGTAAGCGATCTCTTCTGTCGGAGGTAGTTGGCAACGAGGTTCTCGACGCTGCCCATATCGTGCTTGGGCTTCCTATGAACCCGAAGAGTAGATCTCGTTAGCATTCCCAAACCCAAGACCAACTGTTCACACAAAATGAAAAATGAAGAAAATACGCACCTCATGTAATACAACCTCGCGCGTCTCTTCCTCTTCTCCGCCCTCTGGACAATCTCCACACTCTCAACATTAGGACTGAACACCTTAATCGACATCTCAACTCCAACTCTCGTCAACTGGTTGCGCAACAAGAACGACGTATCAACACCGCGCAACCGAATGCTCAAGCACACACCGGAGAACGGATCTCCATTCTTGAACGTCACTCGCAGGATATCGCCGACCTTGACACTGCGAGGACTCCGTCTGTAGTCGAAAAGAGCGCGGCGCTCGCCCGTGGGATCCAGCTGCGCCAATTGGGCCTCTTGCACGGCGTTCACGGGGTCCTTGCACTGAGGGGCGGGCGGAGGAGGAGGGATTTTGCGTTCTTTGCGCTCTGTATTTGCGTTTCATCAAACATATGTTAGATATATGATTCCGCATTGGTAAATCCGGGACGTAAGTCCAAGCAATGAATGGAAAAGAAGATTGTTCAATCCATACCAGGATTCGGCCGCATACGAAGCGGTAATTGACGAAGGAACTGCTCCGGCAGGTTCTTAGGGAGAGGCTTGGGCTCAGGTTTCGCGGAGTAGACGGTGCTGAGCGCACGGCGACCGATCTGGTTGTTGACGGTAGTGGTGGTGGACGACAGCGACTGGGGCTTCAGGAGGAGGGAGCGGAAGCAGCCCAGCTGCTGCAGGATCGGGGAAGAAGACGCCATGGCTTGTTCCCTGGGTGCAATTCGACCACCTTGGCGTTTTGAGGAAGCAAGACACAGGCTTGATTGTGATGCTTTGGGAACTTGGGAGGGCGGATCGAGAAATTCGGACCGGCAGAATTTCCGCCAAGCCGCGAGTTGCCTGTTTGGGCCATCAGTCCCAGATTCGACGCTCGGGAACTTTTCTGCCGCCAAATATCTATCTACTTGCTCGACCCCGGTGGTTTTGTTTTTTCGAGCGATTGAGTGAGAAGGTTTCCTCCGGACTGTTGTCTTCTTCCTTTCTTCGTGGTCCGTTGAATATATAGTCCCTCTCACATAACGATGGCGCAAAACGCCGTGGGAAGGCTCTTCCGCAGCCAGAATTCCACGACTCTGCGTCAATCCATTGGGTCGCTCACACAGACGCGCAATGCTTCTAGAAATGGTATGTATTGTGTCTGATTTATGTATGGCTTCGAATTGAATCACAACAGAGGGACTAACGGACTATCCTCCGCAGCCGTCCCTACCTTCCAACAAACCTCGTCCCCGGAGCTGGACCAAGCCCTCACCCGGTTCCGCGAAGAGCTCTTCATACCCTTTGGTCTCGGCCAGGACCAACGACGTCTCATGTTCCGCCAGAAGTATGCCGACCGACTGGAGCAAGAGCCCGTGACGGCCAACATAAGCGAGGACGAAGACTTCCTCCTGCGCCCGATGGACCCGCAATCACGACCGACGCTCAAAGAAGCCGCGGAGGTGATCAGCCTGATGCAGAGCAAGAATGACTGGAAGAACCTGGTGCCGTTCCTTTCGGGACTACAGATGGCCAAGCGGCACTTGAAGCCTAGCCGGTTGGAGTGGCTGGTGCGGAAGGCGGGCGAACACAATGCGGTGAACTTCGTGGTGGAAGCCGCGAAGCAGGCGGACAGGACGGGCGTGAAGCTGAATGAGGTCGGGATTGTGCAGCGGTTGTTCTTTGAACTGCATCGCAAGGCTCAGAAGGCGGAGTTCCAGGGCCCGGAGGTTGCGAAGGCTTTCAATTTGGCGACGCAGTTGGTTGGGTTGATGGAGCGGCCGCCGCATGTTCAGCATGATGTGATGGTTGATCCCAAGAGGAAGCCGTTTGTGGCGGGGACGTTGTTGGAGTTGAGTGCTGCTAGGGCGTTGAGTGAGTTCGAGGGTAAGGATCAGGGTGGTCTGGTGCGCATCTACAGTAGTCGGGTGCTGGGATGCTGGAAGATGGGTAACTTTGCTAGTGATGTCCAGGATTGGCGCGCTGTGGATAAGATGCTGCAGGAGAATGTACCGATCTATAATGGTATGAAGCTTGCGCTGAAGGTGCAGGGCATTGCCAATGACAAGGCGGTTGCTCCGGGCCTGAAGAACCGGCTGAATGAGCTGGGTCAGTTGATCGCCAAGCAGAAGAAGAGCGCTCCTGAGGAGATTCAGAAGAACCCTTCACTGGGTCTGGCGCAGGCTCAGCTCCTTCATGAGAACTAGAGCCGGTGTCTTTCTACATTTTGCCATTTTCAGCTGATTTTATCTTTTACTGTATATTACCATTTTGGATCGTTCGGAGCTGTATCTGTATTTGAAGATAGATGCCATTTCCTTTCATTCTTTCTGAGACAAACTAAGCTGTGCTTGCTAAGGTTCAATTGTTATGATGCAGGTGATGAGGTGATTTGCTGATGGGTTGGTTCAGGGATGAAAGGGTTGACAACAAGGAAGAAAAATAAAAGAACCCGGAATATATGCTCAAACGCTCATGACTTGCTTGTCAAGCTTGACTAGGGAAGGAGTTCAAAGGTGTTGTCATCGCGAATGCGAGCACGTCCTTCCAAGGTGGTCTTGCCAGAGATGACAGAAGGACCGGATACGGTGATCTAAGGAAATGGTAAGTGGATGAAAAAGGTGCATGGCTGTTGGCTGGCTTACCTGGCCCTCTTCTTTTGCCTCATCGCCCGAGCCACCGGTCAACACAACTTCAACACTGCTCAGAGGCGCACCAAAGTGGCTCGAGCCTTGGAAGCGGCGATAGTCGAAAATATTGGTCTGGAAAACAGCACCAGCAACCCCGGGACCAGTCAAAGCGTACACCACGCGTGCTCCGGTGAGGATACGCAAGTCTGCGAGTTGCTCATAGTCCAGCTGAGCCTCACGGTCGGCATTAACACGGTGCGAAATGCACAGCAGACGCAGCTTATCAAGCGAGAGTTCGGCGGTAGGCCCGACGTTGGCCACCTGGTTCAGCAAACCGTGCGAGGGCATGTAGCCGGAGTCCAGGCTTCGCACCTGAATCCAGCGAGAAAAGAGAGAAACGAACCCGGAATGCGGCTTCATGAACTTGCTGTGGTATTCAGACATGGTGCGCGACGAAGCAATAATGACTGTTGGGGACAGCCCAACAGTGGCGAGAGCAAAGTCAACGCTCTCTCCAGCAACAGAATTGAGGGCAACAGACGCATTCGAGTACAGTGCAGCCATGACTTGGCACAGAGGGTATGACCGCGAGAGGGAATCAATCGAGAGAACGAGATCGTTGGGGTTGAGCCGCTGAGGACGAGGGAGGGAGAACATAATTCCAGCAATACCCGCAATCAAGTTCTATTCCATGTTAACGCTCGATCGAGCCGGATGTGTTGACACAAGATTGCCTACCTCTGATTGATATTCGATGAACTCGCCTGCGGACGATTTGGAAGGCCAAACAGTGGTGAGGGAAGGCGCCGGAGTACTGGGGTCCCAGCTGGGAACATCAAGACCGGTAAGGTCCTTCTTTTCTTCAACCAGCTCGTGCCAGACACGAACCTCCAGAGTACCCTTGACATCTTCGGGGACATCGTTCCAGTCCATGTGTCTGCTTCCGAGCTTTGCAACCCAGATGACCTGTGAGAGCTGATCATTACCCTTGGCGACGAGAGATAGGTCAAGAGCGCCGGCCTCCGCGATAAGAGCCTCCGCTCCAGACTCCTTCAGAAGACTTGAGAGAGACTCGGCGTCCAAGTTGTGGGGGATGATGATTGTCTTGAGACCATAGAAAGCGCCCGCTAGAGACCTCGTCAGCAACGAATAGAGCCAGTGGACAGATGAAGGATTTTCGAACCGAAGATAGAAGCCAGAAGCTCAACTGAGTCTGTCAGACAGACGGCGACCGTGTTCACCTTGGAGGACTGCAAACGACTTCCAATGACATTGATTTCTTGGGTAACTTGCTCCAAGGAATGCTCGATTGCTTTCCTGCCGAGCACAGTATAGATCTTTCCTTGTTTACCAGAGCCCTTGCCGTCCTCTCCCACGGCACCCCGCACGGCGGCCTTCCAGATGTCGCGCAGATCACCCTTGCGACCGCTTGTCCATCTCGGAGCGCCGGGGTCCTTGACGTTGAGTCCGGATCGGAGGGGGAAACCGTGCGGAGTCTCGAGACTGCGGTATTGAGCAGTTTCACCGGGCTGTCGTACGGGAAAAGCGGTCGACTGGCGAGCGAGTAGAAAAGGGTGAATATCGGAATCTTTTGAAGTGACGAAGGAGAAGACGAGGAAGGCGACAATGCCGCCCGCGATCAAAGTAGTGTAGATGTTCCAGTCAGCCAGGAGCTCTGCCGCAAAGGCATCGAGCTTGGCCACGATGGACGGATTGGAGTCCATTATGGAGAGAGCGAGTGTATCTAGTGTGTAGTGTCAAGCATCCATACACGAATTGAAAGAAAGAAATGCTTTCTTCTTTAATGGATCGAGTGTGAATGAGGGAAGAGTGAGTGACGTGAGGGGGCTGAGCCGGGGCTGAGGCTAATGGCTTATGGAAGAATGGCTATGATGCCAGATGTGGGGAGCCGCGGCGCCTAAGCTGACTAGTGCCGCTGAAAGCTCCCGATTCGGGTTGGCTGAAAACTTCGCGCCAAAGGCGCTTGTGGTTGCCAGTGACCCTTACCGGCGCACTTATCATCAAAACAATCAGTCGCTGCCCCGTTCACATTCACTCTGTCCCGACTCCTGCCTGCCCCTCCCCTGTGACCATGATCCTGTCGGGACCCTCATTGTAATCCGTCAACCAGAGATCCCATAGTCACCGATGTGGTAGGACACGCGTATTTCCAATTTGCAATTGATTTAACCACAGGTAAGTCCAACGGCAATTTTCCTATTTCAGGTAAGTGATCATGCTCCTCCTTTGCCCATCTCTGTAACAAGATGCCATACTGACACGGTGTAGTGTCATCTTCATCCAAGCGTACACTATCCCCATTTTAAATATAAGTCAATGGCGTCCCCTGCCCCTCCTTCTACCCCGAAAGCTGCACCTGCACCTGCAGCGACGCCTGATGGCTCTCAGACGCCTGGGAAGTGGCGTCATCCTCATCTGAACGAGGTCGTCCGTCGACAGAATGCTGGTACATTCGGAGATCGCAATATAAATAGGCTTGTGTGGAACACAGCCGCTTTGTTTGCGACGTGGGTGTTTGGAGACACCATCAAGTCATAGTGAGTGCTGCTAGCAGGCGCATCCGGTGTGCGGTTCCAGGGGCCTTCTAACCAGCGTCGCAACAGTTTGCTTTGGCTTCAGAAATTTGGCTCGGTCTCTACATACCCCGATCTTTCATTGCTAGTCCTACGAGTCATCTTTGCTCTGAACATCCTGGTTGCATTGTACCCGCTTTTCCGCCCGAAGGACAACTTCTCCGATATTCCATTGACCCCTACACAACGCTCGCTTTTGGGACTGGATCCCTCCGCCACACAGTCGTTTACTCCGGGCACGACCTACGTTACTCCGCCTAGGTACCGACTTTCTGCGTCTCGGAACGCCAGCCCAGCTAGCAGATCCGGGTCCCCCTTGTCAGCAAGCGCTGGCGCTTCCGGGCACAGGCTATCGTCAGGACCTTCTTTCTCGCCCTCTCCAAGCCCGTTATTGCACAAAGTGGTTACAAATGGGAGCAAGGAAAGCGGGCGGAGGCCGAGCTTTGGATCTTCGTCTCCGCTCGGGCGCAGCTCATCCTTTTCGCCTTTCAAAGAATCTTCTTTTAAGGAGTCTACGTTCAAAGACTCTACATCCACATTCAGAGAATCGACCATGTCGACATTTTCCGGTATGTCCAGCATTGCGCCCGCGACTCCTTCACCGGTGGGTGGCAAGCGTGTGAGCCTGGGTTTGAGCAACAAGTGGCTGTATGAGCGGAGCCGGCGCCTGTCAGCAAGCAATGGTAGCCTTTGATTTGGACCAGATTATTGGTCTTGTTTTTGGTCTCAGGGAAGAATAAGAGACGATTTATGTAAACTCGTGGGTTTTCTAGCGGGGTGCTTCGGAAATACCTTTTTAGGCCGTATTTTGTTATGATGTTGCATGTTGCATGATGTACTTTTAGAAAGGGTCCGTTTCCTAAGAATAATCTCGAGTAATCTCCGAGAGACTGCCATTCAATCGCGGCGTACTTTCAAATAGGAGACGGTGTGTTAGATTCAGCTGAGGTTCGTTCCCCAGTCGATCCTCCGGGTCTCCGCGGGCCTAGTTCCCGCTTCCAAGGCATTGACCCCAAGACCGCCAACATGCCACAAGTTCATTCATTCACACGCGGCCTCAAACTATTGGGCTTACGTCCCAAGCAAATCACCCTCGAGGATTACCCTCGTACCGGACATTCTTCCTGAGATCCTAGTGCTGCTTTACTGCATGAGGTCAATAATTCCGTGATCTTCGCTGGAGACTTCACCATGGGAGCTTCGGAGTCCAAGCTCGTCTTCAAGCAGGGCATCTTCCGTCTTTCAGAGGAGAAGGACATTCCTGCGGATGATCCCTATTGGGCCAGGGTTTGCCTTCCTTTTTCTTGCTCCAGCTTTTCTGTGACGCCGAAGTGGCTTACTGACCGATTCGTGTAGTTCTGGGAGCTCCCAGAGTCCTCAGAGGACGTCTTCAGCCTGTTCACACCTGCCGATATACGACGAACTCGCGATCATGCCTTATCCAACTTTGAAACTCTCTTGCTCTCAGTCACCTCACGTCTCACCGTATTAAAAAATCATCCATCTTTCCCTGACCCCGAACTCGCCCCCGACCGCGATGCGCTCAATTGTATCCGCATCCTCACCCGCCTCCTTCCCTTTGTCTACGAGGCTGAACACCTAGAGGAATGGGAGGAGAAATTTTTCTGGGCTCGTCGCAAGAAGAGGACCAGAGAGGCGCAGGTGGCTGCGGAAGTACTTTTCGATGAAGCGCAGGCGGAGGACCCAGACCAGACAGCCCCGCGATCGACGGGTTTTGAAGATGCGAAACCTTTAGCTGAGGAGTTGATCGACAATCTGCTGGAGCTTCTTTTCTACACCAACTTCACGATCCCACCGCTGCCCACCGCGAAGACCAAAGTGTCGTACTCGATCTGGCAGAGTGGTGTGGGTTGCAATACGTCAATGGGATCTACAAAAGAGCTGGAGAACAACCGCTGCGAGATCCTACGATTATTGCTTACCTTGACGGGGAAAGCGATGTACATGCCGTCTAGTGAGTTATCGTCTTCGCTTTGCTGGGAGCTACTTGCTGACTATCGAAGGTCTACTTCCTGTGCAAGGCGTCAAGGCTATCACGTACATGACGACTTGCTCGGACAAGCAGGTGGTTTTAACTCTACTTTGCTCACTACTAAACACTGTACGTTCTGATAACACGCGGTTGTAAGGGTGTGGGTGGTGCTAACGAAGCTACGACAGGCTATCAAGTACAATCCTGCTTCATGGAGGGTGCCCTATGATCATGTTGTCTGGAAAGACCCCAAGCAGATATTGGTCATCTATTGTCTGCAGTTTCTCCTCGTGCTCCTTCTATATCCAGTACCAGAAGATGGTCGCGGAGCGCCGCCGAAAAACTATTATCGGCACTACTTTGGCAGATTACATCGGCCGCAAGACTTCCAATTCCTTACTGATGGCATGACCCGAATCTTGAATCAGCCGGTCAGTTTGCCCCTATCTCTACCCAGTTGCTCTGCTAACTCGCTAGTGAACAGATGCAAGCGACCAACTCTTATCTTCCGGGTAGTCAGAGATCGGTCAAATGGGCTCCTGAGATGCTCGTCTTATTCTGGGAGGCGTTGCAATGCAACAAGCGATTCCGGTCCTTCATCATCGACTCGAACCGCTCGCACGACTTTGTCATTCTCTGTATATTTTATGCTATCGAGTATAAATCCGACCCTTCTAAGCAGGGCGTGGTTAGAATGTGCATCTTCATCATGCAGACAATGAGCGTGGAACCCAATTTTGGCCAGAGCTTAAACACAAAGTTCGAGGCTCAAGAGACTCTCCCTCAGAGCATCCGTATTCCTGGCTTCCGGGGATCCTATGCTGATTTTTTGATCATGGTTTGTCGCTCACGGTTCGAAAACTAGTGGCATGAACTGACAGTGGTGTAGTCCATTCACACTTTGATCACTGCCAGCAAAGGAAAGCTGAACACAGTATACCCTGCGCTTCTTGCTATCATCAACAACATTGCCCCGCATGTCGAACATCTTTCTCCAAGCTCGTGCTCGAAGTTGCTGCAGCTCTTCTCATCCATGTCAGCGCCCAGCTTCCTTCTGGCTAACGAGACGAATCACTCCCTTCTTTCCTCGGTCCTCGAGTCTATCAACTCAATCTTCGAACATCAATTTACCAGTAGGTCATTTGTTGCAACCTCTGAGACAACATGCTAACTCGCTTAGAAAATCCTTTCCTGGTATATGCTATTCTAAAGTATAGAAAGCGTTTTGAGGCAGTGCGAGAATTCACTCTGGAGAGCGGGCAACAAGAGATAGAACGCCAGAATGAGCGAAGAAAGTCTTCAAGCGGTTCGCATGAATTTGTGTGCAGTCCCGTTCTTTCTCCCACTGAGGAAGAACCTCCGGTGCCTTCAGACACGCGGTCTCCATTGGGCCGCATACCAGAAGAGAATAGTCCTTTTGCCATTGGCGGAGACGAGGATTCGGATGATGAAGGAGAGGGACGCGACACACCGGCGCAGGATTCGCCATCAGTACAGACTTCTCGTCGACCATCGATTTCCTCTGTCATTGAAGAAAGCGTTCCCCTTCAGCTGCGCGGCATGTCTGAGAAGGCACGAGGCAAGATGCCTGCTGGACAGCCGTCCTTCTCGCGACAGAACAGCATGACTAGCCAGATTAGTCTTTCGGCGGCGTTTCCGACATCTTCCAGTGGTTTCACGCCGACTACAGCATGGGTAAGTGCCTTTCGTTACCTCAATTCCCGTATTACACCACTAACAGTGAATTCTTTTTGTAGCTCGAATCCTGGTTGGCCGAACTGCCACTTCATACCATTCTCACGATAGTCTCCGCCATTGCTCCTCACGTCCCTGAGGCTGCATTCCGATCCGCTTCAAGCCCTGAAGCTCGAACCTTGATTAGCAACCTCCCGTCGTTCTTGGAAGATCCCGCAATCCATACGATTGTTTCGGAGCCATCGCCGGTCCGCGTCCACTCGTTTGAGTGGTCCGCCCTTTCAATGGGCTGGTACGAATCTCTGCTCTGGGGATTCATCTTCTCGAGCGAAATGGTGGTTGGCACCGCCTCGGGCGCTACGCCGGGCACGGTTGGAGTTTGGAATGGAACCAACATCAAGCTGTTCAAGGTCCAGGAGGCGGCAGCGCAAGGGCCCACGTTACTTGCGCCCAAGGGAGCTGTGGATGCCGTAGGAAGCAACTTGGTTCAACGCATCGGGAACCTGAGCTTCCGGCGGAGCAGCACACAGGAGTCTCAAACTAGCTCTCGGCCGCCGTCGATTCGGGAGGTGTGAGGCTGCTATGCCGGACTTCTGGCAGCTTTGGTTTGCTGGGCTATGGTTCGTGTCATTACTTATGTTAGCTTTTCTTCTAATGATTCTTATGTTTGAATGATACCTTCCCGGCGTCTCGCAGATGGGCTGGTTTGTGTGCGGTTCAGTTTACTTTAGAAAGCCAGCGTGAGGTGGAAGTTCATTTGTCCTTTCGCTTTGTATGTATGTTGTTGTAGTATCAAGTAACTTGTTCATGTCGAATTGAATGCTATTTTGAGACATTTCAACTGTAGTCAGGCATGACCTGGTCCACTGCCACCGCTCCCTACCACCACCTTTTACACCTGCCAACCAGACAACTATTATCTTGAGATCTAGGTGGATCGAATACGTACATTCAACCCTCTGTCTTGAAAATAGAAGCTATCAATTTGCTCCGTTAAGATCTCGGTGGTTGCTCGTGTTTTCCACCTACATCCCATGGGAGTCACTGGCCGCCACGTGAGGCCGCGATTGGCTGACCTCCCTTTATTTGTCTCTCATCCTCAGCAACAACGAAAGAGACCGACTCCGACATCTTAGGAAATATTCTTATTATTTGTTCATTGTCATCTTGAATAACGACTATCCTTATTACTTGTACTCATTGACTTGGTACTCTACAACCCTCTCTAGACCATGGTACACACCCGATCGCTTGCTGTCGCGGCGTCCGCGTTCCTGCTCGGCGATCCGAGACTGGCCGCCGGAGGATCCACGGAGCTCCAAAGCGTATTGAAGAACACGCATGGCAGCAATGATTATGGCTATCCCACGGATTTTACTAGGGGTATAATGCCTGTGAGTACTCCCTTGGATGGTGGGGTATCAGCTTGAAAAATGATGCTGTTCCTACTTCAATCATGATATTTCTTTCATATAATTTGAGTTGAAGCTTATTGCTCCATTATCAGATCCCAGTTCACTCGCATAAGTAAGTTCATTGCCTAATAGTAGTTTTACAAGTCCCATATCGTGACCCTTGGCTAATCTCCATGACAGTGACTATTGGAGAGATATACCTTTCTACACTGGTAGGCACGGCACTGTTAGCATAGCCAATGAGCATAGCTAACCGATCACTTCTACCAAAGGCCTATCCAAAGGATGCATTTCTACAGAAGCCGACGTATGGCTATATAACGACACCCTCTATGTCAGTCTACACGTATATCCCCTGCTCATGAACCGAGTCTAACAGAGCAATACAGGTTGGTCACGACGAATCCTCCCTGACGAAAGACCGGACCCTTGAATCCCTCTACATTAACCCAATCCTGGATGTGCTTAAACTCCAGAATCCCAGTAGCCCATTCGTAACAACCCCAACCAACAAGTAAGTCACCTATAACACCTTTCACTCCATCCAGAAGCAGGCAATTAACAGCACCAACAGCGGCGTCTTCGACACCTCCACTTCCCAAACACTCTACTTCTTCATCGACCTCAAAACCTCCGGCCCGGAGACCCTCAATGCCGTGATCTCCGCTCTCCAACCTCTCCGCGACCAGGGCTACCTCACCACTCTTAAGGACAACAGCACTATCACCACGGGCCCCGTCACCGTCATTGGCACCGGCAACACCCCGCTCGACATGGTCGGGCCCGTCGCAGACCGGGACTACTTCTACGATGCGCCACTCGAGGCACTAGCTGAACCTGAGTACGCCGATATCACGGATCTCATTTCGCCCATAGCATCGACAAATTTCGCGGCTGCCGTGGGACCCGTCAAGGGTGAGAAGCTCAGCGATAAACAGATCAAGGCACTGAGGGAGCAGATTCAGACTGCGGAGGAGAGGGGCATTGGTGCTAGGTATTGGGGCACGCCGTATTATCCGATCCGGACTAGAAATTTTGTCTGGAGGACGTTGTTGGAGGAGGGGGTTGGGTTGTTGAATGCGGATGATTTGGATGCTGTGGTGGAGTATTTTTGAGTGGATTTGTTGCTTGGTATAGTTACTGTGTAGTTAGGGTTGGGTTGTCGGCTTAGACTGAAGATGATGTTATCACATATTGGGCAGATACTACTATTAACAGAAAGGAAGGTACAGATAAGGGCTACGACCGTGACTATCATTCTTATTGCTAGGGAATAGCAAAGCTTCCTGTTCAAGCGACGGTCAATGCTTTTACATGAATTAGATTGCTAGCATAGTACTACTTTGTTCATAGTTGGGGATCTTGACTCTGACTTGCATGACGAGTAGGGCACAGATGGGGGCAGTGTGTCGTTCTGCAGAGTGTGACTTTGAGGCCATTGCTTCCTATGGTGACAATCGTTAACCCGACACTTTAGTACAGTGGATGGTGTTAAGTATATACCGAATGTATCTCATTCCCCTCGTATTTTATCGGTGGTAGATAATGTTTCCCCCAAAGTCTGTATAGATATAGTGGTTCTTGTGCGGATCCTTGGTAGAGGCAGTATGTTAATTCGGAACAGCGCAGTAGTGAATTACACTTGATCGAACAACGACTGACTTTTTCACTGACTTTGATAGAATAAAAACATTTAGTACTTCTTATCATGTTATAAAGCTATCCAATTGATCGATTTAAATAAGTATAAGCAGCACATTGCAGACGCGGGGATTGCAAAGAGAGGCCGTCAGATTACCGGCACGTGATCGCCCGTGAAATGGAACGCGTCTGAGGGGGGGGGGGGGGGGGGGGGGAAGGAACAAGAAGGAAAGAAAGAAAGAAAAAGGCACTTGGAGAACGCCACAGGCGCTCGCTGGACAAATCCACTGGCCTTCATCTGCGGAAGCCACCATCCGCGATGTCTCAGGTTGATGTAGAATTGGGCGAGCTGCTGGCCGAAGGGCTGCCGGTCCCCGTCCAGCTCACCATTCGCCATGTCTCCTCGACTCCCTCCCCTTCAACCGCGCTCTTCGCCGCGCCTCCCGGGGAGACGCCGGAACCGACCTTTTGCGAAAACCACTTTCTGTCGGCCTCGGTCAATTTAGAGGAGAAAGATGGCGCGGAGGTGATTGTCTTTGGCATGGAGGTGCTGGTGTACAGCACTGCGCACCTGACCACCATCTTCGTTTCCAAGGCCGACTCCACCGGCTACCTTCATCTCCTGCCCAATGCGCCCAAGGTTTCCATTCTCCGGCGCATCTCTCACACCTTTCTCTCCTTTTTGGTCAAAACTCATCAGAGACCGGGTGTCAGACTGCTAGTCTCGCTATTTGCCCGGGCGCAAAACCAGTATCTCTTCCCCGGCAGCATTGACAACCCCCAGAAACATGTCCTAGATGACCGCGGCCTGATCAAATGGTGGTGTCGCGTCGTCGACCCCATCTTGCGCGAGTATGAGCCGGAGTCCGGTTCGCAGGATAAAGGGGCCCAGGACCATCAGACGGAGTCGGCCAAAAGCTCAGCAACCGCGTTCCTGATCGTCCCGGGATGTGATCGGTTCGAAACCAGGGGCTTCTTTCCTCCTTTGGCCAAATCGGACGACAAGGACCGTCCAAGATGGCTCACTAGCTATCCTGTGCACCAATTGTGTGACAATCCCAAGGCACCCCCGCGTTGCTTGGTTCCCCGGTTTCCGGATGACCCCAAAACACGCTTCTTGGAGGACTTGGATGATGAGCTTCCGAAGCAGGAAGCGGAGGGTGCAGTATCCGCAGAAAGTGCCGGTCAGTGGCGAAGCGTCAGGTCTCTGGACCAGTTCTGGGAGATGATGTCGTTCCGACAAGAATGCTCGGCTGGACGACTGGTTGGGTTCTTGTGGCTTGTTATCAATCCTCCGGGACTTGTGAACTCGGTACAGATGACCAGTTCTCGGTCTGTCCTTGGCGACTCCAAGAGCCTGACGGACCATGTGTCCCAGGTGATGTCTGGCGAAAGTGTGACAAGTACAAAGCCGGCGAGTGATGCTGCATCCGCTCCAGAGCATTCTACGACAACAGGCCATGATAAGCAATTGTCATCAGACCCTACGGGTGGATCTACTTCTACTCCAGCAATCCAGCCAGCTGCTATACCATCTGAAGCTAAAACTCAGGCCCCGCAGCCCTCGGATGCAGATGCCTTTCATTGGCCTGAAGCTGGGCGAGGACATGCGGTTCTGAGTGAAGCAGACTACAAAACGGCGATCAACTTCCTGCTCGATCAAGATTTTGATACTGTGGAGGCCTCAATTGCTAGCACAAAGGCATGGGGTGAAAAGGTAGCCTCCCTCGCAGATCAACTCTGGGTCGGACAGCTGGTGGTGGGACGAAACACGAAGGATGAATCTTCCCAGAAACCTGTGGAGGTGAACACGCTCATGACCACCGGACTTGTTCGCAAGCGCAAGAAGCCCGATGCCGAGGTTGAGCAGAACAGCAAAACTGCTGATGAGGATGGTAATGCTGGAGCATCAACCCCGGCTCCTCCGGCATCTTCTGGGTCGGATCCATCGCCGGCTGTCAACGTTCTCCAAGCCAACTTGATCCGGAAGAAGAAGAAGACGTAAACAGACCCTACTCGTGTCGGTTTGGCTAGTTTTCTAATTGTATTCTTTTGGGGTTACCGACGAGCTCATGTAAATTGCATATGCGGAGTCGGAATTGGGTAGGCATTTGGCGATGGATGGATTTGCATTTTGTATAATAGGACAATATTTGGGACTTTCATTTTATATCATATTTACTTATTTACTGACCATATGACCGGTTGAACACTCTTCCGACAGGTTCGATGGACTAGATAATTAAGCGTGGAGCCACGGCATCCAAGCAGGCAGTGAAATATAATGTTTTATAGTAGAACTGTGCCTGAGGCCGCGGAGGAGGCAGTGCGGCTGCATCCGAGCATCCGCCGGTTTCAAACTAAACCAACTAAAGATGAACAGCGCAAAACCTCGCCGGTGAAACCCACCAGCAGCGCCCGAGCCAACCATCCGCTGGATCCGACTGGAACACTAGTGTCCTTCGGCTCGACGGTTCATTGCTTGTCTACCGTCTGTCTGTCGCTGCAGCTTGACGGTTTGCGTGGCCGTCGCTCCCCAGTCGAGGAAAAAAAGCAACGAATACGACTTGTGGCCCCGACCGCATTTCTCTCGTTCTCTCCACTTCGTCTTTCGTCTCACTGCCTGCTGGCTTGTCTGCGTCTTTCCCTAGAATGTCCTCATCGTCCTGTTCTGCCTACTGCCAGATCTCCGCCTCTCGCTGTGTCCGCCTATGTTAGAGCCTCAGTCGCGTTCGCAACCCCCCGATGCTAAACCAGCCATCAACCATGGCGGTTGGCAGTGGGCTGTCGCGGCCGGTTGGGTGGGATTGATTTGGTATACCGTCGTGGTGGCTGTCTGCATGCTGGGTTACTTACAGCTGTAACTCTACCTTTCTGTTTCCTCTCCAACCCATCTCGATCAGGCTTGGCATCTTTACTGACTTCCCACCTGTTATTCCCATCAGATGGCGCTTTTATTTGAGGAAACCCCGGAAATCTTCATCCGCATCGGCTTCGAACGCCCCCCACGTCACCGCGATCCGACCGGTGAAGGGTCTCGAACCCCATCTCTACGAGTGCCTGGCTTCGACTTTTCGACAGGACTACCCTCGCGATAAGCTGACTGTTTGCTTCTGCGTGTCCTCCCGCAGTGATCCTGCCTATCCTATCCTCCAGAAACTGGTGTCGGACTTTTCGCAGTTTGATGTACGACTTTACGTCGAAGACGATGACCCGTTACTCCAGCCGGGCCACGTCCCCGCCTACGACTTGGGGCCCAACCCCAAGATTCGGAACATGAGTCGTGCCTACCGTGAAGCCGAAGGGGATATTGTCTGGATTATCGACTGCAACGCGTGGGTAGGCAGGGGGGTCTGTGGACGCATGGTGGACAAGCTATGCGGGACTGGTGCCGACTCGACGAAGAGATACAAGTTCGTGCACCACTTGCCAGTTGCAGTGGACATGACGGGAACCGCTGGTCTTAGGGAGGAGCAGGAAGCGCTGTTGGAGGCTCACACCAACCGGAATGACAGTCGCGACAGCAGCGAGACCGCCATGGTCATGGACCACGGGGCTGGTATGCTGGCGACCGGTGGTGGCCGCTTGGAAGAACTGTTCCTGTCGTCCTCGCATGCGAAGATGTACACTGCCATCAACACCGTCTTGATCGCGCCATGCATCGTGGGCAAGTCGAACATGTTTCGCCGCTCGCATCTCGACTACCTCACTGCGCCGTCTCCGGCAGATCCTCACCGGCGCAACGCGGGCATCGACTACTTCTCCGACAACATTTGTGAAGACCACCTGATCGGAGACCTGCTTTGGAGAAAACAGGTCCGCGGGGAGAAAGAGCAAGGAGAGCGCTGGGGCAAACACGCCCTGGTGTTCGGAGATCTGGCTTTCCAGCCCGTCGCCAACATGAGCGTGCAGGCGTACGTGGCTCGCCGAGTGCGATGGCTACGCGTGCGCAAGTTCACCGTGGTCCTCGCGACGCTGGTCGAGCCAGGCACTGAGTCAATTCTATGCTCTTGCTACGGAGCATGGGGTGTCACGACAGCTCTGGCACAATACCTCGGAGAACAAGGGTATGCCATTGCAGAGGCACTATCCACCTGGACTGCATTCTGGGGCTTCTTCTGCCTGAGCATAGTGACGTGGATTCTCATCGACTGGACCGTGTACATCATGCTGCACAGCGGCAAGACGGTGGAACTGGACGAAGACACGCCGTCGTTCGCGCGGCCGCCCCGAGGCGTAACGCGGCGGCCCTTCCGGGCGTGGTTCACGGCCTGGCTGGGCCGGGAGATGCTGGCGTTTCCGATCTGGCTGTGGGCAGTGTATGGCGGCGTGACGGTGATCTGGCGGGATCGACAGTTCCGCGTGGGTTTGGATATGAAAGTGCGGGAGATTGGAGGAGATTCTCTCGCAATGAAGGGGACATCATCTTCACGATCCAGCTCGTCGTCATCTAAAGCCCGGCGAGACTAACCTCATACCACTTACTGTATACAATATTTGTAAACTAGAAGAAAGACCAGACCACGAAAGACCAAGAGCGCAATGAACTTTTTATGTATGATGCAAGTCTATACTATACCAACGAAACCTCCTCCACCTATTCATCATCATTATATATCGTAAACAGAAATTAATTCGTCGTATCCATCTTCTCCCCCTCCTCCTTCTCATCCTTATCCTTACTAGCAGCCTTCTCCAACGACTCCGCCGCCTTCTCCGAACTCAACAACCACTCGACAACCTGTCTCCCCCTCGTCATCTCCCCAGCATCCTGTTTCTGCTCTCCACCCTCGCCACCAATCTCCACCTCAACCTCCTCATCCTCGTCATCCGCTCCATCCTCCTGAGTCTTCCAATCCGCCCGCTCCGCCAAAAACACCGCATCCAGCCCCGCATCATTCTTCACCCCGACATCCGCACCCGCCTCTACCAGCGCCTTCACACACTCCAGATGCGTGTTCAGCGCCGCCCAGTGCAAAGGCGTGTTTCCTGAGTAGTTCCGGTGGTTGAGCACTTTGGTGATTTCTGGTCGGCTGGGGAGGGTGGTTAGGGTGGTGAGGAGGTAGGTTAGGATTTCTATACACATTCAACATTAGTATATGGGTTTGTGTGTGTCGCAGACACAATTATATCCCGGGGAAGAAGGAGGGAAGGGGATGGATGGATGGACGTACCTAGGTTCCCATTCGCAGCAGGATAATGCAGCAGACTCGACCCACTTCCACCTTCTTCTTGGGGAGCCGTGTCGATTGCTGCGGCGATGATGTGTGCCGGGGTCGTGGAGGTCTGGGTTGCTAGGGTGGTTAGGTCCGTTTGAAGGTCTTGGAGCTCGCCGGCGCGCGCGGAGTAGATTAGGTCGTCGATTGTGTCGGGGGTTAGGGTGACCATTTTGGATGGGTTTTGTTGGTGTTGATGTCGATGTGGTTTGGGGGGTTTGGAATTGCGGTAGGGGGTATCTTGTGTTTTAGTGTCTGGTTTGTGTTAGCTTTGGGTCCATGTGGGAGTTTGGAGTTTGTGGTGTTGAAGTGGGATGCATGGATGGAGGGGTATTTGATAACAGTTGATATCCTCCAGCTACTCTCCCTGGTTGTATATGGGAGAGACGGCAAACAGATCGGCTTGAACGAGTCTCAACCTGTGAAGGAAGCGCTTCTGGCTGCTCCAATTCTGCATAGTGTCTTGTGAAGTAGACAGCGCTGATCTCTTCTTCTCCATCTTCTGCTGCAAAAAAAAGTATTGCCCCTCATCACATGAAATGCCCCTCCATCAAGTTTGAAACAGGCTCAAGAAAAGAAAACGAACTGCTAACGCAGAGAACAAAAAGGAACGGTCAGTCTTACCTTCAGCGATATGCGTGAATCGTCAAGCGTCTCTGCTGCTGTCTTTTCGTGGTCGAGACAATACTTAATGTCTGCGGAGAACTTTGATGATGCCCGGTCAGGTGACCAGGTGGATCTCACCCATCTTTATCCATCTTTATCCATCTCTTATCGCAAAAAAACTACAAAGTATACAGTGGAAGCAATTACTAGGTTAGCTGGTGTAAAATGCAATATACTATACATTCCGCTCTATCATGCACCCATAACTACATCAACGCCATGCATCCTCAATAAGCATACAACAAACAGAAATAGGTATCTCAAGTAGAAAAGCAAAGTAAGAAAGTGCGCTCGCTCAATCGAGCAGCACCAGCACCAGCACCAGCACCAGCTTCAATCCCTCAACCACGCCCGTCTCTTTTCCTCCTTTTTCTCCCTCCTCTTCTCCTTGAACATTTTCAGCTCCTTCTTAGTTAACTTCTTCGCACTCCGTTCCGCCCGCAGACTCCGCCCATCATGACTATTCGCCGCCGCATCCACATCAAAGAATGCATACATCTGTCGGTGCGACTTATTCTCATCATTGTGGTACTCTGTATTCTGCGACGCCGCCTGCCACCGCCCCGTAAACCGGTTGAACGCGCCCACCGCCTCATATGCCTGTTCCGGGTCCAGCGCCCCTTTCCCCACAGCGACCTGATTGGGCTGCTCGTACTGCTGCGCATAAGGCGCCGTAGGATCGTAATCACCATGAATGGCGGGATTATAGCCACCTACCACAGCGGTGGTCGCAGCAGCAGAGGAGGAGGGACCGGCGGCGGCGTCTGCATCCTCCGCGACGGTGTTGTCATCCGCCTTAGCTGTCGCGTCCGGTACCCGCGGGTTCTCCCATTGCGAGATACCCGTGAAGCGATTGTAGAAGTAATAGGCTTGGGCGGTGGGGTCCCAGACGGGTTCCCATCCGTCGTCTTTATTATCATTATCCCCTGGGGGTACTTCGTTGGGGAGCGGCGGGGGAACCTCGTCCGGTAACGGGGGTGCGGCTTCTGATTCTGTTGCTGCTGCTGCTGCTGCTGCCTCCTCTGGTTCTTCTCCTGGTTCCTTGTCGCTGTTTTGTTCTGTTTCTTCTCTTTCCTTGGCTTCAGGGCCGGGTGTTGTTGTCTCCTCCGCGGTCGGGGTCTTCTCCTCGTGCTGCTGCGATTCTCGGGTCTCCGGGACCTGGGGCGGAGATCCCGCCGCGGATGGGCTGTCGTCGGTCGAAGGATTCGCGGACATCTCTCCTGCGATTAGCTAATTCCCTCTTGCTAGCTGAGCGGTGTTTGCGGGTTTGGATTGCAGAAGCGCAGAGGTCAACGGTCCTCTGGGTGCTTGCGGTTCTTTCACTGCTTCATTCGATGGGTTTATGATGTGAACCCGGAAGGTTGGATTTGCCGGTATGACTAAGCTGGGTTGCTGAAGGTAGTTAGTCTAACCTGTTTGGGTTAGATGTCTCTATAAGGTCATGTGATACTCGGTATGTGATTGGATGGGGCGGAGGTAGATTCACTTGGTTGAAGAAGTAGTGTGATTGATTGTCGCTGTCTATATGTAGAGGTCTTGTAGTATTTGCAATGATCTGTTGAGTAGAGATACAGGATGTAGCTATGAGAAACAAGATACTAAAACCAGTAGTGCTCCATGTGCGCTTTACTAGGGCTTACTTCATGTCAATTTACCGGGTATTGCCAGTGATATATATTTCTAGTTCGCATTATGCCGAGTTCATATCACTACTAGTAGTAGTACTACTTCAATAATCTCAAAATAGTAAGTACCTAGTGCTAGCGTTCAATAGCATTGACTAGTGACTACAGAGCCATTGAATAGGCAATAACCGAATAGCTGAACTGATAGGACGCAATGTTGTACCACTTCACAGGTGTATCCCAGTTAGACCATCGACATAAAGTAGCAACTACCTGCAATGATTTGAATATACCAATCTTATATAAGCCCGGAGTAATGCAATGTAGAAATGACAGTGTTACAGTCACCTATGCAGAAATGTCAAGTACAGCCTACACCTATCATTATCATTATTGGGGAGATACTAGTTGTTGAGCTACATAGACCGCTTCTTGATATCTGCTATTGTAAGATATTCACAAACCCGAATAGTAACTGCACTCACTACTTGAAATGTAATTTCAGTTCTTATCAGATATGCCACAATGAACTCCAAACTAACTATTCTCTATGGAAATGTGTCGCAACGAGGCTAAGTAACACCTAATCACCACCACTACGATGAAAATATAACTTATTATCCACCAAACTACACCACTTGAAGTCACCTGTATACCTCAGGCACAGCAAGCTATAACCCGAAAACCCCCGACCAGCAAGTGCCGATCACATCCTATACCGGATCAGAGCAGGGAGGTGGCCGGGTAGAGATCGAATCAAGGGATACACACGGACTACTGTAATTATGCGAAAGGCAAGGCATTTTCTTCCAAGAACGGGAGCTAGATATCCTTGGGAGATTTAGCTTTACTACAAGGTTAACTTCCCTAACAATAGGCTTTATTAAAGAGAATGAATATGAATGTTGAGTTTAACCCGGTCAAGGCCGAGATCTCCAAATATCTTGTTGGAATGGGTTCTATTTGGTTTATGTGGGGGGGGGGCTGGTATCTTGTGCATGCGAGATGCAATGCATGATGGCGTGGCTTTGAGGCGATCTTGCAGGGAACCATGGCACGAGGTTATTACTTAGATGGATGTATGTAGCATGTACGATCGAAAAGTATGAATGCGTTAGAGAATGGTTTAGGGTGAGGCGATGCTGCATTAAGGTACCTCTCGTGCGGTGGAGAGTAGAGCATGTAGTTTTATAATTATAAATCCAGAGTTCGGTTGCCCTGGTAGACTTGGTGTTTAGGGTCCACGTAGTATTGCCGTATCAGGATGTTTGTATGCTGGTGTTGGTGTTGTTATTTGCTTCAGGTTAGGGCATGGTGGAGGTCGGTCTACATGCTTATATGAGTTCATATTGTACGAACTATAGATAACTGAGAGATGGACTCATGCTATTGACTACACATAGATACTAATAAAGGAAGTCAGTGAATTGGAAGCTAGTATTGATGGTAACAGTATGATCGACTTACCCTGATATATACTACTAGGTACTACCACAAGTAGTGGAGAGCATGATATAGTATATATATATTACCTCAAGTAGGAATGCCCCAATAGTGCTACTAGCACTAGTCAATGTGTGTAGTGACCGCTTACTTGCAACTATCTACGGTCTTTAATCAGGCAAAGATTACAGGATTTCTTTTGCATTGAACAGGTGGCTATCTAATCACAGTAATGAAGCTAGTGACCTTGTAGATACAACCCGATGCTCTAGATGCTCATATTTCATGTTACACAAACACCAAATGCGAGATGCAGCTTCACGTGGAACAAATTGGCGAGCCGGTCCAGGCAGCAAGGCCGCCACGTGCCCCGGGAAAGAGGCATCATCCGAGCTTCCTCCTGCAACTTCCCCAGCAACCTCTCAACCGCAATGATCTACGCACCAAACAACACACAATACCCCCGAAGGTAGTGCCTCGAACGTCGCATACCTACGTTTCCGATGCATGTTGACCCGGGATGGCTTCCCGACTATAGTGCAACAATGCTCCTCACCGTAGGATGGATGCCGTCCTCGTCACCTGTTTCAGACCCATCGACTAACCATACCAGCTTCAAGGGCTTCCTAATAGCTAACAAGGAACTAGGAACCTATAGTAGGCACTTCCAAGGGACTAGACCCAGCTGCTCAGATTACAGAGGAGGCAAGATGCCTAGAAACAAAATTGGAATTCGGAGATTAACAGGGATTCATTGGACACCCCTTGCTGGCTCTGAGTCCTGGGGAGGAAACTTCCGTTGCCACTTACAATCCGTAGTTGGGGTGGCTTGAGAGAAAGATCTTCTGTCAGGAATCCCTTGCAGAGGAGCACATACCATTGCATATGCTCTGTGAGCTTACGAGTGTTCTTGCAGTCACTTGCATACCGCACGAGCTGTGAGGTGGGACAACATTGCACAGGCCTAGTCATAGCACGGTGGCTAGGTGTGCCAATTAAGATGAAGCTATATGGGAAGAAGCGAGATTGGGCACTTTGTGGCGCATCAAAGAGTAAATCTTGGACGAGGGATACCTAGTATGGCTGTGGAATCAACTCCCAGCCATACAAACATGAGCTTGAATCGCCGAAAAGGCTAGCTGCCCGAGGCGCATACATGAGGATCTGCAGGGAAAGCGAGGAGGAATGAGACCTTGGCTGGCCTGCAATGCACCCCAGTCATGCTATCTCACGGTATGCGGAAACAGCATTGATGCCGGGCATGCACGACTTGGACCAGGGGGTCGATCCATGCCAACTGCTTAGGGAGTCCGACTCTGTTGAGCTACGATGACAGCTATTGGGGCATAGGAGGTCAGGAACGAGAAGGGATGTCCTTGCATCTCGCATTCCACAAGGGGAAGCAGGTCGAGTGTGTGTATGTGCGGATGGATGGCTTCCGCAGGCACAACACTCATCTTACAGCGTCTTGGCTAGGAGCTCGAGGCCTCCACCGAAATCTATATAAGGGTGTTCAAAGTCGCCCGGAAATCGATTCTCTTCATCAGCATCAATCACATTCGTTGATTAGCCTTCTTTCTCTCTCTTACAGTCCAGTCTTTCCAGACAAGCGCTCTTTTACAAGCAACTCCGAGTTTCAACTCTCGTTCAATTCCAAACCCACCGTCACAATGAAGTTCTCCATCACTGCTGCTGTTCTTGCTTTCGCTGCCACCGTCGTCGCCATGCCCGGTGGTTCTCCTTCCTCCGTGGATGACAACGGCCCTGGCAACGCCAACGGTGCTGGCAACAAGGGCAACAGCGACGTTCGCTTCCCCGTCCCCGGCGACATGACTGTCAAGCAGGCCGAAGACAAGTGCGGTGACCAGGCTCAGCTGTCCTGCTGCAACAAGGCCACCTACGCTGGTGACAGCACCAACGTTGACAGCGGTCTCCTCGCTGGTACCCTGTCCAACCTCATTGGTACTGGATCCGGCTCCGAGGGTCTTGGTCTCTTCCAGGAGTGCTCCAAGCTCCCTATCCAGAGTAAGTCTTTCACAACAATAACATCAATCACCAAAGCTAATGATCATAGTCCCCATCATCGGGATCGCCGTCCAGGACATCATCAGCAAGCAGTGCCAGCAGAACATTGCTTGCTGCCAGTCGTCTCCCGCTACCACCGTGAGTATTTCCAAATACCATCTACATCATCACAGGCTAACTGGAATAGGACGACGACCTCATCGGCCTTGGTCTTCCCTGCATTGCCCTCGGCTCCCTCGTTTAAGCTGCTTTTGGGCGAGCTTATGCTTGGGCTTGGCTACGCTTCTCAACGGAATCGTTTGTGGTTGGACCTTGGATTTAGTACTTGGCCTTCGGGCCCGAGAAACATCATGGTCTGACCGTGTGCGAGAAACTTGGTGGCGTGTGGCACCTCGGAGAAAGACTGTTCTGTTTGTTTGTACTGCATTTCGTGCATTTGCCGGTGCTTTTGGGCGCTGGTCTCGTTGCATAGAAACTTAATTGCATTAGACTCTGTCTATATTCTTTCCAGTGCTTCCACAGTAACCAGTAACCTTGTAGAACATTTACCACCAACAATAGTAGAACTTAGTAACAATTATCTGCTAATTCCTTAATCCGACCTGACCACAACAGTCGAATTACTTAGTTCACAAAAGCAATACCTTCACAAACGAACTGTAGACATCCTGCGATATTCCATAAACTTATGCCAGCCAAAATGCGAAGCATAATCTTCCCTTGGCATATAGTGTCCAAATTATAGTAAACCGGCAACCAACAGATATATACCGGTTACATAATACCGGCGCGGAGTAATCTCAATAACACTGGCCTCCTCCAGCCACAAATATGAGTCTCATCCTGCTGCCCGCTTGAGTGCTATTCAGCTATGTTCAACACGTATGATACCCCCTGAGTAGGTGGTGGGTGGAATGCTTCATCTATCTCTTTGCAACTATCAACTCACAACTCACTCACCCTGTCTTAGACAGCCACATAATACTTAGATTGATTATTTCTCTACTTGCTTGTCTCTTTCTCCTCCCTCAAGTGGAGATAGAACATGGCGAGAGGTACAGAACCTCGTGTCATACATGAATAGGTGTTTACTTTCACCAGAACCTAATACTGTCTCTATTTACTAACTAAAATTATAAATGTGTTTCTTCAATAACATTATCATTATGCTCTGCATAGGTTAGTTATGTAGTGGGTTTGTATGTAAGCGTATGTATGATCCATCCCATCCATCCATCCATCCAATACCACGGTTCAGCATATCTTACACCATTATCACCGTTATCATAAATCCCTCCTCGTATCGTATCATCCTGAGAAGAGACAAAGAAAGGAAGTAAAAGAAGAAAGAAAGTAACCAGGCCGGTCAGGCTAGTAGTGATACACACATCCACTCCCATCGGATCCTCCTACCTCAGCTGCAGACAGCGTAGATAGTGGCATCCCACGGGATAGAACCATCTACTCCTCAAATAAGATAGAGAAAAAGAAAGAAACAAGAAGACAAGAAAAGAGAAGGTTAGAGAGAAAAACAAAGAAAATACAGAAGAAAAGAAAGAATCCCAATCAAAAGAAACAGTCAACCCTAGCCAAATCAGTCACAATCACCGCATCAAAAACAGACCTTAAAACACCCACGAAACCCTCCGATATGGACCATACACACCAACAAAATACAAGCCTTGAACCGGTACACCTAACTCCGTCGCTACTGAAAAAGAGTCTGGCTGTTGCGGTTAGTATTGTTGCTGTGCTTCTCCTCCGAATCACCGTCGTGAATACCGGCCCATTTGCACGGCAGGAGAGGGAAGACAGCGGTGCCCATTCGGCGTTGCTTCTTGGTAGGACTTGAGCTGAGGCTTCCCAAGCTAGTTCCTGGAGCAGGTGGCGCGGATGACGAGAGCTGGGCTGGGTCGGGGAGGGGTCTGCTGTTGGGTTTGAGGACGGGGGATTTGGGAGGAGGGGTGGGCGGGCGGATGGACGTGGAGGAGATGGATGAGACGTAGGAATGGTGTGGTGACTCGTTCGTAGGAGATGCTGCGCGAAGAGGGGATTTGGGAGGAATGGCGAATTTGAGGTTAGATAGTTTGGGGGCTGCGGCGACAGCTGCGGCGGTGGATTGGAGAAGGTTGAAAAGCTCGTTCATCGATTTGCGCTGGCTGAGACGCCAGGTTGAGGTGCGCTTGGTAGGCTTGGTGGTGGCAGTCTCCAAGTCGTGCTCTTCCTCTGTCTTTACTTTCTCGTCTGTCACACCAGCGTGGTTTATGTCCGCATCCTGCTTGTCCTCTTCTTCAACATCCTCGGGAATGTCCTCAATGATACGGCTCTTGATCTCTGGCAATTTGGCTGCTGCGCTGGGAGGCACGTCCATGCTGGCAGGACGAGGCTTTTTGTCTGGGCTGCGGGGAATGCGGCGGCTAGACAGCTCAAGATCAATGTCGTCTTTGCTTTTAGGCGACAGATGGGCTTTTGGAGGGAGAAGTTCTTCAGTCTGAGGCCCGACCTTCATGTCAATGACTCGAGAGGTCTTTTCAGAGCTGGAATCGACGTCAGTGTCATCGTCTGAGAGCGTGCCGGTCTGCTTCGCAGCGGTATCATCTTGGACGCCTCGTGGCTGCTTCTCATCCGGGTCGTCCAGCGTTGAGCATTCTGAGTCCGCAGGATTGACGAGACGGATGGACGGTGTCATCTGTGGGGTCTTGGTGACAGCATCTTGAGGTTGGTCTGGCAGAGCTGATAATTCCGTTGTTTCGTGGTGGTGCTTCTCGTGCTCATAGGCCGGGAAGGGCTCAGTAGGCTGCGCAAGTTCTGAGATACCTGCACATGTCCAAGAGGCATGGTAATCCTGCCGTCGCTGACGGCGGAGCTTCCGTGCCTGCAAGCAGGGTAGGAAAATGGAAGATAGGCACTTCATCTTGCGTGAACGCTGCATGAGGGATGAGTTGAGGATTGAGTTTGTCATGATGCTTGTGTTGTCAATTTATAGCGGCGTGAGCCGTGGTGATGTTGTTCTCGTCGTCGGGGCGATAGTAACAGTTGCTCCCGGCGATTGATGCGGGGGATTTTATTGAATCTTTGAGATTAAGGACGCGGGGGTCTGCCACTGGCACTGCAGTTCACGGTAGGTTCGTGGATCGTGATGGTTCAGGGCACATCAAGTGAGTTTGGCCGTGCGTGATGCTGATGATCGCACCTAATCTCCCACGGGATAGAGGATGTGAAGTGTAGATTGAACCTAGATTAGACTCTGTCCGCCAGCAAACTTCAGTAGGCACTTCGAGTCAACAAGCAAATAGTCCATCTCTGCAAGGAGTGACCAAAGGGAAGATTAGGACGCAAGGACGGCCATCCACATCTTCGTTCCTCTCGCACTTTGGAAGCCTCTGTGAGCATCCTCTGCTCGGCAATGGTCTGCAAACTCTGGTATAGAAGCTCGTATTGCTACAGTCTATTTCCATGCAAGCCATATGCGGATCCCAATATCTGAAGCCTCAGTGGCGGTAAGGACCAGTATTGGCGAAGTCAGGTTGCAGTGGGAGATGCATCCATTGTGACGCCAGCATATCCGGTGGGAGTCATTATGACCATGTGTAACCGCCACGAGAGTATTCTCGTTTGGACCAAGAAATGATCTGGTCATCGTGCAGCTCCGCATGTGTTCTTTCCCCAGAAGTACTTGTGTTTCCCTCGTTCATCCCTTGGTGGTGGAAATCTCCGCAAGGGATGGCTATTTATGCATTTGACGGGTCGCTACAGTCGTTGCCTTTACACAATCACTTCTATTCCTTGCTTAGTCTGTAATTAAATCACAAGTGTACGCTCCAATCATGTTACCGGGTATCGACTCCATCCACATCCTCTACAGCTTGCTGGGGATGGTTGCCGTGTGCAACGACCTGGAGCGGTCCAGCGCCTCGACGGCTTCCTTCTCAATCCGCTGAAGAAGCTCAGCGCAAGTCGGAATATCGTGGATCAGACCAATAACTTGACCGGCAGTCCAGACCTGTTTTCGTTAGCAAGTAGCCAGACCAATCGGAAGAGGAGTAACATACTCCATAGTCAATATCGCCATTCAAGAAAACCTCTCTGCCACGTTTGCCACTGACGAAGGGCGCGATGTCGCTGAACTCGCCCGACTTGCTTTCCTGCTCCACCTTCAGAGCCTCCTTGGCCACCTTGTTTCCATACAGGCGAGTGGTGTTCTTCCACCGTCTCATGACCAGAGCCGTCTGTGTCTCATCCGACTTGACAATTGCCTGCTTGACGTTGTTGTGAATGGGTGCTTCAATGGTGCACATGAACCGAGTACCCATGTTGATACCCTCGGCTCCGAGAGCCAGAGCAGCAGCCAGCCCCTGACCATCAGCAAATCCACCAGATGCAATAAACGGAGTCTTCAGCTCCTGTCGCGCGCGACTAAGGAGAATGAAGTTGGTGATGTCGGTTTCGCCGACGTGGCCAGCGCATTCGAATCCGTCGATGGACAGGAAGTCGACTCCCAGCTTCACCGCAGACTTGGCATGACGGATGGTCGTGCATTTGTGAAGAATGGTGGTATTGGCCTTCTTGAGTTTTTCAATCACTGGGCCTGGGTTATTTCCCGCTGTCTCGACAATCTTAATGCCTTCGTCGATCACCACCTGGGCATAGGCACCGTAGTCTGGGGGAACGAGAGCGGGGAGGAGGGTAATGTTGACGGCGAAGGGCTTCTTGGTCATGGTCTTGCACTTTCGGATCTCTTTGCGAAGGTCTTCTGGGGTTGGTTGAGTAAGGGCCGTGAGCTGAGCTGTTAGCATTCTGAATCCTCTGTTTCCCAGGCTTATCTCAAGACTATACGTACAATACCCAGTCCACCAGCGTTACTGACGGCAGCAGCAAGCTCTGCATAACCCACCCATTGCATACCTCCCTGTACGACCGGGACTGCACATTATCAGCAGGCTGTTAAGACCAATGTATAAGCCCTCCTACCTGAGATGCCCAGGGCTCTTGTCAGAGCAGTGTTGAAAGGCATGGTGTCGGTGCCTTGAATCTAGGGGTCGGGGCGGTAACTTTCTCGGCAGTTGACCAATAGAGGCGAACTGAGAAGACAAGAAGATTTGAATGAAACAGGCTCAGATGTATGATCTTATGCGTCTTTAATTCTACTTAAAGACGACAGACAGTAGTTGGAGACCAAATATGGGGAAGGCTAGGTAAACCCCCGTAAATAGTAATCAACGGTTTGCCGCGGCCGCTGCTGTGGGGAAGCCAGAGTTGCCGAGGTTCAAGCCAGAGGGTATCTGCGTCTGGACAATCTAGGAAGGGGAAGTGTTTGATGGCAGCACAGCAAAGAAAAAAGATTGAATCACCAACTGCTGGATATGTTGATTATCTCTTCAGTCTTCATGTAAGGTGTAAGGAAAGTTGTACTCCTTTGCTAGGTACCGGTGACTTCTTTGTCGCCTCCATTGCTGACCGGCTACATGCATGTGATGACGGGGAGATTCACAAGTCACACATTAGCTGAGAGGCGAGGGTGTGGCAGGAGACAATCTGAACTTCATTCTAAGATACCTCGCACACTGAAGCATAGCTTAAGCATGGCTTGGTAGAACAATTTGGGCCGATCTCTAGAGTAAATCGGAGCATTAGTCGTCTGTAAGAGAGTCAATTTCAATACTGCCGCCCGTTATCTTGATGCTCATCAAACTGGCCAATCAGAAGCAGGGAACTAACCCCAAATCAATAGCACGTGTCACTAGCCCTATGCCCTACCCGTGTGCCAAGATAGGTCTAGCGCAGAGGATGTTCTGCATGGAAGAGGAAAGTGACGCCGCATTGAAAGCTTCAAGTCGAATGCTGCAGCTTTGCTTTTGCGCGGGGAATTGGCTCGCGTCGCTCATTTCATAGCCCGAAACAGCAGATTGCATACACAACCATGCCGTCGCCATTCCTTACCCCCGGCTCCCATTCGCGCCTTGATCAGCTCGCCCTCCTTCACCTCCGTCGCGACCAGGCCATTCCGACTGTCCTCCGCCTTCAAGATGACCAAGACGCTGGCTACAAAGAGGGCAAGGTCGAGACCACGCGATTCGGCTCCTTCCCCCACACCACTCTCGTTGACCAACCATGGGGAGCGCAAATCGGCGCCTCCAAAGTCGACACGGGATCGCGACGAGGCCGCGGACCCCAGAAGAAGAACCAAAAGCTCAAGCGGAAAGTAGACGAGATCGACTCGGCCACTCCTGTCGAGGGCGATAACACATCGTCTCCCAAGGCTGCTGTCGCTGCGTCCAGTGGTTTCCTCCACCTGGTTTACCCCACTCCCGAACTATGGACGACATCTCTTCCCCATCGCACTCAGGTCGTCTACACCCCGGACTACAGCTACATCCTCCACCGTCTGCGCGCTCGCCCCGGAAGCACCGTCATCGAAGCAGGAGCAGGCAGTGGATCTTTCACGCACGCGGCTGTTCGAGCGGCCTTCAACGGATACCCCACCGATGACTCGCCCGCGACGAAGAAGAGAAGACTCGGCAAGGTCTGCAGTTTCGAGTACCATGAGCAGCGCGCAGAGAAAGTGCGCCAGGAGCTACACGAACACGGTTTGGATGGACTAGTCGAAGTGACGCATCGCGATGTCTACAAGGACGGTTTCCTGCTCGGCGATCCCAAGACCGGCAAGTCTCCCAAGGCCAATGCAATCTTCCTGGACCTGCCTGCTCCCTGGCTTGCTCTGAAGCATCTGGTCCGCCACCCTGCCGACGGCGGAGAATCGCCGCTCGACCCCGACTCCCCGGTGTACCTCTGCACATTCTCGCCCTGCCTAGAGCAAGTCCAACGAACCATCAGCACCCTCCGTCAGCTCTCCTGGCTCTCCATATCCATGGTGGAGGTAAACCACCACCGCATCGAAGTGAAGCGGGAAAAGACTGGTCTGGAGTACGAGCGCGTCCGCGGCGCAGTAGTCTTCCCGAAGGACGTCGACGAGGCAGTCACCAAGATGCGCCAAGTCGAAGAACATTCCCGGAAATATCGTGAGATGATGCACCAGCTAGACGACGAGGAGAACGGCACGCCTGCGGCCAAGCCCGAGATCAAGAAAGAGCAAGAAGCTAAGACCGAAGAAGAGGAAACCTCCGCCCAACAACCCACCTCGACTATTCCACCTTACAAGCAAGGCCGCTTGGTCCACCGCTCCGAGCAGGACCTGAAAACGCACACATCCTACTTGGTATTCGCTGTTCTTCCACGTGACTGGACCGAAGAAGACGAGCAGAAATGTCGCGAGAAATGGCCTTCGCATCAAGTCGACTTGACTCAGCCGGAGAAGCCTAAGGGGAGAAAACAGCTCAAGAGGGAGCGGAAGGAGCGGGAAGAGGAGGAGCAGAAGAAGCAACAGCAACAACCACAAGGGGAATTGACAGCACCCGTAGCACAAGAGCAATCAGCTGCCCCTGTGCAGGCTGAGTAGAGCTTATTACGTTATTTTGTAATTTGAGTTAGATTAGATAAAAGTATTACTTAGCGTGTTCAGGATAAATACTACATCACTTTGTACTCCACTTCTTACCTTCTCTACTATTTGCATGCAATAGAGATATAAACATGAAGTTCGACAGTCCAATAGTACTGGGGGTGCTCAATTGTCTCGTGTCGATGGGAGGCCGGAACATGACAGGACTTAACTAGTACGAATTTATTCGGCCAATAGGTCAACATATACGTAGTATCCAAGATAGAAGGGTATGCGTCGATTGATTTTCTTTTCATTGGCAGTAACTGTCAGGTAGGCAGAAATGGTAGGTAGGTAGGTAGGTAGGTATAAGTCTATATATGTACAAAAATAGTATGTGCGCAAGAAGATCGAAGATATGACGAATGCACGTGCAAAAGCATAGATGATGACCTCATAAGCAGAATGGGTTGTGGAATGAATAAAGCCACGCGGGGATGCATGCATGGGTCAGAAAGTCGCAAAGATGAAGATTTGAATAGAATGGCGAGTTAGGGTGGCGTAGCAAAACGACGTGGCATGATAATCGAGAAAGGAGTCGAAGGAAAAGAGTAGGGATGGATCATGGAAGTCTCTAAAGGTTGTTTTCCTTCTTGAACTTGTCCCATGCATCGTTTAGAGCGCCGAATACGGCACCGGCGATCATGCGTTGCTCGGTGGTGGCGTTTGTGGGGATCTGGTTGATGATGGGTTAGACAGTCAAGCCTCTTACATATCTTGGTGATGGAGGGCAATAATGCATACCTTGTCCGGGTGTACCTTGGAAATTCCCTTCATGTACTGAATCTTCACCTTGTTGGGGATGATCAGTTCGGACATGTTGACCTTCTTCCACCCGGCTTCCGGCCAGAGGACGGTATCCAAGCTGCCCAACAGGGCTCGCAGGTTGTCTTGTTTCCCATTCTTCCACGCTGCCAATCGTGCATCTACACTTTCGGAGAGCGCGAACTTCTCTTCATCTGCACGCTCTGCTGCTTGGTTGGCCTCCCGCAGGCGGTTGACCGCCTCGAAAGAAGTGCCAGATGACGAGCCCTGAATATCACCTAGAGCAGAGGCCTTCTTCGGAGCGGGGGCAGGAGGACGTCTTGCAGGGGCTGCTGGTTTCGGGGCGGGTTTGTTGATACCGGCCGCTTTCTCGCATCGGTTGCGGCCCTGGATACTGGTGCTGCCCCCATGGCCATTCTCCACGGCCAACTTCCACGCCTGAGCGGCGTCCGCCCATCGCTCCAATTGCTCCAGGGCTTCGGCCTTACGCATCAATGCCTTGCCGAAGAAATCCTTCATTGGCTTAGTGGGCTCTCCATTGAGGAGGTCGATGCTCTCGCCTTCTCCCTTCAAAGGACCGATGACCTCCAGCATAGTGTCCGCATCGCTGATTGCCGCCTTGGGATCGCCAGTTTTCAGCGCAGTCATGGCGCGATTGCTGCGAATAATGATCGTGATAGGGTGCTTGTTTGGCAGCGGTGTGAGTGCCGCTGTAAAAGCCTCGTGTGCAGCGGCGTAGTCGCCCCTCTTATAGGCCTCGGCTGCTAGTTCACGCTGCCGATGCAAAGAGGAGAGGACGTCTTGAGCGACTGGCGGAACAGCACGGGGCGGAGCCTTGGGCCTTGAAGGTAAAGCGGTGGATGGTGTTGGTCTCCTTGGTGGTTGTGCTGGTGCAGGTGAGGGCTTCGGCCGCTGGACAGGCGCTGGCGCAGAACTCTCAAACAAGTCGACATTAGGTTCCGCGGCAGGCAATGGGGCAACGGGGCGTTTTCTTCGCGCAGGACTGACATATGCTTGCGCTGACTGTTCCTCCAAAGCTGTTTTCGTTAACCGGGATCTAGGGTCTCTAGTCTCCGCTCTTGGCTGCTGTTGCATAAAGGCGGGTTGTTGCATACGCCGCTCGCTAGCTGGAGACGGCTGGTGTCTAGCACCATTGCTGCTTGGACGAGATGAAGGCCCGTCGGCGGACCGCATAGCATTGCGAGACGGACGAGGAGGACCGCCTGACTCTAACAGGAGCGCCTCGTCTGTCATTAATTCAGGTCGGGCTTGGGGCTGACTAGCAACGTGAGAACGATCACGGGACGGGGGCTCTTCATGCGAAGCGGCATCTCTCAACCAGCGAGGTTGGTTTGAATCGTGATCAGCATTGAGCTCCTGTACCACTTGCTGCATTTTCTTGCTGCCAGTCTTCCACAGAGAGTTCGCTGTCTTGAGCAGGTTGTTTCCGAATGTCGCCGCAAGCTGTGACGGATCCTTCTCTGCCGGCGAAGAGGTTCGATTATTGCTGCGTGACCGCTCCTGCTGCATCCATGAAGGTACGTCACGCCCAGACCTTTCACTGCGATCGCGACTTCTGCTCGGTTGCCCGGTGAACCGTTCATCCGGAGTTGGTCGATTTTTCGACTTTTGGCGTGATTCTTCATGCGCTTGGGTGAGAAGTAAGCTAACAGCAGCCTGGACATCAGTGCCGGATTGTGTCATTCGTAGAGCCTGACTGGATTTGTCTGCAGGGAAGCCCATATCAACAAGCTCTGCAATTGCCCGATCCACTCCATTAGACGGCCTAGGGGGCGGCGAGTTGTTTTCTCTTTCAACGGGGGTAGGTGATTTCGCAGCAGGAGGCTCTGGTCGGGGGATTTCAGATACAGGCTTGCCCAGCAAGCCAAGAAAGTCATCGTCATCATCAGCCTGCGCGGGCCGTGGAGGTTGTGCGGGCTTGGACTTCAGCTGGTTAAGGCCGAAGGGGTCATCGTCATCAGGAAAAGACATCGGGTCGGTTTGCTGCGGCAGACCTTCATTGCTTGGTGTTGCCTGCACCGAGCTTAATTGTTGCGGCGAAGGACTGGGGCTAGGCACCGGAAAGTTCGTCGATGCGTCTACTGGCGCAGACGCATTGAAGGCGGCCAGGAGGTCGTCCTCGTCGGTCGATGTGACACTCTGCTGAGCAGGAGTACCAGAAGTGGGAAACCCGTTATTACTCCTGCCCTTTTCTAAGCTATCCCAGAAATGAGTGTTTTGCCCTCCATATTGCGATTCGAAACGCGATCTGTTCTCCGCCTCCTTTCTAGCTCTCTCCTGCTCTAGCTTCTTCTGCTGCTCGAGTAATGTAAGATTCTTGTTGGCATTGGATGAGTTGAAGGAGACAAGGTTTGCAAAGCTGTCCTTGTCCGGCGTTGCGGACTTTGAAGGAGCATTGGATGGGCCAGAGGAGCCAGAGAGGGGCGTGGAACGGCCAGAAGTATCACTCTGCCTAAATGTCGGGAATAATAGGCCTGTGTTCATCGGCGGGGGTTTGCGAGTATCATTCGATGAGCTGGAGGTCCAGCTCAGACCGTTTAGGTCGTCCATTGTGATTATAGTGGTGTAAAATGTATTAGTGGGGTATGGTCTGGAGGGATCGTATTAGGATTGAAGCCGTATGCGGAGGATGTGAGGATGCCATGATCTAGATTAGCTCACCATCAACGGTCACCGGGCAGCGGAGTGAGTGGATCCAGTCGGGGGATTGAGGATTGAATTCACAGAAGATGCGGCTTAATTGCAGTATGAGGAGATGCCCTTCAAAGGATCATTCTGCCAACTAGCAAAAGTCAAAGGGGGATTGATGAGCCCGCCAACTGTTGTTTCATCAGTCGGCACTACTTGTTCCCCTAAAGATGGAAGGCCGCGACCGTCGCGGTGGCTGAGGACTGCTGATGGGGCATAAGATGTGGCGGTGCATTTCAACACGTGAGAGGCTGAGGGGAGTAAGGCACGTGCACCAAGCCCCCTGTAGCTGAGTCATCCTTTCGGACGACAAAATGACTGGAACCTGTCCTTTTGGCCTTGCCTGGCAGCCTAACAAAACTTAGTACAACGTAGATAGTATCTGGGTCGGGCTCAGTTATCCACCGCACAGTGGACCCAAATCTAGACTGTTAACCTGATGTGATTACTATCATCCCAGCCCTCGGCGGCCGAATGGATGGACGATGCGCATCTCCAAGCTGGCCTGTGAGCACTAGACTAGTACTTTTGAAGATTGGATGGCACACCAGTCCTTGAAGACAAGGCACTACGGATGTCTCACAGTGCTATTGTAGCCAAGCAATGTGGTGTGGTCTTAATGCTCAAGGCAGATGAATTACAGTGGGTAAATTCGACGATTTAGCTTTCAAGCTCGAGTCTCTTGCTAGCTAGTCATTACTTTTGCCTCTGCCTCCTCGCTTCTCTTGACGCCCCGTCTACAGGCTGTAGATCGGCTGGCTCCTGTGGGCACCAATGTCAGTCAGCTTTGCACACGGATCCATACTGGATACGCGGCAATTCTCTATGGGGATGTGGACACGATGGCCAGTGATTACTGCGTAGCGACCACTAACCGCACAGGAAGTTTTTAGGCTTCCGAGGTTTGTCCATGGTAGTGACTGGACCGGGCGCTCTGGGAGAATGGGGCCCGGTGGCTCTTCGGAGGGTGGCTGCCAACGACGAAATTGAAAGGCGAGACTTCTCAGTGCTAAGCGAGCGGTACGGAGAATCGAGGCTCAAGAATGGTAGCTAGATGCGAGTAAGGAAACTCCGAAGGATGATGGGCCTGACAATCTGAAGAGCAGTTTCATGATAATTAGTTGCTACTTCCAGGGAATGGTGTAAACAGACCAAGGTCATCCTAGGCCCCGCACCGGAAAACAGGTCCTTGACAGAGCCTTTATCTTTGTAAAAAAGAAAAACTTTCGCGGGTGATATCGAAAGGGTTCCTACAGTAGTGGGATCAGGGCAGCCACGGTGTTCACCAATTGGCGAAACAATTAGTTACTTTACGGCAACCAGCCATGTCAGCACTCAACAAGCGTCTAGGAATCGCCGACGGGATGAAATCCATTTCCCACTACCAATCGTTGTGGATGACAGCGGGGGCCTGACAGGGATGCGCGATAGCGTTAAGGGAGCATCGGGAATTATTCCAATACCGACTAAGCGGGGTGGTCAGGACGGAACAGGCGATCATCATGTCTGACAGGAAGGAAAGACAGGTGGTCTTATTGTCTGAATTAGAGTCAGCCATCACTCGGGTATAGTAGTGGTCTCGCACAACATGACCTTGAGGCACATAATCCCCTCTGGTAATATGTTCCAGGAATCTCTGGGAAGACTAATCGACGACCATAACGAATGTTGCAAGTAGTGATACTAACCAACAGCTGTTGTTCATTGAGAGCAACGCACTCATGTAAACGCAAGAGGGGCCACACGGAATCTCCGCTGGATGTTAATGTTGGTGGCGGAAATTCGGGGGAAATGAATGGTGCGGTACTGGTAGGGCGGGTAGTCCGTAGGCAAAGATGACAAGATTAGTCGCACTAAGGAGTCATGTCAGTCGCTTCAACTAGCATCGGGTCTCTTACCAGTAGCCGCCGTTGAGATTACGGGCCAATTTGTTGGACCTCTGCAGACCCAATTGTAAGAGCTCGGATTTCTCCGGGTCTTTCTGTCTCCTGACGAAGTTAAACACTCGCGATGGATGAGTGTGATCTTGCTCTCTTCAGATGTGGTTATATCACAATGATCATGTTGTCAATGCCACGATTACGCCGCGAAATTAAAATACCCGGAACGTTAAACCTGAAACCCGGGCGACCCAGCAGTATGGCCAGGGCCGTGTTTTCCGCGTTAGCGGGTACGCCAGTGCATTGACATTTGTCATTTTTGGAGGGGAAGGTGGGAGGGGCTTGCAGCAACTGTGCATATCGACTAATACAAGGGTTTTCGTTCCTATCCTCCCAAAAGTACAGGGTGCGCGGAGTCGTTCGGATATAATCTTTCCATATACACACAAGCTTCTCCAATTAGCACTATCAGTATCATACGATATTATTTCCCAGTACCGAGCAGTACTCTGAAAATGCCTATGGCTAGTAAGCACACCTTGCCTATATCGGAGGAACCCCAAAGTTTGGCGACACTTCCCACTTACTGTATCCTAAGTTGGCATCAGTGCTTTCCTGAACGACACATGCAGCTCTCGCGATAATAAATCTCCTGTGCTCTGGATCCACTCCAATTGTGAAATGTAATATTCATTATCAATAGCAAGGCCATTGGGGGCCACAATGACCTGAATGGGACAGTCATAAGATCAGGTAATATACCTACAAGGCTTCGACTACTCTGGGGTTCGCCTAGCTGCAGAGTTCATCAACCAAAGAACCCCAGTACATGTGCCAGTCGCCAGCTGCTGTTCTTTGCCGTCTGAAACGGTAACAGTAACAGTAATTTTAAATGACGCCACGGTATATACCATACCTTAGTATAAGGGCAATCTTACACAAGCCAGACACGGTCGCTCTTGACAACATCCTCTACTGAATGACCGCAGATGCGCGACACCCGGGGATACGGAGGCCTTTGGAGGGGCAAGAAGCCGAACTTTAAGAGGATTCTTCCGGCTGAACTCAAATTACAAATGATGGTGTGAGCCACTTCTTCACGAGAGAGTACGATAAAAGATCGACTCGAAGGAATGTGAATATTCTGAGGAATTAACACTTGCAGTCCAATACTATTCATTTTTCTCACGCGACACCATGGCATGATCGACAATTCTATGCCTATATCCAGCACGCACCCAAGAGCTGTCAAAGGAGGTTTCTAGGCGGTAGGACTACTGTATTCTAAATAGTAGTAGCATGTAGATGATGTTTGTAGTTGGGCCCAGTCCATGTCTCATAGGAATGTTTCACCTGCTTTCTGAAAAGCTCCATAGATCTAAGAAGGTATTCAAACCGGCTGCTGCTTCATGTTCTGTAGGGTGTCCATCGACTGTGTAAAGGCATCCGAGCCCAGTCAGTCTTCTCCATCATCGGATTTCACTACCTACTGCTGTCAATGATCATCATCCCGCTCTGCACAATTCCATTAGGGTTGTCGGAAAGTGGGCTCAACACGAGCGCGAAGCTCAAGAAACATTATCCCGCCCTAGCGCCCTCGCATCCGACCAATGTGTTCTACAAAAGCAAAGATGACATGCGGGTACGTAGTAGCTATAAAAAAGCAACCTATAGGAATTGGGCTACAAAGCTCATCGGACATGGCCTATGTGAAAACGCTGTGTTGGTAAAACCAACCTGTTACGGACGACCTGGAGGTTTAGTATTTCCACACTGATGAAAAGTATCGCAGACCTGCGGCACTTCCTGGCCATGGTACCCTTTTGCGATCGTCTCCAACCCAGCTAATATTACATTCAGCACCTGACATGCTTCAGAGGAACTAGAAATTATTTTCCGTCAACTTATTCGCTACTAGTTCGAATATTCTGGTGTGGACGATCCTGCCGGATTGAGATCGACACGGCAATAGTTGCGTGCCCGCGTACGATTCAAACCAAGGTCCACTTGAACCATAAATGCGCGTATCGGCAACTTCCCTTCCTTTCGGGAGTCGCACACTTGATGGAAATAGGGTTGCCGATCTCACAAAGGGCCAATTCTTCGCATACTGCTGGCTCTGCTCTATTCTTGCACAATTGCGAATGCCGGATGTTGTGGGTGGTAGTAGGTGCCGAGACAAAGTCCGCCCAACCGCAGCACGATTGGCACTATTAGGTGATTTTCTACCTGGAGCATGATCGGCCTTCGGCTCGTGTTGGGATCTTCAGTTCTCTAGTTATGCACTATAGGGTCACCAACAGTCATAACGCCCCAGCTACAATCTGACTATCACATCTGTTGGAAAAGGCACGAGACGGTTATCTGACAGAAACAGTCATACTGTCATTGACCACTACCTTGTACATCTCATTAATTATTCAGTCTATATGCTTCACGACACCCAATTCCACTGTTGTGGCGCAGCAGTAAGTAGACTGACTATACTTTACTAACACTTTCCATATTTAGCACCTATACGTGGCAATGAACAATAAGCCAAATATAGCAATCACCAGGGCAATTGACAATGTGAAGACTATCTACACTCTAGTTTCAATCGCCTCTCCGTCTCTCTACGAATTTGCCACCGCCTGTGGATCGGGATTGCGTTAGCAAAGCAGAACGATATGGAGGCAAGGCTGCAGCAAAGGCTAGTTTCTCTGAAGTGAAACATAGACATGTACGTATAAGGTAGACTATGCCGCGGCTATAGTCAATATGGGGTGATAGTAGCTAGATAGACGCGGCATAAGCTCACCACCCCTGAAGTAAAAAGGAATCACGAGTCACACGCCATAAGATCGGAGATATTCCCCAGATAAGCGGGAGCATCGCACTATAGCAGCCAACATTGCGCCTGGGCAGTGACTATTGGCCCTGCACACCATTACCACGATTGTGCCGAGTATCAGTGCACTTCGATAGAAGATAGCTAGCTAGGAGTGGACATTGAAGAAGGTGGAGAGCTTGACTGATACCCGCTGCTGACCTAGGTCGCCAAGGGGAGGGGGGGGGGTTTGGCGCTCGGTCAATCATTCACAAATGTGGACGAGGTATATCCTATCTATCTACCTGGCGCCTTCATTAGCATTGATTCGAGTCATATCTTGGTTTCTCTTCCCCTCTATCTTTGGACTACAGGTGAAGGAGCCATGGTTCCATGGGAGGGACATGTCCCGATTCGGTGAAGTGCTGGAGGCGCAGAGTGACTAACAGCCTGCTAGATCCGCCGTGTCGGGGCGAGGAGAGGGAGGGAAAGCAAATGAACCTGGTACGTATAGCCTTGTGCGCAGGCTTGTCTGTGCTCCCCTGTACTCCTCTTTTTTCTTTTTTGGTCCTCGCTAATTTAACCTATTTTTCCATTGGTTCCATCGATCTGGACACAGCATCCCTTGGTCGGCCGTAGCACCGAGAAGGAAGTTGATGGGTGATGGAGTTTAGGGGGAGGTGCTAAAGTAGTCGTCGTCCAAGACCCGTTGGAACTGCTCCATTCTGGGAAATTTGCACTTTACCAGACACGGGGCCAGTTATGGGCTCCCTCCCCCACCATCACCGGGACCAGGTACCGGTCTGGTACCGTGCGGTACGTATGGTAATGCGCGCGTATGGATGGGTCGGGTTGGGTTTATCATGCATGCACCATCATGCACCTACATACTTAGGGCACATCAGACATTGACTAGTTAGATGTATCTATCTTCCACTCTTCCAACTGGTCTGATATTCTCTGACCTCATCACTGGCGTCGGGTTGATTGCGCCGCGGTCTGAATACTCCGCGGTAGTCTTGGTCCCTTGGCCCTGAGTTTGGCCCTTCTCCCCAAGGGACGGACGGACTGCCCTAACTACCTAGGCATGGGATGGTCGAACTCTGTAAGCCTATCTGTACCTTTTTTGGAATCATTTGCTTTAGAGCAATATGTTGCCAGTTATACATATTTACTATTGGCCCCATGTCGTTCTTCTGTCTCCTGTTACTTTGTACCTGACAGGGACTACTTACTTACTTTACTACCCAGTAAATACCAGGTACTGGTGGAAAGTTAAGTTCTTTTCAACCGACTACATTTCCAGTAGTGTTCACGACCGTGGGAACGGTAAACAATGGTACGAATCGGTTCCTATCAGAACGCTAAATCGGCCAACCCGCCATGCACCCTTTTTAACATCGAACTGGAGCCTTTCCGACAAGACCTCTGCCCCCCTCAAGCTCTCCACCTCCCGACTCCGAGGGCTCGACTAGTTCACTGGGTGTATGCTCCGTGAAGGTCCAGTGGCTACGGACCACTCCTTTTCGCTCCAATGATGTCTTGCTAGTTGGGCTACTAACTCCTAACCTTTCCTAACTCCTCCTAAGCTCACTCGGCCGCCCCGCCCCGTATTATTCCTGTTATTATTATTTCTCGTCCTTATTATTAGTATTATTTGTCCCTCCATGCTGTAAAGAAAAAAAAAGTTTTAAGCCCAAAGGAATTGAAAAGGCCCCAAAAAATTACAGAAGGTAGATAAAAAATAATAAAAATAATAAAACAAACAGAAAATTAAAAAAAGAGTCAGAAGAGTCAGACTAAAGAGTCAAAACCGAAAGTCACCACCCACCAAGGGCCTCTTCTCTTCTTTTTCTTCTTCGAGTCTCCCGCAACTGCCGCAGATCACCATCCTTTTATGTACCTTTTCCCCTCTGGTGTCCATTTTTCCGGTCTGCTTTCTTCTGGCACCAGGACCTCTCATCTGTCTTTTTTTTCTTCCTTCCCTTCCCTCCTCGAGTGTTCCACCTCACTGTCAATCCCCTGGCACGAACAAGTGTTCTTTCTTCCCCCTGAGTGCTAGGGAGCGTTTGTTGTGTTTCACCCTCCGTCTCTACTATTGACCCCTCCCCATCACCATGGGTCTTTTTAAGCGCAAAGACTCTAAGAACTCGATTCAAAGCGAGAAGGAGGATTTCGACTCGACCGTAACCGTCAACAGTGCTCGTACCTCCAATGCATCATTGAGATCGCCCGGTTATAAAGGAAGTGGGCTGCCTGCCTCCATCCCAGAACTACCCATTGCCAAACCACCTGATTCAGCCCTCGATCCAGCGGCCTACCTGCGGAGTATCCATGCTGTCCGTGAGCGCTGTAGCCTTGTTTTGAACAAGGCCAAGAGAAATAGACTCAACCACTTTGATGTGGATATGGGCAAATTCATGGCCACTGCATCTTACATTGTCTCCATTATCAAGGTACATTCTATATGCTGCAGCCATCTTGGCCAAAGGATTAGCCAGTCCCTTTATTCCCTCTCAGGCTTGCTAATCAAAGCTATCGTTTGCAGAGAGATTATGGCCCGGACTACGACTCCATTCCTCCTCATGGCCGTTGGCAACATTTCGACGTGGGTGGACGACCCCGCGTCAACCAATTGCTCCAGTCCTGGCCCAGTACCATTGATGCGCAGGAGCGCACCCGGCGATTGATCGACCTTTTCGTTGTTTCCGTCCTTCTCGATGCTGGTGCAGGTACCAGGTGGTCTTACAAGTCGAAGGAGTCCGGCAAGTTCTATTCGCGGAGCGAGGGTCTGGCCGTGGCAACCTTGGAAATGTTTAAGAGTGGTATGTTTAGCAGCGATCCGACGGAGCCTTGTCAAGTGGATGGGGCAGGCCTGAAGAAGATCACGGTCGAAGTACTCGCAAAGGGATTGCAACACTCCGAAACCAACCCCTTGGCGGGAATTGAAGGCCGAGCTGGTCTTCTGATCCGACTTTCCGAGGCCCTGAACAACCAAGATTTCTTTGGGGTAGATGCTAGGCCAGGCAACATGCTCGGTAAGGCTTTATTCGATGAAGGGTCGCTGGGATCTCGACTAACATAACATCGTTAGACTACCTCCTTTCTCATCCGTCTACACTTGCTTCGTCGGTTCCAATTGTGCCTATCACCACGCTCTGGAGTGTCCTTATGGATGGATTGTCTCCGATCTGGCCGCCGTCCCGCACACAGATTGATGGGCTATCTATCGGAGACGCCTGGCCGTGCTCCGATCTCCCCAAGTCTCCCCCTGCGAAACCCTGGGAGAGCATCGTCCCATTCCACAAGCTTACGCAGTGGCTGTGCTACTCTATCATGGTGCCCATGTCGAAGCTGATGAAGATCCATTTCGCCGGCAGTGAGCTGCTCACGGGTCTACCCGAATACCGGAACGGTGGTTTGCTGATTGACATGGGTCTGTTGACTCTGAAGGAACACGATTTGGAGCGGGGTATTGCCGCCTACAAGGAGAATGCGCAGATCAAGGGCCAACCCAACGTGGAAGTTGTACCACTGTTCTCCACGGATGACGACGTTGTCGTTGAATGGCGGGCTGTGACCGTTGGGTTCCTGGATGAGCTACTGGATGAAGTGAACGGTCAGCTTGGACTGACGGGAGACGATCAGTTGACCCTTGCACAAATGCTTGAGGCTGGATCCTGGAAGGTATGTGATCTTTTTATCCCTGCACTCATTGTTTTACGTGGGCAACATTTGCTGATGCAGAAGTAATAGGGTGGCCGTGAGATTGCCGAAGTGTCGAGACCCAACACGAAAGAACCACCGATCATGATCCGTTCCGATGGCACTGTTTTCTAATGATCGCATATCTGTTGATGTTTTGGATACCTGACACCGCCAGTCGACGCCCGTTCCACGGCTGGTGGTCGTGCTTACGACTTTGATGACCGGATGTTTATGCGTCTTACTACTTTCGTGCCCATCGCCTGTGGCTCCCCCTATTTTTTCTGTTCGTTTTGTACAAAGGTCTCTGCTGCGGCACCTGGCCGACTTTATACCTAATTTCTTCTGTAGGATCATCGTGAAGAGATGATCGTCTACCTTTCCTGTACACAGTTCCTTGGGCCCTTTTTACCTTCTTGCCTATATTTGGATGGAAATGTGATCATAAAAGTTTACCTGGCTGGGATTAGTCTTTCCGCCAGCAGTCTCAATCCTGACTATTATCCTTGGAAAAGGAATTATTATGGGGATAGTGTCTTTGCTAGTTTGATAATGTTTTGGTTCTAGTCAATCCACTATGGATGAAGTGGAGCCTGATGATTGGCAAACCCCCCTTCCGTGCAGAAAGTCTAATAACAATGGAGGCACATGGGAGGAATGTGGATGAACGCCACCTCCGCGGGACGAATTTCGAGGCAGGGGGAAGGAGGAGATGGATAGTTCGGTGAGAGGGACAATACATTACGCGCATCACTGACCGTGCACTCTGCATCCCATCCAACCTTCAATGTCAGCAGCCCTGGGTGGACCGTGCACTCTCCACGTGATGGGACCCCGGAATATTATTAATCCCGGGAAGAAGCTCATGCAATGACGCCCGGAAGGCTGGTCATCCGGCTGCTGCTGCTCCTTCTGTCCAACCAACCACCCTCGCCCATTCATTGCCTGTGGAGATCGTTACCTCCCTCGACTTGCAGGGTCCTACTGCATCCCATGGGCTGGAGGTATTTATGCGGATGCTAAATCCCACATCTCTTCACGGTTGCCATCCATCTGAACGATCACCAGCCCCGTAAAGTGCGGGGTACGGTTAACGGATAGCTCCGGGGAACTGCCACAATGGATATGCGCAAGAAGAAGAGAAAGGTCCTCTTGATGGGCAAAAGTGGATCTGGAAAATCGTCGATGCGCTCAATCATCTTCAGCAATTATGTTGCGAAAGATGTCCGACGCCTGGGTGCTACCATTGATGTCGAGCACAGCCATGTCAAGTTCATGGGAAACCTCACGCTGAACCTCTGGGATTGCGGAGGGTAAGTCGCAGTCTCAGGCAATTTCTCGAATCATTGCAGTGCCTAACCCAACATGCTCTTTTACCATAAACAGACAGGATGCATTCATGGAAACATATCTCGCGTCTCAGCGAGGGAACATCTTCTCCGACGTCGCGGTCCTGATCTACGTCTTCGACATTGAATCCCGCGAGGTCGAGCGCGATCTTGACACCTACAACGCCATCATCAACGCCCTGAAAGAATACAGTCCCAATGCCTATGTGTTCTGCCTTGTACATAAACTGGATCTCATCCAAGCCGAGCACCGCCAACGCATCTACGAAGAACGGTCCGCCTTGATTCGCAGTCGTTCGGAGCATTTCAGTATCGACACCTTTGGCAGTAGTATATGGGATCAATCGCTCTACAAAGCGTGGGCTGGCATTGTCCACAAGCTTATTCCAAACTTGACTGTCATCGAGCGCTTCCTGCAAGCCTTCTCCAAGCGAATTGATGCCGAAGAAGTCATCTTGTTCGAACGGTCAACCTTCCTCACTGTAACTTCCGTTTCCTCAGAAGTAGGCGACTTGAACCCCATCTATGATCGCCATGAACGACTCTCCAACATCATGAAAGCCTTCAAGCACTGTGCGGCGCGGAACACCCACACAACCCCTGCATCTGCCGGGTTCGTCGTCATGCATACGAAGACTCCGCAATTCAACGTCTTCCTCGGCCGCTTCACGGACAATACATACATTTTTCTGGTTGTACCGCCGGGCGAGGCAGCCTACAATTGCGCCGTTCTAAACACCATGCTAGCTCGAGAGGGCTTCTCCAAAGCCGCCGCTACCGGTCACGGGGACGGATTTCCCCTCCCTGCGGCTGAATCCCCGGACAACAGCAACGGGACCCATTGATTTGACTCCTCGACCGGCCGCCACCGGCCATCCCTCAAATCAGCCAAGCACTCCACCAAATACAAAAGGGAAAACGGTCCCGTACGCCTTATGACGAAAAAGAAACGCAAAACAGCATCTCACTTCACTGCAACCAACGAACCAGTTACCTATTGGCCAGCGTCGTTTACACGGCATTCAAACCTACGAAAGCTATGAGCAGAAGAAATGTGTGAGTAAGTACGTAATGCAAAACCAAAACAAATCTGTTTTATTCAAAGACAAAGATACCCTACTTAGCATGCATGGCATTCTATATGTATGTATACTGTTCTTTCTTCTTTCTCTCGCACTTTCAGACTCTCCATATCATATCGTATCATTACCATATCGATCTTCTCATCTGGAACCATACTTTTACTACTATTTGTAACATGCCGATTATGTTCCTGGTCCTTATGTTCCACGGCTGGTAAAAAAAAAGTTATTGTCTTCATTTCCTTATGACTGTCTCCACTCACTCACCTGCTCATTGATGTACTTGCTTCTCACAAAATTCTCAGTCCATATCTATTGGTTCTATATTACATGGTCATTGCGTGTGTATGTTGGGGGAAAAAAAAGGAAGATGATGAAGAAAGCGGGAAAAAAACAATGATGAAAGGGACCGTGCCATACATTTTATGATGATCGTGAAAACCGCGGAATTAAAAAATGCGATAAGTTATGAATGATATACAATACATGGACGGCAGTAACTCGAAAGTAATAACGCATTTGTGTTGAGTAACCGATTACTACTACTACTTCCATTAAACCAATTGGTTCGTTCCAGTCCTGTGATCTAGACATTAATAGTAGTACTCACTAAGTGCGTAGCGGTAAGGTAAGGCAATGGCGAGGTTTCTGTGGTATATCATGTCACGTTCACGTTGCCTGAGGCCAAGAGAGAACTACTACTTTTTGCAACATTCCTACTACTACTATTACTATCAAATTGCCCGATGTATCATGTGCCAGTGAACCAATCTGTACAAGGAGTACACTCCATCAATAGATAAATGATTCATCCATCCATGCTTGATGCGAAAAAATAAAAGGGGGGGAAGAAAGTATATCTATTGAATGAGAACTAGGGAAGAAAAGATATAGAAATAAAGAAAGAAGAAACGCTTTACATCATTGTACATCTGGCATGCGGACAGCAATGTCGCCTGATTGTGTTATATATCGCACCCATGGGAGGGAGGGGTATTGTAGCTGCATTCATCGGGTCATTCGTTAGCATTCATTCATGCATTCATTCAATTGCATTGTGCTTGTGTGACGAGACTGCTAATCCGACTGATGGTGGTGGTGGGGGAGTCACGAGAGCTGACATGGGGATATGAACATACCTTAGGTTCCGTGATCTTCAAGTACCGGACTTGGATACCGCTAGTAGTGAAGTAAGGGATTTCGAATTTGACGTTGATCGGCCGCTTTGCCTTGCCCTGCCCGGTTCCACCCATGCTACCTCCGAAACCACCGGTCATGCCACCACCGTGCTCGTCGTCGCCCTTTACGGACGGCAGACCCAGCTCTGCGCGCATGAGGAACTCCTTGCCTCCGCCGAACTGCTTGATCTTCCAGATGATGGCGGACTTCTCGGGCGCGTAGTGCACGGTTCCGATGTTGGTGCGGAAACGGGGTGAGTCGGCGTCTTCCGGGACTGGGACGAGAATTTCTACGTTGTTGGCAGTGCTGCGGCGCTTGAATTGGGCCTTGGCCTGTTCGGGTGAGATGGTGTTAGCTTGGTCATTTTGTTTCTCTTGAGTAGCAAAGGCGGGGTGTTGGCCGTACCTTCAACATGTACTCCATGCGTGATCCAGAGTGCGATTCCACCAGACATTCCACCCAAATCAGAGGCTTGACTTGGGTGTTCAACCGGTAGCTCATCAGCTCGAATTCGCCATCCGGGGGAATGAAGCTGATGGTGCGGTCATTCTCGAACCGAGAAAGACGGACACACTGGTGGAACTTGACGTCCTCCATCTCGACGGCCTTTCCCCTCGTTGCGCGACCCGTGGTCTCGAACATGACCTTGTCGTTCAAACCCAGACGGAGTTCCGGCATACCACTCAGATAACACTTCATCTTGATAGCTCCGAGAATCTCCGATCGCAACACGTTACCAGACGCGGACACGAGGAGGTTGAGGGACTCCACAACATCAAGGAAGACTTCGTTCTTGCGGTACCGGATACCCTCACTTCGCCATGACACGGCATTGGTGACAGCAATGGGTGGTCGGGCCTGGATCTCCAGCTTGTGTGATTCTTGGGTAATATATCTGCCATGGACTTGTCAGCTGTGATCCTTCACCGCTTATAGTCGCATAGACGGGCCCATCTTACTCTTGCAATATCTTGCTCTCCGTCGTCTGCGGGTAGCCAAAGTCCATCATCTCATCGAGCAATTCATAAATGATGACAAAGTTATCGCGGATACTCTCCTCCTCCAGTACCTTGAAGTATTCCGTGAATACCTCCACGATCTTGTGTAGGAAAAGGAGGATCTCGGTGGCATTGGTGTTCTTCTTAGTCAGGGCAAGAATGTAAAGGTTGCTGTGACGGATGTAGAGGTACTAGACAAGGTTATATTCTCAGCAATTGATCTCCATGATTCTGCGTTCCTTTCTGAGGATGCGCGCAGGGCTGATGTGGGAGATGGTAGACACAGCGGGTTGCGGGGAACGGCGGGGGGTAGATGCAGGTGCGCCGCCGCAGCCACAAGTCGGAGACACAAATACGTACGTTAATTCCTTCGTGGGAAAAGCACGGAGCCACGGCGGAGCTCTCTTCTTCGGCGTCACTGAGGAGGATGGGGAATTTCTCGACGGCGGACATGGGGATGTCTCCGCGGTAGTTTCGGGCTAGAAGGGTCTAAATAAACGGTCAGGTTCCAGGGGATCACGGCGGAATTGTTCGTGACAGCGCAACCTCCACGGGGGTTCATACCTTGCCCTTGAGATCGAGGAAGAAGATGGCCGACGCCATCGCGAGGGTATTCGAAGGGAGGTCGTGGGTGGGAAAGTAAGGTGGAGGTTAAATGGCGCGAGGATCGAGGAGGGTGAGTCGGGCAGTACTGGAGGACTAAATGGGCGGGAGGCTCCTGGGCGAGATTCAACGGGAGAGGCCAGCGAAACCACTAGTTCAACATGCTGGACTTGCGGGGAGGTAGCTGTGGACAGTGTGCATTAGAGATAGCTCAGAAGCACTTTCAACCTGGGGAATCTATAGAAACCAGAGCCGGTGAACTCACAGGAAGCTGCAGAAGGAGGAGGTCTTGGCCGACGTGCCTGCGATGAAGCTGGAATGGAACGAATATCATGCAAGACTAAGACAGACTTGAACTGATGATGCGGCCATCGGGGATGCTCTGCCTTCCCGCGTGGTATTGTTTCGTACACAATACACCGCCAGACAAAGAAGCTTGTGGCGGGGTAAGTTACCATAATCTGGTCACATTAGTGTATTAAGTGTATCAATGCCTCAGGGGTCTCTAATCAGAGCGCTAAACCTATTCGAGATATCCGGCCAGTCCAGATCTCCACTAGACCTGATGAAGCCTAGCGCTGGTCACGCGCGCAGAATATATTTCGGCCGTCGCAAGCGAATTCTCTTCCTCTTCTTTTCTTTTCTTTCTTTGTACCATACGCCCTTCCTAGACAGTGCAAGGCAGCTACAAATTGCTTTTTTGTGATTTCTGGGTTCTTCCGTGACATTCTGTCGCGGAGTTCCTGGTTTCTCATTGCTGACTTTGCGATACAAAGGTGCGAAGACTAGGCATCGTGTATTCGAGGGTTCCATAAGAGCTGGCCGGGTATTTTGCTTACTGTTACCCGGGCGGTGTCAGAGGAACCGTACATACTTTTGGTTATCTACTTTATTTGTTTAGAAAATTTGATAATGGCATGCCATGTGAACCAAATCCTGAAGATCCCATAACTCATACAAGTGTAGTAGATGTTAGAGAGAAGACAGAACTTCCGGTGGTATTTGCAGTCACTATATAAGACAAGTCGTAGATAAAAATACATAATATATGGCGGATGAAGAAAAGCCCCAACACATACACAGAACATCCAGGGCACAAAGAAAACAAGGGGAAGGGGAAAAGAGAAAAGGAAGTAACGCCTTGAAAATGCACCTGCGGCCATTTCCCATAAATCAATCACCCAACTCAAGCCGCGATCTTAAATCCCAGAGGTGCTAATATGCGCTCACGGGCCACCTTGTTCGCAACAGCATTGCCCTTCTCCAGGGAGATGGCACCGATCACAGCGTACATTGTGTGGGCGAGAACGAGGTCCATTCCAGAGCTTTCGAGGTTGTTGGGCTACACGTAAACACACCGCTGTTAGCAGGGGATTCAATTGACCGACTGGTGAGGCGATATCAGAAGCCCAGCAGCGCAAGGCGTTCGAATATCGTCTCAATGCATGGGACTCCTAGACTCACCTTCCGAGGGCACCATCTCACAACTCTCTGCATGTCATACTTGTGAGCCAATTCCGACAGCTTCGTCTTGCTCGTAAGGAAGCTCTTCGTGTTGTAGTCGAGGTTGTCCAGGCTATCCAAAGCCGGGTGAGTGAAGGGGACCCGGCCATACGCATCGGGGGTGGCAGAGTTAGCAGCGTTGCTAGGACTCTGGACCAGAGCCAACGAAGCCTGCAGCTGAACAATACGCTTGCCTGTGTACAACCCCATCCGGATTAGTATCAAATCCTGTTACCATTCATTGCACAGCAACATTTGACATACCCAGGAAGGCCAAACGGTCATTGAAACCTCTCCGGCCCTGATCAAAACTCTTGTGTGTCACTGCGAGCCACTTGGTCTCCTCCGAGAGCATCTTGTCACCGTCGTTTCCGAGCATGAGGATGTAAAACCGGTCCAGAACCTTGGGGTCAGAGTTCACAGGGAACTCGGGGCGGTTGGAGTTGAGTCTCAAGGAGAACGGCGCTTTGGCACGAGGCGGCGTGTACGACCACCGGGGCTTGTCCGCATGGTTGACTGCTGCATCTTCGGTGGCCGTCGAGAGTCCTCGCCGCGGAAGGAGACCGGCTGCGATCGAGTTGGGACGAGCGAGGGAGCGGCATGCGGAGCAGGAAGCGGTCCTGACCGCGCGAGTCGATAGTACGGAAGCCATTGGAGAGAGGAAGGGCCGGAATCCGGAGTGGTGGGTGAGAGGGAGGAGGTCGCCAGGCCGGGTCTTTTTCCACGATCGATGGCGGCCATCAATGATAATAATTCCTTTGGAGGAGGAAGAATTCGGAGACGTGGCGCTAGTCCCGATCGGGATAGTCGCTCAGTTCTCCGGCTCGCCCGCCAAATCTGTAGTTTCAAACAATAGATAGAGAGCCACCCTTTGAAACCAACCTCTACATCGGTTCATGAAAATTATTTCAGTACCATTAATTGTGTTTCAATGATCAGTACCTTTGCCTACCAGTTACTACTCGGAGCCTATCCCCAATCTATCCGGTGCGCTCGAGCCATCAACACCTTAGCCGTATGGATCTAGAACAAGAGCATCGCTTCACAAAACTTCAAGGAATTGGTGGTAATGTGTAGGCTAATTGTTGTACGAGAGGCCCATGCAACTACTGTATATATTGTTTGAGACCAACTATCAGTTGTCGGTGACGAATGTTGCAAGGAGACACGGAATCCATATATGCCACCAACTGCCAAACTTGACTCCCGCATTGACTTCCCCAAGAGCAACAGTATGCACTGTAAGGCAAAAAGGCAAGGATGCACCATAGTACCAAGTGAGCAAGACTGTTGGAGGACAGGCCGTGCCTCACGGGAAGCGCGCCAGCCTAAAGCATATTTGCCGTCTGGGCTCCCGTTGTACAGCTCGCGGGAACCAGCCAGAAAAGTACTAAATGACTAACAGTTTCCATAATGCTTCTATTCAGAAAGGAGCCGCTGATCTGTAGGTACCTGGCCATAACCTGCGGCGCGGGATTCTACACCGCAAAGTTGAGCGGCAACTAGTTTCCCTTCATATCCTTGTCAGCATGTATGACATGCAAGCACTGGAGACCCGGCCGATGGTACTTATGTGCAATTGTTGTAGCACTCGTGTCCCGCCATTCCCCGATTATTATGTGCATCATGTCGCTCAAAACTGTGGTATGTCTGAGCGTAGAATCAGCTCATGCTTCATTCGGCAGTTGTTCCATGAGCCCAGTCGGCACCGCAGTGTTGAAGAATGAGACTGTATTAGCGAAATCAGGACAGATGGTGACCATCTCATATTGCTTCAGTACCATAGTGGCATGTGAATATAAGATGGAATAAGATTGAGGTACGGATCACACCTCTGGAACTTGGTAGTGAGGGTCATCGCAAGCCGGCCATGTACCTTCCATGCCTTATCCTGTGCTCTTCGCATGGGATTAGGGCTGGAATTAGAACAAACACAGCAGTTCTTTCTTCATGCGAAATGGGGTTGAGGAACCCTTTGCTCTCGAATCTTTCCGAATAAGGTGGTTCAGACCCTTATGCTCACTCTTTTGAGGGACCTAGCCTGTTGCTGCGTTTAACCACAAGCCTTCTATTGTGTCTAGAGTGGCATTGTGCAAGGATAGTACGTGTCAATTGCGGCAAGACGCCAGTTACTAAGGCAATGCACTGTGCCTCAGTGCGTCGCTTTGCGGTCGTCGGCAGAAATACGTTGCGCATCCGATTCGACGCACTGCTTGCCGCGGGGAGGCAGTCCAATGCAGTCCCTGCAACAAACAGGGCTACTCCCCCGCTTTCCTGAATCTTCAACATTCTTGGAGTGGCACAAGGCTCAGAAATTAGTCCACGTGCTTACTGCAGTGTGCCTTGTATTCCACTTCCATAACCTGGACTCTTCCGTATCTTTGCTGGCTACCACTCCATTTCATTTGTTGACCGCTCGTTTAAGGATCTTTTGAGCTCGCCAGCCCCGGCTATCGTTCAAGATGGATTGGCTAGGAGTACCCAGAATGGCTAATGGGGAACGAGGGCAAAGTAGGAATGATCGAGGGGCAGGCGATACATGTAAACTGCACAATATCGGCACTTAGGTCCTGTTCGTTCTCAGTACACTGTCTTTATCAGCTGAGTAGTCCAGTGTGTTAGTAAATCTGCTTGGACGGATGGCCTCCGCGTTTGATCATTTGCACCAAACAATAGTATCCGTGGTCTCGGATATCAGCAGATAATGCTGCTTGGTTTTCACGGTGCAATATCAAACAACCATCCGTGATCTCCCAAGGTACTTGGAATCAGAGCGGCAATGAATAAACACTGTAGACGATGACGGATAAGATTACCCAACAGAGGATCGCGGTGATGAGATTCGGCGGGTGGCAGCTCCCGTTTAACAATTTAGTGGGGCACAGTATATCATGAAAGTCCGGGCATAGAAGTCCTGCATCCGTTATCGAATGTAGTGGACCGTGAAGTTTTAGTCTTCCGTACGCTCGGGGATTGCAGCCTGGAGTCTCCAGCCGTCGGGTAACCAGCAAGAAATATGTCTTCTGTGAGATCACGCTACGCACTAGAATTCGTCAGTTCGTGCTCAAGAAGGCAAAATATGGAGCAATTGGTCGAAACATACAACGTAGCGTACGCTGTTTAACATGACATACCACCAAACATCCGTCGGGCCCTTGCAGAAACGGCAAAAATCCCATCGAGATCCGGCGATAGCCATGAAGATCACCGTTAGACCATCGGAAGTGTCATATCCACGCGGTTACTCACTGTTGGTAGAACGTTGATCGGTATGGCGGTGTACAACTCAGAGGCATCCTTCGGACCCAGTGCTGGGTTCTGGGGCTAGTATTTAATGCGGGATGTTAGCCAACTCACACCAAGAGAAACAGCTCATATTCTACCCCGTTGTCATCTGCTCCTTCATTGATCTTGCGGCATATCACCAAATCCTTCATACTTAGAGTCACACAACTGCACCATCTTATACCTTTATCAGAACAGCCACTGCTAAGATTGTCTTGTCAATTGACCTCCATGTTTACTGAACGAAGATATTGCGTCATGTATCGCGCCCATTTCGATTTCATACTTGAGGACATTCCTCAGCCAATCTGGAGTAGCTGCGAGGATGTCGCACCAATTCCCTTTTCGGTGCATGATCCACCCTCGCCGGGCCCTATACCTCCTAATCCGCCCCCGAGCCCTGCATGATCATCGATTGTTCAAGACTGGTTCTTTTCGAAAGACAGCGCAAACTAGTAGAGAAGGTAAGTTTATAAGCAACAACCTTCCCCGCGATGCTGAATACGTTCTGACAAATCTGCAATAGAACGTGATGGGAGGGGAATGAAATTTGCAGTGCACCATTGAATCAAAACCTTGACATCATTAAAGTGCGAAGGCAAGAAAGGGAGAATATCCTTGAGACATGTCAACTGCCAGGCTCTCAAGCCAAAGTCATGGGGGAAACGGACATAGAGGCGTGGCGGGTTGCTTTTATTTTTGTCCTTTGATTTGAGGAGTTCACGGAGTAGAATGCACACTAGACAATGACACGGCCAGTTTCTGCATGGAAGCCATAACAGTCATGACCTAAAATTGCGTAGATCTCCAAGCTCGTGGCTTTAGGACATACCTATCGACAAGTACCTTCCGTGGAATCAAGGCCATCGCTCCGCCTTCCCCTCCAGGCGGTTGTAGGGGGTCACGGCTAAGGCATTAGTCTGTGTTTCAAATATCCCCTACATGCCGACAAATTTCACGGCTAGGACAGTGAGACGAAGCTCAGAGTTTGCGGTGAAAAATGTAAAGTTTAATCCAAAAACAGTCGTCAATTGACTGGTATAAAATATATTGCACGAAAACAATTTTAAAACACAACAGGAATCAGAGGTATGTCACAATAGTTCACAGGAAAGCAAGAATGAGAGCGCTAAGAGTACTCAGACCAACCACAGTCCAGCCGGACTTGATGACCTGGGGGTTGGTAAGACCAGCACCAGTATCCCAAATCAGGTGGCGCACTCCGTTCATGCAGTGGTAGGTGAAAGGCAGGGCCATGGTAGTCTTCAGGGCAACCTTGGCGACAACAGGGAGAGCGGCGAAAGCGGCGGCAGCGGAGGCAGAGCCCAGGTCCCAACCGAGCATGGGAGAGGCGAGGTAGGCAGAGGCATAGAGGTAGAGACTTCCGGACAGCGCAATACCGGTGATACGGTGGATACTACTGCCGATCCATGTGATCTGGGGACGGTAGATGCTAAGGTGGGGAGAGACGGGGCGGTTGAGACGCTGCTGGGCGAGGAGCTTGGTAGGGTCGGAGGAGTTGGAGGAGGTAGCAGCGTGTCTGCATGACAACGTTAGCAATCCATGTTCCGCCTCCACTTGGCGACATTCGCTTCATGACGTCGAATTCGATATCGCGAAACCCCTCCCAAGTCGAAAGTCGCATCTAAGTATCCCAATCACGCATAGTAGCTCACCTAGTCTGAACGGCTCTTCCGAGAGCAACAGCAGCCGGAGAGACCGAGTTCATCAAAGACCAACGCAGGGCGTAGGGCTGCTGGACGGCAACTGCAACATTGAGGTCAGTGTCGCGCGATTAGCTGAAGAGGATGAAGTAGGTACGTACGCCGCCGCAGCGATTGCTGAGCAACCTTCTGAGAGAGCATGATGAAATTGATAACCTCAAGAAATGGTGAGAGGCTGAATCGGGCACACGAAGCTGACCGTCGTCGTCGTAGTCGTCCAAGAAGAAAGTAGCCTCGAACTGCCGACTCGCTCGTAACGCTTCGGAATCACGGGACGGACAACCTCGGGTTCACCTCCCAGTCACGGGACTTCACCCGATGCCCCGAAATCAGCCAATGAGCAGCCCTGCATTACCACTCGGAAGATCCATCTTCCATCTCCTCACCGCCCGCTAGTTCCGGCTTTTCGACTTTTGTGTGTTTCTCCCGTCGCTTTCTCTTCCTCTTCTTTTTCTTCTCTCCCAAGGGTCTCCGCCCACGTTGTCTACCATTCGGGATGATGTCGACGTGCTTAGCAGGGCCTCACTGGTTCGGCATTCTGTCGTGACCGCCGAGGTCATATGAGATACCTGAGAAGGAGCTGTCCCGTCGTTAATCGCCCATTCTTCTCTATCCTATGAGATGGAAGGGTTTCATATCAGGGTTACATGATTCTAGGATTCGCTAAGAATTCGCGTAAAAATAGCATTTTAGGCCTCGTGTAGAGCAAGCATCGTAGCTGTCGCTGAGATTTGGGAAATCTTCCGCTTAGACGACGGGGTTCGATACTCCTGCTACTACACTGCTTGTTCAGTGACTGCTGCTGCCGTCTCGGCTCGATATTCGCAGCGATGCTTTGGCAAGTTAAACCTTTACCCTCTGTTTCCAATGCAGACATCCAAACATAATTGCGGTGTGGTGCGAGTGCAGAATAAGGCTTGCCAAACGAAAGCCCTGCAATTAGTGTGAAAGCTCATTTGATAAGCGAGAGAAGGCCAGTCAATAATTACTTGAAGGCCATAGGGTGCTCAGCAGGCCTATCTATAAGCTCATCACAGCAATCCGCAAATTTCATTACTTCGTTCAATATACAGAAATTCTCAGTCCCATGATTGAAATAATGACAGCGCTACTAGTACTAACCTGTGAAACCTATCAAATGTCTTCACAACGGGGCCTGATGTACACACCGGTAGTAGCTACTAGAGGTGTCTATATATATCAACTACTGGGGAAATGAATCATACTGCAAAGAAGAGGTACTATTTTTTGGATCTGCATCAACATGATAGCAGTTGATCTCATTGTACTCGTACGAGCCTTCTCCCCATAGTCATAGTCGATGCTCGTCTCATTAAACTGGACTTCCAGACACTATCCATAACTAAACCCCAAGTAGCATGCAAGAAGTCTTCTTAAAGCCGGGGCAAGTGCGGGGAGACTCCCGCAGCAATACTAGTGATCGTGGCACACTAAACTCTGATAACCACAACTAGTCTACAACTCTACATTGCAATGCAGGCCATTGTTCGGGGCATTAACGATATTGGTCATCAAGATCTCATGCTCTAGGAACTATTGGGGTGTTGTATGGACAAGAAGAATTGCGAGTTGTGCTCCTACGGTTGTCAACTAGTATATCTACAGACAGTAAGCTACAGCCGACCACCACCAAATTGCAAGTACTCCTGGCGATCGATATGCTCGCAAATCATGTAGTGCTGGACTACACCTTAAACTCATTACCTGTGTACCTTCCATGGCACTTGGCTGACAACTGTCGATCAATATGTCTATCCCGGAGCTTAACCTCGCCTTACTCAACATGACAGGAGGCTAGTCAGTGATGCATCCTACGGACATGCTCCGTAGACATCGGTATTCTCTCCCGACCAACCCTCCGACCAAGAAGGTCGGAGAAAAGAGACTCTCGGCCCGAAAGCGTCCATGGAATCAATAGTATAAAGATATTACTATTTAGGCTAAATATAGGACATGGCATGAGGGGAGGTTTACGAGGCATGCTTATCTGATCTTCCCCTCCTCTCCTCCATGCTCAACCCATCTACTTCGTATTCCAATAGATCATTTCAACTCTCCAATACCAAGATATCATACCTTCATCATCCGAATCACCAGTCCATAATCCACCATCAGTACAGCGACCACCATGACTATCCAAACTGGACTCGACTACATCCGCTCTCGCTCCATTGTCGACTGCGACACCATGGACGAGCAAGGCACGTACTTAGTTCCATGCACCTCTTATCATCTACTAACATACAAGCACAGTTGCCAAAACCCTTGGTCCTTTCCACGACTGCACCTCCAACCAGGTATACACCTACAACCCATTCTACTTTCCGTATCGTTACCACCCAGCTAACATCACCACAGGCAATAGCGTACAACGAACTCACCAAGCCCGAACATGCCGAGCTTCTCCAATCCTCTCTCACCAAAGCCAAAGCTCTCATCCACGAATACCCCGGTCTAACCATCGAAGAACTCGCCATCGAGATAGCAGTGCGTACACCTTCCCTTCTCCCTCCCGACACCATCAACTCACCACAACGACTATATATAACTTGACCTAGATGATATCCCTCTCCCTAAGAATCGCTCCCCACATAACCGGTCACATCCACATCCAAACCAACCCCTACTATTCCTACTCCACCGAAAAGACCATCGTCAACGCCCTCCGTACGTCCATCCATCCATCCATCCCCTCTACATACACACAACAGAACAACTGAACCACCACTAACCCCACCCCCCCAAACCAATAAAACAGGCATAGTCAAACTAACCCACCACCTATCCCCCACCCACCCCCAATCCCGCATCTGCATCAAAATCCCCAGCACCTGGGAAGGTCTCAAAGCATGCCAAGTCCTCGAACAAGCCGGGGTACGAACCCTCGCCACCACCCTCTTCACCATGCCTCAAGCCATCCTAGCAGCAGAAGTAGGATGCACGTACATAGCACCATACGTGAACCAACTGCGAGTGCATTTTGAGCCGGGGTAGATATCACCCTCCCTATTAACCCCCCACTCCCCCCATAAACCCACACAACTTATATTCAGTAGTACTAAGTAAAAACTTACAGCTTCAAAGACCCCTCCCCCCTCCTACACTTCAGCGCCCTAGTCCAGAAATACTACGCCTCCATCGGATCCCAAACACAGGTATTACCCGCTAGTTTGACGTCCACGAACGAGATCTTCGCCTTGGCGGGCGTGCAGCATATTACGATTGCTCCTGGGTTGTTGGAGGAGTTGGCGAAGCCGTTGTTGGAGGGGAAAGTACCGGTAGAATCGTTGTTTGAGTCTCCTGCTGTGGTGGAGGGGGCTGTGCCTGGGAAGGAAGTGTCGTATGTGGGTGATGAGGCGGGGTATCGGATTGCGTTTACGAGGGATGCGAATGGGTTGAGTGAGGAGAAGTTGACTCAGGTGAGTTTGGTCATATTTTTCATTGTTTGGTTTGGTTGGGTTGTTGATGATGTTGATGCTAATGGGGTTGTACTACTCACTGTCTAGGCTGTGAATATTTTCTGTGATATGCAGGATAAGTTGGTTCAGGTATTCAAGGGCTTGAATTGAATAAGAGGTGGCAGTGAGATACTACTATCTCCTAGCTATGTATACCATTGAGATAGGTTGATAGGATACTCTACAATCAATCAGACCAAACATACATCTATCTATCCCAATAACCTTTGTTCTCTTCTACCTACCTATCTACCTACCTACTTCCACCACACCACCCCCTCACCCGCTTTTTAACCAACCAAATCAATCGAACCAACTTTCTAGGTACTTAATAACGATCTAGCCAGCCCACCAACCAACCAACCAGCAACCCACCCTCAAAAAAAGCAATGGAGAGCAAGCAAAGCAAAGCAGCATACAGGCACGCAAACGGACTTGGGAGTCTGGGTCTGAAAACGCCTGCTCATGCAATATAAAATGCCATGCCAAATTGGATATAGGAAAAGGGGCAAGAAGAGGAAAAAGAAACACTATATACCTTTTTTTTTTAATCATCCTTAATTCCGAAACAGACAAAGGCCGCATACAAATAGTTTCAAGCAGAATGGAAAGCAGACAGATGGACATATGAATAGTGAGATAGAGGACAGGAGTTATGTGTGTGTGGGTGTCGGCGATAAGAGCTTCAGTGTGTGTGTGGGTGAATGTTTTGTAAATGGTCACATGAGAACATCAGTCATCAAACCAAACCGTGGGGGAATCTAGGACTGAAACAAATGATCGGATGGGTAAAACAAATGAAAATGTTAAGATGAGATAAAAAGACCACAACATCATGCGCTCAATCGCTGGATAAAGGACTGTCGAGGACGTCAGCAAGTTTAGTGCGTTGAGTATATGGTTAGAATCACATACCGGGAAGAACTGCCGGAATCCCTTCATGTCCAGCCGGCCCAATGCTCCCACAAACTCCTCCACCAAGTCCGCTCCCATTCCCATTCCTGGCAACTCGCGATCCCGCAAGTACTGGAGGTACTCCATTCCTGTCTTGGCGTATATCGTGCGCTGCAGACCTCCTGCTTCGGCGAGGACCTGCTTGGCCTGTGCATCCTTCGAGTTGAAGGACGGGGTTGCGGGCAGCGCCCAGCACAGAGGCGACAGTCGGGTGATCATGAACTGACCAAATCCTGGCAGTGCTTGTTGCTGGGCTGCCGCGCCATTCGCACCCTCCGGCGCAATGTCGGGCCCGCCCCAAGAGCTGCCCATCTTCGACAAGACCGAGAACGCCATCTTAGCAGTAGTGAAGTCCTCAATGTCCTTGGCGAAATGCTCGATAGTACCGATGACCGTTTCGAACATGGGTTGGTTCCCTAGTGTCGTTAGTTTCGATTATAGTATCAAAATCAATCAAACTTACGCTCGCTAATAATAACGGCCCCAAGCTCGTTGTTCAGGACCGCCAGCAGGAAGTTGAGGTATTCCCGCTTCAGCTCGGCCAGCTGGACCTCGTCATCAGTGCCGGTCGGGGCGTCTGCAATGCCAGAGAACACCCGCTGCAGGAATGGGGTCAACAGCGCATCTAGGATAGAGTAGATCTCCGCCTTGAAACCGAAGATGACTTGATCCAGCAGTCGCAGGAACAGAGCCATCTCATCACGAGAGGACGTCTGTGTGAGCAGACCGTCAATCCACCGCGGCAGCTGGGGCAGGATGCGGGATCCCAGAACGCCAATAAGGCGCGAGAATGCAAACCGAGCAGCTGTTCTGACATTGAAGGATGTCTTTAGCGACTCCAGCGCGACGAGAGTAGCCTCGGAGACCTGCATGAACGCCTCCGAGACTTCAGGTGCAGGCAACGAAGCGGGGGAGCTGGTTCCCGGCATCCAGTCGGAGAAGCCTCTGGCAAGCGTACCCAGTGCCATGATATCGTGGTGTATCTGCAGCAAAGCCCGCTCATCATTGGCCTTAGCCGGGGCCAAGTTCTTCTCCATATCCATGAAGACGGGGTTCAACACAGACTGTGCGTAGAGGACCTGCTTGTCAGCGGGAACAGTCGGGGTGGAGCAGATGATGCCCACGGCCTCGAACAGGTACAGCTGGCTGTTAAAGACAGCATCGGCCGACCCCTCGTGGTCCTCTGAGGACATCTCATCTCCATCCGAGCCTTCAGTCGGCAACTCAGCGTTGATCACGAGCAAGTCGCCCAACGCCTCGACGACGGTCTGCGCCACATTTCCAACATGGGTTCTGAGTTGCTTCACCAAGCGCTGGAAAAGGTACCATGACCGTGTCTTCACCTTCTTGACCGGGTGATGAACAAGTTGGAGGAAGCTCTCCAGCACGGTCGGAATCAGATGGGTGTGATACTGGAAGAAGGAGCTGTAGCGAACACAAATCTCCATGTACTGCAACTGGGTGGCTGGGTGGGTGAAAGACCGGATGTCTGACTCGACCATCTTCAACATCATACCGACCAACCTCTCCGCGGCCGCGTTGTTAGGGACTCCCTTGTTGTACAAGCTGCCTGCCCTGACGGCAACCTCGCCGAACAGGAACATCTCGTGGAGAGCCAGGTCCAAGTCCCGCCAGTCGAGCTGAGCTCCCGATTGACGCAAGCTCTCGAATGTGTTTCCCACGACCTCCGAGACAGCCTCCATGCAGAGCTGCTCGTTGACGCTTGCGACGATCTGCTGCAGCACGCCCAGGCGTTTCCGAAGTTCTTGAAATTCCGCCTCGTCTGTCTGATCGTCTTCGTCACCCCAGGATGAGGTCTCATCGTAGCGCATCTTGGCGATGATGGCTTTCAGAATGGGAAGCAGGATGGATGAATGTTGTTCGGCCAGGGCAGGGTTGACCTTGGCGATCTTGCGCAGATAGGACAAGAGGTCGCTCACGCAGGGGATCACAGTCGAGCAGACTTCATCGTATTCATCGGAGAAGTATCTCAGGATATGCGGCAGGAAGGCCTGCAGCAGACCGGTGGCTTTGGCATTGCATTCGGCCGTGACAGTGTCCTGCTCCAAAGCCCGTACGATATCAATGACGGTAATGTTGACCAACTTGGCCACCGTTTCCGCCAGGTCAGTATCGTACTTGAAGGTAAACCTGTTATCATGAAGAGGGGGGCTGTTCGAGAGCTGAGTAACAATAGTGTCGAGATTGAGGAAAAGAATCATGTCCATTTTATCTTCTGGCTTCATCTTCTTGCCGATAATTTCCGTGAAGACGTCAACCGCCGCATCGCGCACCTTCTCTTCTCCTTCTCGGAGCTCCGCCTTCTGCGCTCGACCGAGCTGCTGGAACAAAAGGTCCAGCATGGTCTGGTTCACCACAAGACCGATATCGATCCAGCTGACCCAGCTGCCGACCGCCCTCAGGGACATCTCGACGATCGTATCATTTCCGTCCCGCCATTCGGACAAGATCTGCTGCCACGAGTTGGCGATTTTCTGCATGTCGCGCGAGCGAATCAAATCCTTGAGCAGGTTGGCCTTGTCCTGCTCGGGGCGGGACCGAGACACAAGCACGTCACCAATTTCCTCATGGATCGCATTGATGACACGCAGGTAGAAGACAACGCCGAGCGGGTTGTCGTGGCTCGTGCTGGCCGAACTCTTGTATGTGAGGCTGAGGAGGTCGTCGAAGAAAGTCTCCCAGCCATTGCCGTAGAGAGCTGAGAAGAGGAAGGTGATGGTCTGGGCGATCTTGTTTTGGATACTGGTCGGATCGGGGGTAACGTTATCCTGACCGTACACCTGGCGGAGATAGGCCATCAGGCCGTCCCGGACATAGCCCAACGCCTGGGGGTCAATGAAACCCGCCTGGGCCGCACTGTTGACCACTTCCAACGCTACATGCCGTATGATTTCGGAGTATTGCGGAGTCTTAGTGAAAAGGGTAAGGCAGACCTGCCATCCGGAGGGGTCGGTGCGGAGTTGGTTCAGGTAGTCGAAGGCCTGAGCCTTAAGAGTTTGGTCGGAGGTTGGGTTCCCGGCGATTTCAATGGCATTTAGTACCTACACGGGAGGAGGGTCAACGAGAGGTCGACGGAGGGGGAGACATGGGAATGAGGGGAAATATGAGAGGGGGGAGAGGGGATATAAGAAAGGGGAGGGGAGGGGGTAGGATGGAGGGGAAGAGAGATCGGTGGTGGGGTGTGGGCTGAACAGAAAAAGAAAAAAAGCGAGCAAAGGTGAAAGAAGACAAAGACCAAAAGAGGGTCAATGTATAGACTAGGGACTGCAGCTTACCTGCTCTTCCATCTTCGACCAGCCGGGCTGCCTTCAGAGTCGCAGGACTCGGAAAGCAATGAGGGTGAGGGGGAGGGATCAAGGAACGATGGAGGTGGTTGTTCGGTCAAAATGCAGATGGCGGCGGAGAGTCATAGCAGAACAGAACTAGTCGCAGAGGCCAGCCTATTGAGCCATCACTAGTGCGTTGGAGCAAGTGGATTCTTTCTTCGGCGTCAGACCCAGTCACCTGGGGAAGCGAGAAACCGCAAATTCTGCTCACCGGACGAGTTGTACAATAGCTCGTCAGCAAATGGGGGCTTGTGGACTGTGATTTTCAAGAAAACAGTGATTGCTCTCGTGCCGATGACGTGCCGCCGGAAGGAAACAAAAAAGAAAACGACGAAAGAAATCTTTCGTGCCTGAGTTTGTGTGGCCGCTGTTCCGCCCCAAAACGGCAACGGGCGGCGTGCCGTTGCTGCCTGATCATTCAGGCATATTGTCAAGATATAGTTACCCTTATGTCTACCCAACTATATGCCTTAATTTACTGATCGCTCGATACCATTGCATTACATTGCAAAATCACTCTACCATTATTAGTTTAAGTGGTCCATATCCCACTCAGCTGCATCCCCGCGCTCAGTGCTTCCCTTCCTGGCGCAGCACCTCGTTCTCCATTTTCTCAAAGCCCTCTACAGCCTGGCCGTAGCGCTCAAACACTCCAGGCTGGTAACCATCCGCGATCTTTTCAATGAACTCCTCTTCATGCCACCGTTTTCCAATCAAGTCTTCGAAAGTCTGCCCCTCAGCTCGCTCCATGGCCCAGACCGCCTTATACGCCGCACCCAGCGCACAGGCGTTGTCGCCAATCTCCAGCTTATACACTCCCTCACTACCACCCAAGATCTCTCCAGCAACTTTAGCAATGGCCTTGTTCTTCGATCCACCGCCAACCAAGTACACCCGACGTGGTTGCGCGGGGATGCCCTCACCAGGGCTCTGAGTCAGGCCACGAGACCGCAGACGCAATGACAGCATCTGGCTCTCGACAATGGCGCGAGCCTCATCAAGAGTATCCCAGCCGCCATTCGAGGGCTGCAGGCTGCCGTCGTTAGGGTTGTAATCGAAGCGCCACTGACCCGAGCGCAGGTTTGGCACAATCTCTGGACGAGGGAAAAACAGACCCAGCTTCATTGGGTCGGAGTCAGCCTTTTGGCCCATGGGCGGGGTCTCCAGTGTAATCTTGTCGAAGTTGGCCCATGAAGTAGACGGCTTCTCGCCCAGCTTTTCGTTAACTGCATCCCGGACCAACTCGCGGGCCAGTCCACCGTTCTTATAACAAAGCATGAACATGTACAGACCCGCAGTGGTGGGGTGATTGAAGAAGTGAGTGGCCGGGTCAGGCTTATAGCTAGGCGTGGACATGAGGAAGGTGGTCGAAGTGCCCAGAGATACCATAGCATCGGAGGCTCGTAGGGGCAGAGCAAGGATGGTGGCAGGGTTGTCACCAGTGGCGGGAATGATCGTACAGTCGGGGCTGAAGCCGTAGCGTTCCACGTAGTACCGATCAATTGGGCCGAGATGGATGCCTCCATCTTCGAAAACCTCGCCCAGCTTGCGTTTCAGGTCATCAACGCCCGATGAGCCGGCGCAGAGCTGTAGAAGCTTCTCATCATAGGCACCCTTCTTGATGTTCCAAAGGTTCATGCCGCAGACATCGGAGATGTCCATCGGTGCAATGTGACCCAAGAAAAGGGACGCAATGAACGAGGATACCAGCGAGATCCGCGACGTCTTCTTGTACACATCAGGGTATTTCCTCTGGAAACGCATAATCTGCGGACCTGTGAATCTCTACTTATAATTAGCAATTGCCAAAACCCCTCTACACTCATGTAGACTATTGCGGGGGTGAATACTCACATGGTGTGCCTTGCTTCCCGTGGCCAAGGCCAGCTCACTCTGGCCACCCAGAGCGGCATCAAACTCATCACACTCCTTCTGAGTGCTCGAGTCCTGCCAGTTAGGACTGAACGGGTGCGAGAACGCCCCGTCCAACTGCTCCTCAAGCGTCTTGCTTGCATCCAACTCCTTCAACAGCTTCTCCGCATTTTCTCCCCAGTATACACTTCCGTGTTGCTGTCCCGCGCCACTGATGCCCTTGATCTGGCTGAAGTCCAAGCCTTGTTTACGCAGCCCGTCTAGGACGCCATCCAGGGCCTGCAGCCACAGGGCTACGGGGGCAAAGACCTCATGTTCGGCTTCGTTGGTGAGAACACCCTTTTTGATGGGAAAGCCGCGGGAGTCGGCGTCGAAGTCAAATTTGGAGACAAAGACGACCTTGAGGTCGGAATTGACGACGAGACCCTTGAGTTGTTGGGTAGAGAGGTCGAAGCCGATGTATAGAGGGCCTTGCATGGTGAGTGCGGCCCGGGGGGATGATGACGTATGGGTGGAAGTGGGATGGCAATTCCACGGAAGGGAGGGAAGAAGAGATAAGATAGAGTGGAGAGGTCTCAATTGAAATGGAAGAATTCAAAAGAATCAAATTCTAGGAAGCAAGTATGATTTTACGTGAAGCTAATGAAAGAAGAGAGGAGTGGAAAAGAGAACAATTGCAGACGCAATGAAGTCAACACACCGATGGATGATTTATCCCTTGAGCTCCCGCCAGCCTGGCAGCTGGTCGGCAAAATCCGACCAACAGGAAGGCAATTGGCATGTCGGCGTGCCAGAGAGCAGATCCCATGACTGATCGTGCCCGACCTCGTCCTTTTTACCGACGTGGGCGCTGCTTACTGAGTGATTCTCATTCTTCTTGTGCTTTTTGGTACGCGTGGGGTTCACGATAAGAAGATATTGATTTAACCTGCGACCCCCCACCGCCGCCGGGAATTTACCCGGTTAATTACTAGTAAGAGGAAGGGAGGCCACTTTGGACTCAAGTGATTGTGCTGAATGACCACCATCGTGGGTCTAGATCCTCAGGGTCAGTCCAAAAGTCCCTTCTGCAGACTTTTTTTCTAGGATCCTTTACAGGAAAAGTTAGACTAGTGCTGGACTACGACCAACTGGCTAGGGCCTGCGGCTAAAGTGAAGATCCCGCGGATCGCCTCATGGGATCGAGTTCAGTGCGTTCTGATACATTCATCCCGACCGAATAGATACACAGTTATCATAGATAATACAATCCCTTCTATTTTGATTTCAAAAGTCCACTCCTTGTCTCCCTCTCTACTTCCACCTGGGATCGCCTATCAACCTTCTATTCTATCCAACTGGCTAGTACTCCACGGCAGCAGACGGGATGTTGGATGTCCCCCCACTATCCATCCTCGGGTATCATCGAATTGGGGGTGCAGAACGCTAGTGAACGACTGACACATGGAGCGGACAGATCTGATATTGCCAACCCATGCTATTCATAGGGACAGAACCTGACCCTCAGCGGGTTTTGCGGGGTTCATGGTCATGTTCATGGTCATGGTCATGCTCATCCTCCTCGCCATCCTCTGGCTCAGGACGCGCACGAGAAGTGACATCCGCAGGGATGAATTCCTCCGTGAAAGTCAGCTCCTCGTGCTCCAAGGGAATAAACCGAACTTTGAGACGCTTGACTCCACGCACGCCTTCACCGACCGCAGTGCGGATGGACTCCTCGACCTGCCGGGTTCGGCTGACAGACCACGCGCCTGGCACAGCGATCTCGACATCCATCAGATAGTTCTGTCCGGACTTCATGCCCTGCACATCACGGACCTTGATGGCATCGCCACCTTCCAATTTCGCCAGCATCTTAGCCGCGGCTTTCTGTACTGATTCCTTGATGTCGTCGTCAACGTTCGTATCAGCGAGCTCCAGCAGCGACGTCTTAGTGTTTCCCCATCCAGCCTTGATGACCATCAGCGAAATCAACAGTCCACCCACAGGGTCCAGCCAGGATGCGTCTTGGAAGAGATAGGTGCCGCCAATCGTAAAGAGAGCGACGATACTGGTCAGGGAGTCGATGCGGTGGTGGATGGCGTTGGAGGCTAGTACCGAGGATTTGCGTTCCGTAGCAACTTTCATCGCTGTCGGGGAAAAGGGCCGTCAGCATCGCAGTTGGTGTTAGGGCAGGGGTTCTTCAAGGTACTCACTAGCATGATATAACCACTCCTTCACCACGATGGACCCCGCAGCAAGCCATGCGGCATGAATGCTCGGGCCCATTGCCTCAACGCCGTGGCTATGCGAGTGACCGTGTCCCAGGGCGCCTACATGCGCGATCGCTTCCGCAGCCTGGGGGTAGAACTGATCCAGCAGAACCTGGCCGGAATTGAGGCCCATAAACACACCTCCGCAAAGCAACAGCCCGCTAACCCCTAATGCTCCGATGCTTTCGATCTTGCCGTAACCATTAGGGAATCGCTCGCTCGGCGGCTTGAGCGACCAGGCGACCGTGCCTAATGTCAGGAAATCGGAAACTAGATCGGTAAGGGCGTGGTAGGCGTCGGCGATGAGAGCTTGGGAATGGAACACGTAGCCGCCGATGAACTTCCCGATGGCCATGGCGAGGTTAGCGACCAGGCCAAGTCGAGTAATTCGCACACCAGCATCATGTTTATCGGTAGAAGTAAGGTAGACGTTTCCGTGATGGTGATGGTGGTGGTGGTGGTGGCCATGATGGCCACCGTGGTCTCTGGATTGGGTGGTCATTGGAGGTAGGGTAACGGAGGTAGCGGAGGTGGCTGCGGCGATGGAAGGGACTAGAGTCGGACGTGTGACGGGACAGAGCAAAGCATTGGAGGAGGAGACAACCGGAGAATGAGAGGAGGAGACACTAGGGTTCTTATGGCGCAGACGCGAGAGCGAGGACGAGGACGAGACTCGCAGCTGAAGAGCCCTGGGGAGAAGAACAATGCCGGATCGTCTCCCAAAGGCACAGGCCGGCCGTGATAGCGGAGGATGGGCCCTGCACCACAAGGGCTGCGTCAGCATCCTCGTAGTGGCTTGTCTAATGGACCAGGTTCTGGCTGCAATTATATTATTTTGGGTTGCAAATACACGGAGAGGAGCCCGGACTGAAACAGCAGCTCCATGGTGGTGCAGTGGATTGTTTGAAGAGAAGAGGAGTAGCCGGAAAGCCTGATTGTCATTGCGAGTCACTCCGTCATGGCTTGTCGGTCGAATCTCCGGCTGAGGCGATGCCGACATGCGCTGACGATTTCGGCCCCGGAGTTGATCCACTGATCGCTTTCTCGATAACAATCTTCCCCCAATTCCGGCGGCTATGATTAGCAGAACCCTGCCATTCTCGCTGACAGACGAACTGCACACACGAGACCAATAACCTCCCAGGTAATGCAATCTCGATAATGCTGGACCTTTCTGTCCGATCTAGAGCGCTGTCTCCCTCCGTGACCTTTTCGCTCTCTCCGCCGATCCCTTCCCTCTTTACCCCTAAGAAGCAACGCAATCTCTGCTTGGCAACTCCTCCAGCTGCGTCACCGGATGCTTGTCATGATCCAGAGCCCCTCTTCGAACCGGAGACAAATATCTGCGTTTGAGGCATCCATAGATAGTCGGTTGGCGGAATTCTAGTGCCGAACGAAGGAGAAGCGGCGTCTTGGCGGGGATCAATCTTTATCAGAAGCTCCGCAACGGACGCTGACTTGCCGGACAGTTAGATTGCGTGCTTGTTAAGCTTAATAGTCCGTAGTATTCCACTAGAAGAGGTTCAGCGTATCAAAATATTAGCTCACAAAGTAGACCAATTAAGTCCACTGCCAACTTTATGATGGCTCGGATAGACCACACCAGTTGGTTTTAGGCTGGCTTGGACCAGATCTTGAACACGAGCTGTATGCTGAGTCTTGATTATTCGCAAATGGGAAGGCTGCCATTGCACTGCCTGCAAACCAGTCCTTTGATGATATCCTCTGACTGGACACGATTCTCGTGACTCGATAGTCATCAGAGCCATCATTCACCGTTAAGCTTTGCTCAGCCTTACAGGCTGATGTCAAGTAGCCTTCGTAGAAGACAAGGCTGTCAGAAGAGCAGATATATAGACCGAACCAGAGACGAAAACAAGTCCATCTTCAGGACAACTCAATATATGACACTGCAGATCTTGTTAGCACGATGGCCTATCGCCAGCGACGTTTCTCCATGTTCCTGCGCCGTCCCTTCAAAGAAACTACCCAAAATACCTCAGTCCCTCATCCAGACTTATTCAAGACCTTAGGTATCGCATCAAATGATACTCAAAGAGGCAACGTAGACCTCCCAACGATCGGGGAATGTGCCGTCCATCTCGAACTGCTCGAAGTATTCCGTAACCTGCGTATCCAGATCATCCAGTCGAAGGAGTTAGTCCGCGTATACCGTCTCGATTCGAGCCGATTATGGATATCGAAACATCGTAGAGAAACGAAGAGGACGGAAAAGTGGCATCGGTTCGTGTCGCTTGCTGTTGAGAGATTTCAGGTCTGGATCCGTGCTGCGGAGAAGCAGCTTGAGCGTGATGGAAACAATGAAACGCTTATACTTCCGCCTGCTGGTAAGTTTCACTGTATAGCTGTATGGACTTAGTCAGTGACTGAAGTCGTCAGACATACTTATGGTTTGGCACGCATTCCTGCTCAATCCATCCGATTACAAGGAATTCTGTACAAGCCGTCAGCTTGATCGAATTCAGGAAATGCCTTTCCCATGGGTTGTTATAGTAGGTTTGCACCATGGATTGATATACATCGCATACTAATCAACTATTACATGGTAGCACGACTGCATCAACCCAAACAACTGGTCATATACCCTCCCCAGCCCAAACAAACAATGGCTCGAATCTACAGCAAGCATAACAGCAGACCCTCTTGTCAGTCTCACAGACACCATTAGCGAAACCCAGTCCACACCAGACATACCGAACCAAGAAAAACATCCATCAATCCCCCAAGAAAACAATGCCCTTCTACACAACGTCCTCCGCCAAATGAAGTTCATCGACCAGATGCACGACTGTCTATGGATTTCTTATCCTGATGCCGCAGACATACTAGAGACTGCTCGAAAACGCTACAACAACTTCGTCGAGTTGTTTCGTCTCCATCCCGGCGTTATGCTCGTTCCAACGTTGGATATAGATCTAGTCTGGCATACGCATTTGTGTAGTGCGGCACGGTACAGGGAATTCATGATGGAACGGGTAGGGCGGTTTATTAACCACGACGATAAGTTGGGGAAGGGTGCGCTGGATGATGGATTTGACAGGACGAAGGAACTGTATGAGGAACTGGAGAGTCGTGGGGGGGGGGGGTTAGATATGAAGGATTGCTCTGGTTCGGTGTTATGATATGAATAATGTGGGATGGATTGCAGTTATGATAGCATATTATCGCATAATTGTAGTGATTCCGGCTTGAACAAGTGACTGAACAATGATCTGAGTACACCTCTGGAAAATCCCCAAAACATTGATAGAGTTTTTGACACATTATTAAATTTACAATGGACGAAAGAGATTCTTTTGTCAAGATGAGAAGGAAAATTTATGACTGTTCATGCCTGTTGGCGGAAACGCTTGCAGAGCTCTGTCAGGCTCAGAATCTTCATGCTTCAGCCTGTAAATCACTTCCTTCTTCTAGATCACCGTAAATCATCCCAATAGATCGAATCCACAGGCTTCCAATTCGAAAGTAGAAACCCTTGATATAACAGTTTTTCGGTGGTTTGAGACTTAGGCTGCTATAAACCTCCCCTGATTCTTGATAGAAGCCGGCCCATTGCTGGTCCCAGATGGCCTTGAGCTAGTCATAATGAGCTGATGAAGAAAAATCAGGGAGCATAAGTAGATCTACTTACTTTAAGCAAGGGAAACTCGGACTCTGGACGCACACGAACAACGATCTCCGCAAAAATCTCATCTGGTCCGTGTATCGGGAAATACTTACCATAGTCACCGGTCTGACCAACGGTGCTTATCCCTCCTGACGAGTAGTGTATGGCGATACCTTGTATACCACCTAACGCACTATAGAACGTGACTCCCGATAGATTCTCTGTTAACCACAAAGCCTCGACAGTGAAGTTCCCAACATTCGACACCATATCTTTCTCATCTTGAGGCTCTCCTGCAACGTAATGAGTCTCATCAATATGACCTTTCCAGAATGCATGGCTTTTCTGCATCAAAAGAGTTTCTGGAAAGGAAATGGTAGTGTCGGAGCACCACCCGATATGTCTGAATTTGAGTGCCTGGATCATTTTGTTATTCTTGTTAACCAGCAGGTGGAGTTGAGTCTTGGTAAGAAACACATACGTCTCGCACAATTCTAAGCCTCCCTTCCCCTCTCCTTATACTAAGTCCTTCCCAGCATTGATCTCTTTTTGGATCCCCGAAACTCCACTCTGAACGACCGAACTTCAGACTTCTGATTCCGACAGCGTCCAACAAAAAACAGATAACGTCAACCTATCCTGGATAGAATAGATCTGAGAGACTAACTCGGAATGGGTACCAATGCGTTGATGAGTGCTTCTTGTCCGAAGATCAAGTCCGCAAACATAAATACGGCCGTCCATTCTAACTCCATAGACCGTGATGGCTTGAAGATCAATTAGCAAGATTGCGAAGGAATCACTGAATCCGTAGGCATCATTATTCGATTTTGTCGGGGCGCATACATCCACGGTCGGCGACGTCGAATTCATAGCCAGGTTGCCTATGTACTTGCTTACCTCTGTTTGTCTAGATACTACCTCCCATCTCAGATCGAGCCCTGCACTGTGGGATTCCAGAAATCCCGAAGAAAGGACAAGTAGCAATCTGCGCAAGGATGCACCTTCGTCAGCAGTGGGAAGACATCGATAGAATTGCCTTGGTTCTCGGCGCATGAATGAAGCACCATAATCCAGCGCAATCTTGCTGGCGCAAAACAGCCGAATCAGATCCGTCGGTGGAAGGTAATCTAGGATCATGGTCAAAATTTCAAGGGGAAGTTCAAGCAATTGTGAATCACAGCGAGCAGAGTCTGTCTCCATGTACGGCCCAGTGCAACATGTTGCAAGATCAGAGGGTATAATAGCAGCATGTGGATCGAGGCAACCTGGGAAGTGATATCAGCACGGTTCGAAATATCCGCTGTAGGATATGTCATACTACGCAGCTTCATTTGTGCGTGGTCCCCAAAATTTCTTTCTCTATCTGGCTGTAAGGTCTGGCACAATCGAAATAAATGTTCAACTTCTATCGGCGATGCAGTTTGCTCAAGCAGAACATGATAGCAGGAGGAATGAATGAGGAAGCAATCCGTCGATGTGTAGGAAGGGCAAGGAAACACTCCAGTTCTTTCCGGTTGATCTTCATCTTCATCGAAAATTATGTCTTGGTAATCCTCGGAATCATTGTAATACAGATGACCAAGGTAAAGCTTGCCATCCTCATGGCACATTAGATGGGATTGGTTAACACTGACAAGCCCGGAGAAGAGTAAAGTTTACCTATTGTAAAATCCTTCGACCAGTCTGCCTCACCCAGCCAGCCAGAGCAGAGCAAGCAACACGAGAAAGCCACGAAAACCGACATAAGGTATTTGAGTTGTTAAAATGAGCTTTACAGTTGAGTAGATAGTGGCACTGAAGCTAGTATGAAGGTCAAGCTATAAATAAAGTCTTGCGAAACAGTACGTACTACTGCTAAGTAGAGTAGAGCAGCAATAAAAGTCTACTGATGTGTGACCAACACAGTAGTAGTGAATACACTCCACTAAGATATTATAGTATAATATTCCAACCTTGCTGATCAGGAATCTACATGTTGTTGCTTTGCATAATTGAAATCGGGCCGACGTACAAGGGTGGTATATAAGCATCTTGCATTTAGTAAATCCAATATTCAGTTACAATGCTCGATAGAGTGGTATAATATCAACTTGCGCGCTGGAACTCACTGTCGCTGTTGCTGATGCTATTGGTGGTAATCGCACTGGCATCCGCATCAGTCCCTAGGGCACATACCACTCGATTGTGCCTCGTAACCCAGAGTCTCAGTTCGCTCATCTGGTCACTGAGGTGCGAAAGCTTGACTTGACCTTCACGTCATTACATCTTGTGTGGACAACTGATATGATGTGGACCGTGCAACGTCCCTCGATTTGGTCTTTGATTTTATCTTTGAAAGCTGGAGAAGATACATGCCTGTCAGAATCACTGGAACAACAAGCACCGCAGTCACAAATGCAGAGAAGTGAAATGTCTCAAAATGTGGAAAATCTGCCAAACTGGCGATCACGGCGATTCAGGGGTATACGCCATCTGTGCCAAATGCCACGACCACCCAGCTGGCGGCCCAGATGGTTTCCTTGAATGCATTGAACTCACGGTTTGAGCATTCAGTAGCGCTATTCAAGCTCCTCAAGCCAGCGTTGAACATGTGTTTTTCTCGAACTATTCTGCATCTCTACGTCCGATTCCTCATCGTCTGGAGCCTCCTCGTCATCAGTACCTTCCATATCGAACCAGGAAAGCTGATACATAGGTCTTTCGCTGCTAGGGTAACCTGTCGATCTCAACCATTTGAATATACCACGTGTGGCGCCTTCGGAAAGCGACTGTGAGAAGAAGTTATATGTATAGTCTTCAAGAACCGGAGAGTCTCTGTTATGGAGGTATTGCGATTTTTTGTCTGTCGGCTGGCTAGTTTGTTCTCTTGTGTTTCTTATTGAACGATTGTCCGTCAAAATCCATTCCCAAGAGTCGTATTCCAGGTAATGCCCGGTACACCAAGCATGTTCAAAGACTGATAACTCTGTTTCGCTGAGATGGGTAGCCCCAAAGGGCTTCCAGGGCCAGATTGGAGGTCGATCGTGACCTTCAAAGGCTGTAATGAAGAGTAACCGACACTCATCATCGCGATGTATATAATCGCCATCGATGGATTCTATTTCTGAGGTCAAGAAAGGCTGACTTGTTTCGGTCCAGGCAGACGCAGGAAGATCCACAGCCGTCATGCCTGCTCGTACGTCGCGCAAGATAGATTTTGCCAAGTCTGTGAGAAGGGCACCGAGCCAGAGAATACCGATTCGAGGTTGCCGATTTATCAGAAACGCGGCCTTTGAATTGCTCTTCGAAGATATTGAATCGAGAATTGCGAAGGCTGGGTTCAGCCATGCACTCACAAGGTTACACTCGATATCTTTATTGAAGAAGGTGCTGCACAGTATCGAGCGTAGACCCCATACATTGGAACTCAATGTCATGTACTTGGCAAGCAATTGGCCGTGCTCTTTGAGGAGTTCCTGAATGGGAACAGTGGACCCGCCATCACCCTCTTTTGACTTCAGTCGGGAACTTTCTTTAGGGAAAGGGAGTGCGATTGTTCTTCCCCTCATGAATGGGATATAAGGTACCCCGGCAAGGGCGACTGAGCACTGGGCGTAAAGACGATGGTGTACACAGAAGCGTCGTAGATATTCAAGAGCGGTCCATGAATCTGGTGGGTCTGCCCTAGTATTCAGGAAGCCCTTGGTGGTTACTATCAATCCAGCGCCAGTGGCAGACAGCGACCACGGCGACAAATATTCATGGCCATTGTACTTGGTGGTCGCATCCCAGCAACTGTCAGAGCACAAGACCGCACGCCACCAGGAAACTTCCTCCACGCAAGCATCATCACCGATATCAATCTGAATCATATGTTGCTTGTTTGGAGAGAACCCTAGGCGGTAGATCACATTTGCCTGTAGAGGTTCTCCACGTTGACTGTGCGTTAACGACAAGACTACCTTTCCCTTGTGTTGATTGTTTCTCCTCGCAAGCGAACGCGATCTTCTCGTCAGAGGCAGCGGCGCTACCACCAAGGAAAGGTGGGGTCTGGCAGACAAGTGATCCCAAGTCTATTGCGTGCTGTGGGAATGGATGACCTTCATCCTCACTAGCTAGATAGGAGGACCACGTTCGAAAGCTTTCCTGGAGGACATGATTGAATGTATCATCAGCCGGGCGCACAGCATCGCCCATGATCCACACCTTCACGGGGAAAGAATTTTAAACAGAAAAAACCTTCGCGGTTGGTTGATTCGATATCAATTATGGGAATGAGAAGACGTGAGTAAAAGGTCCCGATTCCACGATGATTTCCCTCTCGTCTTCAGCTAAGTATCAACGGAAGGGAGAAAGAGGTGCTGTTGCCAGTAAGGGACAATTATATAAGCACGCATGCTGCGTACACGTTCAATTTGAGAGTGAAAAATGTATAATACAAGTATAACTGCCTGAGGCTGATAGTCATGCTTCTCACTTGTCGGAGTGGTCATCACTACTATTGTATCTTATCTCTCGTGACACTTTCAAGCTTCCGATAATCATCTATCCCAACCACCAAGACATTTCAATCTTTAGAAACAATGTTCGGCCTTAGATGGATTTTAGGACACGGCAGAAGATAACTCTAAAATTTGTCGATCATGAGATTTGCTGTTGGAAACATTGACTGGAAGGAACAGAGCCACGTCCTTTGACACTCCGGACAATGTTGCGCGCCAAACCAACAGAATGAAGCAAGACCTTATGATTTGGGACTAAAGCGCAACATCTCCCGTTGCCAGTAAATACTCCAACATCACAAACGCAGGCGGTTCCAAGCGGGTGGAACATGTCTGGGTCCTCGATGTGATGGCGGATGAGGGTGCCGGGGCCAGCCAATGCCAACCCGTCAATCTAGCGCCAGCTGTGCGTGCCTCGTCTCTCTGGCGTCTCTCCCCTCTTCCCCTCTCCATGGCGGCAACCACTTGATATCACATCTCCTCTCACGCTATCTTCTCTAGCGCAGCTTCCATGCAGTGTCATTGCTCATCACACTGGGCGTCTGTCGGGTCGGCCAAGTCCAACCCATGGCGTATACTAACCGCTGCACTTTTCCAGCACGACACGCTGGAATCTCAGCACAGCTGATCCGTTGATATCAGGGTAACCACGCAGGACTTATTGGCTAACAATGTTTCATGGGGTGATTCCAAGTCGCGACATTCGTGGTGTCTCCCGAAAACCATGGCCTCGAAAGGTGCTTCATTGATAGGCCCCAGTTACTTGCTGCCTCCAACCATACAATATAAATATCCAGCCATCGACATGACCCAGAACCTGCTCCTCTGCCTGTTCAATCTTAGCATTCAAGAACAATCTTCAGTTCCGGTGTACATACTTTGGTATATACTTCGTGTTCATAAGTCGTCATAATGATCGACCTCCTAGAAGTGAAAAGACGCTACGAAGCCGTGCTGGCAGTTGAAGATAGCAGAGACAAAATTCTTCAGGTACTTTTCTTCACAGCATAACGCATATTCAATTTATTAACCTCTTCTTCGACAGAATCTCTTTGCCCAGGTCGAAAGTCTGCAGAGGGCCCTTCAGAACACGCTTGGTGATGCCAAGTTCCAGGAATTGAAGAAGTATAAAACAGAGTATGACGACTTGCGGCTTGATCAGGTATTTTCTTTTCATTCTAGTGTCTCGCTTCTATAGGCTTATACAGATCCGCAGTCCAAGTTAAGTTTTGTTTCTGTACTTGTCGACGGTGACTGCATGAATGTAAGTAAGCGTCCGACTGTTGTCTCGTCCTATACTGACAAGTTAGTTCAACGATACTCTCATCCGACAAGGCTACAACGGTGGACGCAAGGCTGCCATGCTCCTCCGAAAGTCCGTCGAGCGTCACATCCGTGATATCGACCCCCAGGCCAGCCCAAACATTCAGTACCGCATCCGAGTGTACGCCAACGTTCCGGGTCTGATGAAAACGTACCGGGAAGCACACATCTTGCGTTCCAATGAAGCGCTAGATCCATTCATTCGGGGGTTCAACATGGAGAACAGCCTGTGTGATTTCATCGATGCAGGAAATGGCAAGGAGTGTTCAGACGTCAAAATACGGGGTACGTTGCCCTCTTCACCAAATCATGGCATGTACTAACCGCCATCATAGCAACATTCGAACAAGACATCCTAGACGTCCACTGCCGTCGCATCATCTTCTGTGGCTCGACCGACAATGGCTACGCACGCATCCTCGGCTCCCACCAAGGATCCAACCGCATCTCGCTCGTCCAGGGAGCACCCTTTGCATGGGAAATGGAGCAGCTAGCAAGCGAGTTCCAAACCACATCCTTCCCGGAGGTCTTCCGATCCACGAAGCTACCCTCCCGAGCATCATCCTTCAGCGCATTCAAGACCGCATCCGCCAACACATCACCCAGCAGCTCTCCAACCAGCCTCAGCACGCCCTCAACGCCAAAACGCAACTACGCCACAATTGCCAAGTCGAACCTCCAAGCGACATCCCCCACCAAAACAAACAGATCCAAACGATCGAAAATCTCAGTCATAACATTCGATATTTCCCCCTCATACGACACCCACATTCAATTTAACACAGTGCAGCTTAACAGCCAGAGCCAACGGGTTGACCCACCACCCCGGGCCAGCAGCAGAGAGAACTTTGAAAGATTACGAAGGTCGAAGTACTGCAGTAGATATCATATCCTGGGAGAGTGTCCTCTTGGCGATGAGTGCGGGCACAGACACGGACGCCGACTCGGATCTAGGGATGTTCATGACCTCTGGTGCGTTACTCGGACGTGCGTCTGTCCGAATGATATCTGGTGTACGGATCCCAAGTGTATTTGTGGACATCAGTGTCCGTGGGAGAACCAGCAGGGACATTGCAGTGCAGACTGCAAGTTTCCCGAGTCTATGCATGGGGTGGATAAGTCGGTTGCGGTGATTTTGTAGTAGCTTGATTATTTTTTATGAGAATGTATTTTCTTGAAACCATGTTATATACACCATCATCACATCATTATATTCCTTATTATATCCATCCTCCAAAACAATTGAATCTATAACGACGCTCTAGCCTGACGATCGCTTCACCACTATCAGAACAGTCACATGAATTTTTTGCATAATATCTTTTGTTTTTACAAATAATAGACACTCCAGTCTAGTCACAAATTGAAATGGGAAAAAAAGAGAGGAGAGAAAAAACCCACTAAGCAAACAAAAACTTCGCCGCATGTTCCACATGATCATCCGAGAACGTCGCCATAGTATAATAACTGTGATCGTAATCAGGCTGGTACCGAATCGTCACGCCCTCCACACCAGCCTCCTTGGCAGCTTTCTCGAAGTTCTCGGGAAGAAGTTGGCCCTGTTTGTAGAAGTTGTCGCCGGTGCCCTGTACACACGCACAATCATTATTAGTACAGCCTACAAGGGGGAAAACAGAAGGGGAAAGGGAAAAAAAAAGGGAATACACACAACATCAATCAAAACATCCAACCTGCCACCCTTCCACTTCTTCAGCAATTCCGTAGCATCATGCTCCTTCCACTTCTCCTGCTGATCTTCACCAAAGTATCCCGAAAAGGCCTTTTGTCCCCACGGGCAGTTAATCGGGTTGGTGATGGGCGCGAACGCAGACACGGACTTGTATTTGCCGGGGTTGCGAAGGAACTAACCCCCAATTATCAACTTATATATTCCCAACATCATAGAGACAGATACTTGGTGAGAGAGCTATACGTACCAAAGTCAAAGCACCATGTCCACCCATACTATGACCCGTAATACTCACCCGCTCACTATCCAATTGCGGGAAGGCAGCAAACACCGTCGCGGGCAATTCCTCCGTGATGTACGTGTACATGTTATACCCGTTATCGTAGGGCGGCTTGGTCGCGTCGACGTAGAAGCCGGCGCCAGTGCCGAAGTCGTAGCTGTCGGCTTCGCCGGGGATGTTGAGGCCGCCTAATCCCACCATCTTATATTAGCGTTACTCCAATTACCATGGATTTTTTTTATAAGGATAAATGTGATAGAGTTCTTGAGATAAGCAAGAAGGGGGGGGGCGGGGGTGGGAGGGGAAAGGTAGGTTGGTGAAACATACGAGGACTCGTATCAGGGTACAACACAGCAATACCCTTCTTACTGGCACCGTGCTGGAAGAAGCCCTTCTCGGAGCAGTTCTCGGCGGTGCAGGTCAAACCCGAGAGGTAGATCAGGACGGGGACCTTGGCGGAGGGGTTCTGGTAGGCTTGAGGAGGTAGGTAGAGGTTGAAGCCCATTTCACATTTGGTGGAGGTGGCGGCGTGGGTGAGCTTGAGGAGCTTGCCGCCGAAGGAGGCGATGGTGGCTTTTGTTGTGACGGACATGATTATATGTATGTGTATACCGTTGGGTGTTGTGGATGGAGTAGAGATGGAGGTAGGTAGGGAGGGAAAGAAAGGGTGGATGGTTTAATTATATCAACAATGATGAGGGGAAATATCGGATGAGGGGGAAATGAGGGGCGGTGGATCCGTCAAAACTCCGGAAATTTTTGCCGTTTGAAGTTATCGACGCTATCCCGGATTTATCATCGAGACAATCTAGATGGTTGAATAGATAATGTATGAACTGTAGAATTAAACTAACTACCTTGCCATGCTATGCCATAGGTATCATATTCCCTTCCCAAAAGGTAAAGAACGCCAATGCTTATCCATCTCCAATAATTACGCCAAAAACACCGCAGGGATGCCGTAGATCACCGGCGCCGCTCCGTTCAAGTACCTCAACACACAGGCCTGCCGCGACTGGCAAACCGCATCATCCAAAGCCACTGCCTGCTCACGTCCCCCGACAAGGCCCCATTTCTCCAGCGTGCTTTTGGCAAACCGGTCAATGTCCTTGTCCGTCACATCCCAGAGAGTGGCCACCAAGGCCGGGCTCCCCGCATGCAAGTAGTTCATCGGCGTGCCGTACGGCTCGTACTCGCCGGCTTCCGTCAGAGCACCGCTGCTGCAACCCATCAGGAATGTGATTGCGCATCGGTCAAGACGCTTGATCGTCCGCGCCCGACAGTACTGTACGCCACTGCCGTGCCCGAAATAAAGGAACACGTCGTTCGACTCTAATCCGTTCTTGAACTCTTCCTCCGTAGGCTCCCGGTTGGCCACTCCGCTCCACCCCTCCAGCTTCAATAAGTCCTTCTCGAAGGTGCCCTGCGTGGTTTGGAGGTCACCGGTGGGGTTGAGGAAATATGTGCCATTCTTGCGGTTGATCGTAAAACCAGCCTTGCTTTCTGCACCTTCGTCGCGGAATCGCACGATTCGGTCGCGAAGACATTCCAAGGAGGGCACACGGCACACCGGGAATCCCTGGAGACACGGGAGGGACTCCCACGGGAACATATGCAAGGACTTGTCCAACACCAGAACAGTTCGGTTGGGTGAAGGGTTGCCCTGCTCTTTCCGGACTTGCTCATGATACCCCCTCAGAGAGTCGAGGGTTTCCACAACCATCATGTCGAAATCGATTTCATCATATGCGTTGCGCTCACCCTGAAATTGCAAGATATCAACAACGAAGTAGAGAAGGTCCATCAACGTCTCTTCGGGGTCTTCTTGGTCATCCAGGTCCTTGACACCAATGAACAGTTCAAGCACATTCGGATGAAGTGTCAACCGCGGACTAGCTGCACGACCGCCCTTGCGGCGCGAGGGCAGATGCTTGTCCAGGATGGTATGGAATGCCTCTGCAAATCGTGCAAGCGAACGAGTCTCGTGCGGGACCGGCGAGAATATTCCGCGGAATCCACCGAACCAGACAGTCTCGATATGTTGCAGAAGAGCTTCCATCCGACGGTCCAGTGCTTCCCGGTTCTTCCACCAGTCCTTCTTCATCTGCCGGTCGGTTTGGTGCTTAGCTGCATGCGCACTTTCGTTGGCCAGTCGAATCAGCTCCTGCATATCTCCCTTTCCATCCTCGAATGTGTATTGCTCCTCCTCATCCTCCGAACTGCCACGCTTGAGAGGCAAACGCAACAAGAACGGTGAACGACCCTTTTGCAACCGAGAAACCACAAACTCGGTACGGTCAGTGCTCAAGGACAAAGAAAGGACGTTCCAGTTCTCCGGAAGAATATCAACATATTCTTCGGTAAAACGGGAGCAGAGATCCTCTTCCGGTACCATTGCAGATTCAGCAGTCGGCCAAAGCAGGGGGTCGCAGTAATCCGCAAGTTGTTTGTCAAGAGTGATGGCAGCATGCTCCCGTGTAAACGCACCAATGCGGCCAACCTCGTTCACATTTGCTGGTGATTGAGAGAGCGCAACGAGGTTATCAAGTGCCGTGACATGGGTCAACATGGAGATACGGCTCATCAAGCGAGAGGCAGCATGGCTGTCAAGGGTTGATCCGAGGCTTGTGGCAAGCGGAAAGATGGTATTCAGACTCTCGCTCGCTTTGGCGAGCATTACAGAAAAGTCCTCTGTCGGCTTAGGCGTCTTAGAACGTGTACCTCTCGCAGCCGTCTTTGTTGGCGCTCGTGTCCTGCGAGTGGCAGTTGTTTTACCGCTACTGGTCTGGCTCACCGTCTTACTTGGCGACTGGAGTGATGGCAGGGAGATGGTCGATTCAGGGAGCACACAGTACACTGCATGAGTGGCGAAGTTCCGAATGGCATCAGCGAGTAGATGCTCACTTTCGCCAATGTGCAGGGAGATCTGACTGTCCCTAGAAGTTGCAAACTTGCGTGCATCCTCCAGCAAGCTGGATGCCTTTTCAAAGTCCCGTAGCGAACGTAAGCATGCTGCCTGCTGCCGAAGAATGTCGCTCCGCAAATGAAGAAGTGACGTCGAATCTGTCTCTGTTGACTCGGAGCCGGCGCTTGACGTCTTGGGCGTACTTGTAGTTGCTGCACGAGTTCTGCGGGTCGTAGTCGCCGCCCGTTGCCTCGTCTTCCTAGCAGTGCCTTGGACCTGTAGCTTTTTCATCTTGTCATTAAGGTCCGCTACACCCGAGAGAACGTCCAATGACTCAGAAGCGCTACACTCAGCCATGAGCCTGTCGGCTTCGAGGAGAGCACGGTGTTCATCGCGGTAACGACCCTGTGCTCTATGCAGAGAAGCAAGGCCGATCTGCAATGAAACAAGCTCAATGCTGTTGTCGAGCTGCTTGGACAAGGACTCAGCCGCTGCAAGAAGCTCCTGTCCTTCCTTCATATGTCCACCATAGATCCAGTGCGAGCCAAGCTGCGCTTGTGACGCGATCAAGCGAACGTTGGCGTTAAGTGTTTTGTTAATCTTCAGCGCTTGCTCTCCGTAGTAGATGGCGTCCTGGAATAAGCCGTGATGGGCGGAAAGGCTCGAAAGATTCAATAGAGCCATGTGATGTGAACCAATATGAGGCCAAAACGGGGCACCCTGCGAGTACACGGCCAGGGTTGCGTTCGCTTGCGAGACCTCGAGTTTCGCCATTCCTTCAACCACAGTTTCCAGCTCAGAGTTTTCGGCTGATTGAGCGATCTTGTCTTGTTTTCTCTGCGCAAGCTTTTCGATCTTAGCCCAAATCCTGCAATTCAGCCTAACAGACAGTTTGCCGAAAAACAGAGCATCATTGATTGAGCCCTGAGCGAAAGAGAGTCGGGAGCTCATGAATGCCGCGTCGGCCACCAATCTCTCCCACATAAGCTTCGACAATACCGAGCAGGCGTTGAGATCTTCCTTCTTCTGGTTCTTCTCATACAGAGTTCGAGCTGCTGAAAGTGTACTCCCTGCTTTCTGGATCTCACCAACTTCGAGAAGGTAGCCCACGCGAGCTAGCTTGTGTGAAAGCGTTGCCAAACAAGAGATGTCGCGCTGGCTGAGATATTGATCCGCTCGGCTCAATAGTTCGTCCGCCTTCGTACAGTATCCAAGGCGACTGTATTGGAGTGCCAGTCGTGAAAGAACGATGATCGCTTCCGAGAAATCGCTAGATCCGCGAAGCTCAATCACTCGTAAAACAAGTTCGAGCGTCGAAAGCTGCAACTTCCATAGCCCATGAATTTCGGTATAGTCGACGATAGCTTTCATCTGTAGCAGAAAATGATCAACGTCGCCAACGCTTAAAACCACCGAGTCCCAGTCATTGCACTCTCGCATCATCAGATTCCACCAACTTAGCACACTCTCCAAATCCTTTGGTTGAAGAGTGCCTTCATGCAGTCCTAGAGTAAGCCGGACGGAATTCTGGATGTGTCCTACAAGAGGAGAGAGGTCTGAATCGTCACCGAGTTCTTCCATATCAAGAGCGCTTGAACCAGCCTCAATGACATTCTGTAATATAGCAGAATCCAGGGAGCCCGGGTATTCAAGGGAAAAGCGCAAGGTGGTCAGCACGACCCGCAATCGCCGGAGTGGATGGGCTTCTGGGGAGTATAGTTCGAAAAGCTTGGTCAAGAGCAGACCGAATGTAGACCGGAACGAGTTATCGAGTGTAGAAGCCGAGGCCAAGTCCGTCATGATACCTAACTGCCATTCGATAAGATGCCCACGCTGGAGATGGGTCAGATTGTCATCGTCGAAGACGCCATTCTCTTTTGTCGACTTCCTTCTCAGGTTCATCTTCAGGAAAGCATAGAGAACACGGCCAAGCATGAAACCACCGCTCTTGGGGTCCTGGCACATCCGATGGGGGAAGCACCCTTCTGTGATAGAAAGGACTTGGTCGAGTGTGCCGGTCAATAGATGTTCCTCGATCGATTGCTGGAAGGCTTGCTCAGCCTCACGGCCAGCATTAGCTTCTAGATAAAGATGCGCGAGCTTCTCGTATTTGAGAGGCGTGAATCCTGCAACCTTCTGAGCCGGCGAGCAATTCGACAGGAGCGTCGCAGACTGCTTCAGCACAGGCACAAGTTCGCGAACTCCTTTGCCGGACTCTCTTTCCTTAATGTACCGAGACCAAAAGAGATTTGACAGCTTCACGAAGCAGATACCGATGCTCTCGGCAATAGAATCGGACGCTTCTCCCGCTGACTCCATCGTCACCAGCAGGCGTTGGCTATCTATCAATGTTGACTGCATTTCCTCCCATGGCGGTCTCTGTGACAAGATAGATAGCTTTCCAATGGCGTTGACAGAATCGATAGCTGCAAGTGCAATATTCCGAACTGCAACAACACGCTTCTGAAATGGTTCAATTTCCTTTCCTTCGTCTTCGGCAGGTTTGCGCCCAACATATCGTCGCAGAAACCTAACGAAACCGTTCAAATATCCGTAGATGCGATAAGATACATCGTCATCGTCTTTCTTGGGGCTTTTTTCCCTCGAAGCGATGTCTCCAAAAAGACCCATGGCTAGTTTCTTCAGTTTGGCTGCTTCAACCAATAATTCGTCAAGGTCGTTCGCGCTACCTTTGAGTGGCATACATAGAACATTGGTAGCTTCCTTGATTGCCTTTCCCAGTCCGGAAGAATACTTCGTAGCCTGCTTCAAAGCTTGAACATGCAATGACGCAATCTTACAGCGGACGGTAGCCAGAGAGAGACATTGTCCGTCCGAGAGAGGGGTCAGAGTTTCCGTGTACAATTGTAAGGCTTCGTCGAGGCATCCCGCTTCCTGAGCGACCTGGCCCAGGATTGTCGCAATTTTCGCCACAGAGATGTTATCGTTCATGCTGGGTGAGGAACGTTTTTGGACACCGGTAAAAGTCGATTGCAGTCGAACGATGGTCTTGTAGGTGGAAGCAAATTCGGATTTCGTAATGCCTTTGCTCTGATGAGCATAGCTAGCGACGTATCGTGCCAAGGGATCCCACATCTCCTTAGCATCATCACATACATGCCCCGAGGTCTTCCAGGACATGCAACGAATCTCGAGTGATAGGAGTTGGAGAGTTAACGATGTAGTCGGCTTTAGTTTGTTCGTTGAAGATTGTTGTGTGCTGGAGGATAGGGATAGTACTGTATTAGACAATAATTGGAGCTGCATTGCGGCCTTGTCCTTGGTAAGAGCTCCTGCTTCTAGAGCAGCCAGAGTCACATTTGCCGGGCTACTCGGGTCCGATAATTGCAAGGATGGAGTCGCGTTCTGAACAGTGGCGGCCTTCTTTTCGGACGACATAAGACGAAGCGCATTCGACTGGTATGACACTATGAGGCCATACAGAGAGCCCGCATGGCTGATGTTGGAAAAGGTTAGAAGATCAGACATCCGTTCCTTGGTTGTTTCGCCTTCCTGCTCTACCGGGCTCCCTTTCCGGCTTGAGCCTTTACATCCACCACTGACTTTGCTATCGAGGTATTGTTGGATCCTTCTCTTTAGTGCTCTGAGCTCCTTGTAGGCTAAGTCACCCAGGCCCAAAGAGAGAAACCTTCCGGCCAGAATGCATGCACCTTGTTCGAGTTGAACGTTGGGTGTCCCGTTCTCCTGATCGGTCTTCAGTGTCCTTAAGCATGACAGCGACATAGCCGCGCACTCAGCCACCGCTAGTATTCCGTTGTCTGTTTTTGTTGTTGCACTCTGTAGGGACATTTTTGACTTTCTGGGGGATTTCGCGACACGGGTGGGAGAGGGTGATCCGCGAGGGGTACTAGTCGCGGAGGATCGAGCATCATCGCGTTTCGTCGACTGCAGCTTCACTGCTTCTGAAAGTGTTTTTAACGTCGAGTTAAAGATCTCTGTAGCGAGAACAAGCTTCTCCTGGTCCGATAAACGCGCCGCATCCTGATCGACCACTGTGCTCAAAGCCGCTTCGGCCGCAGAGACCGTCGTCCGCGATCCTCTAGTTGTTTTTGTTCGCCTCGTAGTGGACGATGCTTTCGTCGTCCGGCCTACCCGCTTCACTGTCGCACTTTCGATATCTGGGGATGCTTTCGACGAACCGCGGAGTAATGTTTGGAGGGATGAGACGGTGCCATTAGAGCATGTGGAAGTTGAGCGGACGGCCTGCTTCACCGATTCTACAGGAGAGCCGGGGAGTAGCGTCGAGACCGTCATGGTTGGCGGAGTTTGAATGTAGACAGTGCAGCAGTCACTGGCAATTGAAGGTCGTGGGGGTTCGTTCGAGCCATGCCTTCGATGTGATCATGACAGCCGGGCGGGAGCCAAGCAAAGGCGCGCGTTGTCACAGCAACCACTCGGCGCCTAATCCCAAACCGGACTAGTGTAATCTGGCTCCGAATCTCCGATTGCCTCAGGCCGAACTCTGCGGCAGATAATTGTGTGCCACAGCAAGTGTACAGACACCCCAGTGAGCAGCTTTGAGAGCATCTCGACGTCGCAATTCGACACAGTCCCCAGGACGGAGCTCTTCATTATGAACTCAGCACGAATCTCTCTCCGGCATCTGGCCCAAGCGGTCCCAACCCTCCGACCTGCCGGCGCTTTCCACATTCCAACAACTCAATTACAGTATCGTCTACAGTCCACTTCTTCCAAAGCGATACCCAGATTCGCTCAAACATCACTATGGACATCAATGATTCCCAAATTTATCCGGAACCGCGGCGCAAAGGAAACCAAGCCGTATAAGCCGAAGTCCAAAGAATGGAACCCCGCAAGTTTCTACATCATCATCTTCATCCTGATCGGATCCCAGGCCATCCGGATGATCGCGTTGAAGAACGACTATGCAGCGTACACACGATCAACAGATGCGAAGATTAGGCTTCTTCGGGAGGTCATAGAGAGGGTGAATAATGGGGAGAAGGTCGATGTGGAGAAACTGCTGGGCACAGGAGATGAGGCGAAGGAAAGAGAATGGGAGGAAGGTCAGTGCTTGCTTGATCTTGGTTTACCGTTTTACCATACTGAGGATCCTGCTTTTACTGACTTGGGGGTCTTGTCTGATATAGTACTACGCGAGATCGAAGCAGAAGATTCATTATGGCATCGCAAGGCGGCCGCGTCGGAAGCTCAGCAAGAGCAGGTCGAGGAGCCAAAACAATCGATTATGAAGTCAATTATTAAAGATCCTGCTGTACCTGCAGAGGGACCTCAGGATAAAGGCTTACCTGCGGATAGCCCGTCAAAGAAGAAGCTCAACTTCTTTTAAACAAGCGTGCGTCTATTGATGGCCAGCATCCCCACACGGACTTACACCCGAGGCTACTATCGAGATGCATTTCCCGAATGATGAGAACGAACCGTGCTTATACGCCGGACAAAGTTCCGTAGGTGGTTGCTGTCAGGGGTGCAGAAACAGCTCAGGATATGGTCCTCAATCATTCCCAAATCCGGAAGGAGCGAAGAGCAGATGACAATATCTGACAGGCCATACATAGTCCTCGTTTGCTTGGGCGTGGCCATCATCTGATTTTACTTTGCATAAATACGCTTTGTTCCCTCTCCTACTCTCCAATTGATACCCACATAGCTTTCCAATGTATCCCAAATCATGTACTTTTTGTGGGAGGCATTTTGGACAGGTCTTATATTTGTATTATAAATTCTCATAAGGTGAAAAGACACTATTACACTCTTGACCAAAAAGTCACGAAAGCGAACTGTAGGAATGGATGTGGAAATGATGTAGAAACCTCTGAACAGCAGTCTACAGGAGTTTCAAAGACCAAACATTGACTGAACCATGTGCTAACGACATTCAGATTTAATCAACAGTGCTGGTACAGCAGCATGTAATGATGTCCTCGACCTTGGATATCTAAGACAATATCTGCAAGAATATATATCAAACTAGGGTGGCCCCGGAACAGCTTCAATCGGGCCTTTAATGAAACGAATCACAACTGTTCATCCTGAAACTTCTAACTGCTTTTGGTACATGTGCAAATGCAAATCGCGTCTGTGTAGTACATAGAAACGGAGGTCACAGGGAAGTCTTTGCTCCAAGCCAGAAATCTAAGAACCAAGGAAAACGAGTTGGGTAGTATGACATGAAAAGATATTTCCATTTAAACAGAAGGAACAAAAGGAAAGAGAAACCAATTCGTCGCTATGAAAACATGAAGATGCTTATCTATTGCTTGGACTGCTGAAGGAACTTAGGCCAACGGTCCGCCGAGGGGATCGGAACGCGGCCAATGTTTTGATCCAAATCCAGGATCAGCTTGAGGGCGTTCCTGGATCTGAGGTATGGCAGAGGAGCCTTGGCAGTCTGCAGGCCGACGCCAGGTTCGATTTGTCCCGCCGGGGTAACTTCCGGTTCAGACCCGGGCATAGGAAGCATCTTCTGCAGGACCTCATAGGCGGCAAGTGTGAAACCGAACTGTGGGGATGAACGAATGATACGAGCCGGGCCTCCCTTGAAGAAAGCCTTGAATCCTTCATCCCTCCAAACAGTGGCCGCGCAGTGACGCAGTCCGGTGTACTTGACCTCACCCTTGCGGGCTTCGACCTGCAGACGGGTCTTGATCACGTCACATGGGGTAGTAAGATAGGCTGCGGGCATACCAGCAATAGCACCTGCAGTGAGCAATTGCACAACGCCGAGCTTGTGAGTGGGCGACTCGCCGAAGAAGTCGGACTTCAGGTGCGCATAAGTAGGGAAGTAGATGGCGGAGAACGGGACTGGCAGGTAAACAATTAGAAGGGTTCTAGCAACTAAACAACGGGGCGCGAATCACTTACCATCACGGAGCAGACAGGCACTTGCTCCCTTGTACAGACCCATCAAACCCAGGTTCTTGACGATCCAGAGGGCAGAGCGGCGAGGAGCACCCTCAACAGACTTTGCGATCTCACCCTGGACTTGGAGACGAATCTTGACAATCTCCAGAGGGTTTGTGAAGATCTAAAACGGGGTTGCAGTTAGCGTATTGAGCCTTATCAATGCATTAGAATCACTGTCAGGATAACTTACAACTTGACAAGCTCCGGCAGTACCACCGGCCAGGATCTCGTGACCAGTCCAGATCTTTCCGTTCTCCTTGTTGGTGAAGTGCCCACGCACAAGGTCGTTCACAGTGAGCTTAATAGCTTTCTCGGGGGCGACACCGATCAATTGAGGGACGACACCAGAGTACAAGCCGGTAAAACCCTCGTTACGGATCACTTTCCTGAAGCAATCCAGCGAGTTGTTGTAAAGTCTCTCTCCGACGCGAGTTGAGCGCTGGTTCTGCATACGGGTCTTCACAAGATCAATGGGGTACACCATGAAGGCTCCGAAAGCACCTGCAAGACTGCCCAGGGCGAAATGGTGGACGGACTCCAACACGCTGTACAGCACCGACTTGGACTTCTCGGCAACCTGGTGCGCCTTATCCGACGCAGCTTGTCCAGCAACTGCGAGGGGCATACGCCACGATGCGTCAATGACCTTGGCGAAATCCTTCTGCGAAAGTCTTCCAGAGGGAGCATCCAATCCAGCGAAGTGGAAGAGGATGTCGGCCTCCATGGGGGTGAAAAGGGAGAACCGGGTAACACGAGCGGCAGCATTCAAGAAATCCGCGCGCGTGATCTTGCCATCGTCGCTGTGCTGGGCCGCCTCACGCACAATAACATCAATGATATCCATCTCACGCATAATGTTCTGGAAGGCACGGACGGTGGCATAGGAGATCTTGGTACCGGCGGAGATGTTGCACAGACTGGGGAGGTTTTCCAAGACATAGTCGGACAGCTTGTGTTTCGAGGTCTCGAGGATGATGCGCTGGAAGTCTTCGGGCTCGATGTAGCCATCACCGTCCTTGTCAAAAGCGTGGAAGGCTTGCCTAATGCGTTCTCCCTGCAGACCGCGAAGCATCTGGGAAAATTGAGGGTACGTCATGTCGTGTCGGCGCTTTGTCTTTCCAGTGTAAAGGGAAGCCCATTCTGAGTTCCAATCGAACGGGATGCTGTCGCTGCTCTTGCTCAGGTTGCACACTTCCTTGAAGGTGTCCCATTTCACGGTGCCCGTTCCTTCCGTGTCGAACAATCTAAAAGCGATCTCGTATTCCGCGTCGGGTTTGTCCAGCAGGTTCTCGAAAGTCGTCCAGTCGGCAAGGCTGACTTTGCCGGATCTGCGCCTGTCGGCGACCATGAACAGAACGCCATAGTGCTCGCGTTTAATTTTGTGCTATTGTGAAAAAAGGTACCGACATGCATTAGCCAAGCAGGAACCCTTGCGAATCGTATGACACATACAGCACAATCTGGGGGATGAGCGGCAAGGATCAGGGTGACTCACGTAGTCTTCATATTTGGGAGCGATGGCATTGACGAAGTCCTCCTGGCTCATGTAGAGCTCTCCCGTCTCCTCGTCTTTGCGTGCATGGCGCAGGAAATTGCTTTTGATCTGCTGCGATGGCTGGGGCTCCTGGGAGGTGCCCACCAAGGATTCCTTGACTGCGTCCTTCACACTAGCCATGGTGTAAAATACAGCAATCTATGAACAAACGCCAAAGATGACAGATGCAATTCCAAAAGAAACCCAACGGAGCGACAAAAGAACGGAAAGGAAACCACGCGAATTAGGCAAGCGAGGGGAGGAGCGGGATTAAGAAGGGGTTGGGGATAAGAGGAGGGAGTGGAGAAGGGGGATTAAGACAAAAATAACGGGGGAGCGAAAGTGCTTTGCGCCTGAGCGATAATCGATCGATCAATAATAATATTTTAATTCCCGGGGGTGGGCAGAGTGAATCATACACTGACAGCTGTGAGCTGCGCAGAAAAAATATGGGGCCCAGCAGTAAGTAAAGAAGGCAAGAACCTGACTTTTACAGGATTTTAATTGACTATTTGCAGTTTTAACTAATTTTTTCGTTTTGCTTTTTTTGGTCATTTTTTGTTACCTTTTTTTATTTTCACATTCATCAGCACAAGCCTCACCTGGACAAACGGATAAAAAGTGACTTTTTATTTTTATTTTTTTTCACTTTGCCTGATGACCTTGGGGCTGAGAGGGCGAATCAACCAGCAACATCGGGCGATCTCACCGCCCCTGGCTGGCATGCATGTTGTTATCTAATTAACCGCTCCGGTGAGGCCTTTTCCTATGCTTATGGCCTTATGCATCGGAGTTGGCCCCGAACCCTGGTCAAGTGCGGCTTCCTGGCTTATTTAACTCCGCACGCAAGACCCTCACTCCCCTCACAAGGCAGTTCATATACACGTCTTGATGCTGTGAGATTGCGAAATGGAACAACATATCTATCATGAGAGACCAATTTCATATGAATCAAACTTTTTTAAGAAATTTCTCCTGTCCGAAAGCTAGTTCTCCCGAAACAATGGAAAGCCACGCTGACCCAAGGGACACACCCTCGATCCACGCCCCCTCACGGATCACGGATTTCGCCATGGACGACCAACTTCTCTCGGCGTGCCACGGTAACTCCGGAACTTTGGCCACCTTCGATAAATATGATAACCAACCACTGGGTCCCCCTTAAGCCAGACAACCAGGATCTGAAGCACTTCCCAACTTCCCTCCCAAGAGTAGCGATTCCGTTATCGAACGGAGTAGGGTGGTCAAGATGCATCGCAATTCTTCAGCGAGAGTAGCGAGCCCATAGCAACTTGGGGTATGCGACCCCTCTATCGGGGTTCATCTGCCACCAAGACGCGGCATGCGACCCGATCTCGGAGAACCACCATCAACGTACAGCTGAGGGTCAGACCGGATTTAGGTTTCCAGGTGAACAGCAACCGCATATCGACGAGTGATACTGTGTAGTAATGCAAGGCTTCCGCGCTTCACATGACATCGCCGTCTGACACACAAGGATTGGAGTCTTTCTCCCCGTCTCGGGCCGATTCATTTGGCTTACCCGCGAATGAGATGAGTTGCTTCCACGAGGTGCGTCTCCGGCTCGGTGGGGACTCCGGGACAAGCAGGAGAAACTAAATAGACTAGGAGTTGATAGTCTATTCATCTTACCTAAGGATTAGACCTTCCCCATATTCATGGGCGTGTCTATCCCCCAACTAAACGAGCCCCGAACCTGGAGAACCCCGGGGAGGCTTGATCCCACTGTGGCTCAGCAGGTCGTCAAAGCGCATGTATATACGGGGAGCCGCAGGTTCTGTGCGCCAGAAAGACACAAAGGAATGAACAAGTGATAATCGTAGACGAAACCCGGAGAGGAAGGTTGTACCGAAATCCCCCGGAAGAAGAACACCTAAGCATGGCCTCTAGCCTAAGGCACCAGGGGAGAAAAGGGTAAAAGACACGGGACCATAATTTCTCCGAGAGAAGACACGGCGCCACTCCACCTGGCATTACCAGGTCTCGGCCTCGGCCTTGCTCCGACCTGCACTTCTTCTCCGAATAGCTGTTCTCTCACGCGATCAGGAGGGATCCAAGATTGGAATGAGTACGGAGTAGATAGGCAGCCCTTTCACCGAGAACTACATAGTCCTACACAAATACTAGTTTTAAAACTCCCTGCTATATTCAATACACACCGAGCCCTGTTTTAGTCTCCACATGTTCTACTATCATAAGTTGTTTATTCCTCTAACTTACCGTTTTTACTACTAGAAGTGACTAGCACCTACAAACAAAAACAAACATGTTCAATACGCATCATAGTGCGATTACTATCCGTAGTAACCTGCATAATATATGCTCTCACTTTCCCAACGAAAGGCTATTCCATACATAATATTGGATTATTGTCAACGCTATGTACTTCCTAGTATCAATGCTATCATTCGGGTCATTTATACTACGACGTCCTGACTGTTCGTAGACCTTCACAACGAAGGTTATATGATTTATATCTCACGCATGTTTACTTACTACGTACTTACTTCTATTGAAGATCTCCACAATCGTCCACACCTGCTGAATGTATTTGTAGCACACCACCAGAAGTAAGGATTAATATCAAATGAAGGGGGACTGAAAATTATTAAAAATAGAAGGAAAGGAAATAAATAGTCCACACTCTCACAATGGTTGTCCTCAAATACAAAAAACAAAAAAAGGTAAATATAACTATCATTTCTCTACTTCATAGTCTCCAGATCCTCTGCCTGTTCACCGGTATACATGATTCCTTTTTGCTTCTGGTTAATAGGTAGCACTGGTTGACTTCGTTCGTAGATAAACGGACACCGGTGTAGCTACTTTGACACATTTGCTCACCCCTAAACAATTAGGTCAAAAAAGCTGCATGAGGGAGTTGACTCGCCGGTGTTATCTATTCTCCGGGAGCTTGAAAGGTTTAAACTGAGTTTGCCTGTACGATACGGTTGATAAGACAGACACTCTGCCTGTGTACATACGCGATCCAAGTGTAGGTGGATTAACGATGACTATGTACTCTCCACCGAAAAATATTGACACAAGTAGGAATAACGATATAGATATTCTAACTCCAAGTTCCCAAGACTGTATACCGGCAGGCTAGACACCTCTGGCGACCTAGGGTTTCTCTATACGCAACAACCTGAAGAGTGCTCTTTCCACAGGAAGAAGATATAACATGACGGCGTTTAATCTGAATGCCGTGAGCGTCACACATGCACCGACAACAGCATCTAGGATAAAATGATTGGCTGTCGCAACGATAGTAAGTCCCATGAGCATGGGCCAGATGGGTGCCACAGCTCGAAGGTACCAATGAGGACTGAACTTCAGCAGGCAGAGTGCAATGAACATCGAGTTGCCGAAGTGGAGCGAGGGCATCGCTGCAATTGTGAGCTGGAATTTGTTCTGCGTCCAGGCTGAGCCGCCTGCATTGCTGTGCAGAACGTCGATGAAGCCGTACTCCTCTGGCAGCAGGCGAGGTGGCATGCACCTCCACAAGGTAAGGATGGTGAAGGCAATGACGTTCTCGAACGCCAGTGTACGCCTGATTGCTTGATACTTGTCTCGTTGGATGCAGGTATAGCAGTAGACGATGAATATCACACCGAGGACAATGTGTGAATAGTATACTCGAGCCAGGAATCCCATGAGCCATGGCTTCTGCTCAAGCACATATCTTTGTACGGATAGCTCGACATCAAGGTGAAGGAAGTGCTCGAACGAGAGGATGGAAAGGGCGTGGCGCTCAGCGGTGTCGAAAATAGCCTCATGGCCACTGATCATCCTAGCGGAAAACGCCCGTAAACCTTGATAAATCTATCCACACAGTCAGCAATGCGTGGTACTACAGGAAATATGCCTTGGGCATCAAGATGTGTCTCACCCAATATGTGAGTAGCCAATACCATATTTCCAACAAGAAGGGGAATTTGGCAAGGATCCGTGATTGTATGGTTCGGCGGTTTCGAATTATGCGCTCATCAGAGTCCTCATCGTTTGGCTTTATGTCCACTGGAGGAGCTTCCAGCAGTGGTGACTCGACGTCCGGCGTAGCGAGGAGCTTAGCGTTCTTGCGCCGATTGATGAGTGCTCCTGCGGTGAAGGCGGCGACAATCGCTACAGCAGGACGTGACCATGAGTATGCTTCTTCGGATGATGCGGATTTGCGAGTAGCAGGGATATAACTTACCCGCAGGCTCTAGAATGTTCTTCACCGCGCCCATTTGTGATGTTCAAGGTATGGAAACCAGGATTAGGTCATGTACACCGGTGGTCGAGTTTACCCTGCACTGCAGGCGGAAGCTTCGCATACACTGCAACTTATCGATGAGCCCAGCAAATGGAATTGATGTGTTGTCTCGAGCCTGACACCAGAGGATCTACCTTGTCTGAAGTCTTGCAACAAGATCCCGGGAAGCCAGTCGGAGAAAAAGGAGAAAGGGGAGCCAAGGTGACAACGAAGAATTGAGTTGAGAAGTTGTCGTCATCCGTGGCTGCCATACTTCCGTGGATACCTGGCGCCTGGTGGGGTTTGGCGTGTTTGCATGGTCGACGTGCCAGGGCCCTACAAAAGAAAAAAAAACAGGGCAGGCAGGCAGGTGAGTTTGACTAGTCTGCTAGGTTAGGCAGACCCATCACTCTGTCCAGCAACCATCAACGCTCTAACGATTTCCAAGAAGTTATGGAGAAACTCCTATCTACTTATGGACCACACCGAGGTAGGTCACACGCGGTATTACCTCTTTTTGAGAGCCACTCTGGTCTGGGCCCGAATTTAGCGGCGGCTCATCCAGGATCCATCGTATCCGAAGGGAACCGATGGCCGGATCGGGCTGCCACTGCTCTGCTTCGTTTCAAGCCACCATGCCGGGTAAGGCTGGAGTTCAACCGTTGCAGAAGTCGTATCCAAATTAGCTACAGGTACGGAGTACATTAAGTGAGATGGTGATCATAGTAGTACGGGCAGTGACGCCCAGAGTGCCAAGTGCTTCTCGATCGCGCTTTATTGGTTCCTACCACGCACTAATTCCTTCGACCGAAAGCTTCGCCGATCTACACTGACAACAACACTTTTCCTCATCACTGTTTGTATTCTTTGATTTCTTTATTTACCTTTTGCCATCGCTCAACCACATCAACAAGGAGAATTGGTAGTCCATAAATGCGTGTGGTACAGTGGAGAGTTTGTTCATCTTTTTCATGCTTGCCGATCGGAGCCATCTTAGCGTCATTACTGGCTACGAGTCATATCTCGAATCTGTATATTGGCCCCTTTCTGTACAACACCCATTAAGCTCTCATGTTATGATGTAGCATAAAATGCAGTATAATTTGACTGTACAGTATAATTCATGCCACTATACTGCATTTTGTTTATAAGGTAGACAGCATAAGTAATGAAGAGTTCTACTAGTCCTCTGGGTTAAGCCAACCCGAGCACTACGAACAACCTAGGCTTTCTGAATCATAATCCTCTTATCGATACATCCCGCATATCCAAACAATTGTCTTAGTCTTTCTTAAGGCAAGTCCCAGAATTCAAGCTACTGTCAGATGAGACTCTTGCTGATGATTCTCATGATGAAAAAGGGGTTCGGCCGTAGACCCTGAGATCCCCACCAGATATACTCGTCACCAAGGGTTCCGTTGATAAGATCTAATAACAAAGGACTCTGCCATCCCATCACTTATCAGAAGAGTGCGCAGGCTATATACTAAACCTTATATGGCCCCTCATATATTACTAGCTTGAGAACATGGCTTTGATATCACTTATATCCGTCATCTGTGTTTAGCACCAAGTATATTTTCTATTGTTGTAGGATTTCCCGTAGCATGTAATGAGTTAAGTGCTCACACAAGTTTATGAGAGCACAGCGCATAGAAATACTCTCATGAACACTCTGAATAGTATTGACAAACAAATTTCTGGGTTATCATCCTCTCTATCTACTACAAGTACCTTCTTGCAAGTACGAGCGTGAAGTGGCAGGTTGGCTGATCGCAGAACCACTAAACATCCAGCGATATGGGTACGACTCACAGCTTGTACTCAGATTGTGCAAGATTTTCTAATAGGCTGTAAGCTGAGGTTCAATGCAGAATATTTTTAAGGTTATCAGTAGATGGGCGAATGGCATGATGACAGACCTTGCTGCCTTGCTGCTCAATTGGTAAGCCCAGGCCCATAGCGTGCTGTTACCGTCAAATCTAGACAGGAAAGAGAATGCCATGATCTCACTGTTCCTCAGTGCAAAGACTTTTGAGGTAGGTTAATATATCTAGATGCGTAAAAGAAGATAACCAGGTCGCTGGGAAGAAACAGGGACGGTTCTCGGTGGGGCACCAGGGCGGCTAAAAATACCAAGCCTTGGAGCGCTACCAAAGAGATTCGTCATTTCTCCCTCGCCAAGTTTCGGCCATGGCAAGTGTCCTCCACCAGTCCACCATCACTCAAGTGTCCCTCCCCATTGTTAGTCTTGAAGGTCTGAACCCTTTGCAGCACCCTTTTGCGACCACCATCATGCAATCTATTGACCGTCGATCATGCCTATTCCTGGATACTATCCTCCAGGGCTGTCACAGTCACAGTGATCAACCAGGGCCATGACCCACTAATACTGATTGGGCTGAGAGTACACCGAGATGCAGACTGCTGACGGCAGAAGGGAAAGACTGACCCGTGAACCACAACACTCATCCCGCGTCGAAAGGAGACTAGAAGACCTAGCCAGATTTCCTGCTGCAAATGCAGTGGATCGTAAGGCGAGGTTGGTGGCCTTTTTACGGGCTGCGAAGCGGATCGCATCACCAGTCAACCCCCTCTCCTCCAAGCCTCTAAGTGGGCGCTCCACCCGGAACACGTACCAATAGGCCCCAGTGCAATAAATTAATCCCAAACGGGCCAAGTTGCCCACCCCCCAAATTGGCTATTTTTCTAAAATGGTTTTGGCGCCGGGACTCGTCGCCTTCCAAAGGCACAACGACCCGGTTCGTTTCTTATCTCATTCCTCATCGACTCTCCTCCCGCCCAGCCCGGATCCTCGCGCAACCAGCCGCATCATCGGAAAAAGAGGACCCTGAATACCGCTTTTCTTCCATCACATTGTGTCGACAAGTCAATCAGCTGCGATATCCGTCGATGGGCAACCCTGAAGTGACCTTTTTGTGCCTCCCCAATTCTCGAGCGCCTCACTCCTGAACACTTCCTCCAGCCATGTCGAATCGCGGTTGAATGCGGTGACTGGTTTTTGATACCAGCCATATCCCTCCGGTGATCTATGCTAGGCAACTTTGACAGATGTGAAGGACCGAGGAACGATGACAACAGAGCTTACCCGCGATGCTCCTCAGATCCGGACTTCAGGATGGCTTCCGCGGACCTTGCGCCGACGATACTTGATTCCGTTGGCCTGCCTCATGTTCTTCATGCTGTTGGTGACTGAGTTTCTTCGACAACTGGGCAACAATGAAGGCAGCCTCAGTCTCTTTACCTCGACTGATCAACTCACCGACACCCGGAAATTCGCCTACACCTACGTTCCCACCATCCTGAGCATGGTTATCGCAGTCTTATGGTCCCTCGTTGAATATGATGCTCTTCGGCTCGAACCGTACTTCCAACTATCAAGACCCCAAGGGGCTCCGGCTGATGTGCTTCTTCTCAACTACGAATTCGGTCACTATACAACCGCGCCATTTTTTGCCATGAGGAACCGCCATTGGCTTGCGGTCTGTATCTCAATCCTGAGTATCCTCCTGCAATTGGTATTCCCGTCGTTGCAAAGTAGTCTTTTCAACATGGATGATGCTACCGTCTACAAGAATCAGCACCTTCAAACATGGCCGACTATCGTGAACCTCGAAGAGCAGGAATCCTTGGTGGATAACATCATCCAGAACACGACCAGCATTCGAGACCATCGGGACCTGTCTTATAGTCAGCCGGAATCGAGCAAGTACGCCATGGCACCGGTGGCTATACCATTAGATGTTCAATACGACACCAAAATGTGGGAACTCACACAATCCATCTACTGGACAGAGTTATCCTGTACTGAGATCGACGTGGAAGATGCCGTAACCGTTGATGTATCCTCCAATACGTCTTCATTCGGTATCGGATCTCCCACTAGACAACCCTTGATTTGGAACCTCTACGACGTGTCAAGAACCGATAATTGCACCCTGGAACTCAGCGAGGAAATCACCATACCGCCGACAAACTCATCTGTGCAGATTTCACACTGGCAGCCGAACGCATCCACGACTAGTATTACCAAGCAGTGTGCTTCTTTCGACCTAATCGGACTGACGGTGGACGTTAGTCTCAACAAATCCAGTGAACTTGATCGTCAGAAATCCGACTATTCGAGCTCTGATTACACCCATCAGGTCAATGGATTTGGCTGCAAGCTTGTCTATCTGACCTCGGAAGCTGGCATCTCAGTACAAGTAAATGGTTCGCTTTCAATCGTTGATCTGCATCCGAACTCGACTACAGAGGTCTCCAGAGCTTCTCTTAATACTACCCACTTCAAAAGCATAATTTTGCAAGAGGTGGCCTCCACCAATGGCACTTCCACGTTCAATAAAAAGCCAGTGAGGCCATCCACACTTCATCGCGATCTTATCTCGAAGCTGGAAACTAGCGTTCAAGGCGCTTTTGTACCGTTGATGAACAGGATCTTCGATCTCACCAGTCAGTCACACTATGTGCAAGCTTCTCATGTGACACATCAGATGGCCATCATTGTTGGCCCGGTACAGTCCTTCTTCTCCGAGGCAATCCTTCTGTTTGGATTGGTAATGGTTTTGTATTTGGCCTACACCTACCCAAATCGCCCGAATATGCTTCGAAGTGACCCGGCTTCTATCGCATCCATGTGTGGTATCATGGCCGATGTCATTGATGCTTCGTGTCTGTCTCACTTGAACCTAGATCAGTTGTCAACCAGACAGTTGAGGACCATTCTCAAGAACTATACTTGCCGCTGGCAGCAAGCTTCTGACCCTCCCCGTATCTGTATTGAGCCATCTGCTGGTAAGTCTCGCACTAATTGTGATTTGCCTCGGTTAGGGCCTCATAGAGCAGACATGTTGACACTGTTCAGTTCCTCGGTCTCAAAGGCAGATCTTCCAAGGCAAACCCGATCCAAGACCTCATTTCCTCCTTATACCAATTTTCGCTCTTGAAATATTCCTCTTCATAGCGGTATTTGCAGGTATTGTGACGATATTCGTGGTGTGTGCCAAGGATGGGGCATTCCATGCATTGACATATCTCAACTCCGACAGTCTGGCGGCGTTGTTCCAATTCATCCCGTCTGCACTCGCTTCCATTATCAGGGCATTATGCCTCTCAATATACCGATACCTGAGCGTCCTGGAACCATGGTCTGTTCTTCAGGCAGGGGGCGCATCCGCTGCGTCTTCCCTACTTCTCGAGTACGGGTCATTGAATCCTATTGCTTCACTCTTTAAGTGGTTCAGTTACCGCCACTTCTTGCTGGGACTCGTAGGAGTGGCCTGTATGTTCAATACCGCAATGAGCATATTAGCCAGCGGGCTTTTTCGGCACGAGCTTGGTCCGACGAGGGCGGATGCTGATATGAAGTCCAACTACAGCTATGCGTCAATCGCCATAAGACAAGCCTCGCCGATAGGCCCCGAACTTGACACCATTAAGAGCAGCATCTACAGCGGTACCTCGGTGCTCGCTTGGACCACATCCAGCTATTCATTTCTCCCTGCATGGACGGACACATCGTCCGAATGGCTCGTTGGGGGCACCATTCGGGGCATTGGTGCCGATTTAGTATGCAAGCAGCTTTCGATCGCCGACAGCTATTCCGAGGACCCGGTAACAAATGTAGCCAGTTGGCAATACTCGCCTTTCAACGAATCAGATACGGTGTGCCAAATAGACACAATCCAAGACACTGAGGCTAGCCAAGTAAACAGTTTGACGGTTCGCTTCTTCGCTTCACCGACATTTGCACAATCAAGTGGCTGTCAGAAGCCTGCTGTCGTCGTGGTTGCCTACCCCAGCGGAGGTGGCTATCTACAAACCACACCCGATACCGCAGTCGCGTTGTATTGCGAATCCCTCTTCATTATGCAGAATTTCTCTGTTGGTTTCAACTCTGATGGGTACATACAGTACCATGTTCCTCTCAATGGCACCTTTGTGACAGACGATGCGATTCTACGCAACGGGACGACAAACCTGGCCAACTACAACCTCAGGCTATCAAACCCTCTAAGCGTCACTTACAATGGCTCGTATCTAGAAACCAACAATGCAAGCAGCACTGATTGGTTTGGCACCCTCACGGCAAATCTCTACCGCATTCTGGACACCAATACAAGTGTCATTACCGCAAATGTTCTCGAATCCGCCACCCGCAATGTCTACCGGTCAATCTTTGCAACTGATCTATCGCTTGAACGGGATGCTTACTTCCAACTTCAAGACCACCCTGCTCGGATCAGCGATGGTATTATCTACAACATGTCATGGGCGGTGGTCCCATCGTTTGCATCATTCATGTATGTTCTAATCATAGTAGTCTTTGATGGGTGCGTTGTCGCCTCGGTTTTCCTTACCAGGAGAGGTCGTTTCAAATTTCCTCGCATCCCACGGTCCATAGGCTCTATCATCCCGTGGGTCATTCACGGACAAGTTCTGAACGATTTCAAGGGAACATACGCTTGGAGTGAAGGCGATCGAGAGAAACACTTTGTCGATCTGGACAAACGATACAAACTTAATCGACACGAAACGGCCGATGGACAATGGAAGTACGTTTTGGATGAAGACAACTCTCGCCGCGACAGTGAATCCTCTACCATCGAGTTACAGCCGATTACTCCGGTGCCGAAAAACCGGTTCCGAACTCTGCTGCGAAGGGTGACTTCTGATGACAGAAATCAAAACGGATGATGACCCTCTTGGCTTGGTTGTTTCAATCATTTCCGACATCTTAGCGGCTTCTTTGACATCGCCATCGAATTGGAAAAAGGGTTTCAATCAAATTACAAAACCGATTGATCTCGGCACACGCAAGAGTTTGTACACCAGGCGGTCCGGACCTCGAGGCAGCCTGAACCCTTCCTGGAGCCCCCCCCCGCCATTGATGCCTTGGCTTCCCCCAACCATCCTACCATTGTAATCATGGAAGTTGATAATGGGAAAGACCGGGCTCGCTTGAAACCTTGAGTTAGGCTCTGGGAGCCATTCCAGAGCCACAATCACTCGTATTGGCTGGTTGGCACGATCGTCAGCACTTTGGCAAGCCGGCATCTTGCTCTTTCCATCTAAAATGGCACAGAAGGTCATTGGGATACGAACGATGAGAACCAATGGTTCGGTCGTGGGGTGTGATGTCGGTGTGCCCATATGCAAGTGCCGTCAATGTCCCACACGCTCGCCCATGTGTGCTCCGAAGCCCACGGCAAACAACCATCTTATTCGGCACTTCAAACTCTGCAGAATGCTTGTCCATCTCATGGTGAGGGGAGCTTCCGATCGTCGACTGCGGGAAATTGTGAAGATGCCGGGTGGTCGACGAGGGGGATGGCGGCCGGCAGCCAATGGTTAGTGTTCATCACATTCTAAGCGCCGGGCAGCTGCACGAAAAGGCACAAGTCACCCCTTCATCACACCTAGTCTCGAGGTCCCTGCTGAGCGACAACGAATCATGGAGTATGGATGAGTGCAAAGCGTCACCTCCTGACCCAAAGTTTCTTAAAATAGGTTGCCATCCATCGCCAGGTCAACCCCTCGCCTTCGGCCTCCCCACCACCAGGGTTTCTCCCCAGCAATGAAGGTCGAACAACTATATAGCCGCCCAGCTAGCCCGGGGATTAAGGGTTCTTCCTCTTTTCTTGACACACATTTTGTTTTGGGCTTTGCTGGGTTTCTGTTTTCGTTCTATTTTCATCCTTGAGTAGTTCGTTTGGCTGGTCCAGGCGACTATCTGTTTTCAGCTTCCTGTTTGGCACGTCATCGAGTAATAATAGTATCATTTACACGCCTGCCTCATTGGAAACACTCTGTTGATCAAAGTGGTTTTTCCTTGATAATCTTGTGCTGCTGCTCCTTTGCGCCTATTCTCTACTTGTTTCTTCCACCCAGAGAACAAGATATCTTTTTGCATTCAATCATCTTTCCAACCCATCAGTGTCAGTCAAAATGATCGCTCGCAACGCAAGACCGAAGCTTTCACTGTGCACCTCCGCTGCGCAAAATACTTCTCGTCAGCCTCTGTCCCTCAAGTCTCCCAGCGCCATACCGCGCACTCCGATTTCCCCTGCGAGCCCGAGTGCAAAGCGGTTCTCGTCATTCCAAGTACCAAGCTACGCCTACACCAACTCGTGTTCGTCCAAGAGTATCCTTAAGAAACATTCTAGCGCCTCGAGTCACGCAGAAAAGCGGATTCAGTTCAAGGGCACTCCCACTGTCCACTGTGTCACACCCATCGAGAATCCCGAGGAGTACTATGGCACTTACACCAAGTTGTCGCGCGAGGAGCGACGTTGGACTGTTCGTGAATGAAGACGAGGCTGATGTCGCTACAACAACACTACGGCCAAAAGCAGATCGACGGGATGCTGGGCCAGGAATCCGAAGAGCCTTTTGATGCGCCACGGTTTCTGTGCCCTCCCCGCTCCGACTCGGTTATGATAAGTCGATCCGGCATCTGGAGCGCAACGACAATTCGGGGTATGTCTGGCGGCGCCGCCGGGGCATTGGATGTCCTTGAGTGCAGCGGAAACACTGGGATGGATGCATTTGGTGGATTGAGAATAGACTCAGCGTGTATATGATACCTGTTATGTTCATGATGTGATGATACGGTCCGGCGTTTTGTACTTAGCATAGGGCCTATCTTGGGCTGCCCCAATGACGATCGTTATGGCTCCATAGTGTTCAGTGCTAGCAGTAAATAAGTAGACCTACTTATGCTGAATTCTCGCCAACGGTGATCCTAGCCCCATCAGACCGACCGTAGCGATTTATAGTAACAGCGGCGGCGGCCCCGGGTTTCGATGGCCCGTGCGTGGAGAATCCCGATACGATAGTCTTTAGTTTTCCCGCCGACAAGCCAGACCCAGAAAGCTTGCCTCAGCCTTCCTTCGCTTGTCCTTCAAATCCTCTCCAATGTTGAGCAGAGTTTCCACCTCAGCATTACGCAAAGGCTTGTGTACTGCTCCGAGGTGGAGTCTTCTACCTCGAAGCCGCCGCGGGCTGCTCACACTTGCCATCGAAACGTCCTGGTGCGTCTAATCTAATCCGCCCGAACACTTGCGCGACAGCATAGCTAATTGTTCTGATCTATCCAGCGACGACACATCGGTAGCCATCGTCGAGAAGGAATCCAATGCCGTTCAAATACACTTCCTCGACAAGGTGACCTGCGACACCAGCGCATACCAGGGCATCCACCCGGTCGTGGCTCTCGAATCTCACCAAGAGAACATCGCAAGTCTCGTCCATAAAGCACTCGCCCACCTACCCGTCGCGAAGCACGAAAAGCACCAAACGATAAATGTCTCGAGTGATTCGCAATTGCGCAGGAAACCCGACTTCGTATGCGCCACTAGGGGACCGGGGTTCCGCTCGAACCTCTTCGTCGGGCTAGATACAGGAAAGGCGCTGTCCGTCGCATGGCAGGTGCCGTTCGTCGGAGTCCATCATATGCAGGCTCATCTGTTGACTCCTCGTCTTGTATCGTGCATGCACCATGGCCAGGCCCAAGATAACAGCCAGGATGTCGCGGCGTCGCAGCAACCCATCACCCCCGAGTTTCCCTTCCTCTCTATCCTCGCCTCCGGCGGCCATACAATGCTAGTCAAATCCTCCTCCATAACCGATCACGAAATCATGGCATCAACAGTGGACCGAGCCCTCGGAGAGGCTTTGGACAAAGCCTCCCGCGAAATCATCCCTCCCTACCTCCTCCAGACGTCAAAGAGCACCATGTACGGGAAATTGTTAGAACAATTCGCCTTCCCGAACGGCAGAGCCGACTACGCCGACTATCAAGCCCCCAAATCCCGCCACGACGAACTCCTCCCACGCAAAAGCGAAAATCCCTGGGGCTGGTCTTTCGTAGAGCCGTGGGCCCACAGCCGTCAACTGCAATATAGCTTCTGCTTCATAGGCAGTACGCTGGCGAGGATATTCTCGGCTCGCGAGGCAGCCGGTCAAACGATCAGTCATGAGGAGCGGATAGCTCTGGCTCGGGAGGCAATGCGGACTAGCTTCGAGCATCTGGCGTCGCGCACTATCATGGCGTTGGAAAGTCTTGCTAAGCAAGGGCCGGAGAAAGAGGTCAAGACTCTTGTTGTTAGTGGTGGCGTTGCGGCAAACCAGTACCTTATGACTGTGTTGCGCTCGTGGCTGGATGCCCGCGGGTTCGGGCACGTTGGTCTGGTTGCTCCCCCGCCGTACTTGTGTACGGATAATGCTGCTATGATTGCTTGGGCGGGTATGGAGATGTTTGAGGCGGGCTGGCGCACGAATCTTACCTCTCGGGCTATTAGGAAGTGGTCGCTGGATCCGCGAGAGGAGGGAGATGGTGGTGTCCTTGGGCCTTTTGGGTGGGAGAGAGCTGAAGATCATTTTGTACAATAGGTAGATTTTGGGGGATGATGTTGTTACCACTTCACTCTGCTTCGAGTGTGTATTTTTATGAGCTGTATATAGATCACAATCCATGTATCACCACTACTAGTGAGCTTTACTGGCGACTACCTACAACTTGAGGATTCCGTATAATCATGTACATTTCATTCCATGTCATATGAACTAGTAATTCGCAAGCCATGCGAAAGGCGCTACCTTAACACAAGACACACATGATGCAAATCCGATCTGCTCAAGACAGCACCAGTATGTCTGTGATGAGACCGTTATTCCAATCCCCGGTTTCTAGAGGTGACAGCTTATCAGCCTATCACCAATGGTGAAAGCTCATCTCCACACCCCACCAGCAGCGACAAGCATTTCGGGCTCTTCAGATCTCCCGACCCTCGCCCGAAGTTTCCAGCATCGGTCGACTTTGTACAGTTATTTCAACCTTCAATCTCTATCATCCACCTGCAACAGTGCCACCCTGCTGCAGCGCCGTCACTTGCTTCCGAAGCTCGAGGAAGAAATCCTTGCCGTTTGCCATTTGATTGGCTGTATATGTTGTTGTTCGAGTTAGGTCATTGATCGTTTGTTTCGTGCTGTTGTTTCCTGGGGATGTGGTCACGTACGTTTTGCGCCCCAGGGTCCGCTCGCGCGGTTGTTCACATCCTTTCCTTGTGGTTTGTAGTAGTAAGGTCTCGGTTCTGGAAGAGGAGATGAGGGTTAGCGATAGGTAATCGTAGGTATTGGTTTCGAATAAGCCGTGATGGTATACGCACCTCCCGGTCCTAAAGTGCAGCGCAAGCTGTGTGTTAGCTGGTGCCAATCCTGGCGTAGAAGCTGGCCTAAACTTACCCTTTCTCAGAGCTCCCTTCGCCTCCGCGGCATTGAAGCCTCGCACGGGGACATGCTGCTCCTGCTGCGGCCCGGAAGCGAACTGGTCACGCGAATCTCCCCAATTATTCTGTCCTCCCCGAGACCCACCATGCGCGCTCATGGTGCGGGCGTTGGAGTGTCTTTGCGCCGAGTGGCGGTTCTGGTCGTATGGGCGACCTCCGCGCCATCTAGAATGCATACCCACGGGTGGGTTGTTGTTAGTCTAGAGATCTGGGGAGCATAGTAGTAATTCAGTCCGGAAAAAAAAAAGAGTGGGTGGTTAAACTTACCGCTCTTCACCGGGGCCACTCATTCTGTTAACTATCTAACCAGTAGACGGTAAACAGAACAACGAAGTGGGCTTTGTGAATGGGGAGAGAGAGCTCTTGGGAAGTAAGTAATCAAGAGGGGACGGAACTGACAGACACTGGAAGGTCGGCGGGAAGCAGCGCGAATGTGGAGAGCGGCTTGAGACTCTCCGCCTTTGGGGCCCGACGGCCAGCCAAGCGGGTTGCTTTGCTTATCATAAGCACAGCATCTGGTCAACTTCCCGCCCTCTCGCGGCCTGCGCGTCTTCCCCCCTCTTCTATTGTCGCCCACATTCACTGTCGAGTACTGTCTTTTCCGACCTTGGCGGCTTGGAGGAGTCATGCTCTGTTTATTTCCGATCGTTTGACTCCCCTTTTCTACCTGCTTTACCGCGCGACGTGCGTTTTGTCTGGAATCCTCGAACGTGCGGCTGAGCGGCACCGCTCGGCGTCGCTCTATCACCAACTCCTTTCTAGTTGAACTTCCTATCCGTCTCTGTTCGCGCTTATTCCCGCCTTGTTTGAAACTATGGCGCCCCTCTCATGGCCCAAGAGCCACCGCTCGCCCAGCAGACCCTCCCGATCCCAGGCTAGAGTGACCTTGAAACCTCCCTCGAGCTCCGATTCATCGGTGACCAACGAAGGCCCTCCTCTCAAGAAGCGAAAGTATGTCCCTGGCGGACCGGGTGGTGGTGGGAGATATATCGAGCTGGAGGTGAAGGATACGCCGAAACCCAAGCCCTCTCCAGCAGTCAGACGTAATTCTTCCAACTCTCGTGGTCGCAATGGCCCAGTTCCACTTCCAGAGTCAGCACCTCAACCTCAGCCTGTACAACTGCCTCCGCCGCCGCCACCTCCTGTCCCGACTACGCCTCCCTCCGCGCGTCTGAGAAGAGAGAAGAGTCAGAACCGGGGCCGTTTCGGGTCGTCGACGGCGGCTGCCCTTGCTCTACAACAAGGGGATGGTTACAAGCCGCGAGAGGAGCGTGGTTGGGAGGAATTCCATCCGGATCTAGATATTGATGCGAAGTTTGCGGTCTTCGATGCAGAAGAAGTGGATCGCCCACCTCCCACATCATCGATTGCTCATATCCTGTCGCCAAACGGCCTCGATAAGACGAATGAGAAGGATCCAATAGCAGAGCTGATTCGCGCGCATACGAATGGCTCGTCACCGACCCCTATCAAGCGCCGACCAGGTCGCCCTCCTCGTCGACCTGAGGCCATTCTCAACGCCTTGGGCATCACACATCAACAGAAGAACGTTCCACCTCCAGGCCCGAACCCCCGCGAGAGGCTGACGTTGCCGAAGCCCTCGTTCCGCATACGCGACCCGTTCACTTTCTATGACCAACCTGGAGTGGGTCAGCAGAACTATGTTGATCGCACTATGGCGAGTGTAGGGTATCAAGAAAGCGACCTATTCCTCCGCCATGACCGTCGGTTGATTCGCATGACAGAGGGTGCCCAGGAAGATGATCTGGATCCGGCGAACCCTGTCACTTCAGAAGGTGAGGTCAATGCTGCCGTTGGCCGGGTGGAATATGATATGGATGAGCAAGATGAGAAGTGGCTGGAGGAATATAATGCGAAAAGAAGGGAGGACCAGCTGGAGCCGATCAAGCCGGCGGTCTTTGAGATCACCATGACCAAGATCGAGAAGGAGTGGCACGTCTTAGAGAAGCGTATACCGAAGCCTAATCCCAAACCTCCCCAGACGCAACGGCCTCGTTCGAGCTCTGCCGCGGCGGTAAATGGTGAAACTGCGCCGGGTGAGGAACAGGACAGCAAATGTGCTATTTGTGACGATGGTGACTGCGAGAATTCCAACGCTATTGTTTTCTGCGATGGTTGTGATTTGGCAGTCCATCAGGAATGTTACGGAGTGCCGTTCATCCCGGAGGGACAATGGCTATGTCGCAAGTGTCAGCTGATTGGAAGGGGGTCTGTCAACTGCATCTTCTGTCCAAATACCGAAGGTGCCTTCAAGCAGACTACCTCCTCGAAGTGGTCTCATCTCCTGTGTGCGATCTGGATCCCTGAGGTCTCTATTGGTAATCCTTCTCTTATGGAACCGATCACGGATGTGGAGAAAGTGCCTCGCAGTCGCTGGAAGCTTCACTGCTACATTTGTCGCCAGAGGATGGGGGCCTCGATACAGTGCAGTAACAAGAATTGCTTTGTCGCGTTCCATGTTACCTGCGCACGGAGGGCTCAGCTTTACCTGAAGATGAAGTCAGGACATGGAACCCCGGCGGTCATGGACTCCCATCTACTCAAGGCTTTCTGTGACAAGCATGTACCACCTGAATGGCGCAGGGAGCATGGGACAGATGTTGCTACGGCTGAGGCAATTGAATACTACAGGACTACAATGCAAGGCCGCCGATGGGGAGACAGCCAGGCGGCGGCTCTTTCCTTGGAGCCTACACACCCTCTTGGTTGCGACCACGGGGATGAGGACGGACATCGCATGCATACACCACGTATTACCCTGACTGTTGGCGGCAATAAGCGGAAGCGACCGACTGTGCCCAAGACCATTTGGAAGTTACCGTCCGGGGCCCCTGTGATTCCTCAGGTTGTGCTTAACTCGGTTGTGGCCTCACTGCAGCGCTTCGGGGTTCGCCAAAGAAAACAGTATGCTGAGGATGCTTGCAAATACTGGACGCTGAAACGAGAAGCCAGGCGGGGAGCCGCACTTCTGAAACGTTTGCAACTCCAGCTGGAAACCTTCTCGTCGATGGAGATGACTAGGAGGGACTATGTTGCTATGGGAGTCCCTGGGAGCAAGAGACTACAAAGACGTATTGAGTTTGGTGAGAGACTCTATCATGATTTGGATCGATTGAGGATGCTGTGTGATGAAGTGAAGAACCGCGAGAGGGAGAAGTTAAAGGACGTGGAGACGCTTAAAAGCATTGTTGACACTGTCTACTTCCCGATCTTCCCTCTGCTCTGGCCAATATTCGAAAAAGCTCAAGTGTAAGCATGATTCTTCTACTTTACCTTACGTGGTCTAACATCGCGGCAGGCTTGATGGCAAAGGTATCTTTCGACAAGGCCTGGCGTCTATTCGAACTAAGCTGCAAGAACGGTTCTATCCGTCGGTCGCTACCTTCTCCGCTGACCTGGCTCATGTCTTCACTACGGAGATTGGAGTCCAACCGGCTGGAGATACGGCTGAGCTTCAGATGCAGATTAGTGGTCGTGCACCGGAACTCAGTCTAGAGCAACGCGAGAAGAGAAAGCTTGCCAAGCGGATAATCAAGGCCATTCAGCCTTCTCTAGAAGATGCGATCAGGAAGGAGAGCGAATTAAACCGCAAGCCGTTTGAACAGGAGCTCAAGGAGCTCGATCTCATGCTAGAGAATAGTGTCATGTCCAGGCGGGGCTCCGAAGTTGATGCGCCAGAAACAGTTAACGATGAACAAGCATTTGCGGTACCAAATGGTACAGAGCAGAAGGTTGAGGAAATGGACGTGCTTGCTAAATCCGAGCCTGAAGATAGTGCTGGTGTTGCTGACGTGCCTGGGAACACAGCTACAACAGCTGAGCCTAGTGCGGCCGAATCCCAACCCGCAGAGGCATCTACCGAGCCTCAAGTACAGAAGGACACGAACATGGAGGATGCACCCGCTGATATGCAGGATACAGAGCCTCAAAGCGCAGATGTGGCGCCCACAGTTGTACAGCCTACAATTGAAAATCAACCATCTGTCCCTGATCAAAACGGAAATCTGGAGAAAGAAAGTGTTGAGCCATCCAAGCCACCAGTGGAGACCCAAAATGGGCCGTTGACGCCCCCACCCAGTTTCAAAGGTGATCAACAATACCCGTTGGCGCAAGGAGGCATCCAGTGGTATATGCAACCGTTCGATCCCATTGGTACCACCATCCACGAGGAGCGGTGGACCGGGCGAGATGTGATGCGAGGGATGAGCGAGGAGCTCAGTGAGCTAGACGAGGAGGAACTAAAAGACCTGGTTGAAGATGAAGAGCTGGAAGGACAGATGGTCAATGGATCGAACGAAGCAGCAAATGGAGGCGATGCACCGACGCAACAGAGCGTTAAGGTACATCGAACTCGACGACGCTGGCGCGGATTCAGGTAGTTAGACGTACAGATGGCGGAGATATCATCATTGGTTTTGAGCGAACATCCCCTACACACCTACACATCATTTCTTTCTTTGCGTTACCCGGATTTCCCCTTTCTGCATGTTTGCTTTTCTTTCCTTGACTCCCTACTACTGCTGCTGTTGCTGCTGAGGGAAACAAACATAGGCTGGCCAGGCGTTGGGTAGGTCAGAAACTGGGAATTTGGTGGATCAGGACAGTAGCCATTCTCAGGTAATGAACTTTACAGAATGTAATCATGTCAATTCGCATTAAATGCGCATACTATTGTAGAGATCTATAGCCTCACTCCATAGTGTGGAACAGTATTGAATGGCTGGTATGGAGAACGGCCTTGGCACGACGGCAGAGCCGCGGGCGGTCCAGAATGGCTTATGGAAGACTCGCCGCGCTCGACTTTCTTTCCCGGTTTCTCCCCCTTCTTTCATCATCACCACCGATTTCCATCTCTTCCTCCATCCATCCTTTTTGCCTTCCTCCCTTATCCCCCTTCTTCTCCTCTTCTTTCTAACCTCTCGGAAATCAGAGCCATCTTAGCTTCCTGGCTTTCTGATATCCGCGTCGGATAGCTATCGGGTTCGGTTGTTGAATTTTTCTGCCTCTCACTAGCACTTTCCTCGGTCTGCGTCGCGCGCGCGCCTTCTCATCCCTTTTCACCTCACTCAGCTCTCTCATTCGTCTTTTCGATTTCCGTCATTATGGCTACAGAGTACGATAACGAAAACGGTCGCTACGACGGTATGTCAACCGGTCATCTTGCCTCGCCAGCTCAGCTGATCTCCCCGGTAACATCATCACAACAATGCTGACTTGCTGCTGCTCAGACGAGCCCCGTTTCGCTCGCGACCGCAGCGCATCTCCTCGCGATGAGCCTCGTGCTGATCGCACCCGTAGCCGTTCTCCCAACGGTCGCGTCGATGATCGGTATGTTTACGTGCAGAGCTGGCTAGCTAGCTAGCTAGCCGTCCCCCAGACACCAGCCAGACTGACTGGAGCTTCTTTCTAATAGCGCCCCCATTGATCCCCGCAAGAATCTCGATGACGAGGAGGGTGCTATCAACACTGGATCCAACCTGTTCGTCACTGGTATCCACCCCCGTCTGACCGAGTCGGATATTTCGCGTCTGTTCGAGAAGTACGGTGATGTCGAGAACTGCTCGATCATGGTCGACCCCCACACCAAGGAGTCTCGTGGATTCGGTTTCGTCAAGATGGTTACTGCCGAACAGGCCGATGCCGCTAAGGAGGGTCTCCAGGGCGAGGTCATTGAAGGCCGCACTCTGAGCATCGAGAAGGCTCGCCGTAGCCGTCCCAGAACCCCGACTCCCGGAAAGTACTTTGGTCCTCCCAAGCGTGGTTAGTTATTGTCCAGACTCCCTCTGTATATTGATATGTGGCTTATGCGTGTTCAATTTTGTTAGATTTCCGTGGAGGTCACCGTGGCGGCCGTGGCGATCGCTATGATGATCGTCGTGGTCCTTATGGTGGTAGCTGGCGCCGTGGTGACGACTACCGCTATGGCCGCTATGACTCCTACAGCGACCGCCGCGACTATGGTGGTCGTGACTACCGTGACTACGGTGGCCGCCGTGACTACCGTGATGACTATGGTTACCGCGGTGGTGGCAGCAGCGGTGGCATTGATCGCTATGCTTCCGGTGGCCGCGAGGACCGTTACAGCCGCGACGACCGTCGTGACGACCGCCGTGAGGAGCGTCGTGGCGGCAGCGGTGGTGGCTACTATGACCGCGATGCTAACCCCCCGAGTTACGGCTCCGCAGCTCCTGCTCGTGATGCCTACGCAGGCGGCGGCGGTAGCAGCGCTGGCGGTGGCGGCCGTTCCTATGACCCCCGTGACGACCGTTACAGCACTAGGTAGGTGAAGATTTGACTGATCTGGACGGTCGGAACAGGGCCCAGAGCACGTAATCTCGTCCAGTGATGGGTCCGTTTAGCCTCCGCGCTTCTTTCAATTTTTTCTCCCCACACCTTTTGTTTTCTGTGACATTCCCTTACTTACCCTATGTCCTGGAATGGTTTTTAATTCCCAATACCCCCATTCGAATGGAATTGCGCTCAACGGGCTACGGTGGGGCGTCATCTGTTGTCTTGTCGAAAATGGAGAGAAGAAGTCTTCATCGCATTCACATGTCATCCGGCGAAACCGACATGTCACCGTTTATGCGACCAGTCGATCTTCGAAAGAGAAAAGAAAAACCAAGGGAAAAAATAAGAAGAAAAAAAGAAAAGGAGAGTCCTATGTGGTGTCGTCGGCACTCCTCACACGCTGATGTTTTCTTTTGTTAAATTCGCTCGCAACACCGGAATATTTGGCGGCATGGGAAAGAACAAGAACTTTAACGTTGTAATTCCTCGGATTGTCAGATGGGTTCAGCACACTGCTACATTTCACTCTTCAACCCTTCCGGAAACTTGGTCGTTATCTCGCTAGTCAGCTGTTCGCCTTTGTTTGCGTCTTTGCGTCTTATACAACTCATCTTAACGTAACGACTTTCGATTGTATTCGGCCAGAAGCTTCCATAAATCTGCTCAGCCTGCAGAGGCTATTGCTTACGCCCTGGATCCCGCTCTCTGCCCCCGGCGGTCTGCAGGGAGGTCGACCAGTGTCGCGCGGCACCAGTTCGCCATAGCGTTTGCGTTGTAGTATCGCCAGGGGAAGAAGTCCAATTCTCGCAATAGAGCCAATCCGATGGCAGCAGCAAACAAGTGGACCCTGTAATTCCGGGCGTCGGTACTTTTTCTCCCCCGGTGCAATCGATAATCCGGCCATATGGAAGGGGTGGGGATTGAGGTAGGTTCGATCGGTCTGAGACTGATTGGAAATATGAATATCAGAATGCTACTATGCTCTGATTGACCTAGGTTGAGAGCAGGGGACATCTACGGGTGTCTCTTGTCCTTTTTCTTCTTTATCTTTCCTCTCCGTTTCTTTCCCACCATCATCTCATAATGGCTAACTGCAGGGCAGCATGCTTGATATCTGTTGTTGCATAGATATTTCCGTTGCGTTTGGGACTAGGGAATAAATTCGTTCTGTTTCAGATTGGTTCTCGCTGTGCTCCCTTGTAGCATTCCATACCTTACATGGAGAATTTGAACCCTCGTTTGGGGCGTAGAGAGAATATAGACGTGTAAGCAAGAGTCTTATCCGATGTCTAGTATCTAGGTAACATGCAGTCTCCAGTGACCGCCCTACCCACAAGCACACCCGTGCCTAATATTTCCAAGACAACAGATATTTAGCCACCAAGCTAATCGTACACTTCCATCCAAATCATATCCTCATAGCCGCATTATCTCCACCCCATTGAGCCAAATAGATAGCACCATACAATCGAGGATACACTCACTCACTGCCCCAAGAAATGAGAACCCATAGCTAGCGAGCAAGCAACTCCCCCGTATGTCTAAGCTATCCAAAACCCAACGATTCGGTCTATCTTTGTGGGGGTGCGTATCAGACTGAACGACTAGAGTAGGCTAGACCAGATCAGCATCCATCCATCATCTCCTCCTTGTTGCTCTTATGTAGATGAGATGAACCTTGAAAGTAGTCTCTTCACGTACAGCAGCACATATTGATGTTTTTATGTTTGCGTCCACTGAAATCTGAGCCAGCCTTTATTCCACCTTAGATAGTATGGGATGGTGGTAAGAGCTCGTTGATCGTCTCGTGTAACACATCACGGATCAGCACCAATGGTCGATTGAACAAGAACGTCTACTCGGGAGTCTTCGAAACACCCTGCTGTTCGATTTCATTGCTCTTCTGGATGAGGTATTCGCCGAGGACGCGGAGGGGGTTGGGTGGTCTATCATCATGTTATAGACACCGTTAGCTCGCATCCTTACTAGGATCTTCACTTGGATCGGATACAATCAGGAGGTATCATGGTATACGCACTGCTCCTTCGCAACGACCGTCATCCCATCAAGAAGATGCGGCACAATCTTCTCATTCATGTATCTTCTAATCGGGGCGCCGCCGGGACGCACTTGGGTGGTGGTGGTGGTGGTGGTGGCGGAGGGAGTTGCAGCGGCGGAGTCGGCACCGGGGGTGTTTGCAGCAGAGTCGGAAGCCATGATTTTGTCTTTTTCGGGGTTAAGATGTGGGTGTGGTTGTGGTTGTGGTTGTGATGATGGTTGTTGGTTTTGGGGAGGGAAGGGAGTGGTGGTAGTAGAAGTAGTAGATGGTGGTGGTGGAGGATTAGGTTGAGGTTGGGGTTCGGATGTTCTTGCTGTTGCCTGCTGGAGGAGGAGACAATTTTAGTGAATGAAAGAAAGTGGTTGAACAATGAGAATAAATAGAATTGTAAATGTCAATTGAGGTGCATTTGGTTAATGGGAGACAAATTTAAGAAATTCAAGACAGAAGTAAAACAAAAGCGGAGCAAGTTGTTGCAACTGCTCCGCCTGTGGGGATCGCGACGGAGAGTTGTACTGTGCTGTGTGGTTCCTGGCAGTTCTGGGTTGTTTCTTACCGCGTTGTCATCGGCCATGGTTTTATATTTGTCTGGAACTAATATGCTTGTAATTTCGATATGATATTTGAGAGATGTGGGATTATATTCGATGATGAAATTGGCCCTGCTGACTGCATGTGCTTCATCTCGTGCTTCGCAACATCAGCATCAGTGCAAACAGTGCAAAGTAGACATGATGCTTGTCCGAATCGAGATATAGTGGTCAGGTGACTTCGTGTCTTTCCGCGTCACGTTCTTTTCCTGTAACGAAAGATGCCGCTGGAGAGGCTATCATTGCAGACTATGTGGTAGTAACTGCTGCTCGGGCTGCAGCATGTCCCTGCTGCACTACTGGGACACTTTTCGTCCTTCCGCAAAGCGCATGAAAACCACCAAGGAAGAGACTGACACCGGCGATGAGAAAGACACTCCCGACTCGTCTGATAGTCCGCTGATAAAGTCCTCTGAAACACCGCTGCCGGAGCGACTAGATTACAATCCAATTCCTGTTGAAGCTGGGTTTGGGGCTGCTGGAGATGACTCCGAAGTACCACCAAACAGCCAAACCGAACTCGAGTCCTCCCTGCCTGCCATCCAGGCAGACAATCGCGCAATCGAGGAATATGAAGCTTCGCGCGCAGCTGACGACGAGAAGGAGCCGGACCTCCGGCAGAGATTGAGGGATGGTACATGGCGGAAGGGTCGGAGTTCTATCTACGTGGATGCGTTCAATCTGGCACTGGAGACTGTGCTGGATGAGGAGGCGCATCTCTTTGATAAGGCGGAGATGGAAGTGTTCAGGCAGTGGCGAGAACTGGACTATGAGTCTCAGTATTTGTATGTCTACCTGGGTCATACTTGTAAAATTTTTGAAGCTGATTGTGTAGGTATGTGCGTCTATTCCTCCGCAAGACCTCTGCCTGGCACCGCGTTAATCGGCTAGGCTACTACTCGGATATTGCGGACATGCCTCGAGTTGTAGCTGAACTGCGCCGCGCTCGCAATCTTCCATCGACATCTGAGGATGGGAATTCCACAGATGGCACCGTCCCTGTCGATACGAGCTCCGTCTTGGGTCAAGATGGCGAGTTCAAATTCGCCGAGGAAATGGATCAGATTACCACGCTGGAAGAAGCGTCCTCGCTCTTATTACTCGACGAGTTGAAAACGCTCGCCAGAGACGCCAAAGTAACGGGAAAGAGTAAGAAAGAGCTCATAACCGCTCTACAACGATCAAGTCAGAAACAGACGGGCCTCGATTGGAACAGTAAATCCAACGGCAACAACAGAGACGACCACTTCATCCAGAAGATCCTCGACTACACCGGCGACTGCATCCGACTGGCCTCCGGCCCTCGTGCTCTATTCGAACGAGTCCATCTAGTCTTCTATCGGTCCACCGAATGGACCGAGAAATCACTCACTACCATCATCTTAGCCAAGATCTCCCGCAGAAACTTCCCAGAATACGTAGTCTGTCGAACCAACTCCATCTTCCCCTCGCGGGAGATCCTCCTAGAATTCGAATCCGCCCTGCGCACTCAATACCAAATCGACAACCTCCTCGAGTTCAACGGCACTCCCACCGTCGAACTGCTAACCCAGGTCAAAGACCTCGCCTACAAAGTCTATCCCCGGTGGAAAACCCTCCTCCACCAAGAACAACAAAAAGAAGACACCATCTACGATTACAATGAAGGCGCCTACCTCCGCCGTTTCTCCCCAGCATGGGTATACACTCGCATCATCCACAAAGGCCTCCACCCCCTGGGCCGCTTCAAAGAGCACGAAGAGGAGCACCGTCTCCTCTCCGAACTCCTAACCCAGCGCCTCTTCCACGCCGCCCGCCGCGGCGCATGGTACCAGCGCAAAGCCCTCCTCGAAGAACACTACCTCTGGGCACTGAAACCCTCCGAAGGACGCAGCGAAGAAGTCCAGCGCAAGCACTGGCGCCGCATCGCCCTCCAAACCTGTGAAACAGGCCTGCAGGACCCAGACTGCCATCTCATCTACCACTATGACCTCCAAAAACGTATCACCAAGCTCGAAAGAGCCCTCAAGGTCGTGAAACGCGAACAGCACGACTTCGGGCACGTCAGACTGGCCAAACCCGCGGAACGCACGATCGAGGGTATCCAGATCGAGCGTGATGAGCCAACCCAAACCCAACCCTCAACCCCAGCTGACACCGCCACCACCCCTACTATCACCACCTCCTCCAAACGCGGCCGCCCCACCATCTGGCTCGACCCCCGCGACGGCGGCGAATGCCGCGTCGAAAGCATGTGCCTAAGCTGGTACCGGGATCGTGGCTGGAAGGGCTACCACTCCGAAGGAGGCATCATCAGAACCCTGTTCACCTACCTCTTCTACGACATCCTCTACACCTACGTCCCCAACGTCTTCCAAACGCCCTTTCAAACCAGCCCGCTCGATCTCCACACCGACGCCTTCTACCCGACCCGTCTCTCACAGATAAACCACCGGCTGGTGGAAATCACCAACGGCGAGTCGGAGCGGCTGATTCGCGCTGTCTATGCGGAGCAATCCCCGCGCCAGACGTGCGCGATTGGCCTCGATTGGTCCTTTGAGTTGGATGATTTGGTTCAGATCGTTAGATGTTTTCCCGGTGAGGCCCTCGCCGCTGTTTGTAGGGTCGTTGCCCAGGAGTATCAGGCTCGTGGGGGTGGGGTGCCGGATTTGTTGGTTTGGAGGGTGTATGATGGGGAGGAGGGTAAGAGTGATGGTGATGGTGATGGTAATGGTAAGGGGAAAGAAGGGTACGGAGAGGTGATGTTCGTGGAAGTCAAGTCGGCGAATGATCGGTTGAGTGATTCGCAGAGATTATGGATTCATGTATTGGCGAGTGCGGGGGTGAGGGTGGAGGTTTGTAATGTTGTTGCTAAGGAGGTTATACGGTCGTGACATATATGATATATATGTACAGTGCTACGTATATATATACTACGTATATAGAAGATGGGAAAGATACATACATCTACTACAGTAAACATCTACGATAATTGAAAAGAGAAAGATAGGTGTGTGGTCATAAATTTTTATTTCATGACTATCGACGGAATCAACCCTTTCCAGATCGACCCAATCAACCACAACGACAGCCACTTCACCACAACAACTTCTAACCCCGCACAAAGAAGATGTGCACGCGCTTAAGCGACGAGGGTGGAAGCAGTGGCGGACTCGTAACGCCAGGTGGGGGGGAGGACACCGACGGACTTGTAGTAACGAGACAGACGGTGGATACGAGACTCGATGAGAATCAGGCGGAACTTGCTGTCCTTGTCCTTGCGGTTACGCTCAAGGTGCTTGCGGACGGCGACGGCCTAAACCAATATTTATTAGCATCTCGTTTGATATGGTTGGAAAGGGGAAATGGGGGTGACATACCTTCTTGATGAGGTGGTACAGGTCCTCGGGGAGCTCGGGGGCAAGGCCTGTTGTAAAAATCACTCTGTCAGCCTGTGGTTTGACCAAGCAGAGGCATACGGGATCACGCAAAAGGAAACTTCTAACTTCCCAACTGCATTTCTGCGAGATTGTGGGGTTGGAAGTTTGACTTCTGGTGCCCTCCAGTTTTATGGACATGTTGTGGTATGTGTGTGTGGTGTACAGATGGTGGGAGGCAGAGAGAGAGAGAGAGAGCCGGGATTGCTGCGATTGCGATTGCGACTGTGGGTTTGCGAGTGTGCATGTCGATACGGAGTAGAGTGCGAGAACGATTCCGGGTATGTTTCAACCTCATTCTCTTGTCCCTCTTCTTCTTCACTTTCGTGCAGAATATATATCGTATCGGTTGTCCATCAATAACTCGAATCGAATCGCCGGATATATTCCAATCCGGGTCCTGGCTGCTGCTGCTCTGCTCGCGCCCATTCCTGCCATGTTCACATCCACAAACATGCTCATGCAACTGGTGCGACTGGTGAAAGGGAATAATTTGTCGGTGGTGTCGTACCGTTGGACTTCAAGATACGGAGGATCTTGTTACCTATTCACATTCCATATATTAGTATCCTTTCCCAACCCTTGCTTTTCGAATAATCCAGAAGAGGGGCTCTTACCAGTGACAGTCTTGACCTGGGCAACACCGTGGCTGTCACGGAGGACAACACCGATCTGGGAGGGGGTAGCACCCTTCTTGGCGAGCTTGCAGATCTGCTCAACAACCTGCTCGGTGGAAGCCTTGAACCAGCTCGGGGGAGTGCGAGAGTAGGGGAGAGCGGAGGACGAAATGCCCTTTCCCTTAGAGTGAAGGCGACCCATTTTGATTGATTGGTGGTGTTGACGGGGGGTGGTTGTCGAACGGGTTGTGAGTGAGCTGGTCGAGTATCGAAAAGTTCGAGGAGGACGAGGTTATTTTTTCGTTGGGTGGATTTTGCGATCGTGGGTCACGTGGGATCCAGATTTGCTGGTATTGTTGTGGGTATGGTCATGTGATGTGGGAGTTGGGTTCGCTTATTTTTTTCTTTCCGGAGCTTTTTAAGCTCCGTTTTGACTTTTTGTGAGTCTTGGGATTTTGTTTCTTGTGGTATGCCAGTGAGCTGCTTTGAGCTGCTGCAGAGTTTATGATGCTCTGATTTCTTCAAATTTCGGCTATATGGTGATCGACTAATTGATACAGCTACATTACTGGCAAATTTGACCTTCAGGTTAGTTTTTACTCCTATGTTTTTTTTGCCCTCTGCTCTGCTTTACAGGATGAAACACACCTTACTTTTTATTTTTCTGGTACCTCTTATGTCAGAGATAGGCTTCGGTCTATCTCGATGATCTAAATGGACTTCTGATATCCTTTCATTTCGCAAAATGTTATGTCATGGGAGTTGAGACGCATAGTGCTAACTCGCATCAAGATAGGTTGCCAATTTTTTGAATCGAGGGTATTCTGGTGTCGAGAGATGGGCTTTATAGTCATATATCAATGAATTCATATTATTCAATAGAACTACGGTGTTTTCCTGCTCGTGCAGATCATGGAGTCGCGCGATCCCATATTGTAAATGTACAGGAATGTAGAGGATTGGCCAGACAATGTCTTGAGCATGCAGGCCGACGGGATATCTGCCCACTGCTATCGCTGAGAGTCCTGTCGTGCTGAAGCTTTACATTACTGAATACTGCGATGGCATCGGCAATGCATTCTACACGATGAGCCATTTCAGGGTCGCAAAGACTGCTTTGAAGAGAATCACGCAGCCTCTTCGTAAAGCTCTGCATCCATCATCCAGCGGGCAAGTCATCATAGCTGCACATCTCCATCAGTGTCAAGCAAATGCAAGCAGTATCACACCGCAACGAGGCATCGCTTTCAAGACATCCTCGTGCATCTGCTTTAACATCGCAACTCTCTCCCCACATGCTGTTATCGGGTTCCTGGATTTTTCAGTGTTTTCCGCGCGACGCCCTAGAAAATTCGACGACATAGTGTGATTTGTCCATCATAATTCCAAATCAACTCACATAGACGCGCAGACGGACGAACCATGGTCTGCTCTGCGACGTGCATCAAGTGTTGGTGCGAACATCCTGTAGATAGATAGGTAGTCATGATGCGATTTGTCTGTCTATCCGGTTGTCTGCCTCGTGCAGCAACTCCGAAACAACAGTAGACCCGCATAAGCGTAAGCGTAAGCCCTAGCCAACTAGCTACACGGTATTATTCTGTGTGCATATTTGAAGCCAAGACGACCATTCGCTTGGGCATGGAAGCCTGCGTTGTGGATTGGCGATGTGTCATCCTAGCAGCAGTAGCAATAGTGGGCTGTGGACACCAGCCGTTGGTAGTGATGGTTGAGTCACTGAAAGGCTTCATCCAAACCCACCTGATGTGACCGCCGGTTGTAGAGCAAAAAAGCAGGCAAGTGGGTATCAGCAACACGTTTGTGTTCGAAACGAGGAGAATAAGATCGAATCGTACTTTGTTTGTACGATAGAAGCGGCCATCTTCCGTGTTGTGCGAGATCAGTAACACTATACTCTGTACACCGTAAGTACTCCATAGACTGGAGAATATGCAAGTCTAGACCAGGGACCATAAACTTGGAGGCGATCCAGGTCCATGATTCGACCACTCCATGAGCTGTGCGTTGACGTCTGATCCCAGAGATCGCCAAATCAGACGGCCGAGTGCGACCGACTCCAGGGCACGGCGCGGAGAGGGGCAAGTGCAAGGGCAAGCTGAGCCCCGTATGTATCACCATTCAGCAATGAGAGATCCATAGCATTAGACGGAGAAGTGAGATCGTGGGTACCGCAAGTGAGCGTCGGTCTCCACGCGTTGTGACCGGTCAGCTGGTGATGAGCCTATGATCGCCCCCGTCACCGTCACTGCTGGATGGCAGCGACTGATTGGCTTGCCCCGTTCATCCACAAGTGATGGCGCAGTTGCACGGGCTAGATACTTTGTGCGGGATCTGAGATGGATCGCTGGGATATGCTGGGGGGCCGAGAGTGAGAATTGCCTCTTGCGGCATCCGAGTCCCGATGTGCGCCATGTCTTTGCCTTTATCGCATGACCTGTTGGTATTTCACGGTCGCTGCTGTTCTGCGGGCTGATTTGCCCCGCTAGTAGAGCTGACCGTATACAAAGGTACACCAGTCAAAACTCGAGAGTGAGAGGTAGCACAGACATCACAGATAGCTGAGAGGATGTCCAACGGACGACCAGTTGGATGATTGATTTCCCTCCCATTTTGCTGATTCGTCTCCTGTCAACTGGCTTGGCCGGCGAGGTTTTGTTCTGACAGCCCTATGAGCTATAGTGCAGGTAGTCCCGGCTTACTACTGGATTCCTTCCGGGGGAATAGTTTCCAAACATAATAAGCAAGTAGGAGAATTTGAATTCTCTTCGTCAGGGGTACAAAGGGATCTCTTCTTGCGTGCATCTCGTATTGTTTGTTGCTTATTGTGTGTCTGTAGATACTAGTAGTGATCGTCTCATTAGTATATCAAAGTCACCGGGGAGAAAGGACTAACTATCAGAATTTCCCATAGTCTGTACTTTAGTTGTTTCACTAGCAATGCATTGCTTTTGCTGCCACCATACGGATGTAAAAGTACTGCGTAGGCCAGAAAAAACTCCTTGATTATACTACATAGGTTGTATTAGATAGCTGCCAGACCTGCATGGCACTGCCCACTAGTCTATGATAGACCAGAAATCACTCATACAAATCTACCAACTACCAAGATAGCGACATACTTTCCAGGAGATGAATTTGAATTCAATAGCAAAAACCCGATTGGGAAAGTCTAATCAAGAATCCGCGGAAAAGACACGAAGTATACTCTGGATGGAAAGTTCCACGACGAAGCTTCGATACGAGAATCGATGGCGTCTGCAAAGACATCGAGATACTTCCCGTGCAACTCTGGTTAAGCTATAACTTAGTATCGACAGAGTTAAGTTAATCTCTCGTATTGCGGGATGCGCGGGAGCAATGCCGATGGACGGGATGGAGGCATAATTGGAGACTGACAGTTTCATCCACCCGGCAAACTTAGTCAGTGCTATGGAGTAACTAACTAATTAGTTAGTTGGTAGCTATTCTAGACTCGGGTAGAGGGCAAGATAGCCAAGCGAAACACTTTGTCGCAAAAGGCCCCATCCAAGTGGGAATTTTGAAAAACTTTGTAATCTAGCTAAGTCATGTACTTTTAACTCAAGACTAGAAGCCGCGAAGAGAATGTGGCAAATGTTTATTTCCTATTATTGCCAAAGCCATTTATAGAAATTCTCCACGTGTGGTTACGTCTGTCATGTCGTGGTGTACGGAGTAGATGGTGAGGACTATGGAGTAAGCCAGCTAGCTGACCATCTCCTGGTCGGTGTTTGAGATAGAGATACACGAGTCCATAGGCTGAACGAACAATGGGATTGTGGGAAGAAGCGAAATCGACAAAAATCTAGCACCCGCCCGTAGATTCCACCGAAAGATTGAAGATCGGTATATACCCAGTCCTGCATCAAACAGCTGGCTCGCTCTCTGTTCACATTACCCAATGTGGGAAATAATCATACCCCCTTCTCAAAAGCTTGGTCTACCGAATCTCGCTACCCAGTTTCCAATGTTCCCAAGGTTCTTCCTGAAGAGTGATAGCTAAACACTACCGCAGTCGATCAATGCTGATGTGCAAAACCCACTTCTATCAATCGGAACTAGGCTAGAGGAACGTCAATCCATACTGGATCACGCAAAAGCTCCAGGCAGCTAAGAAGGGGAAGCTAAACTAGTTTACCAGGCTTCGGTGCCGGGGCGTGGATGCCCTAAATTTAGCCGGACGAGGGAAGGTCCCCTTCGGTAGACTTCAACTACCGTGAATTGCTTAACGAACAAGAAGAAGGTTGACGTCGATCAGACCCGCGGCAACTTCCCGCGCAACGGGATATCTAGACCATCTGTTTAGCGATGAGGGTTTGTTGGGGATGATGAACCTGCACTAACTGGTCCCGATATGCGGCTACGGCAGACTGGATGCAGGTCCGTGTGGCAGTTCGAGGAATGGATGCAACCTCGATGGCGATGGACACAAGTCCAGCGGTCGCGGCACGATGTAGTATTACTAGAGGAGTCGGTTGGTCCATGCGCCCGCCGCCACTGGGGCATCGATATAGATTATACACGGTATGTGGAGGGGTTTTTGCAATTGATGCCCGTGCCGATGACGATGGCGGTGCGACAGAGGCGTCGTTGTTGAGTTGCATTACTCCTGTGCTTACGTGCTGGGTTACTAAAAGTACTTTACTTGGCTGATGATTGTGTTCAGGAGTGGACCTTTTTGTCCCTGAAGTCCGTGGCTACACAGTCAGGGGCACAGATGGCAGATCTCCTTTGTTTTGAGTCACACCAGGTATCAGATGGCTCAAGATTGAGAGACCAGGGGGTAAAGCAAGCAAAAAACAACCAAGATAACTGCAACATAGCACAGAGTGAATCCTGGGAGTCATGTAACGTGACCACAGAAAGACCATTCAATTCCCATGGAACCACTATCGAGTCAAAACCCGGCTATGGGGTGTTTAGAGTCTCGTGGCAGGTCGACCCTCACCCAGGGGCAAGAGCTACTGGCCTACTGCAGACTACGATGGATACAGGCAGTAATCGTCGCGACACTCGTGCGAAGCCGGTCGAACTCAAAACGACCAGGATGAGTCTTCTAGTGGCTGGGAAGGTTGCTGGTTCGGGTATAGTGGAGGTTGATCGAAGTGCCTTTCCACCCCTGCCTGCATACGAAGCCCCTCCGACGCACTAAGCAGAGGCACTCACTGTAAGGTACGCGGATGGTTGCTGAGTTTTTTGCCCTCCTGCAGGCTGTTGGCCAGTCCAAGAAATCCTAAATGTTTACCTCCCGAGGGATTGTGGGAATGAAATCCTTAACATTGGCCAATAATCATCCTGCAGTAGGGACGATGTGATGTGCTCCATAATATACGAGATATGAAAATTTCGTAGAGCAACTCCTGCCCGAAAATGGGGACGCAGTCAGATCCCCATTATTGCAGCAAAAGACTGGATAATAATGGGATTGTTATCGTGCCCTAAAACAGCACACGCAGGAAGAGGCGGCGGATAACTTGTCAACTAATGTTTAGGATGACTTGCCCCCTCAAAAAAGATAGCCTAGACTAGTGAGTTTCATACCCCGAGAGGAATCAATGGCTCACTATCTCATCACTAAGAGAATTATGGAAGCCTCCCCCGAGAGATCCATGGATGGCTGGGTGGGTCTCCCCTCTTCCAGCCAGCAACTAAGTAGCCGACTCCGTTAAGGAAGCAGTATCTAAACGAAAAGGCCCAGCAAGAGGCTACGGCGCAGGTCCAGTCGGTATTTCGACGGCCAATCAGCAAGACGAAATCACTCCGATCCATGCAGATGCAGACATCGCCAATTTACCCAAAGGCGTTAGAATCCTGGCGTCGAAGCCAGTGTCAACCAGAATCAACCCAAGTCAACCAACGTCCGCGGCGACGGCATCTGATTCCCCGCTCGTGGTCTTTTGCCCTACCACCGTCTCCCAGGCCTCTCGTTCGTTCGTTTCCTTCCTCTCCTGATTCCACCTGGTCCCCGATGCTACTCACTAGCTCACTTTCCTTTTTAATTTTATTATTGGTTTTTCGATTTTCTTTACTGCCTCTGCGCCTCCCAGTCAATTGGAACCCCGACGGAACTTGGGACTCGCTCCCTCTGTCTCTCTTTGCCCAGAATGGGCGTTGTCGCACGAAGCGAGTCGAATGGATTGCAGCGACTCCACCAAGCCCATCAATGCCCCTGGTGCCAAACCTTACCGTAGTCTCTCTCTCGCCGTTCCGAGCCATGGAGGGGAATTCCACCGTCTATCGTCAGAACCCAATGAGCGACGTCCCAGACTATGGCGACGCTGCGTTGCTCTTGTGTGAACGGACCTCCTATCAGTTCATGACCATTGCCCCAACCAATCCTCTAGTGGTACCCAGAACGGTACCATCTTTCTGGTCGTCGGTACATCATCCATTGCCCTAGCTCGTAGTTAGTATATCTGATCAGCCTTCCCACCCCCCCATGTCCGTCCGCGCCCACCTGCCTCTTGCTCCCCTCTCTTCCTACTAGTATTATGCAATAAATCACAAGGCTGTCTGTTCGATCGATATCAATCGTTCCACGGCCGTGAGCCTCTTGCGCGGGGTAACCACGCCTGGCACAGTCACTAGTATAGTATTATCGATAATCCCGCCACTCGTTTGCCCCGAAGGACAGGACATGACCCTCTCCGGGCCTCTATCGCATCCGTCGCATATTCACGAAGATTCCTACCACTATGGCCAACGAAACATTGTCTGGATATTGTCCGACTCCTTTCCTCCAGGAGTCACTGTTCCCATCGAAAGGTGGATGTACGCTATCCCTTGCTAGTGTGGACCCAATTGCCGGTGACAGAACTGATCGTGTGCTTCGTTGCAGTCATTGATGGACGGTTTTGTGAGGAGCTTACCACAGAGCATGGCAAGGTCTCTTGCTGTCTTCCATGCCCGTTGGCAGAATGGACCTATGGCGAAAGTAAGTCCACTGCTACCTGCTGCCAGTATTCGAGAATCTTAGCTAACAAGAAACTGTCGCATCCAGAACTGATTTCCCAAACCAAGGTCGCCAGTTGGCTTGGTGTCGCTACATTGCCCCTGTGCATCTTCCTCCTGGTATCATTCGCCGTGCTGCCCCCAAAATGGACGCATCGTCATTACCTGAGCATCTGCTTCACCCTGGGAATCTGCTGTATGGAGGTGGGTAGACTGCCATCGCGAATCAACTGCCCTGTATTGACTCGATTCCCAGATCGCCTTCATCATCCCGCTAGGAGTCAAACCGGAGCAATGCTACAACCAAATCACCCCCAATGACATGCACACTGACTTGTCATGCGCGTTTACCGGGGCCCTGCTCCTCTTCGGAGGCTGGGTATGCGTCGTATTCAGTATGCCTCTACACCATCCACCACCACCACCAGCAACAACCGCTAACCAGCGACTACAGGTTTCATCCGCACACTAGCCTTCCACCTCCAAGTCTGCTGGGAAATCATGCTCGGTCCGAAATTCATGTGGACAGCACTCATCCTAGGCTGGGGTATCCCCGCCGTCGGCCTGACTGAGATGCTCATTTTGACTGGAGTATCCTACCGCTTCGGCACCGTCTGCCACATCAACGTCCACGACAGCAACAGAGACTACTGGGCGCCCGTCGTCGCATTCGGCGGAGCATCCCTCTTCCTCCAATTCGCCACCCTCGTGTACTGCATCTACATCTACATCAAATCCATCTATGACGAGGAAACCTCCACCACCAGCTCCGGTCTCCCTTCCTACTCCGCCAGCGTCCGCACCGTCACAGCCCGTCAAGCCTACCGTCGCGTCCGCCGCGTCCTGCAACTCCAATGGCGCGGTGTCGCCCTGGTCCTCGTCATCTTGACCAACGTCATCTTCTTCGCCGTCGTCTTCATCAAAATGGATAACCATCTCACCTCCACCGTCGCTAATATGAAACTCGCCACCCCCTGGCTCACCTGTCTCGTCGAAACTCAAGGCAACATCCAGAAATGTTACAGTGAAGCCGAAGCTATCGTCCCGAACAAAGCTACCCTCCTCGCTGTCCTGATTCTACTGGCGACGGTCGGCTTCTGGAACTTCGTCCTCTACGCCCGTCCTTCTATCTTCGTCGGTTGGGCCGAGTTCTTCAAAGCCCGCGTTACAAAACCCAATGAGTTCGTCTCTGTTGATGCGCGCAGAGGAACGCCAGATCCTCGCGCTTACGAGATGATCTCCGGATCAAGTCTGCCCCCGTATAAGACCCCTGAGCCAGTGGTACGGTCCCCGAGTCCCGCACGGACGATGGGTGCCCGTAGTCCGGAGGCAAAGGGAGGACAGCACTATGGCCGTGAGGCTCGCTATGTACGGCCCTCGATGAGTTTCTCGTCTCCGAGACCACCCAGCGCAACGCAGAATGGCGGGGAACGTGAATGGGATCCAGAAGCTACGTTTGCTAAGAGCCATTCACAGAAGGGGTCGATATGATGCAGTGGGATTGGCGTTTGTAATATGGTTTGGTTAGGTTTCTTTGTTAGCATGGGGCGCATGGAAAAGCCACTCTATATTATTATTATTGTGTGATGTGAGACTACTGCTAACTATTTACGGCTGGATTTGATGTTTTTATATACCCTGATGCATTGATGTTTGTATGTATACAATACCCTTAGAAGAAGAAGGAAGAAAAAGAAGAAATGAATCATTACACATACATCAATTCCTTCCACATTCTATGACTCTTACAGTAGGAGAGTAATTAGTTAGTAGCCATTCCTGCAATGCCACTACGGTAGTACAACGATGAAAAATAACCCCGGTCCACCCCCAAACCTTAACTTTCCCCAACGGTCTCGCAGTCAGCAAACTCAGCATAATGAAATCCTTTCGGCTAACTAACTACAAAGTAACTAGTTATATCTGAATCCCCCGCAGGGCTAATACTAATGCTAGTAAATTACTTACTGCCAGTGACAAGCGGAGATGGCACCACCACCAACCACCGCCACCACTAAATTCAATTCAATTCTTTTCTTTTCTCTCCTCCGGTCTAGAATCTCTTGGCCTTATTTTCCCCCTCTTTTCTCTAGCGTAGCATTGTTAAGTGACTTGACATGACTATCTTTGTCCTTTTTGGTCGAACTCAATTAGTATGAGTTCGCCCTTTGCTTTTGCATACTTCCTTTCATTTGGAGGAAGTTGGATCATCGGATCATCACTGTGAGTATCCGTTCTTGTCCTGTGTATGTATGGCACAGACACGGTCACCACGGATGTTGGGATCGGGATTGTGATTGTAATTGATGAAAGCCGAGGCAGGATGCACAAGCACACAGTTATCATCATCCTCGGAGTTTAGTAGTTTGTCAAGGTAAGTTGAGGTAGTTGATGGCATAGCACGGCACTCCGGCATCGGATGGATGGATGGATATAAACCCTGTAGGTTATACTAAACCGATTAGGTAGTCAGCCCCGTGTGAGGTGGCTGTAGGGTTGACTGTCTGGTTTTTTTCGTTCTGGATTATGCTTTTCATTCAAGATTTGAAATTTAATCAATATGTAAGTTGTCTGGAACGTAGATTCAGGCACCGGGTTCAGGTAGGAGCTGTGGTGTACATGTTACGTTATGTTTGATTAGTTATGTTGACTGTAACTATTCCATTGGGTTAGTAGTAGCAAGTGAAGACACATGTGCTTACTGCTTACTGCTTACTGACCTGCATACGGAGAATATATAACAATGCTCAATATAGTATCTCCCCCGCGGGGAACTGTGGCCAGACTATTCTCTAATTTATTTTACTACTAGGTACTAAACGGAGTACTCCATTCCAGCCGAGCAAGGGCAGGGCAGTAAGTAAGTACGGAGTAGGGTAGCGGGTGTGAGATCCTTCCCTGACGCACAGACCTCGTGTATATTAAGCCGAGGAGTAGAACTACTAACGTAACTACGAAGTACTCCGTGGTAGTGATTCATCAGTTGAGGGATTATTATGACAGGAGTAGTGCTTATCAATCTTTATGAGTAGTACTAGTATTTAGTACTGTGTGATTGAGTTATGAGTGTAGTTGAAAATAAACTAATGTAAGTTCTACATGTGCGGGGACTAATAGCACTATGTGTATACCCACTATACATTCAAAGTATCTACAAAGTAGTTACAGAGTCAACGGTGCATACCTTCCGAGGAACTAATTACTCGCTTCTTTGCTAGAACCCAGGCTAACCATCGGGGACCAGAGTGATCATCCTTCGGGGTTCAATCGACTAGGAAATCGATCGTCCTCGGGTTCTGCATGTTTTGCCGTGTGGGAACATGTCTGTGCCGAGGGATACTGACACTTAACTGTTCGTAGTACTAGTAGCGGAATATGTGATTGGGTTCGGCAAGTGGTTCATTGCATGCTTAGTATCGCTTGGTTTGATGATTTTGGGGGTGGTTCTCGAATATAAATGAAGAATAATGGATGATTTTCCCAATAAATCTGACATTGGCAGTAGCTGCTTACTAGGTAGGTAATGTATCACTTATTATCTGGTATAAGATCTCTTACTAGTAAATACTATAGTGTATATGAAGGACATTCTACTAACCCTACCTGGAAATCGACCCATAGGCTCATACTAGTAATCAATATAGCCGGGTCCTAATTATTCCATGCCACAGCAGATATATATAGTCACTTAGACACTGTATTGTTTATCCAAACTACTATCGTCTCATCTCACGATTGTAGGACAAGCCATCAAAATACCTAATATAGTCTCACACCAACCAATCAAAATCGCAATCCAAGCATCACGGTAACAATCAAGGCACATGCACGAATCCAAGCTTCTTTCAGTACAACTGAACCACCCGGACTCATGGATAAGTGACCTTAATAGCTGTCCTGCGGATCAGCAGTATTATAACAAGCAATCTTCTCCAACTGATCATTGAAAGTAATGTTATAAAGACTGTTCAGCCCAGGAGAGTCGACAATATATGGATCTTGAATCGACCATGATACTCTCACATTCCCAAACTTGTTTATGTTAGCCACATTGCATGATAGCAGCCGTACTTCGCGGGGGATTTCCGACTCTGTCTCCTTCGTGATACATGCCTTCGCAGAGGGTAACCTGCATACATACGGTTATCATTATGGTATGGATTTATCGGATATAGTATTAGTAGCTTGGGGGTCTGTGCCATGGCAATCGGCAGCAAACCGAGTAGAGAGACGATAGCCTGAGCGAGGCATATGACAAATTTGAGAGGCTTAGAATGTTGAATTCATAACAATATGAACAAGCTTGTTGTTCTACTAACAAAACAGTGGAATGCTCCTGACCGTTGTGTAACATGCCTCCTACTTGTCGCTTCAGCTGCGCCCTGATATGCTTCTTTACAGTGTAGATATATACTACCAGTAGACGGAGTCGAGATTGTGATAGTGTTTTCATACTATAGAACTAACTCAGCAAGATGTGGCATTGGGATGCATCGGATGACCTTCAGTGGTATTCGACAACTAATGCCTCCAAATCATTACTTCAAGCATGTCAGATCCAAGTTCATTCGCTATGATACATCGTAACCCCTACACAGTACTTGAAAGCACATCGCAACCACCACTGTCCTCCATCTCCAGTAAATTTAACTTCCAGTACAGATTGTTGCATCGTCTGCCCCAGGCATTGTCGGCCTTGAATCAATTACGCGTCATGAAGTGGCAATGAAAGATAACAAAGAAAATAGAGTGATATAAAGAAATGGGGATATGTGTATAGACCATCCATCCTACATTACCATGCGTTGACGTCGAAGTTTTCCTGCACGGGTTAGCAAGGTAATAAAACCATTGACTCAATAGGTTGGTCTTACCTCGGAAAAGTAGGTTGTAACCACAGTCCGGTCCGAGAACTTCCTGCCCGCAAGCGCCTTCAGAGCATTCGTCGTCGATTCCACGGTGTCGAACTTGACAAAGATCTTGCCCACTCCTGGCGACTGTCGGCTGCCGCCTGTCGGACGGGGTACCTTCAGCTCAACTACAGTGCCGTACTTGGAGCATTCGTCGCGTACGTCATCGCAGATTTCTAACCAATTAGTCAAACGCTTCTTCCATGCATCAGGCAAGCTTACCTTCGTAATCCTCAGGGTCCATCAACTCCTCCGGTGTCACCATGTTGAGCAACTGCAACACGCGGCTGGTCTCCAGGTCCTGGGACGTCGTCTTCGCGAACATCGACATCGCGTTGACGCCCATGTCGAGGCCGGCAGCTTGTGTCATTCCGATACTGGCGCGCACAACCTTGAGGTGTCTATCGCCCAGCTCCATTCCATTGAGACCTTCCACCGCAATGGTTGTTGCTGAGGGGTCGGCATACTCGCAGAACGCAATGCCCTGTTCATGTCAGTACACTTCCTCGAGCCATTTGATAAGTACCTACCCTAGACTCCTCCGTAGAACTGTCCTTCACCAAAACAAACGACTTGAGCTCTCCAAAAGACTTGAGAAGCATCGTCACAGGCTCTTCGGGGATGTAGTGGGGAATGTTGGACACGCAAATCTTGTTGGGAGAGTCAGGAACCTCATTCAACAACACGCCTTCCTGGTATTCCTGCTCTGCTCCGCCAGGGACAATGTAATCCTTGGGTCGCCGCACTTCCAGGCCCTGAGCGGCACCATTAGCGGCCCCGTTGCCAGCAGCTTCGTGCTCCTCCATCGCTATGCCGTCGAACGCAAGCGCAACTGTAGCGTCATTGGGCGACTTGAATTCGAGCAGGGCGAACGAGTGGTCCTGGGCCACCTGGGCCGAAATGCAAGGATCCACGCTCTCGATGACGTTGAGGCCATTGAGCTGGACGTTGAAGAAGGCCAAAAGGGTCTCGCCGGTGACAGTCTGGGGAATGTTGTAGACAAAAAGACGCTTGGCCTGGCGAGAGTTGGAAGGCTTGAGGGTAGATGTGTCCGCGTTGCCGCCGGCGGGCTGGTTCATGAAAGCTTGAAGGCGGCTGGGGTCCATCGGCTGCTGTCGGGGGGCTCCAGGGAGAGGGAACATGCCTGCAAAGTAACTACATTAGACCATATAGATAACAACGAAACATCAATCTCACCTGACAGCTTCGCCTGCTCGGCAGTAACATTCTCGTAGCCCGGAGGTTTGATATCCCACTGCGTCAAGCGACGTTTCCGATCCAGAACCGACACGATATCTGTGAGATCGGGTGTAGCCTCCCTCTTTCGAGGAGGTGACGCACTCCGTCTGCGCTCCCCTCGCTCTCCACGGTCGCGATCTCCACGTCCACCACGCTCTGCACGCTCTCCACGCTCACGCTCGCGGTCTCCCCTGCCTTCCCGTCGGGGTCTATCCTCGAACAGATCTCTGTCTCCCCTTTCGCGGCGGGAGGGTCTATCTTCGTATTCTCTGCGTCGGCGATCACCGCGATCACCACGGTCACCGCGATCCCGATCCCATTCCCGGTCGTCTCTGCGGCTAGAATAACGGTCCTCGCGTTCTCTGGCGCGGTAGTCACGGCTGGACGAATACGAATCTACCTCATATTCGCGTCGGGAGCTTCTGGAACTGTAGTGGGGGGATCTCGAACGTCTTCTCTCTCCTCTCTCTGCTCTGTCGCCGCCGCGCTCGCGACGCTCTTCGCGCTATCGTTCACTTCAGTTAGCTCCGGGCAGATACACCCTTGTGTGATTTTCACTCACGTAGTAGTCCCTAGGGCGACCAGAATCTGTGAAATAGTTATCAGCCACTATACGCAGCAGTAAGTGATATGGTGAAGATAAAGCTCACCTCTGGACGTGTACGTATCGCCGTTCATTCTGAAAGCTCCGGCAATATTTCTTTGGCTCTTATTTTCCCGTTTCACGTGGCGAAAGGGATGGACAGCGAATGATTATCGGAGAGAGATCCAACACGATCAGACACTCCGAAAGGCAAGCTCGATGGCACCGAAGGATGGAAGCAGGGTGATCGGGGAGAAAGTAAGAGCTGCGCTGGAGGGAAAACTCGCAGGTGACGATCGGCGACACTCCCGTCCGACTTGGTTAGCGCCTCTGGTCTGCGGAGTCCTGACCGCCTGCTGTGTCGGCCAATCTTCCTGGCAGAATCAACTTTATCGCGATTATCGTCGCCTTTCACATTCGCCTTCCTCAGCGACGGGCAGGTAATTGCTCAATTCACTACAATCATGACTGTCGGCGCCTTTTCAGAATGGCGCAAGTTGCCCGTGAGTCTCAATGAACTCTGCATCAATACCACCCTTCGCTGTGGTCAATCTTTCCGGTAACTAAAACCGCAAGTACCCTCCTCGTCTTCCCCGACGTTCAGTCTAACAAGGTCTCCATATCATCTACAGATGGCACAATGTCCCCGACACAGACGAATGGCGCTGCGTCCTCCACGGCCGTCTTCTTTCTTTAAAACAAGACCCAACCCACCTCTACTACCGAACCTACCGCACCACCCAATCCCCCAAACCCAAAAACAATGACGACGACACCACCCTCTCCCTCTTGACCCATTACTTCAACCTCTCCGCCAACCTCACCTCCCTCTACACCGAATGGTCCGCCCAAGACCCCAACTTCCGCAAAAAAGCCCCCCAATTCACCGGCATCCGCATCCTGCGCCAAGACGCCTGGGAAGCCCTGATCTCCTTCATCTGCAGCAGCAACAACAACATTGCGCGCATCTCGCAGATGGTCGAGAAGCTCTGCCTTAACTACGGGCCCTTCATTGCATCTATCAATGGTCGCGCTTACCACGGTTTCCCGGCGCCGGATGCCCTCACCGCTACCGACGTGGAGGGTAAGCTGCGCGGCTTGGGGTTCGGATACCGCGCCAAGTATATCTATCAGACGGCGGTGATGGTGGCCAAGGAGCGGGAGGCCGGGTGGTTGGATTCGCTATGTAACCCGGAGTGTCCGGCTTGGAGGGTGGAAGCTGCGCCGGCGGGTGAGATGAAACCCGAGGGGAGAGAGGGGTATCGCGAGGCACATGAGAAATTGCTTGAGTTGCAGGGGGTTGGGCCTAAGGTTGCGGATTGTGTGTGCTTGATGGGGTTGGGATGGGGAGAGGCGGTTCCGGTTGATACGCATGGTTAGTTATCTCGGTTGCTCCGTTTGTCATGTCATGGCTGGATTGCTAATGGTGTGTGGTTTAGTCTGGCAGATCGCGCAGAGAGACTACAAGTTCGGAAAGGGGGGGAATAAGTCCTTGACGAAGGTTACTTATGATGCTGTGGGAAACCACTTCCGCAAGCTCTGGGGCAAAGAAGCGGGGTGGGCGCATAGTGTGTTGTTCACGGCGGATCTGAGGACATTCTCGGATCGGTTGGCTGCGACTACGTCGAAGAAGGTGGATGTGAAGGTAGAGAAGGATGATGAGGAGGGTGTCGAGGTGGAGACAAAGGTCACTACAGCTATAGCTGTACCAAGTAAGAGACCTGCAGATGATGAGGGAGTGAAGGTCGAGAAAGAAGAAGATGATGAGACCAAGGAAAAGGAGAAGCTGAACACCATCGTGCAAGCTTCGCAAACAACGACAACAAGGAGGATGTCGAAGCGACTCCGGAAGAAATAATTATACCCTGTATAAGTATATTACCTTTTTATGTTTTAATCATATTTTAGACCTATGCCTCATCACCATATCACTTGCTATCCCCGTGCTTAGATACCAATAACATAATAAGACCCCTCCCCCAAAATCCTGATCTCATTATACATACTACGTATGTCTTAAACCCACCCCAGTCAAACGAGACAATATCAACCAAGTCCTCCTCAAGGCAACAGTACTAGTATCTACAGTACGTAGTATCAAACCTCATTGTCTCAAAACAACTCACATATACCCCTCACCAATAGTAACCGAACGAACCCATCAGGATCATCAAGCAACACCACCCGAACCGGATTCTTGCTTTATGTGGATTAGGTAGGAAGGTAACTGCTACGTACTGCTACTAGTTATGTACTGTACTATTTCCCAGGGCTACTGTCTCCGGGTTACTCCTTTGGGATAACCGACAAGGCCAGCCGGGGTTTATTATATGTACTAGATAGGTATGTATTGCGGTGGTGTCGGTGTCTATCCCGTATCGGGAAATCTAATTAGTATTTTGTTTTGGATGCGGAGTAACAGTAAGGTAGTTATTAGTACACCATGTAGAAGGAAGTTACAAAGTAATTTTCATGAGAGAGTTTGACTTAAAAGTAGGGTAAGGTAGGGTAGGATCATCCCGCTCACCCGAAAGCAACCAGCATTCATCAACTTGGCCTACCGAGCAAAAGTAAAGTAGATAGGCTAAAAGTGTGCAGAATCAAATTAATATCGCACCTGCTGCAGAATTACCAAGGTATCAGTATTGTTCATTATCCAGTAAGGCAAGTAGGCCAACTAGTCGTTCTACCAAGCTACACTAAGCCAACAACCTACTCCACAAGGCCAGCGAATCAATCCCCTTGACACAGGTAACCAAGCCAGCTACTAGCCTTAGCCGGTCGGAAGACTTTCCTGCACGCCGGGTATAATCGGTGATATTTCTTTACCTGGTATTTAGATCGTGACGATATCAACAAGAGCAATGCAATTTCTACTGTGTAGGATGGAGTACGAGTAGGTAGATCAATGAGTAGGGTTTGCGGTGAGAATCGGGATGGTCGGAAGGGTGTGGGAGTGTGTGTGCCTGTTCCACACCTTTCACTTGTGTATCTATCTGCAAGTTGATGGGCGGAGGAGGAAGAGGGGAAAAAGTGGGTTCAGGGCCGCAACGCAACCAAGGAACAAGACGAAGATCGTTCACGATGATGACGATGGATGTCTGAACTTTGAATCAAGAGCAAAAAAAGAAGAGGGTCGCGGGGCAAATTGGTGGTCGGTTAACCTTCCGCGGCGGCCATGGCGATCATCATCAACAGACTTGAAGGTGTTGCCGATAATGTGTGCAGAAATTCAGAAGCAGAGAGTCCACATCTGCTAGGCTGCTAGCATGATGAGTTGATGAAGGGGGGATGTGGATGGCTGGGATGGTCGCTTGTTTTCGATCTCCAGTTTTCGAGGGGTATGAAGCTCCAATGATGTGGTGTGATGGAGAGGGAGAGCTACTGCGAAGAGGAAAGTGAGTTGACTCCATCAGGAGGCGGGAAGCTGAACGGCGGCACGTGCATCCCGATGTTGCAGCTGCCAGAAGTGGAAGGTGCAGGCAACTCTGCCGAGTGCTTGACGGCGAATCGATTCCCAGGCGCAAATTTCGAGGCTCAGGGCCCTCGGCCTCTTTCTTAGCTGCTTTTCTTCTGCTGCCCACTTCTGCGCTCGAGCTTCTTCCCGTCTTCTTACTCCTAGGCTCACTGCGCCTTATGGGCCAGAGGGGTCATATTGTCTCGATGGCTACTCAGTACTAACCGCCAACATGTGGCATGGAAACAAACTCATGATACAAGAAGGAAAGCACAGATCCACGATCGAAAAGAAGTGATGGTAGTGAGAGGCACCTCGTTCTTGCCTTCTCCTGGCATTAGCATTCATGCAGATTCTGGGTACAACGGTATGGGTTCAAAGCACAAAACACATTGGTATCATTCAAAATCAACAGGCTGATTCTCAAAACAGATGCACATATATGCAACCCATTCCGGGTTGGCCTGCCCGGAACAAGCTGAAAAGCTTTTCGGGTCCTAGGCGGCGGTCGACGTAGCAGGTCCGTATATTTACAAGTCCCGCTGGCGTAGACTTGACTCGGTCCACTTGAGTGGACGGCGATGGCGAGAATCGCGAGGCCCGAAGCAAGTATGTCTATGGGTGCTCATAACTCGGTGAAACGAAAGTTCTTTGAGACGAGCACCAATCAAGGCATTTTGCCTTCGAGGCTTCATGGGACGCTCGCATTCGCAGAATCCTCGTTCCAGCCCCATTCTCTGAGCAACTGATTCACACGGTACTCGGTTGCCCAGCCGAGTTCCGTCTCGATTCCGTGAAGCAAAGCAAGGACCGTCCGCCGTTCTCCGGGTTCCGTCAGGCACTGACCACTAACAAACAGCGGCTGGAGGGAATTGATGCGGACCGCGCCGGTTGGACAAGCCAGCGCAATCCCCACAATTTCTCGGCTGTGAAATCGAATATCACTCTCGATTGAGCGATATGAATTAAGTCTATCAGCAATGGTGCTCCTTCTGCTGGTGGACTCATGCGGCTTATTTATGAGAAGAAGGATACGAGCCATATGGTAATGCTGCATCGCCGAGGAGCACAGAGGTAGGCTATACCATACCTCGGACAGCGAGCCAGCGTCAAACTTCGGGTTGTCCCTGTTTTGAGGTAATTTGGAAAGCTCAACCCGGGCACAAGGCTGGAATGTCTCAGGAAGTCCATTATACCAGGCATCGAGTTCAGCTTCCAGGCGGTACCATCGCTCCAGCAATACCTGCTGTGAAAGGCCCAGAGGACCCGCCCCTATCGATCCAGGGTGGCCCAACTGGACATTATCACCGGCGTTGATAAAGTTAACAATCTTTGAGAGAATCCAAACTAAGCCATTCGAAACAAGATCTTCCTTGATGGGTTCTTCATCGTCTGGATAGCCCATCGCGGTCGCATTACTGGAGCGTACAAAGCCCATGTTGTCGATCTGGAGACCCGCCTCAGTCCACAAGACCAGATCGTCGGTGTTTAACCTTGTCTGGCTCTCATTGATGACTATCGAACCCAGTTAGCACCTTGAAGGGAGGTTATTACAAGTCATGTATGCACTCACAGGCAGCTAGGTAGTCTTGTCGTGCAAAGTTCCAGAAGGTCGCCTTTCTCGCCTTCGAGAGCCCCGAGACCTTGGTTTGCTGCAACGCTGTTCCCCCGGGGGAATGGCGCTGTTCGACTGGCATCATTCCCACCTCCGCTACATCCAACAAAGACTTCACGCCGCTCAGATGGCGATTCCACGCCGGACCTGTGGCATCTAAAAATTCATATACAGATAGTATAGCTGTGGCGGCAAGGATTTCATCCGAATGGACCCCCTTGGAGAACCGACTGTCCGAGTAACGTCGCCTGCGTTTGCGAGGGTTTTCTTGATCTTCGCACAGCTCAGCAGCCTGCCACTGTCCAAACGCCTCTGGGGTACTCAGCGGTGGAGGCCCTTTATCAGGCTGCAGTTCTTTCATTAGGAGTTGAATGGCCTTTTCATAATACTTGGCGCCAGACCAGGACCAATCTACGTTGTTGGCGAGATGCCTAGTATACACACCCCCGGTCGACACTTGTGTTCCTTTTATGCGGCCTAGTTGCTTCGCAGCATACGCACAGGCGGCGTATTTCAGCAAAGGATTTCGGAGAGCCCTGACCGGGACAGACGATGCGAAATAGGTTCCTAAATCGAACAAATCCATCCTATCATCCATCCAATTAACGATGTCCAGCCGGGTGGTGGTGGTTCAGTGACCTACCAAAGTCCTGGTGCCTCTGAAAAATGTCTCAAGAGATATGCAACCTCGTGGTCTGTTTCTGCTGGCGCATCCGACTTCGACTCGGCAGACGTGGTTCGCGGCAGTGCTGGCCTGGCGGTCAATGATGAGCTCCTACGCTCGGGTGGGTGCTGAAGATTGGGATCCACAGGTGGTGACCGTGATTGTGAAGGATTAAGAAGGAAGTTGATATTATTATTATGGGTATTGGTGGAGGATATCGAGAGAGAAGGAGAGATTTGGGGTGCGATGACGCCGCGCACCTGGCTTGGAGTGTCTGAGGATGCTGTAGATGGGACATTATTAAAGGGTACGCTGTGGTCTGTTGATGGGATGGACTGTTGGTCAATGCTCAAGGGAGGATAAGAAAGGCGATCGTTGGCTGCCACTGTGGAAAGAGTCTCTAAGCCATGGGTTTCGCCGTCAGTGGACGACGTGCGCTGGGCACTCCAGGCACGCGCATGAGAGTTCGCGGCCAGAATGGCAGCTTCGGACTCTCCCAGTGCAGCTTCAAAGTCCTCCGCATAGGGATCCGAGTTATCGACGAAGATGACTACAGGTTAAGGCAGAGCACCTGTCAGCCCAACGGGACTCTCAGCGAGGATGTTCGGCGGGTCCATACCATGTTTGGGGATGTCGAGCCAGACACTGTCCTTGTCAAAGGTATTCTTATACGAGTAGAAGCCCTTCAGCGTGCCACGTCCGGTGGAGGCATCGCTCAGATCCTTGTTCATCGAGGCATTTTGCTGATGGCGAAAGACGATCCCCTCGCTGGGGCGACAGACCCTGCCGCCTTTACGACACTGCGAGCATTCGGGTTTCTGCTCGTCACCTAGACCCAGCAGCTTTTCTTAATATCTGTAACTTTCTGCCCAGCGCAGGGATGATAAGCAAGGTTGTAGACCTACATTTAAGTTTCCGGGTACGACACGTCAGGCTGCGGAGGGTGTGGCAGAGGGCCAAACAGTCAGTGTCTGGATGATATGACAGAAGCAGAAGGACAAGGTGATTGTTGCTAGGAGGTTCGGGGGGCGGGTGTTCCCGATCTCCCAACATATGACATGGGGAGGGAGTAGTAGTGATGTCTGGATCTTGGACGTACCAGCCTGTGCGGGATCGCATACCGGTAGGGACCGCTGGCAGGTGAGCTGCAGCATCCGAAAGAGCTCAGTGGGGAACCGACAACAACACAGCTCTTGGGGAGGGAAGGATATGAGTGAGTGAGTGAGAGAGAGAGGTGTGAGCAAAGGCGAGGTCAGCCAGCGAGACTGGCCCGAAAGCGCCCTAAAGGTCGACTAGGCCCGACAACCGAGGCGGAGAGCGATTATCTGGGGAGAAAAAGAGAAGAGAGGGAAGGGCGCGAGTGAGAAAGAGACGAAGGGAGGCCGAAGGAGGCTGAACGGGAGACGATCGCAAGGCAACACAAAAGAGGCGCAAAAAGGAGAAGCGCAGAAAAAGGACGGCTACGAAGCTCACTGCATCGGCTTATTCTGCCCTTTCTCTTCTTCTTTCTTTCTTTCCCTTTTTTTCCCATGGACCAACAGAGCGGGACGGGGGAAAGAGAAAAGCAAGCAAGTAGCAAGTAACGAGTAGGCGGGCGAAAAGGAAAAGCGGGGGGACTTAGCAGTGTCAGTCTTACTACTAGCAGACTAGTGGTTAGTTCCAGCTGGAGAACTCCAAAGTTGCCCTTCCTTCTGTTTGGGGGAGACAGAGTCTGGCCCAATTCCGTTGCCCGCAGTTTTGTTGCTCCGGTTGTCTCTTGCGGGGAAAATTCCCAAAAGTGCCTCATGTGATCAACTAACTCCTTAGCTAACAGATATCAGTCTCTGACTCGCTTGCTTGTCCAGAATATTTAGTGTTCCATACTTTTTGTCTCTATTTTCCCTTTAAAATCTCTTTCCTCTCACGCGATCATCTTGATTTCCTTATGTGGGATGCTGACTGGCACCTTCCCTCCCCCCGCTTTTTATTCCCCCATCCTTCTTCTTCTCGCTTAACCAGCACAGTAAGTGCCCTCACACTGACATGATCAACAACATAAAGTTAGATAGATAGATAGAAAGGTAGATAGATACTTGTCACTACGCTAAGAAGTACCTAAAAATTAGACAGCTAAATCCCCAGAATCGTACTACTGTAGATAACTAGATAAACTACTACGTAGTAGCAGCAAGTTTGTCCGATCGTTCTTTCCCGTTCCCGTTCCCCCACCAATCACGTTTTAGTTCGGATTTCCTTGAACCTAGTAAGACTATCCACTGTAGTATCATATGATAGGCTTGCTATTTATATAGCAGTACGTACATCGATAGGAAAATTAATTTAAAGATGGAAAGACAGACAAAAGGAGACGCATGTCAGTTATTGAGGATTCTTAACTTTTTTTGTGTGTTTTCTTTTTACGGCGGACATGGATTAAATTTATCAGAGTTCGATTCTATTGAACGCCCGAAGAAGTAAACATAACTCTACTAGTGAAGAATTGAAGAGGTCTATAACTATCTACTTACTACTAACTCTGCATGACACCTGCAGGGCGGGAAATTATTGAGCTACTCAACAGCTAACGGAATACCTAATTATGAGACATGTAGATACTACCCCCTACTAAAGCGATGTTGAAATTGTTAATGCACAAAAATGTTGTTTCATTACCGCGGACTCGCGCGGATTAACTTATCTTATGTATGTACATGTCCATCCGGTAACATGACATCCACGGCTCAGAAGATGAGGGGGAATGAAAGGCAGGTCGCTCACACTCCGGTCCATAGGACAAAGTGTGAGTGTATGGTACAATAGATACGGAAACAAGATCACACTCGACAACGACGACAATCACAACAACTATAACATGGCAAGGATTGGAAGGGACCACGAGGTGGGTCCGGATTGAATTGAACATGCAGCGCACAGTGCATGCGCAGGCAGATGGGACATAAGCAAGATTTCAAGCAGAGAATAACATTGAGGACAAAAAAGACAAACAACCTCCTTGAAGTGCCAGGAGGTCGATAAACATCATGAATTAAGAATAAAAATGAATCGGGTATATGATGGATTGTTTCCCAAGAACGCCGTTCGAGGTATCAGATGAGACTGGAATCAACATGGTGGTAGATGGTGTGTCAAATTATATGGTCGTTCTGCTTTTCAGCAAGGTATTGCATCCGGGGCAGCCGAAATGCCCCTCCCTCCAACTTAGATGGCTGGTGCACCCGGGTTCGGTTGCTTGATTGAGTTGAAGAGGTACTCCGGAGGAAGCCTCCGCATGTTGGAAGGACGGTCCATTCCGACTCCTTGAGGAGCCCGCATGTAACCTTGACGACGGCGTTGGATCTTGTTGAAGATGATACCGGCGATGACGATCAAGAAAACACAGCCAAGAGCGCAACAGAACGAGATGAGAACGACAATGCCGTTGGACAGGTGCTTGCCTGGTTGATACGTTAGAATTTGATACTACAGTCAATTAGATGAGAAGAAAGACATACCTCCGCTTGTGTAAGGGTTTGAATTCGCGAAAAACATGCGAGCAACGCTGCCTGGCTGGCCGTCAGAGGTGGAAGACAGCATGAAAGGTATCATTGTTGTCCCGTTGTATAGGGCCGCGGAGGCGTTTCCAAAGTCCGGCAGCTGGAGCCGACCAGTGACCAGAAGCATCTGGTCATCGTTCAGGTTGCTCACATCATCGTGATTCTTGTTGATGGGAAGAACCTCAAGCCCACGGATTTCTGTTTCGTCATCGAACATGTTCCTCACGAAACTGAAGCTAGAACCGTCATAGGCGGCAAGGAAGCTGGAGCCGTTGGCATACACGCCCGCAAGCCAAAACTTGGACACCGCGGTGTTAGCCGGGGTGAAGGCAGTGATGCTTCCAGGAATGTCAGAGGTCGAAGCCCCTTCGAAAGTCTGCCAACTCTGTTTCTTGACGGTATAGGTCGCGACTACGGACTGGTTCCCGTCGATGTTGAGATCTCCAATTGCCAACAGTTCCTTACTGTTGAGCCACTTGAGCGCCAGCACAGTTCCATTCAGACTCGCGCCTGGCCTATTCCACTGCCGGTCTTCTGTGTCCCAGTAGCAAACACCCGGGCAGGGCAGAGCCCCCGCGCTTTGAAAGTTCCCTGCAACATAGATGTGCTTTGAGTTGGGACGGGCAGCAATGGCATTCACCGTCACATCGTCGCCAAGGAAGCGGGGTGGCTGGTGTTGGGAAAACGTGTTGTTTTCCATACTGTAAACCACCAGACCGTTCAATGTCGAACCACTGACGCTTCCAGTAACATTTCCACCTGCGTAGAGAACGTTGTCTGAGATTGCCAACGCCAAGAAGGTGGAGTTGCTGTCAATGCCTGCACCTAGACCACGGATGGTGGCGGCATTGCCATCAAGTATGGCGAGGTTATTGATCGCAGACCCGTTGGTCGCATTAGTAGTGAAGTGGCCACCTAAAATCGTGAGGTTGTTGCTCGAGCTCGTATCAAAAAGACCTGTGTAGGTCTGACCGCTTGTGTTGAAATCCGTCAGCAGAGGCTCCAGACCCAGCTCGTTGTCGTAGAGAAGAGCAACAGCGCCGGCCGCAGCAAGACCACCGGAAGAAAGACTACCGGCAAGTATAGTTGCATTGTCTGCCTCGGCAAAGGCTGACAGTTGTCCAGCAAACTCGTATTGGCTGACGTTGAGGTTCTGAAGCCAGTTGTTGCGCGAAGGAACCCAGACGGCAAATCCAGGGACGTTGGTTGCTGGGCTGTCATCAAAGGCTAGCAGCTGATCGAAATTGCCACTAATACCAATGATCGTCTCGTTAAGATCCAAGGAGACATTTAGCTTGAGAGCAAGGACATCGCTAACAGGACCATTGACACCGGCGCCCAATGCCGACCACGTCTTCGAGTCGAAAGAATACGCTGCGACGTAACTCAGGCCATCGTTTCCACCACTATATGTATCAGTGAAATTTCCACCGACATAAAGGTTGTCGCCCAGCACCGCCATGCTAGCCACTTCGGAGTTCAATCCACCCTTGGGCATTGCTGTCGCATTTCCATCCTGTTCAAAGTACATGATGTTCTCGATATTGGAGCTCGAGAAATTACCACCGACGTATACGATCTTATCATGGCTGGCCAGGGCGTTGACGGAAGCTCCATCTTCGAGTGCCAAGCCTGCCTGATCGATCGCGGAAGCCGTGACGTTGGTGCTGTCATCCGACGGATTGTAGTCAAAAAGGCCATTCAAGTTATCACTCGAATTGCCTGACACCGAGTTTGCCACGAACTGAACCAGTGAGGCTACCACAGTGACATTGTTGCCTTGGCCGGTTGTCGGAGTCAACTTGACACGGGGACGGAAAGAATCATCGCTGGCATCCACATGGCCGGTATAGATGGTGTCGTACTTTTCATACAAATTGGTTTGGTAAATAAGCGTTTGGACAGGTTCATCGGTATCACTGGTAGGGGTAACTGTCACATTGACGATGCCACGGGAATCACAGGTACTATCCTGCTCACAACCGGGTGTGTACAGCTTGATTGAATAGTTTCCGGAAAGCTTGACATCGGGTTCAAACACCACTGAAGCACTGGTTGCATTTGACTCTGTCACCTGCGTGGTCAAGTATTCAGACGAGCTCTGGCCGGACGGTGCGACAGACCACGACCCTGTGCGAGTTGACTTTGATGGATAATCGGAACCAGAGCAGGTCGGTTCGTTAAAAGCATTCATGGCGTATGCATAAATGTCTGACAGCCATTAGATTTCACGTTCAGCGTAAGGAAAAAGAGACGGTAACTCACTGGTCTCGAACATTTCGATCCCGTTCAGACCGGCACCCTTGCCGTACCAGTCCTGGATCTCGATCTGAAATCCGCTCATGCCAACACTGTTGACGAAACGGAACTCGCGATACTTCTCCGATGTGCTGTTTGAAAGGGAGCAAGACTGATCGCAGTGGACGTCCTGGCCGGTGTCGGGGTCGGTATATGTCAAGTTCATAATTCCATTGTCCGGAAGTCTTCTGAACAGGAACGTTTTGGTGCCGCGTCCCTCATAATGAGTGTTGTACAATCGGAATTTCGTAGGGTAATATTCGAATCCCATCATGGCGCGCCAGTACCCGGGGGAATAATCCGCTAACAGCCAAGTCTTGCCTTCGCCATCGTCGCCGCTCGTCTGACATATAATGTTACTAGGACTGATATAGCCGCTTGTCGAGGATTCTGCGTCGGAAGTAATCGTAGCATTCTGAAGGTTGATCACCTGCAGCCCTTTCTCGGATGATGTAGAATTGCCGGTGCCGTCAAAAGAACCGCCCCAAATGATATGACCATTGCTGTCTTTCAAGATCGAGTTGACGGGCCCGTTGAGGCCTCCAAACGTCAAATTCGACCAGCCTTCATCTCCGATCCAGGCCACGGCGTTCGTGATGTTGTAGTATGTGAAGTTTCCTCCGACATAGACACTGTTCGTTTCCTGGTCGCAAAGTAATGCCGATACCGAGCCCGACAGACCTGACAATGCTGTCACCTTGTTCGAGTCCGGATTGTACAGCGCGACACCTTCCGAGTCGACGCCTCCCAAGCTGGTGAAGTTGCCTCCGACAAAAATACCCGAGAAGGTTCCGTCTTTCTTCGTGAAGGGGCACATCGCACGGATATGGGCGTTGGACGACTCGAGTGACGTGAGGATTCCGTTCGGGAGAGGGGTGAGAAGGGATTGCGCGTTATCATTTTCGGTAGCGGTATCGGACTGTTCGGTGTATTGATAGAGGGAAATGGCATCGAAGTCTCCTGTGAAAGCGATTTGGCCTAATGGCGACAGATCTAATTCGGGCTCTGAGACGGATTGAAAGGTGAGTGCGTAAGCGGGGGTCGACTGGAGAAAATAGCCAAGGCGGAGGACAGTCGACAAGCCAGCCGTCGCAGGCCCAAACAGTGAGGGTGCCCTCATTGTTCAGGTTCGCGACGACAGGCCAAAGAAAGGTTGAAGGCCAGGGATTGATTGAAGAAAGGGAATTGGAAAACAAATTGCCTGAACCCGAGTAAGGCGGTTGAAAGAGATCTGGATAGATTGATCAAAAAGAAACGACAGTGGTTATTCCTAATAGGAGGCTGAGCTACCAGCACGAGGAACACGAGAAAAGGAGTGGTCGGGCCCAGAAAACATTAATAGACGAAGGTGTAGAAGAACAAAAAAAAGAAAGGAACGAAGATAGAGATAAGGAACGAATGTGATCTCAGGCAGAGATAGCCCGATAGTACAAGAATGGCCACAGCCAGGTGAAAATTAATTAATTAACGAATGACTGGGAGAAGAAGTTGGATGGAGCGAACGAGTGACATGGCCGGCAGGGGCTTGTTTGTTCCCAGAGAAGTTGCTGGTAGTCTAGTAAGTTACTTAGTAGTTGGTTTTTCAGGTACCATCATTTCCCGCCCGGTCATTGCCCATTTGGCTGCGTTCCGGGTTCCACCAGCTGCGCAGTCAGCAGCTCTCGATGGCTCGTTGGTGAGGGGCCCTCGGGATGCTCATCGGCCCGGCAGGTGAAACGCAACATTACTCGCTCGCTAGAGGGCCCATTGTTGCGTATGAGCCACGGAATGGAGCTACTCTCACTTGGGGAGCCAGTTTTGTGTCCACCGACCGCAGAGTGGGGGCAGCCCTCAATTACGAGCTTCATTCCATTTCCTGTACTATCGAAGTGGTCACATCATTATTGGTATTTGCATACCCTTCAACTCTCCGATCAGGTTGGAAAAAGATGCTAATGGAAGGGCTCTAGACTACTGCCATCAGGAAAGAGGCTGGTTTGATCATCCACGCAGGATCACTACTTGCGCCTCCGAATGAGAGACACCTTGCAGCCGGTGGGTTTCCTATTATTAGGTGATCTTCTCCATTCACCGGACGCCTAGTATTGGACGCCGTCACAGCGACAGTAATGACGGGCAGCATCGGGAGACTGGGACGAAGTTAAACATTCTAGAGGTCTTCATTTCACAAACGTCAGTCCAGGATCAATGCATTCCACCATATTGAAATCATCCTTACTGGCGGTGTACTATGCAGCTAGAGTCGCATGAACAGGTTATAGAAGTCTAATTCCATATACCCACCGCAGGAGCTACATTAGGTTTATCTAACACGATACACCTACATGCAGCTACATCGTGTTTATTCTGATCTGCTCTGTACTAGACTCAATCCTTCTTATTATCGCCTGGAGGCAGCCGTCTCATACTCTCAGGTATAGAATCACGAGTTTTGGGCACTCACCGACAGTATTCATCTCATTCCCTCGAACCATAATCAAAAGCTGCATCAGGTGATATTAGTGCTTAGCCCCCAGGATTTCTGCATAGTGTTAGATATCACACCCGTCACAGACAGTGCTGTGTGGGTTGACTTTTCTGTCTTTGCTACGGGGATGGATTCGTGATATCCTTTCTTGTAGGATTCCAGAACAGTAGTTGTTTGTTTCTTCGATGTACTCCGTACTTATATTTTGCTTTAGACCTTGATATAAACCATACACGCGGGGAGCTCTCTCTATCAAATGTAAATGCCATCCTGTTCATGTACATGCCTTGCCAAGAGCAATCGTGGCCTCCTATAGTGACAAGTCAGATGAACCCTGTCGTTGCCAGCATGCATTGGATATGTAAAATTTGTATCCCGAGAATGAATAGAACACTGCAAGTAAGAGCCCAGTTGTCAGTCAGGCAATCTTCTGGAGACGGGAGCAATAAGGCCGTCTTTATCCATCTCGTCCTCGACATACAACAAGTGCACGCGAGGTCCCCAACAGAACTATAGTCCCCAGGTTACATATGCGCAGAAAGCACCATGGCTAGGCCAAGCTTGGTCAGGAATGAAATGTATCCAAAATCTTCCAGAAACCATGAATGCTCAGATTATGAAATGGCTCGGATTACCGGAGATGCCCAGTCATTAACTGTCACTCGCGGCACATCATCTGACGTAGAAAGTAGACGGTTGATCTGCATGGTCTCCAATAGAAAATTTATTGGCGTAGTTGCACTGACGTTGGATATAGTTCTCTTGTTTTTCTAGACTACCAACTGCTCGCTTTTGGCTGTGGGCTCATAGTTAGTTCTGACTATGGGGGCGATTAACAATTAGTCTAGTAACTATTCGTTAATCGCGTTATTTTAAATGGGTGCTTGGTTCTCGACGCTTGTTCGCTTCTGGAAATTTTTCCTATATACTACGGTCATTTAGTAGTTTTCTGGCTTGTAATTCTTCGGCGGAGATATGCTGCTGGAATAGTAGTAGCAATAACTTCAATGTACGTTATGTGGAAGTATTAGCCGAAATATATAGATCCGAATAACACTCCACAAGTCGTACTACGGGCAACGAAGTCAAGGTGATGCCAACATGAGTGTGTGGGAATGTGCCCTAACTACTAAAAGTAACACTACAAGTGATAAATTAGTACTAATATAAATGTATCACTACCGAGCACCCCTCGTCTCAATATGTTGAGTGACATAGATCAAACCCATGCTAGCAGTATCGGACAGTAACAACCCTGTTTCTGAGGTCTACCTCCTGAAGTGGTGAGCAAGCAAACTGATCTTGAATTTAATAATATGAGTATTCTTCAGTGTTATGACAACCACCTCACTTGAGATTAGGCAACCAGACATCTTGACCGTGGTTGACTGTTACTGCCTCAGGCACCAAACACTAAACCAATTCTGCAGAAGTGGTGCCAGGAACTTGCCGCACCGCGTAAGAGGCATAGCCGCGCGCAACGCGAGACTCCAGGAAAAAGGATATCGGAGCTCAGTATCGGAAGTAGCTCAAACACCTTATCTGCAAAAAGCACACTCAACTCACCAACCATTCTATTGGAATTTGTCGCCGCTTTGAGGGCAACTGATTCGACTCTTTCAATACCCAATACGCTTATTGTGACACCCTTGAGGGCTCCTCCAAAATGTGAGCGTCTTCACTATCATCGCCGGCTACGGGGCTAATTACTCTTTCTTCTAGGGAGAGCTTCGATAACATCTATCTCGACCTCTCGAAGCAGCATGGAAAGTGCAAGCTGGCGGAATCTGGCTTAGGATGGAAGCCTTCCGGTGGAGGCGAAACGTTCACTCTTGACAGCAGCAATATCGGCGCAGCCCAATGGAGTCGAGCAGCAAAGGGATATGAGCTGAAAATCTTGTCGCGCTCCTCGGGAGTCATCCAGCTTGATGGATTTGACCAGGAGGTATGTCCGGGAATAAGTCTGAGTGATGTCAATATGAGGAAAGAGGCTGTTCTAATCTTTGCCTCCGTGGACGCTAGGACTTCGAGCGATTGAGCAAAGCCTTCAAGATCTGGTATGGTATCAACATGGAAAGCCGAGAGCACGCTCTTCGTGGATGGAACTGGGGCAAGGCAGAATTCACCAAAGCAGAACTATCCTTCAACGTGCAGAACCGACCGGCATTCGAAATCCCCTACTCCGAGATATCGAACACGAACCTTGCCGGAAAGAATGAAGTCGCTGTGGAATTTGCTCTTGGTGGCGAGGGTAACGAGCCCGCCAAACCGGCTGGTAGCACGAAGAACCGTGGTCGCAAGGCCGCTTCGGGTCCGGACGAACTTGTTGAGATGCGATTCTACATCCCAGGAACGGCCGTGAAGACGGAGAAGGGTATCAAGGAGGAAAATGCGGAGAACCCGGACGAAGAGAACGGAGCCGAGGAAGAAGAGGGCGAAGAGCAGAATGCAGCAAACTTGTTCTACGAGATGCTCATGGACAAGGCGGAGATTGGAGATGTGGCAGGCGACACATTCGCTACTTTCTTGGATGTCCTGCATCTTACACCCAGGTGCGTATCACCCAGACGATATCTTGGATGTGTGTTAACGAAATTGCAGAGGTCGGTTCGATATCGACATGTACGAATCATCCTTTCGGTTACGCGGTAAAACCTACGACTACAAGATTCAATACGCTTCTATCAAGAAGTTCTTCCTGCTTCCGAAGAACGATGACACACATACATTGATCGTTCTGGGTCTTGATCCCCCGCTACGACAAGGCCAGACTCGCTACCCATTCTTGGTAATGCAGCTGAAGTTGGACGAGGAAATCAGCTTGGAGCTCAACATGACAGAGTGAGTACAGCAGATGAATCAGTGGATCGCATACAGCTGACAATCTATCAGTGAACTCTTGGAAACTCGCTACAAGGACAAGTTGGAGCCCCGCTACGAGGAACCCATCCACCAGGTGGTCACGAAGATCTTCCGTGGCCTGTCAGGCAAGAAGGTCATCATGCCGTCGAAGGACTTTGTCAGGTCAGTGAAACGGTATCCCATGCTAGCTTATGCTCTACTTACTGACATCCTACAGCCATCACGGTCACAGTGGAGTCAAGTGCTCCATCAAGGCGAACGAGGGTCTCCTCTACTTCTTGGATAAGAGCTTGATTTTCGTCCCCAAGCCTGCCACTTACATCCAGATTGAGAACATTGCGATCATCACCATGTCTCGTGTGGGTGGTGCCATCTCGGCCAGCAGAACATTTGATATCACAGTTAGCTTGAAGGCTGGCCTGGGAGAACACCAATTCAGCAACATCAACCGGTATGTGGATCTCTATAACGCTCAAATATTTAGCAGAGGCTAACATTCCCTAGCGAGGAGCAACAACCCCTCGAGGAATTCTTCAAGGCGAAGAACATTCGCTTCAAGAACGAAATGTCCGACGATGTATGTGTAACCTTGCAAATTCCTCATCCATTCGCGTGTTCATCATCACTAACCTCCCTGACTAGGCCTCGGCTCTCATTGCGGCAGCTCTTGACAATGACGACATGGGCTCCAGCGACGACGAGGGTGTCCGGGCTGACCGCGGCTCGGCCGATGAAGACGAAGAATCCATTGACGAGGACTTCCAGGCTGAGTCTGATTCTGACGTGGCGGAAGAATACGACTCCGCGCACGAGAGCAGCGGCAGTGCCAGTGACGCCGAGATGGGTGATGCATCTGATGGAGAAGACGATGACGAGGATGAGCCCATGTCAGAGGCGGAGGGAGCGCGGCCGAAGAAGAAGACGAAGGTTGGAAAATAATTTAACGTCTTAAGCCCGTTGCTTGTATTATTTTTTTTCCCAACCGCGTTCCCCCATTGTTATGATGATTATCGCATAATGAACCGGGCTCATCTATCTGGATGACATTTAGCATAGTCCTTCTGCCTCTCTTACTCTGTACTTGGATTTTTGACATCCCTGTAAATGTATACTAAAAACATGGCATACAAAGGACCGTTGACCCCAACTGAACACAACCATCGTTAGCTAGCTAACTAGGAAATCCCGTCCACCACCACCATAGCAAGTAGTACCACATCACCATACTGTACCCAAAACACCACAACAACAAGACACGTCCAACAGCCCTCCAACATGATTTCCTCCTAAAGTTTGCTTATTGGCAACACTATCGATTATCACCTGCATGTCATGTGCATAACATGTCATAAACCAGGACGCGACGCCGATCCATGTTCGTTTCGTCCGTCCGTCCGTTCGTTCGTTCGTTCGTATCCATGATCTACGATCATAGAACGAGAACCCTCCCCGGCCAAACCTTCTGTACAGTAAGTGGGGGGGAAATGGATTCGACTTGTAACATCCTCAATCATGAATACGTGCCTCAATATAGGATATATCACATGCCATTATTGTATCCCTATCCCTACTGGGAGGTCATTACTATACTAGTACTAGTACTACTAGTATTAGTAGTAGTAGTTGGGGTTAAGCGAGCTTGCACTAATTAAGTAATACTGTACGTAGTAGTAGTATTTACTGTAGTTGCTGCATGTATGTATGTATGTATGTATGTTTGTTTACTGCAGGATGAAAAATATGCCCGATTGCCATGGTTATTTCAAACCTGTCTTGCATGTTGGGTGGTTACGATAGGTTCGGATGTTGATGTGCGGTGTAGGGGGGTGTTTGTTGTGTGTGAGGCAGAGGCAGGAGTAAGTGTGTGTGTAAGTAACTGTGTAGCCTCATGATTTACTCCGAGTCGGGTTTCTGGCTCCCTTGCTCTGTGCACTGGTTCGATCATGGGCGATGCAGGGTTGGTGGTGGTGGTGGTGTTTCATTGGGTTTGGGATATTTATAGAAGGATAGGGTGGTTTAATTAGATAGAAAGTAGATACAGGAAGCAGGTAGGGTGATATCTTGTTTTGGGGAGAGGGTGAATCCCAGAGAAGGAAATATCTTATACAACCCCTCCTTTTCATGGAAGTAACATTTTGGACGTAAATTCGGAGAGAGATGAATGAAATTCGGATCGACTGGACTCAAATACTTTCTCTTTCGTAGTAGTGCTAGAATTAACCGGCAAGTTCCTATGGTGTGACGCCTGCTTCCAGACCGTTGGGCGAAGCAGCAATGATTGGCTGAGGAAGGAAAAGCCTTGACTGCAACTTACGGCATACGATGTTATTCCGGCCCCGACACAACAGAGTCAGTGTCCATTATGGGTATTAGTCGGTGCAGTGGTATTCTTCCTCCCCCCTGACTGCTTGCCGTCCCGCCCGTTACGCGGTTACGCATGGAAATACAGACTAGCCTGCTTTTGCTTTGCTCCTCCCGAAGGAGAGAAGGTGTTGTCCCGTGCGGTGCCAGCAACCTTTTCTTTTCCTGCCGATTCCATAGCTTACTTACCAGCTGCTTCTTACGCCCGATTATCTGTATGTCGTTCAAGACAGGTGGGTTGGGCTTGCGTATAAATGGCCATCGGATGATACTTGCAGGTCCCAGATGATTCGCACCGTCCTTCCAACTAATAATAGCCCACCCGCAGCGGATCTGTCTTGGAAAGCAAACCTGGGAGTGGTTGCCGTCGACCCAAGGTCCGGTAGATTGAGCACTGTGCAGGACACACGGGTCAGGAGTTCAATTTATCATTTATCAGGCCTTCCTGATTGTACAGCTCCAAAACCTCGCCCTCCCAAAGTGGAATTCTCCCATTCCCGGATGCACATCCTATTAGTTACTAGATAGTCAATGGCTCCAGGGTTGGTTGGTTGGTTGGCTGAATTCGTTCCCCACGATCTTACTGACTTCGTACTGTAGTACACCTGACCCCCCGGGGAGAATGGTTTCGCATCTCTTATTAAGCTAGTGGTGTCCAAAAGATCTCGAGGGACTTTAAGTTTGACTTTGGGGGATTTTCTTATTGCTTTTTTATTTGTTATGGACATGTCCGGTTAAGAAAAAAAAAAAAAAATCACTGGTTCTGTTGCTAAGGTAGTAGGTAAGTACAGTAGTGACAGTTAAAATACTTCAGGGTAATTAGTTCGCAATGAAGTTCCGAGTAAAATAATGATGACCATGGAGCCGTTGAAATTCGGAATGTCGCGGTTCTAGATAAGTGTGGGAGGGGTGTAAACAATAGGTAACGCTGGGAAAGAAACTCCAATTGATCATAGATAGAGAGGATGAAAAAGTGTCATATTTAAAAACCAAACGGTGTGCAATCAAACCCTCCATTGGGGAAATAAAATAAAAGTGGGCGACAGGACAGCAGGACTAAAAGGGTTGATTAACTAGTTAGCCTGCCTTCCCATACAGTCAGTCAGTAAGTTAGGTTAGTTTAGTTTGGAGCAAAGTAGAGAGAAGAGAAACCAGAGCCCCCCCTTTCTTTCTCGGACAGGGCCACCAAACAGTCTGGCTCCAACGACTAAACCACACCCCCATCACTCCGCAGGTCCCAATCGCTCTCCCTCTTTCCCCTGTTCCCTCAGTACGTATTCACTTCTCTCTTTCATCGTCCTTTTCATTTCTTCTCCCCGACTTTTGTTTTTTTCCTGTTTCGTTTCGCATCATCTCCTCCACACTCTGCTTTTTTAGCTGTGTTTTTGAGATCCTCCTTGGGTTCCAGCTATAATCCCATCCTCTTGGCTCGTTATTGAACTGAACCTCACCCTTTTACCGGTGAATAATAGTATCCAGGTACGCAGGCTGGCTCCTCTATTTTCTGGCCCCCCTCCCCTCCTCCCTACCTTCTCTTCTGCATCCCCACAGACCATACGTGGAATACGGTTATCCTCCACGTTGCTGCTTCGATTATTGCGGCTTCCAGACCTTCCCCTTGACTGCTTCCTGCAAGGACTTTGTCGCTAACGAAGAAGGTACTACCTATTCAGGGGAACTTCCTCATCGACGCTCGCTACCACCTGCTTCCTCTACGCTCGCTTCTCATATTACCTGCACACCCTTCACTTCCACAATGGGTAAGCTTGTCGCCCTGTACCCTTCCTTTCATCAACCTGGGATTTGAAAGAGACATCCCCCCTTTTCTACCTGCCACCAATTCTCCCTATCGTGTCCGAAACCCTGCATCCTAGCGCGTTGTGATACCACCATGGCACGTTCCAGGAACCGAAGTGCGGATGGACGCTCTCAAGGAGATTCGGAAGCTCCTCCAAGCTTCCTCCAGAAGGGCTCGCAGAGACCGAAGCGCCATTCGTTTTCGCCTGCCCTCGATCGCTTGTCTTCCGAAAGTGAACGACAGGATGATGAACCAGTTGCTGACTCTGCTTCGCACAATGTAGCTACACCACCCCCTGCACCGGTTGCCAATGGCACGCCCGTTTCGTCCTCTCCCCCCAGCAGCAAGCCCAGTTCGCCCTTCGTTGAGCGCAGTAACCCAATGGGCGCGGGAAACGCTCAGACCGTGAGCTCCAAGGACCCCAAGGCTGTTGCTCAAGCTGCTACGGATATGAAGAATGTCGTTCGCCGGAAGCTGACCGGCTACGTTGGTTTTGCCAACCTGCCCAACCAATGGCACCGTAAGAGTGTCCGCAAGGGATTCAACTTCAACGTGATGGTTGTTGGTAAGTGCCCAACAGGCGGAGCCACGCATGGCTGCAATTTGTCCAATCTAATACGCCACTAGGTGAGTCCGGCCTCGGAAAGTCGACTCTCGTGAACACACTCTTCAACGCCTCGCTCTACCCTCCTAAGGAACGCACCGGCCCCAGCCACGATATCATCCCCAAGACCGTTTCTATCCAATCTATCAGCTCCGATATTGAAGAGAACGGTGTCCGTCTCCGCCTGACCGTGGTGGACACCCCCGGATTCGGTGATTTTGTTAACAACGACGACTCGTGGCGCCCGATTGTGGAGAACATCGAACAGAGATACGATGCCTACCTGGAGGCCGAGAACAAGGTCAACAGAACCAACATTGTCGACAACCGCATCCACGCTTGCGTCTACTTCATCCAACCCACTGGCCACTCCCTGAAGCCCCTCGATATCGAAGTCATGCGCAGGTTGCACACCAAGGTCAACCTGATCCCTGTGATCGCCAAGGCTGACACCTTGACGGACGAGGAGATTGTGGACTTCAAGAAGAGGGTAGGTTGACCCCTGGTTCCATTTCTTTTAGTATAGTATGCTGATGCAATCACTCTCAGATCTTGGCCGATATTCAGCACCACTCCATTCAGATCTTCGAAGGCCCCCGCTATGAGCTTGACGACGAGGAGACTATTGCCGAGAACCAGGAGATCATGTCCAAGGTCCCGTTCGCTGTCGTTGGTGCCAACTCCGAGGTCACGACCCCTGATGGCCGGAAAGTGCGCGGTAGAAGCTATCCTTGGGGTATCATCGAAGTCGACAACGAGGAACACTGCGACTTTGTCAAGCTGCGCCAGATGCTGATCCGCACCCACATGGAGGAGCTCAAGGAACACACCAACAACTCTCTGTACGAGAACTACCGCTCCGACAAGCTTACCCAGATGGGCGTGGCCCAGGACCCAAGCGTCTTCAAGGAGGTCAACCCCGCTGTCAAGCAGGAGGAGGAGCGTGCCCTCCACGAGCAGAAGCTCGCCAAGATGGAGGCCGAGATGAAGATGGTCTTCCAACAGAAGGTCGCAGAGAAGGAGAGCAAGCTGAAACAGAGCGAAGACGAACTATACGCCCGACATCGCGAGATGAAGGACCAACTGGAACGGCAACGTCTGGAGTTGGACGAGAAGAAGGCGCGCCTCGAAAGTGGGAGGCCAATCGAAAAGGAGCCGAAGCGAAAGGGATTCTCGCTTCGTTAGACGCACCACGCACGCATGACTGGTACCCCGATGCCTTTGCCAAGGGACTTACATCAAGGACCACCGAGGTTACGGATGGTCGTCGGAGGCACTCAGGTGGTTTTATGTTGATTTCTCCACGACTCCCGATTGACCGCACGCTCTTTCTAACCCGCCGCCTCTTTCTCTTGTGTTTATTTGTTCTCACCCCCACACTCCCTCAAACCTCTACTTTTCTCGTATCTGCTTCCAGTAATGACTCTATTATCGACCGGGTGGACCGCAGAAGAAAAGACAGCCTTTGTTTCTTTTTTCTCTTCTTCAGCCGAAACCAACCACCAGTTGGGGCTTGACTAGGAGATGTGGCCGGAACACCGGAGCTGAATCCAGCTTGGTGATAATGTCTGGATGCTCCCGTGCTTCTGGTCGTGGAATCGCAAGACGACGCACGGGGTGACGGCCTGGAAGACCGCTTTGGGTTCGGAATTCACTGCTTCATGTCCACCATTCGCTTCTTGTTATGTACTTTTGCCTACGCTATACCTTGTTCCCGTCCGATTTCCTATTCCCCGTTGTGGCCTGGTACTCCTACTTTTTATTTCGTCTTCGGTACACTTTTTATTTTTTTTTGCCTCTTTTACACCATTTTAGTGAGATCACCCACCCCTGACCATCTTTTTATTTTCTGGACGTTTTTCCTTGTTCCTCTGCTGTTTCTGTGCGCTAGTTGTCAATCTGAAGTGTTATTGAAGAGCGAACGATACGATAATGGAAGCGGGAGGTGTATGAGCGAAGAAAGCAAGACGAAGCTGGAGGTGCTTCGGGCGGTTGTGATGTATTGTTCCATGGCCATCTGGGTGCGACAGCAGCAGAGCTCATTCGACGAAAGGCGTATTCAGTAAGAAGCGTGTAGGGTGGATATATGCCTACTGTGACATAGTAATTTCAATCCAAAACAATCGAGCAGTATCCAGCTCAACACCGAGAAATGTGGGTGGGGCAGCTTTGTCGCTCACGATGAATCTCCAATTCTATTCGTATTAAGCATAGGGTATCAGAGTATTGTCTGTAGTTGCTCATGTTTTGGATACCCCTGGATGCTTCTTTAGGGAATTGATTTTGCTAGGCATAAGAGCCCTCAGTGACCGGAAGACCCAATCAGTAGATGCAATCAATAATCCGGATACCTACTAACCAACAATTACCCAGAATAGATTTGCACACGACATGGGAAAGAGCTCGCCTGGATCATGACATCGATAAGCTTTTTTCCACCGACGGTTGTGTTGCATCATTGCGGGCGGGCGACGTCACGGGAGTGCGGCTGATGCTCGAACGAACCAGTTGACCGAGGGAGACTAGGCTGAGTAGGACTAAAAGTAGTACGTAGTAGCTTCTTCCCTCAGCTGGCACACTTACTCTCTCCAACTTGCACCAGAACCGCCGTTCGTTCCCTTCAAGGCCAAAACCCACCGCTGTCCCCGCCCAGCCTCCCTTCCCAAGTGGATATCCATCTGCTTCCACCGCTCAATTAGTTTCCCCGATATTCTTTCTTCGTTCCTTCTCCTCCTTTTCCCTTTCCCTCCTCATCTACTATTGCTGTTGGCTGCTCCATTGCCGCACCGCCGTTCCACTCCCCGGTATCTCGGCCCTTTCTTACTACTAACCAACGACCCTCCCTACATTCCTGCTTCTTCATCCGACTTCCCGAGACAAGCGATCGCAATGGCCCCTGCTCCGCCCGCTAATCTGCCTCTGCCTGAGAGACTCAAGGCTCTGGCTCAAACACTGCAGTATGTGTCGCATGTCCCGGAACTGACGGCTGGTACTGACGAGGTCTCCCCTACTCAGATTTGCTTGGTTCGCTGGGTAGGTTATAGCTCCGCCCTATTTCGCACTGTCTGTTCTTTTTGGCGACGTTTCATCATACAATAAGACCACGGTCTTGGGCCTGGCCAGCAGGACTTGCCCACCGCACCATCCCTCACCAGTTCTCGCTTTGAACGGTCGGACCGAGCACATTCGCTAACGCATCATAGGCATGTGACGCTTCTCCTTTCGGTTTTCCGCTATGTTTTGTCCTACATTACGTTCAACTACTACTCCTCGTCGGCGCAGGTAGCCTACCGCCTTGCGTTTGTTTCCGCTGCCGCGACATACGGAATTGTGGTGTACAAGGGACACATTGCCCGTGGCCGTCTCCAGGGCAGTGTTCCCAACATTGCGCTGAAGCTGGCTGGTGATGAAAATGTTCAGTACCTCGGTAAGTGATGGCGATCAAAGAGCGAAGACAATGATACTGATAAGCGTAACTAGGTATGGCTTTGGTCTGGCTCTACTCGCGCCAGATCCCGTTGGCCCTGCTTCCTTTCAGCGTCTACTCCATCTTCCATGTTGCGACTTACACTCGTGCCCACCTGATTCCCACCATTCAGGGTCCCGCCCCTGGTGCCCCGGCCTCTCCCGCTTCTCCTAGCGGTCCTAAGCCCGCCGCCAGACCTTCTCCCTTGGCCGATACCATTGGACGGTTCGTCAAGCAGTACTATGACGCCAGCATGCACCTGGTCGCACAGCTGGAGATGTCTCTCCTCTTCCGCTTGGCCGTCGGCATCCTCACCTTCTCCAAGGGTAGCTTTGTGCTGTTCTTCTTCTACCTGGCCTTCTTCCGCGCCAGATACTCCCAGAGCTCCTTTGTGCAGCAGGCGGTCCGCCACTTCATCGCGAGAGTCGATGCTTCGGTTTCCCACCAGAGCACCCCCCCTGCGGTTCGCCAGGGTTGGGAGTCCTTCAAGGCTGCCGTGGGCCAGGCCTACGAGGCTACGGATCTCAACCGTATGAGCTCCGGTGCTGCGAAGAAGCCCCAATAGAGGGCCATCAGGATTGGTTCAGGACGTTCAGGATAACAACGGAATTGGTGAACTGCCCCGTGATTCTACGTGCATAGGATTTTTGGGAGCCGTTTGTTCTGGACACCGATCATTGAGACTGATGTGCCAGTAATGAATCTCCATGGCCAGCGATGTCGCCCTGGCCGAGGAGCACGGCCCTTTGATGAACAATGAAGGTTGTGAATAGTGGAGGCGAGACGAAGCGAGATTTGGGAGTAACATCCGGGATGGTACTTTTAATTGCTCAGGGGGAGAACGCGGAGGAAGGTTACGTGAAATGTCTCAGCAAGTTTTTTTTCTGTCCTTGAATACGTCTCATTGTTATATATTCCAATGCGACAGTATAATGTTAGTGGCTGTCGTACTCTGCCTTCCCACCGGATTATGAGGGATTAGTAGGATCGGAATTAGCCTATGGAGAGCGTCGGCGTCCGGCGGGTCCGATTAGACTTCCGATCGAGCGCGGAATTGTGATGCAGTGGCCACGGCTCAGTCAGCGCGTAAGCAACGCAGCGATAGGCGGATTGCCCGGCGGAAGCTTTAAGAGACAGATGCCTGAGGCTGCGATTCTAACTCGGACGGCGGAGAAAACAGGAAACCGACCGAAATTTTGGGGCCTCCCGGACGCTGGCGATGATGCCCGAAAGATCTTTTTTATCATCGAGAGGTGCGATGCTCCCAACTCCCCTCTCCCGACCAGTGTTGGCAACATAAATTCCCCCGGAATCCACCTTTTCTCCCGCCTTGCTCTACGCCCAGTTCCTCTCGACTGTCATCCCATTCTTGTCCGGGGTGGCGTCCTTCCGTTAAACCACAGTCGCTCGCCGCATCCCAACCCCCGTGGTCTGGTCCGCACCACGATCCGGTGGGTTGCGGTATCCTTGCAATGAGCTTGACCTCGCGCGTCTTGGGCCTGTTCACGACGACAGAGACACCGTCTACCGATCCCCCTTCTCCTGCGTCGGCCTCTCAGTTCCCCAACGTTGCTCCCGCTAGCAGCGACCATGTCTTTCATTCCGCCGGTCCGATAAGCGCATCCAGCGACCATAATGCTCAGAAGGCTACGTCCCTCGCGGACGAGGAGGAGCCTCGGCCTCCCTATCTACATGTATGTTTGTTGGTCTCGTGGAGTGCGACTATTCGACAAGCTTTGTCTTGATTGCATATACCCTCAGCTGTATTCTGACCATTGTTGCTTGGATAGGCTATGCTGGCTGGAGGTACCGGTGGTACCTGCGGTGACATGCTCATGCATTCGTTAGATACGGTGAAGACTCGACAGCAAGGCGATCCCCACTTCCCTCCGAAATATACCTCTATGACCTCGTCGTATGCGACCATCTATCGACAAGAGGGATTCTTCCGTGGTCTGTACGGTGGTGTTACGCCGGCGCTGTTTGGGTCTTTCCCTGGAACGGTCATCTTCTTTGGTGTCTACGAGTTCACCAAGCGGAAGATGATCGACTCTGGGATCAACCCTAATATCGCGTACCTGTCTGGAGGTAAGGGTGTTTGTTGCTTCGCCATGGGTGGGCGATACTAATTCGGTTGCCGCTAGGTTTCTTCGCCGATTTGGCTGCCTCCATTGTATACGTTCCCTCCGAGGTTTTGAAGACGCGGCTGCAGCTGCAGGGACGCCACAACAACCCGCATTTTAACTCGGGATACAACTACCGCTCGACCACCGATGCTCTACGCACGATTGTTCGCCAGGAGGGTTTCTCTGCCCTCTTCTACGGCTACCGGGCGACCATCTATCGTGACCTTCCCTTCTCGGCCCTGCAGTTCGCATTCTACGAGCAAGAACAACGGTTGGCGAAGGAATGGGTGGGCTCGCGAGACATTGGACTGCCCTTGGAAATTATGACTGCGGTTACGGCTGGTGGAATGGCAGGTGTGATGACTTGCCCGATGGACGTTGTCAAGACGCGGATCCAGACGCAGCAGAACCCGGAAAGCTTGAGCTCGACCAAGTCGGCGGGTGAACCTGCGTCGACGAAGGAGAGCCCGCGCCAGCATACGTCATCGCACACGACGTCCACCCTGCGCACCCACTCGCGACCCATCTCGACGTCTGGAGCATCGACGTCGGTCGCGCCGCCCGGGGCTCCCCGTCTGGATACCTCGTCTTTCTTCACTGGCTTGAAGATGATCTACCAGACCGAGGGCATTGCGGGGTGGTTCCGCGGAGTCGGACCCCGCGGAGTGTGGACCAGTATTCAAAGTGGAACAATGCTGGTCATGTACCAGTACCTTTTGAAGAAACTGGAAGCTTACCAGGGGGTGGATGATCTGAGCCCTTTGTGAGGGTAAGCTTTTAACTTGCATTGAAGATTTGGCATCTGCGAGCCGATAGTGAGATTACTATCAGCGGGTGTCTGGGACACACGGTGGGGGTGTCCGCTGTAGATAAAAAGAAAAGAGCGCACCACAACCGGAGCATGAGCATGAGCATGAGCATTATAGACGGCTATGTTGGAAGGGGTGACCGGACGGGAGTGGTATGATTTTTACTTTGTTCTTTCTTCTTTTTCTTTCTTTTCGGCTTCTTGTCTTCTAATTATTGGATTCCCATTCCCCTCCCGTCGTTTTCCCCGCATGTTGAGAGCTTGCATGATTGCATGATCGGGTGGTTGTGGTTCAGGGCGCGCATTTTGTTTATAGGAGGAAAGACATCATCTCATGTACGGATACTTTTACATTGATAGACATTAGACAAGGGCTGGTAATGAAGCATTGTATATTATTCTTCAAGCGAGAGAAGAGAGTTCTTATTGAGTAGAACCAGAGTTAATTACTGGCAGCAACAACAATAACAAAGCGATCGACAAAGAGAAACCCGCCAGTTGCCGAGGGGCGCGAGAAGAGAAAAAGTAAACAAAAGCCGGATGCGGTCAGAGCAGCAGCCGGAGGGGATTGGCTCCTCCGCCGCTGTGACCTCACGAGATGCTCGCTGAACTGCGACTGATTCACTTCCCTCTCTTAGTCTGGCTCTGGTTACTACTCGCTGGTACTACTACTACTCCTCTCCTGTTCGCCTGTCTCTTGTTTATTACCTTACCTTGTTTACCTTTCCCACCACCACCACTACTACTACTACTTACTTCCTTCTTCCTCCCTCCCTATCTTTCCCTATCTATATACCCTTATACTATCTACCCACCCACCTATCTTTATCCCTTGCACTTGTGCCACTGGTCGCATGGTCTAACGTGGATCCCGTACCCGCGCGAATCGTCATGCCTACCGGATTGCCTTATTTGCAGAAACTGCGCAAGCCCCAACTTGCAGAATGGGCTGAGCTCACTGACCTCCAGGAGTAAGCAGCTCCCCATGTCCATAATGACTGGCGCTGCGCTGTGGGCGCGCGCGCACACACACTCTCTCTCTCCCTCTCTCCCTCTCTCCCTCTCTCTTCTAACAAAGCAATAGCTATGAGGACCTTACCAAACCAGACCTCGCTGCCGCTCTGGACAGCCATCTCCAAGCCAATGAGTCCATCTTCAAAACCGACGCGCGTCTGGCCGATTACTACCGGCGACTGTCGCAATCCCCGCGCGTGTACTCCCCCACCAAGAGAGCCCCCAAGGTTGAAGCCTCTCCAACGCCGGATGAAGCTCCTCGATCTGTGCGCCGGAGACAGGTGAAGGCCAAGGTGGAGCGCGAGCCTACGTATGATACCCCGCGCCCGATAACTCCTCACTGTCGCGACTGTTTTTTGGCCTCAATTTCGCTAACTTCCCACAGAGAAGAATCTGAGCCCCAAACCCCCGGACAGGTGGTGGGCGTGCAGCCGCCAACGATGTCATCGCTGGTGTCGGAGCTACCGCCCTCGCCGGCCGTGGTTACCGACGTGATTGATCGCCAGACAGCCGCGTGGGGCAAGTCCGTTAGCGAACTGTGGTCGGAAACGGGTGTGCACGAGCGTACCGAGTCGCTCCGCTCCAACCTTAGCAGCGTTAAGGCCTTTGGCACGTTGATATTATCGGTCGAAGCCCTGAACGTGTTGCGCGCTGTTGTGCCCTGGAATTACGTGGGCACTGTTCCTATGCCCCCGTGGACGCATCTCTCGGACTTGAAGATCGCCATTCCGGACATTTTCATTCTGGTCGAGGGGCATTTCTGGGCTGTCGTCTCGCTGTGGGCGTTGATTAGTGCGGCGCTGCCCTTTACTGTCGCGTACTTTTTCAACCTGAGCTTGCAGGCCGCGCAGGCTGGGTCGCAGGTTCGTCGCGGTCGCGCTGGTGTGCATGCGAGCTTCGACCCGCTGAGCTTCTATATTGCCAAGGCGGTTATCACGTATTTGGTCTACACGGAGCAGTTCACCTTCTGGGGTGCTTATCAGGGGTTGACGATTGATCGGTTGGAGGGGTCTGTTCCTTGGGGGTTGAATGGGGCGTTGGCGGGGAGTGCTATTGGAGTGATTGGGACTCTGTACGAGGCGATTCTGAGGAAGTGATGTATAGTTGGCAGCGGCAGTGGTGAGTGGACAGAGTACAGATGATGAGGGTTAGAGGTGTGATTGGGGTGTTTGACTGAGTATTCTTGACTTTTGGCTTCGTTTTGGTTTCTTCCATCTACGTTATCCTTGGTTGTTTCGGGTCAGGGCGTATCAGCGGACTGGACTGCTGTTACTGCTATGCTTTGAGGGCGATGGGCGCTGTAGTATTGCTTGATATGTTTTAAGTCTAAATGTTAGGATGAATGGATACCAACATCTATACCGCCATCCACTAACCCAACAAACATATCCAACCTATCCAACCACATAACATAATCTAAGAAGAAGAAGAAGATGATGATGATGATGATGAACGTTTAAACCTCCCCGCCAACTCCACCGTAAACAACACCGCTCCCCCAGCACTAACCTCCACCTCCTCCGCCCGAATATGATTACTCGTACTAATCTGGCCCCCGATCTCCGTTTCCCAGGATTCCACATCCCACTGGAATCCCTTCGTCGTGATCCTCTCCGGTCCAGAGAGTGGAATTATGCCCACGTTTTCTTCCAGTAGATACTCTTTTTCTTCACCGGAGGTAGTAGAGATAGCTAGATCAGCCCTCTTTGCCCCAGGAGTGCGAATCACATTCTTCCCCGGATGTAAGATAAACGTGATACTTTCTTCCGAGACGAGATATAATGCGCCCTCATTCCCATTTCCCCTTCCTTCCTTCCGATTTCCTTCGGAAGAAGAAGCAGAGGAAGAAGAGGACGGGATGGTAGAGTTAGAATACAAATGATGTATCTGCGAGAATGCCTGATCGACGCGGCCGCCGAGACCGCCGAGGATTAGTATTGACAAGCCATCACTTTCTTTGTATTGTTGGTCGGTAGTAGTGGTGTTTGTCTGCTCAGGGGTGGTGGTGGATGATGATGATGAGGATAAGATTTCGGCAGTGTTGGCGCGAATATACCGCAATGCTTTGGTGAAATCGGTACTGTAGTCGTCGTGGTGGTAGATCACGTTTACCCCGTGCGACTCGTAGTGGGACTTTATTGTTGGGTGGATGGAGTCCAGGTCGCCGATTATGGTGGTGGGGTGCTGTTTCATATTAATATCATGAGAGGTATTGATGTTATGGTTTGGGGGTAAGTAGTTATGGTGTGATACTACTGTGTAGTAGAGTATAGGATACTATACTTTACTAGTAATCTCCATGTATATATAGTATATATCATGAATATGAACATGGGTATGAAAGGGTATATACATACATCTACATCCTCTCTCCCCCGCGCTTTCATCATCTCGTAAAAGTGGTTGGCGCCACCGTCGGCGCAGACGGTTGTTAGTGCTATCTTTTATTCAGTATACGGTTTTCTGTATAGGGTCTTATATAAAGTGTATGGATATGGGGGCATACCATTCTTTCGTAAAACATCATATGCTCTCTCGTTGATTGGATGGTTGAGGATGAGCAGGGCGTAGGGACTCGAGGGAAGGCCTTCTTCCGTTCGGAAGAATTGGGTTGGGTCCCAGGTCATTAGCCTTGTAGTTGCCATGGATCACTGGGTGGGTATATGAGTGAGTAGTTTCAATAGTAAGATATATGCAGATGAATCGATTTTACTATGTTAGTAGTAGGTAGTTATGTTACTAGGAAGTGGAAGATAAGATATGGTGGGGTTGAGAAGGGAGGGGTGTGTTTTGGGTCCCGCGAAAATTTGGTAGAGTTCGGTGATAACAACTTTCTCCGTCCATAAGAGTGTCCTTGGGGTTCTGGATGCTGATATAGTTTCTTGATATTAGTAGATTAGATATTAAATGGGCACGCGATCACTACTACCCCTCAGTGATCTTCTATCATGGATGACTAAATACTTTCAGAGAGGTTATTGGTGGTGGGCTTGCATACTATCATTCAGTCATAGCATCATCAACTACTTACAAGTAGTAGTATAAGTGAGGATCGAATTGAACAGGAATATTGCATCAATACTCACACTCCTCCAACCTCATCATTATCTCCAAATGTCCATACTCTGCCGCCCACACAAACGGCGTCTTCATAAACGAATCCACCGAATGCGCATTCACCTCCTCGCGATCCAACAGCAACTCCACAATCCTCTTACTCCCGGCCTCTGCCGCATAAGACAGTGGTGATCGCGCCGTCTCATCACTCCACTCCGCATCAACATCCTCATCCGCCAGCAACAACCGCACAATCGCCTCATTCCGATACTCTGCTGCATACGACAATGCTGTTCGCCGGAAAATATCCACTTCATTTGGCCGAACGTTCCTGTTCGCCAGTAAGATCTTCACTAACCCCTCGTCCTGCTTCTTAGCTGCCCACACCAGCGGCGTGAAGTAGAAGTAGTCCAGCATGTAGCTGTTGAAATCGCCCCGCTCCAGCAGCAGCTTGACAAGCCAGTGGTTGCCGTATTGGGCTGCGCATACTAAGGGGATCTTCCAGTTGTTGTTCTGCACGTTGACGTCTAGGTCTTTCTTGGAGAAGAGAGCCCGCGCGAGTTGTCGCGATGGACCCTGGTCTTTGGCCAGGATGTGCAGGAGAGTGTCCCCGTTGGCCTCCCGCGTCATGAGCTGCTTGGAGGAGAGTCGGTGGATGAGCTCGGGGGCGGAGAAGAGGAGCATGTATTGCTCGACTGGTCTGCAAAGGCCGAAGAGGAGGAGCAGGATCTCCAGTGGGACTTGACTGGGGATGCTGACTGTGAAGCATTAGTTGATGTGCAGATGTATATCAACCATGTGGAGTCCTTACCAGGTGCCATCATCTTCTGTCCAGTATACATCTTGTCTTGTGTACTGTGTAACCTGGATATAGTCAAGATTGTAGATCGGACTGCAGACCGGAATAGACAATGAACTTCAGCAGACTCAATACATACCCTCCGGGGCCACCTTTCTTATCTACATGATTTCAGCTCAACTACTCGGTATAACCAGATGACACTAAACTGAGGAGAAGCATCTCATCCATGCAATTCAGCACTGGCAGCACCAACAGCGTATCGCGCCCCCCTCTGATTGGTCAATTCGGGGCGGACCAGCAGAACAGCCCAAACAGGCAAGAACATCCCTGCCTGAGGCATCCAGCGTCAAATCGAGGTGGTGGAATTGGTTTGCATCTCCATCTCCATCTCTCATCCCCGTCCACCTCCATCCACTCCCATCCGTCGGTTTCCCGCCCAATTCATGCCGCTCGCCTCGCGGTGATACCCCCTCCTCTTCCTCTCCTCTTTACCATCACCTCCCTTGATTGTCAATCCCAACTTCCCCCCACTCTCACCCGCCATGTTTCGCTCCGCACCTCGAGCTATCCTCCGCGCACCGGCTGTCGCAGTCCGTGGCCCGGCTGCCAGACGATTGATAAGCACCAACACACCCGCCGACTCCAAGCCGAGGAGTTGGAAGAACACCGCTGCCCGCTTGGGTCTGGCCATTGGCGCTGTCTACTACTACAACACGAGCCCCTACTTCGCTCAAACCCCGTCCTGTACGTTGTTGCCGTTGCCCGTTGCCGCTGGGTTTTTTCCCACCGCATGCATGGCGGTTCGCCGTCATGCCTCGGAAGAGAGAAAGAAATCCATCACATCACCCACCCCCTCCCATCAGGCCAGTTCAGCTAGCTAATGATGCAGTTTCTCTTCTCTCGCAATCTAACTCCGATTCCGCCGAAGCCGAATCTTCTCTCACCATCGACTCCATCAAGCCCAAGATCCGCGAACAGAAGCAGAAGAAGCCTGCTCCCGCTCCCACTCCTGCTGCCCCCGAAGTCCCTCAAGATGATGCGCAACAACCCTCTCCCGAAGCTGCTTCGATGAAGTCCCCCGAGGAGCTCGAGGCCGAGGCCGGCCAGGAAGGCGCCTTCAACCCCGAGACCGGCGAGATCAACTGGGACTGCCCTTGTCTGGGCGGTATGGCTCACGGACCTTGCGGTGAGGAGTTCAAGGCTGCTTTCAGCTGCTTTGTGTACTCCTCTGAGGAGCCTAAGGGTATTGACTGCATTGAGAAGTTCAAGTACGTATAACTCATCTCCGAACCATAAGCATGGAATGCATTACTAATGCGGGGAACCACTACTCAACAGGGGCATGCAAGACTGCTTCAGACTACACCCCGATGTGTACGGTGCTGAGCTCGAAGATGACGAGGAAGCTGCTGCTGCCGCCGTTGCCGCTCCCACTCCCGAGGCCGGTGACGAGCAGCCCGTGACGGCCGCTCAGATCGAAGCTGCCTCCCACCCCGAGGAGAAGCGCGCCCATGCACAGGAGATCAACGCCCAGACGAAACAGGAACTCGCCGAGAAGGGTGAGCTGGCTGAGGCGGAGACCTTGGTGCCCAAGGCGGCTCATGATGCTGTTCCCCAGACGGAGAAATAAGCAATGAATATACCATATGGCAGAGTTTGGAAGATGCAGCATTGGAATATCGAAGAACAGGAAGCATAAATGATTTGAATAAATAGAGAAGAATGTTGGGGAGATGTATAAGATCGGGCAAGCCAGTGTATTACTATATGCATGCATGATTTCTTTTTTTCAGCTCATATTTTATACCCGCTCGTCCACTCGGTCTCGTCTTCTTCCCATTTTCTTCGTTCATTTCATTCTCCGTTACTCTGTTCGTGATATCCTCCTGCTCTCTCTTCTTTATCTCCTCTTCTCCCTATCTCTGCTTCCATCTCCCGTCTGACTGACTCTGACTCATCTCATCGATTGATCTATCAGCATCACCGACCATCTCTATATCCACTTTTCCTTCTTATTTTTTTTTCTCTTTGAGTCACACTGTATCTAAGTAACTGCCCCTGCACCTGTACTTGTACCTTTTCTTTTCCATGTTTAGCATCTCGGTCCAAAAGAGAGGGGAGAGGGAGAGCGAAGTAGATTGAATAGACATAGATGATTTCATTTCCATTGCAGTATCTTTAGCCCATTTTATTGAGGTAGCAAACGTAGTTCTTTTGAAAAGTAGAATTACATTCTGATTCGATATGAGATGATTTCTAATTTAACTGCTGTAGGATGGCTCATGCGAGTGAGTGATTGTGTAATGGATGTATGTGGCATTTCCATGGCAGGTAATGGATTGAATAGATCACGTCTATCTCCCTTCTGCACTAGCCAGCTGGAGTTAGCCAGTTGGAGGAGATTAGTAGAAGAAGCAGGGAGTAGGACGGAATATAATCATGCCGTGCTCAGGGAGTTTCTTCTATCTCCCTATAACAAACCACTGCGCAGTTGTTCTGTGTTGGGAGGAACCACACACAAAGTAAGGAATGATCACTGTGTTGAACAGATGATCTGTTTGCTATGCTTGGGAATGCATGCGACATACCCATTCACTTCCACATCACATCGCCGATGTATCAATAACCGAGTGGTTGGTTGACTGTCAGACAAAGCCTTGTCTGCACATGATTAGGCTGAAACCATGCACACGAGGTAGACAAGTGTGCGTTTGTGACAAGTTGTCAAACAATCAACCCACTGACTGATGGGACGACTGACGCGAAAAGCGTAATAGTCAAAGACTAGTCCGAACAGTGCACTGCTGGTCTTTTCTCTAGTTCATGAATGTATACCATGACTGTTAGTTTCCATCGAACGCATCATCTACCAGTTTACGTCGCTCAGTTGGAGTTTCCGGGATCGGAAAGCCGCCCTGGCTGCGCTTGATTTGTCCATTCTGGTGTCGCGATGGGGGGAACGCTTCTCTGCGGCTGCAACACTGTCAGTGTATTGATTACACTTGAATTACTGCAAATAACGTACCATCAGTGTTGGTCTCCGCTTCATTGGTCATTTCGTAGTTGAGGACCAGGTTCTTGATCCGTTGCTGTTCCTCGCGGTCGGCTTGCTGCTGGCTTCGCATTGCCACGGCGAAGCTGGAGTCGGAGGGTAGGTCGATCGTGCGGGTCTGCATGGTTAGTCATGAGCCAGTCTTGCAAGAAATAGATGGAGAACCTACCTGCTGCTTGTTCCCCTTCTTCGTCATCAATGAGAACGCCATGGTGTTGTTCGTGGGCTTGGGTGCCTCTGGCGGGGGCGTCTCGAGCGCTGCCTCACGTCCAGACCGCTTCATCGGCAAAGGTATGTCAAACACACCCTTGCGTTCGAATTTCCGGGATTCCATGCTTTCCGCCATCATCTTCTCGAATTCGCGGTCAAATTCGGCTTCCGCTTCTGGGTCGCGTTCCTCTTCCTGTCGAGTCACGAAGATCTCTTCGTCTTCGGACTCACTGTCGCCATTTTGTTCGGCGTTCGGACCGGACACCTGTTGATACGTTAGTAGATAATCACAATCTTAATGTCGGTCAACGAACCTCAGCCTCGTCGCTCGACTCCTGGTCCTCTTCCTCGAGCATTACGTCTTCCTCCAGACCCTCGTCTGACGAGCTGCTCTCCGCATCGTCCTCATCAGGCTCAGCAGGTCTCTCTGCATCCTGCGTCTTGAAGTTCTGCGCCACAGCCTCGCTGAAGATCTGAGTAGCCTCAGCCAGATCAGCTGCTAGCTTCCATTGAGGACGAGTCATGGAGAAGGTATCCTGGACTAGAAAATCAACGTCCATTGGCAGGGGATCCTTTGTATGCATGTAGTACTGTTTTGATTAGCGTTGAATTTCTTGCGGACAGTGGCAAAAATACCTGGAAGAAGGTCAAGAAGAAGTCAAGCTTCTTTTTGGCCGAGCCCCGATCAAAGCAGTGGCCGCAGGTGTCGAGAAGAGTGCAGACCAGACGGACACGGAAGAAGTCATCAGGCAGGTCAAGCGGGTTAATCCTTCCAGGCATGGGCGTACCACCCTCTGAGAGCTGTTAATGACATTTCGCGGACGGTGTCGACTCACTCACCATGACCAAAGGTAATAATGCGATACAAGGTGTCAAAGATCACCGGTGAGTCAATCATCTTGTAGTTGTAGAGCTCTCCGAGGTACTTGACTTCAGCGATTCGCTTCTGGTTGAACTTGAAATCGTTCTGCTCCAGACCCAGCGTGATCTGCTCGAGGATGTTGTCTACAACGCCGATGACGAAATCCTGGTGATATCTATAAAGGGCACTGACGAGGATCGCGAGAAGGTGGATGTTGCCATATTTGACCTTCACCGGTTTGCTGAAGACGCGCTCCAAAATATCGACCACCTATCACGCAGTTAGTATGATCTTCGTACACCACATCACTTCATGCTGTTCTTACATCTTGTTCCTCCCAATGAAGCTTGCGGATCGACTTCAAGATCTTGGTGTAGTTGCGCTTGTTCATATCCAGGTAGACCAGTCTCCGAATGTAAGACTCCATAGGGGTGCGCTCCTTCTGCTGAATGGCAGGTCGCGGTGGCGGATCAACGTAGTAGACTGCATTCTCGATGATCATCCGTTCCTGCTGACCCAGATGCTGGACAGTCTTCTTCCTTCCTAGAGTCTCCAGGAAGGAAGCCATCCTCGGGGACGTGTCAGGGTTCCGAAGCAGATAGCGTCCACAGTTCTCTAGGAGATGCCCGATGATCTCAATGTTCATGCGCGAAAAGTCATCCAGTGAAACCTTGAAGCAGTGGAAGATGATGTGCTCCGGAACTACACCAAACTTGGTCAGTTCGGCCAAATAACGGACATTGCTCATCCGAACCTGGCCCAGGAACTCCTTTGACTTCCGGCGCTGGAGGCTTCGGAACTCCTCGTCCAGATAGTTGGTGATTCCCTGGGGAATATCAGGCATGTACTGCCCTAGGGTTGCAACCAGACGAGAGTACAAGGGAAGAAGATCGATGCGGCCCTTGGGGACATCGGAAACTGCCTTGATGAGCCTGTTCCGAGACGCCTTTGAGTTCAGGAAGCAGAAGTCTAGCGCCAGCTGGTCAACCTGGTCCTTAGTCTGCAGATCGGGCAGCTTAGCCAGAAGCGCATCCACCTGGGCGCCGACAGTCTTGCTTGCGATAGCAGTAGACTGGTCATCGGCATCTGCTGCAGCCTTCTCCTCGGCTGACTGCGCTTGACCAGCTTCAGTCTTCTCCGTTTCTGTGCCGTCTTCTTCTTTCTTCTTTCCGGCCTCATCCTCCGCCTTCTTCTTCTTGCCATCCTCCAACAGTACAGCCGGCACTTTACCCTTAAGATCGACCAGATTCTCGTAGAAGCGCCGTTCCTCTTCGTCTTCCCAGATACCCGCGCCCTCTCCTTGGCCACGCAAGTACTCGCTAGCCTTCACCAGGCCGATACCACCGCCCGCTCCAGCATCAGCGGCTTCCTTCTCGGCCAAAGCTGGCATTTCCACGCCCAGAACCTCACACAGGACCTGAGTGTTGGTAACCAGTTTCTCCAGCGACTTCGTCTGCTTCTCAAAGTTGGCCTGGCGGTCTTCGAAGATTTCGCCACTCTTCACGTATGCTTCGGCATTGCGACGGCTCTGGGCGGCCAACGCTCTCTGATCGCGAACAACATGTGTCTTGACATCCTCCAGGTACCGATTCAGGATATGCTTGAACCGAAGCTGAGTCTTCTCCGAAGTTAGCGGCGGGTCATCACCCTCCGGGGCTGTTGTTGTATCCGCCTCCACATCGCCATTAACAGTAGTTGTAGCACCATCAGCCTCGACAGTCTTCCTACCCTCCTCGACCATCTTCACGCCCAGCACATCCCAACTGAAGCTCTTGACAAACAGCACAGCCAGTGGCAAATTTGAATGGTCGCGATCATGTCCAAGCAGGTCCTTCAACACCTCCAACGGAAACGGCTCGGGCTCCCTCTCACCATCTTTACCAGCAGACGGCGGCGCCCTTCTCACCGGCCCATCCGTCGCCTTTCCACCAATACCAACAACTCCATCCTTGCCCTTCGCGCCCACATCATCCGGCTTCTCAATATCATCCAGTGTCTTCAACACCCCCACCAGCCACAACTCCGTAACAACCCTCAACAACACCCGATGGCGAGACAACCGTTCCTTTTCCTCGCGCTCGCGCAACTCCTGGCTGAGCGCCTTCAGCTGTCCTCTATCCGGGGTACTCAGGCCCCGCCCTAGCAGCCATCCGATCTGGCGGGTGAATTCGGCAGGTCCGAAGCGCTGGTGCAAGGCACTAGTGATTTCGACACCTGTAGCAATTTCGCCGGGCGATTTGAGCTTGCAGAGACCTTCATAGCAGGCGGAGATAATTTCCGACAAGTATTTGTGCAGCGAGAGGGTGCGGATATCGGTTAGGAAGGTTTGTTGGGCAGCGGCGTTGATTCCGGTGCGGAGGCGCTTGATGAAAGCGGTGTTCTTTTTCAAGGCCGAATCGAGGGATTTGCTGACCGGAAAGACATCTGTTGCATCAAGCGATCAGTTAGTTAGTTAGGTAGTTACAATAACTTCATGTGGTTCCGATGCCGGATCATGTTCATGTATCGGCGTAGTGGGTTGAATTGATGAGGAGGGGGGAGGGGTTTTCTTTACCACTCTCGCCAGCCCATACTCTCTCATTTTGGAGGCGGAGATCCCCTGTAGACAGGAGGAATAAGTTAGCGAACTCAAGTTGGGGGAAATTTGGTGACATGTGGTGTGGAGTGGGATTGGACATACGCTTCCTCTGACGATCCATTGCTTGCCGCGGTGTGCGGTGGTGGTGGTGCAGCAGCAGCAATCAGCGCGTGGGTTGATCTCAACTGTCCGGGGAACCTTTCAAAGAGTGGGAAAGGAAAGCGCATGAGTGACTTGAACGCCACATTGGTGAAGCGGGCAGGAGACAAGTGACGCGCAAGGTGTCTCGGGCGTCAAGGGGAGGTGGAGAGAGGGGGAGGCAAGCCTTGGAAGTGGCTGACGGAAGTTGAAGTGAAGCGCAGCTGGGAAAGTGAAGAAGAAGTGGGCCGAAGGCGGAGTTCGTCATTACCCCAATAGTAAGTACTTACTACGCTGCGATAGACTCCAATAACTACTTTTTTTCAAGAATAAGTTGCTTCTTCTTGTTGGCACTGCCCCATCAAATTTATATTACTGATCCCATCTCCCTAATAGAATTCACTCTTACGGAATAACCCCATAAACCTCACAGTCACATCAAACATTAACCACAAACCACCAACATTCTCATTCAAATTCCCATCCATTCCTACCTTCAACCACAAATTACCATCACAGAGAATATCCTACTCATCCCCCATCACACCCCCATCATGTCCCCTCACCTCCGAAAACCCCATCTCCCTCCCCTCCGTCTCCAACAACCGCGCCTGCAACGCATGCTTCCGATCCTCCTCACTCCAACTATAATGCCGTACCACGGGCGGCTTGATACTCCTGCCTAGGATGCGACTGCTGGGATCTTCTTGCTCTCTTTCAGGACTGCTTTGTGTGTGCAGTGGTGCGTCTGCGTCTGCGTCGTTTGGTTGGTGTTGATGAGTGCGGGGGAGGGTGGTTGATTCGGTGGTGGGGATGATTCGTGGGTTTGGGGACATATTGAATGTTGATGAGTGGTTTGGTTAAGAGGGTGTATTGATTGGATTGGATTGGATTGGAATTGATTAGACTGAGAAGTGTGTTGTAGGTAGATAGGTAAGTAGAAAGATATAGGTAGGTTGTAGACTGGTTTAGTGTGCTACCTAGCGATGTAGTAAAAGGTCAAGCAAGTACTTGGTCTGGATGTTGGGAGGAGCGAAGGAGGGATGAAGTGTTGGGATGAATACGGATCTACTGGCTTAATATGCCTGCCTGCCTGCCTTCTTCCAGCAGATAGTATACCGTGTATCTCGGATGGAATCGTGGCGATACGATGTGGGCTGACGTCTAAACCGTGGCCAAGAATGATCCAGATCCAGCTAGGATTGGACAAAAACGAAGCCTGGACAGTGCTACTGCACGACGCGGCCAGATAGTTGATGGTGGTGTTGTGCTTGGACCTGAAGTCATTGGGACATCATCTATGGCGCAGGCACGTGATGCCAACTGCGGTGGAAACCAATGATCGTCCCATGTTCCTGGCTTCGAATCTACTGTGAACGATGTAAGAGGCTTGCATCTGAACATAACTAAAACGCTTTTGTTTCCCTAAGAAACTGTGATAACATACAGGTCATGAGGGTTGGGTTGGTTGAGGGTCCAGGGCTGCTGGGCATCTTGCCAACAGCGCACTGGGAGACAATATTGAAGGAAATTTTCAGACGCGGATTCGTTGACGGACGTCACACAAGACACGGGTAGGTCTTGAGCGCCCACAGAAATAGCAAGGTCTACACCATGAGGCATGGACAGAGACCCTGACTCGTAATGGTCAATGCTGCCACAAAAGGAAACACAGTAGACATCGCACGTGGACAAAACAATACATCTGGCTTGGGGGACCGTTAACAGAACGCAACAAAGGAAAGAAACCCACATCATCATACACCTTCATACAGCAACAAAAAAATCGACAGGGTATGCCCACGCCACGCTATGCGAGTCCTTGAAGAAAGATAGGAAGAAAGAAAAGAAAAGGGGAACGTTGCAAATATGTACTCAGAATCCAAGAAGGTCGTGTCAAGATATTAGCAGGGATCGAATGACTTTTTATTGTTTATTTGGGTTTGCGCCAGAAGTATTGCTGCGAAGGTCAGTTATATGTTACTGTTTAAGTGGGGATAAACGTACCTTGTGCTGCTTGCGGCAGTTGCGGAGGCCCGGCTTCCTGAGATCATGCACTACCGCCTCGCGTCGCATATCGTCCTCGTCAAAGTCAGGAATGTAATAGTACTCGGCTTCCAGAGGCTTTCCTGCGGCATCCTTTCCCTCCCGTGCCACCTTTCCAATGCACTTGGTCGTGTCCAGGATGGCACGGATCTCTTCTTTCGTGGGGCCCTCTTTGTGATGGCCGTCCCGTCTCCATAAGGATGGTGGGAGGTTGTTCAAGATTGTCGAAAATGGCGTGGAGGAGAGCCGAGAGAACGCCAATTGGTTGGCGGCATGGTTCTGAACCCGTTCAAAGCTCTCGCTCAACGGCTCCAGCTTGGTTACTGTGCTCTCCGTCGACTCAACGGCCTTGGAGGGTTGTCCCGGGGACTTGGTAGGCTGGACAACCTGGTTGCGGGGTCGTGCAGGACGGAGTGGTGACTCATCTGCAGTGAATGAGGCCATTCGAGGGAGTAGATTGTCGCCAAAGGGTCCAAAGGAATGAACAATGGGGTCATTTTCTTCATCATGGTCCGAGAAGTCATCTTGCTTGCTCAGCTCACTCAACTCGCTGGACTGCGAGCTCTGCAGAATGTCACTAGCGATGGACGACGACTTCTGATCTGCATCAGCAGTGCTGTTGTGACGGCTAGGTGAAGCCTCGTCTTCGTATACGACCACGGAATTCCGCGAGCGTGTCGGGGTATATATGGGTGACGATGGGGGCACCAAAGACTTGACCGCAGGGGACGGCGAGACGGGAGACGCCAAGCGCTGACGTTCCACATTGGGGCTTTCGTGAATACTCCGACGGGACTGTGCTTTACGTTTGGGTGTAGTCTCCTCCCATGTCTGCTCGGAATCCGTCGAGGCATAATCTTTTCGGTCACTTTGAGGCCATTGGACCAGCACGCGGGCGTCATGAACATCGATCATGATATCAGCATCCTTGATATCCGAAGTAAACGTCTTTCCCTTGGCCAAGTCATATGTTTTCCCCTGACAATGCAACTTAATCCCGTTCCATCCCATGCACATGATCTCCACTCTATCAGGGTCAAAGGGATTAGCTGCGGGCTTGTAAGTAGCCTTGACATGCACCCTCGATATCATACGGTTGGCCGCGAGCTGGTGATGGCACGAGGCACTGGACCTTCCCATCAGGACGGGCTCCCCGCTCTCGGGAAGCGTTATGGTAGGGACAGCAGACAGAGGGGTTCGTTCGGAGCTGGACGAAGTAAACGTACGCCGTGAGGCCGTTCGCGGCAGGGCCATTCTCGGGGGGGAGGAGGACAAGATATGGGTCGACGAGGTCGGCACCGGCGTAGGGTAAGTCGAGACAATGCCATGATTGTCGCGTGCTACACGCTTCTGTGGACGAGGAAGTGAGGGAGAGGAGCTCAATGGCTCAAAGGCAGGCAACAGGGCCGCGGGACGCTTCACACCTGCCACCGGAGCAGCCAGACTGCTCCTTGGAGGCGAAGACTCCATGATGTTATTAAGTTGAAGTTAAGGCCGTCTGGTCGTGAACCACGACCCGGACACGCTCGTATACCACTCAAACAACGGCAGGAGGGGTGGACGAGGATTAAAAAAGATCAATTGAGGCTTTCGTCGCGTCGAGGAAGAAAAGGTTGGGGGAGGAATGTCTAATTCTATGGGGTGGGAGTCAATTCAAGAGACTCGGGGTCCTGAAGGAAAGAGAGAGAGAGAGACAAGATGAAGCGTGTCAAGGATGACAAAGGGAAGGAACTTTGAGGCTTCACCCCCCAAGACGAGGGCCAGGAGGTTGGGGAAGTACGAAACTGGGTACGAACAGGCAAAAAACGAGAAACATTGAAGAAAAGGGTGAAAGGATGGTGTGTGGTGGAATGCCTGCCGGAACGGAGCGTCTCGTCCAGCGCGGAAATGCACGCTTACAACCCGAGACGCGTTCGATAGGCGCCGACGAGGGTCGAGAGCTCCACCACTAAGCTCGCGCAGCCTCGCAACTTGGACCGTCCGAAACTATGCAATGCACTGCTGACTTGGGTGGAAGGGAAGTTTGCCAAAATATGCCAGACTCCGGTTGCTTACAGGTGTGGAAAAAAAAAAAAAAAAAAAAAGGTAAATCAACCCTGGCGGCTCCCTGAGTTCCAGCACTCCCCTGCTTGTCTAACGGAGGGAGGAGAGGTGGCTAGTCTATAATCTCGGTATACACAACCCTCGACACCCCAGGCAGGAACGAGGCGCGTCTCCGCGTCTAGGAGTCATGTGCTCCGCGTTTTCTGGTTCGGGCCCCGTGATGGCGCGCCTGATCACGTGGTTCTGGGCACCCAGCCTCGGCCAATGACCAGTCGAGGCTTTACCCAAAATAGTAAAGCCATGTGCCCGTTGCAGGGATTTCGTACAGATCGTGACTCGCTATCCCCATCTGGACTAGTGCGTGCGACGTGAACAGTCCTCAAATGGGGTGGATGACTTCAACTGCCCCTGATGGCATCCTCCACAATACTACCTACGCAGGCTCGAACTTGGTAAATGGTCTCATCATCGGGCCAGGTATGGGCCCGGAAAAGACACCCGGCAAGATGAACCCTCTTTATGGTGTGATAGAAGTCACAACGTGTAGTCCAATCGCCGGTTCCATGGCATCATCACCCCTCATTGCGGTAAGTATATACTTAGTAGCAGTAGTAGTAGTACCCTTCCCGGACAAACTGTCGCAATTGCGCCCCCAATCCACCATAACAGTTGGTCTCTGTTACTTAAATCTCACTTTACAATGTAACATTAATGATACAATCCATTAGTCAGGAAATGAGGACAATGACTACTTAAGTGGCGATCGAAACAGCTTAACCCACTAGAGAACTTCAAAGAACCATGATGAATACTAATTATTGATATGACGGACCTGAAATGCCAAACCCCAGCCCACTTCTGACATGCCACACATCACCGGTGACAGAACCCTGAAGAACTCACCGACCGATCGGGGGCTCCACTTATGCACATTCCAAGGTCACCGATATCTGATAGATAGATGGACACATCAGACCGTGCATGACGCAGGTGGATGCCGCCCTGGAATGCACCTCCACCGCCTCCCGAGCACTCTATCGAAGGATAATCTACATACCAGCCCTGACACACCTGCTTTCACTTAAACTCAGGAGGCTGGGGGTGGGACCCGCCTGGTTTCGTAGGGCCGCCCTTCTTTAAAAAGCTAGTTGTCGCCCTACGCGGTCACAAATACGGCGTCCATGCACCCAGATGGTATCAGATCGGCACAGAAAGAATTAAAACCATCTTAAATCAACTGACATAAACAAAACTACTATACAAGGCATTGCTAACTTATAACATGACGAGCAAATCTGGCTGCTCACGGGGGGGGGGGGGGAATAAGGTAGAGAAGTGCGGCTGAAAAGGACGGAAATCAGTGTTACTTTGCAGTAGAGAAGGTAAGGTCTAACCACAATCGTCTCCATCAAGGGAATGGCGACGCGACATATGTGACAGGTGCTATATTTTTCAAGCCACATAGGACAATATAGTAAGATACAGAGAAGAAAGCAACCGCACTGGACAGAGAATCATGAACAGAATGAACAGAGGCATGAAAGTTCTTCTATTTGCGAGCCGACGGGGTTCGATTCAGATTAGCGGAGGCGAACCGAATCGTACGGCGACGGCGGGTGGGTGTCGGGCCCTCGACTATCTTAGTAGAAGACATAGGTGGCGGAGCCGGAGAGAACCTCAACCTGTAGGTGAATGATGATCAGCAAAAGATCCCAGCAAAAAAAAAAAAAAAAGAGAGGAAATGAATGCAGGTCACTTACAGTGCAACCGGAGTCGTTGGAGCCAGACTCGGAGTAGAAGGTACCATCCTCGTACTTGCAAGAACCGCTGAGGTTGTCACCCTCGATCTTCACGTTGAAGTCAAGCTTGGTGGTGGTGGTAGGGCTGTTCTGGAACAGAGAAAGCCACTTGCCATCGTTGTAACCGACACCAAGGTTGATAGGAGCCCAGTTGCCGATAGGAGAGCTGCCGTTACCCCACTGGCAACCAGTCTCGGTGGAAACACCCTTGGGGTTAACGTAGTACTGAGCGGAAGTGGTCTGGTTCTCCCACTTGTAGTAGGTGGCGCCGTTGGGGCAAGTCAGGGGGTGGAGCTCGCTGTTGGCAGAGACAGCGAGAGGGATGGTCTCGGATTCGGTACCTGTATACACGATTAATGCCTTTGTTTTGACCCACATGTCGGAAGGGAAGTTCAATGCTTACCAGGGTAGTCGGTACGGCAAACAGCGACCTCCTCGCTCATGGTGTTCTTCACGTGGACACCTCCGACACCCTCAATGCAAAGCTTCTTGGACAGAGACTTGTTGGTAAGGTGGAGCTTGCCGTTCTTGCACTCAATACCACCAACGGACTGGCCGGTAGAACCCTGGGTACTGGGCCACTGGGACTTCTGGTATCCGGCAGGGCAGGCATAGGAGCACATGGCTCCGGAAATGCAGGAATCGCCGGTGACACCGGTAACGATGGTGTCGACAATCTCGTCGACGATGGTCACGTACTGGATACCAGACCAACCGCCAAGGCCAAGGTAGTCGAGGGCAACGGCACCGTATTCAGAGGGGAAGGTGTCGCAGTCAAGCTCGCCATCAGGGAACTCCTTGTCCACACCGGTGGCAGAGGAGGAGCTGCTGCTAGAGCTGCTGGCGGAGGAGCTGGAGGAGGCAGCGGCGTACGAGCTGCTGGTCTTGGTGCTGCTGGAGCTGGAGCTGGAGCTCGACGAGTGCTTGACGGCGACCTCGATGAACTCAGCAGCAGCCTGGACGGAAGCCGTGGGAGTCGGGCTGGTGGTGCTCGAAGCCACAGTAGAAGAAGAGGACTCGCAAACATCCGCAGGCACGTTGCCAGAGAACTTCAAAGTTCCCTTGCGGATACCAGCGCAGGCCTCCTCATAGGTAATGACCTTGCCGTCGAGAACGAAGGTGGTGACGGTAGGACCGGGCACCGTGACGACCTCGGCGTCGGGGGAGCGCTTGTGGTGATGGCGGTGCTGGTGGTGGTGCTGAGCGGACACCAGGGTACCGGCGGTAGCCAGGGTAAGGGCGACAGTATTGAACTTCATCGTGTCGGTTATTTAATTCGCACGGGGTCGCAAGCTGTTCAGTGTTGCGTCAGAATGTGGATCTAATCTATATAAACCGCGGGATCCCATATTAGCATGCGCTCAACCTCCATTGACCACAAGCCGGTCTGTTCGATACTAGGCACTAGCCATGTATGTGCTTGCATCCTTCACTGCGAAATGCAAGAGAACGAAGAGCTGCACTGCTATTGTATGTGATCCCGGGTGTTTGGCGGAGGTGCACATGATAGGAGACATACCAAATTCACAGCAAGCCAGTCGCGCGCTTCTTGCAAAAAATCTGTACACGAATCGAAGTCCTCGTGGGGCAGGGGTTGCTCAAAGTCTGGCAGAGACAAAGCAAGTTGCCTAGAATAGAGTATGAGAGTTAAAGAGTGAAAGAGAAGAGAGAAACAGGTTCCCAAAAGAGCGTACGAGAGAGAAGCTAGTTCTCTCAGGTCGGATAGGAAATCTCGCGAAGGATAGCAGGCGAAGGGCCGAAGATGAAACGCTCTGGGGGGGAAGGGAGGCAAGAAAATGTGGAGGGGGATCTCGAGGGAGAAAAGGGAAATCGGGAGGGAGATGAAGGAGTAAGTAAAGGTTTAGTTCGCGCCGTGGACCAGGGGGGGGGGGAGGGAGTGAGTGGGCAAGAGGCGATAGACTAGCTTAGTGTGGATGTGGGCAGGAGGGACAAGGAAGGCGTGCGCTGACCTTTTTTTCCAGGGGGTGAACCAAAGGAACCAAGAAAGAGAGTGTGAGAAAGTAAGTGAGAGGAAGAGAGAGCGTGGCACTTGGACCGAATGAGTGGATGGTTAACCAAAAAAGAATAAAATTCACAGGCAGGGAAATAATGGGAATACTAATAAAATAACAAAAATAATCATAATAAATCATCAGGGGGGCCCACAGCCCGAAGGCTCAAGACATCGGGTTGAGTTAGTGTGGGCTGTTAGCCTTTTAGCGTTGGAAATTAGCTTGTTACAGTTGTCCGTATCTGTAGTGTCTGCGCGGTATTGTCCTCTTCTCCTTTCGGGAGTGGGCAATATTGATCCCTATTTTTGTGTCAAGCTACGGAGTATAAAAAACATTAATGATTGTCGCAGGACGGTAACTCTACTCCTGATGAGAAAATCAGGGACGGACGGGTATGGAGTACTACTATTATGGGACGAGAGCGCGGGAAAGGGTATGAAAGAATTTATCTACGGGCACGGTTTTGAAAAGGGGCGAGAATACTTCTGTAGTAAGAGAGAGAGAGAGATCACTGACAAAAGGATCTCAGACCCGTTTTTTCTTTTCCCTACCGTTGTGATGGTCAGGCGATGGACAGGGGGGCGCGGCACTGGAGAAAGAAGGCCAAGAAACCACCGGGGTTAAAATAAAAAAAGTCAACATGGACGGCGCAACGTGACTCGTGAGAATCGCTGAGAATTGCAGCTGTGGGTGGAGACAAGTGGATAGAATAGACAGGAACCGCCTGGGCTCTGGAACACTGGGCCAGCAAGCCAGCAGCCTTGGGGCTTTTCTGGGCCACGGCGGTGATTTTCCCCTTTGAAACCCTTACGTTTTTTTCATCTTCTGCTGGATTCTCTTTTCTTTTTTTGTGTTTTGGGGCCTTCCTGTTCCTGAAAGTGAGCTTGGCGTTTACCGAAATTACTGTGTCTCGCTGGCCACTCATAACCGGCTCTCGGGCACCAGCCGGTGGGCCATCAAACCTTCTCCCCGGTCAGGTACACCAATCATCGGGTCCTGTGCTGCCGAACCATTGCCACAATTTGGCCTACCAGGGAATGTCTCATGTCGGATCTCAATGTTGGCCTGCAGTAGGGGGAGGACTGTAAGTAATATTAGCAGTTGAGCACTCACCTACTATCTACCAGTAGTCCTCGGCTGAGTCTGCTCACTGTTCCAGTCGGGTTTGATGGGCGGTAAAGATATTTTCAGCCCCGAAACCATGGCCCAGCCTACTTTGTACTTCCCTCATCAAGTGTTCCATGAGTACACCTTTGTTGGTTGAATGGAACGGGGCCAATTCATCAATCAATCAATCAATCAATCTGGCTGACACATCTCCCCGGCGGAGTGCGGGAATTCCCTCCATCTGATTCTGATGTCACCGATTCCCCTCATGTTCGAGCAATTAGGCGAAGTGGCTGCCTAATTTATGATCATATTGTTCTATCCGTTGCTGCGTCGTCAATGTTCTCATCATATACCCCGCCTGCGACGACATACTTACTGAAAGGATACAGGCCATTACTTACAAACGATTTTCTCGGCCTGGTGCCCACTTTTTATAGTAGTAATAGACAGTGCACATCATGCAGAACAATATTAAGAGTGTCTCTCACTTCTCTACCTACGATCTGGCCTGGAACAGGTAACTTCTCTTACGGCCTGGTTTCCACCGACTAGAGCCCGTTGCGGAGCACGCAGACGTTAATCTCAACTTGCAGAATGACTACCTGAGACCCTGGCTTCGTCCGGACTGGTTGCTCATCCCACATGTCGTCATTTCAATACAAGAAACCTTTCAGAGATGTTTTCACGATGCCGTTGACTTGATCAGTACTTAGTATTAAGTAGTAAGTAGTTAATTGTTGGTATATCATTGGCTATTTGTTTTAATTAGAGACAATACCGCCTCTTGAGGAAAGAGGAAGCCGAGCGCTATCCAATACACTACACGTCTCAATTACATAGCGTCCTGGAACAACTGTCTATCTACACAATACCACTACCATCAACAACGGTGCGGTATCTCGCAGCCTTGTGTTCATTGGTTGTCCGACCATGGGTACATACGCAGGTACAGAGTACACCTGGTCCAAACGGATATCTTCCTGCATCGACGTGGCAAGGTACCCTCGACACGGCGACGCTACCTGACATGGCTAGGTGTCTATCGGTATTATATGCAACAATCGCGGAATCTTCCAACCGAATCTCATTGGTAGCGCCCCTCTTGTATTCTTCGCGACTTGACACATGTTTACAATATCTTTGATGGGTTCGGCGTTGGTAGCAGTGTAGCTCAGGCGCCAAAGATCCCACATAGATATCTGCCGAGAGTTATCGGAGGATTTCGAACATCTATCCCCGCCCTACCGGGATTCTCTTCACCACTGTTTGACTGGTCGTTAGCTTGACACGCAGATCCCATGATGAATGTGTTGGTTATCTGTTCAAGTGCGACACTCGTTGTTTGGTCCAATTTGGCCTCCTTTAATGATATCTGGCCCTTGCAGGCGATGCTGAGTCGTGTCAGCCTGTACTACGGCCTCTACGGAATCTAGTGTCTTCAAATTCCCAGGTCTTTTTTTTTTTTTTTTCCATCGGCGTTGCGATAGAGTAACCATCAACCTTGCCGATTCCGCTCCACGCCAGTGATAATTGCCATCGCATATTCTTCGTCTGAGTTTGCTTGGTATTGATCAGAATTTCGCCAACAGACTGGTCGGGTATGCTGCGATGTTGTCGTGGGTTTCGGTGCGGCGCCCAACCAAACAGCATTGTTGTTGTCGCCCAGCTATTGTACAAGTCCTACCTGGCCAAGACTGTCATTAAACCTAGCGTCCAGCTAATTGGTTGTGGAGGGGATATCCCTATTTACATGGATTCCTTTGCGTTGAGGCACCTCAGGCACCAAACAGTAATACGAGAGAGCAGCCTATGAGACCAAGAAAGCAGGCAAGGATCTCCTGGATTGACACCACCAGCCTCTTTCCAAAGGTCCTTTCAGGCTTTCAGCCCCTCAGCCCCCGGGCCAAGTCTTCTTCCTGGTCACTGCGCCCGCAACCAAGGGGTTCTGGAGTCTGACGGACCCTTTTGCGATAGATTACTATTGGACCCCTGACTGAGACTGCACCGGTAGATACCATAGTGGTAATCATACCGTATGAGCGGTGACGGTGTCTACTAGTCCTCCATACTGACCAACCAACTAAATAACTACACTAACCACTCCAACTACTCCGTATTAAGCCAGTGATGGATCCGCCCCATCCCATCCATGCTTATCGCCGCATAAAGTGAAAAGAGACACAGCGCGAAAAACGTGAATCTCGTCCGATGGCGTCCTGGTCCAAAAGCTTGGCAACTGGAGACTCCAACCCCCAATGCGGCCAAGACCGACTCATTAGCACCGGTTAACACGGAGCTCACAACAAAAGGGAGAAGCGCGGTAGTTACTGGCTGCTGGTTTGCTTGCGCGGCTTGTATCCGCCGTTTACGTACTCAGTTGATGCTAAGTGCCTGCGAAGAAGCCTATCTATCGGATATGTCTATCACTTCAACCAATCTGATAGTAGTCATCGCTGCTTCTCCGCATTCTGGATGGGTGAACCGAGGAGGGGATCGGAGCGCTCAATTAAATTAGGTGGAGTGGGTGGTGCGGTGCCTTTCTGCATGTTCAACTGCTCGATAAACAATCACCAGAATTATTTGGCCGCCTATAGTGGGGACAAGAAGCTTTTGGACCTTACATGATTGATCATTCTTCGTGAGCCAGTCCGGAGAGTTGGAACGTTCTTGAATGGACAAGTCTACGGGTGAAGCTCAGTCACTACGCCCAACTCGGTATCTCGACGACAGCTCACAACTTATTTCCACGCATCCGCCTCGCCCGTGTCTCCTCCCGTGGACTAATAGTCTCCTCCCACCCGCCATATTGACATTCGACTATTGAATTCTTATATCGAACTAATCTCCCAACGCATCAGCTATTGACGTGTCCCTGTCCAAAATGTGGTACCAGAGACGATGCTGTATTGGTGTGTTCTACCAATGATTCGCCGACTTGAGGGTCTCTTTCTTCCGATTAGTCACTTGACGTCGGGACTGCGGACGTCTATGGGATGCGCGCTGAACGGAGTAACAGCAAGCAACTAAAGCCGGGACTGTTTCAGGCACCGATGTCTTTGTCCTATCATTGTGCAGCTGTACCTGAGCCATCCCAAGTTCCGTTACTTTCTCCGCTATTCCACTAGATTTAATCCGTCGGAGACAGTTGGAGCAATTGTCTGGTTTCCGCCCCGTCCAGCCGAATTGAATAGTTAGCTTGGAGCAAAGAATATCGGTGCATCCTGTTCACCGGTCAGACGTCACGCACGGTGCCTAATTAATGAATATCGGCAGCCATCTGGAGAATCATTGACTCAAGATTGGGTTCGATACTTGCAAATACTACTACTACTACTACTACTACTACTACTACTACTACTACTACTACTACTACTACTACTACTACTACTACCCCTTAAGTGCAAATAGGGGTTTCCGAGCCTCTCCTGGACGGATGGCTCGGGCTGAGTGGTTGATACCCACAACGTTAGACTAGATGCGAGGCTTGTTCGTTATCTTCTGAATGTCGCTGTGGAGTGGTTGGGACTGTCGACTGTTACTAACAATCAGCAGTTAGGCCAATAGTTGCATCCGTTGCGGGATTGGCCGGATTCACACTAATGAGCCTTCTCCAATCGCATGCTTGAGTGACTCAATGACTGACGCCTCATGTCTTTGTCAATGATGTGTCGGTGTCAGAGCCGGCTCTGTTGTTTCTTTATCCGCTGTTTACAGGTCATGAATTTAGAAGCAAACAACATGCACACATCCCTGCGACAGCCTGACTGGCTCATTGCCTTGTTGCCTTGAATTCTAGGCCTCGATTGCACTATCTTGGCTGTACAGTTGCAACACAAAGCAACCACAAATGAACAATGGCGGTCTTCAATACAATGTCGTTACTATACAGCATGTGGGATTCTGGAACCCTTGGCAGTCCCACGTTGTTCGCGTCCATGGGTACATGCAAGGGACTCTTGAACAACCCACCTATCGCGGAACCTATCCGGAACTTGGCCCGTGAGAAATTAAGTTTGCCATGCTGCTGGGTACTTGGTTGTCTTTCACAGGTGGCTTGGCGATTGTTTTAATGGGAGACATGAGAGTAGCCGAGTGAATAAAGAATCTCTTGTGCTAACTTGAGCAGAGTCTTTATCGGACATTTTGACCATCAAGTCTAGCGAACAATGGCACAGCGTGAATCGAAGTCGACAATGATGGCTCGATGACTCATATCCCTCGCCTTCGACCCCGTGCAGATTCTGTGTTATGATGCAATATGCAAGTCTTTATTTCCTCCGATGCAAGAGACGACTGTGCCTTGGAACGGATAATACCCGGAAGCCTGCGGCCTGGAAGCGAGGCAGATGTGGCAATACCAACCTCTTCATTGGCGTGGGGATTTGATCCGGAACGCGATTGCATGAGCAGCCCATGCTTGCAGAGGGACTATCGTGGTATGAAGGCAGATGCGAGGGCTGGATCGCAAAGTAAGTTTGAACCGGGGACGCATCGAAGTCAGTGGCAAGGCAAGGGAGAAGACCAGTAGTACTTTTGCCGACGACAACGCCCAGAACCTTTCCATTCTTTCGAAAGTGAGCAGCCTATCGCTGTTTGAGATTATCCCAGCCGGACCAATAGCATTGCTCTGTACACTGTTCAGGCAGGAAGCAACTGACGGTTTTGCCATGCTATTCACAGTCCAAAGTTTACTCTATAGCTGGGTATATCGGCTCCACTGGCCAATACGGCCACTCAAAATTGTGACTGTCTTTGGCTCAGACTGTAAAAGGCGAACAACTGACCCAGCAGAGACATGTATTGCAGCATTTAACTCTAATTGGTAGGCAAATCACTCCGTGTGAACGTGATCTAGTCATAGCATTGTCTATCCCCACATAGCCTAGCTATTCGCACTGGATACGCCCACTGAAGAGACAGAATCATCTTTGCTCTACGTACTTCAATAATATCTGCATTCTTTTCATGCAATACACAATGCACATCGCCGGTGCCAACTAAACGAAGATTCCCTCTGCTCTTGTCGTGAAGTCGGTGCTCTCACCGATGCTTTCAACCCGCTCCTTCTTTGGCGATTGTTGCATTGGCTGCTCACTTACTTTGATGTGAGAGAGAAGCCGACAGTCAGCGAAGGAGTGACGTCCAAATTCCACCATTCGTCTTTCGGACGGTTTGTCCAGTCCTTGTTAATAACTTTGTGAATTTCCGCACTTTTCGGGATTGGTAGTGTGTTGGGCATTGCTTCACCACTTCATGGGGTCACAAAATGACTACAGGACAGATAAGACAGGAATTGTCCAGCTGAATAGAATAGCAAGGACTGGTCGAAATCTGCTACCATTCAGTTGGTGCATCCAAATCTGCTCTAGTCGGCATTTCCCCTTAAAGCCGATATGGTCTGGTGTCAATGCTGAATGGTCAAACAGTGAGAAAACCGACCTAATAGGCTATTTCATCTCTCTTTGTATTAATATGATGAGAGAAGGCATGGGGGTTCTTTAAGCTTAGTTGTCTTGTCGACTCAAAGTGTAGACCGTCGATATCGAACCCTCGGCATTATTTCTCGATCGCCGAATGCCACTTCGTCAACTGGCGGAGTTGTATGACCATCTCCTTAAGAGTGAATAATCGCCTGAGAAGTAAATAGAGTACCTGGCCATCAATAAGACGTGATTAATAGCCTATAGCAGCCCCGGTTATATTGTAGTTGGTAGAGAGGATTGACATGTGAATGATTACTTCCCACTATAACTGGTCCCCTTCTACTACTTGGATTTATACCATCGCCGAACCACCAACCACTGCATAAATCCTCAAACCCCGAATCTAACAGACCATCTCAATAAATCCTATGGAAAATCACACATGACGTAAAAGCACATTCCGAAACAACATCTCCATCACCAACCGAGCATATCCGCGCCTGCATCGCACCGAGGCAGACGCTAAGCCGAAGACTCCGACGGATCGGCGACACAAGCTTGGCGGGAAATCCGACGATAACCTTAGTTCTGCTTCTTCTTCCTCTCCGCCTTCAAATGACTCCTCTCCCCTCTTGACCACCACCATCCTCCCCCTCCCCCTCATTCCCAGAATAACAAACAGATATATACACAGAATACAATCATGCTCCTTCCGCAGGCAAGACTCTCCGCCTTGCGCGCCCTCCGCGCCACAACAGCACCCCGCTCCAGCATCACCACCACCTCCGCGCTTGCCCGCCTTCTCTCCACCCTCGCCGTCCTCGAACAGCGCGATGGCAAGCTCCAGTCCTCCTCCTTGTCCGCTATCGCTGCGGCCCAGAAGCTCGGTGGTCCCGTGACGGCCTTTGTGGCGGGTGCTGGCGTGAAGGGTACCTCTGCTGCTGAGGCGGCGCAGATTAAGGGTCTGGACAAGGTGTTGGCGGTGGAGAATGAGGCTTATGAGAAGGTACTCCAATTGCTTTTCTCCCTCATTCGATAAAGTAAATGGGGAGGGTAAGTGCTGACGAGTCATGGTATAGGGCCTTCCCGAGAACTACGCCCCGTTGCTCGTCGAGAACATCAAGAAGGGAGAATTTACGCACGTCGTGGCTGGCCACTCGGCGTTCGGAAAGAGTCTTCTGCCTCGTGTTGCTGCTCTGTTGGATGTGCAGCAGGTTTCGGATATCACGGGCATCGAGAGCGAAGATAGTATGTCTTCTTTACCTTGCCAATTCCGGGCGTGGGAATTTGCTCCGGTGTCGGAGACACACCACTCATATACGGCAGTATACTAACGAGCTAACTTAACAGCCTTCGTCCGCCCCATCTACGCCGGTAACGCCATCCTGACCGTCCAATCCACCGACCCCATCAAGGTCCTCACCGTCCGCGGTACCTCCTTCCAAGGCGTCGAGACCACCGGCGGCAGCGCCTCCGTCACCGAGGGTGTCGACCCCAACACCCCCGCCCAAACCGAATGGGTGTCCGAGGAGCTCGCCAAGTCTGAGCGTCCGGACCTTGGTACCGCCAGCCGCGTCGTCTCCGGTGGCCGTGGTCTCAAGTCCAAGGAGGAGTTTGACCGCGTTATCGTTCCTCTGGCTGATACATTGGGCGCTGCCATTGGTGCTTCCCGTGCTGCTGTGGACAGTGGCTTCGCGGATAACAGTCTGCAGGTCGGACAGACGGGTAAGAACGTCGCACCGCAGTTGTACCTGTGTGCCGGTATCTCGGGTGCTATTCAGCACTTGGCGGGTATGAAGGATAGTAAGGTCATCGCCGCGATCAACAAGGATCCCGATGCGCCGATCTTCCAGGTTGCCGATGTTGGTCTGGTTGGGGACCTGTTTGAGAAGGTTCCTGAGTTGACGGAGAAGCTGAAGCAGTGATTAATTCTCATGTTCATGTTTGTGCTTTTGTATGATGGGGGTGGGAAGGTGAGGTGATAGATATACCAATGCCATTATGTATTATGTTGTACGCCTGTTCAAGCATCGTCTGAACTTTCATGGTAAGAACCCGAACTACATCACACTACGATCAGAACACCAGCACGTCTATACATAACTTTTATTCGACCAAGGGTATTGATTAAGCCCCGATGTATGAACAAGAAGAAAGAAACGAACACGCGCCGCCGGAGTAAAAACACAAAAGAGACACCCATTGCTATTCAATACAGCCCGGACATAAACCCAGCAAAAGCATATTGTCAATCAAGAAGTCGACTTTCTCTTCTTCTTACCAGCACCAGTCGCCGCCGGCGGAACCGCCACCGCACCATCCTCCAACGCCTTAGCCTTCTGCTTCTGAAGCTTCTCCTTCCTAGCAGCCAGCGACAGCGTCTCCTCATCATCCTGAGCAGCCTTAGCCTTAGCCTTCTTGGTCTTCTTCGGCGCCTCCTCAATCACCTTCTCCTCCTCAGCATCACCAATCTGCTTGCGCTTCTTACCCGCCTCAACAGCAGGAGTCTGCTCCTCCTCCTCAACAACATCCCCATCCTCAACCCACAACTCACTAGCCAACCAAATCGGCATCGCCATCGTATTAGCCCCCTTAATATGCAACGCTTTAATATTCCTCCACCCCTTGGTGACAAACTTCTCCGTCAAACCCTTCACAACAGCCTCCACATTCTCCGCCACCTGCTTAGCGGAGAACTTACTCGACCCAACACGGATCGCCGCCGTCGTAGCAGGCGCCAAATGCACCGGCGCACAATTCAACGCCTTCTCAATCTCCTTAGCCACAATCGCCGGCGTCGCAAACGCACTCTCCTTATCCCCCTCACCCTCCACCTTCCTAGCATTCCGAACCTTGGGATCCTTCTTCACCTTCTTCCCATCGACCTTCTCAATCTCCGCAATCCGCACCGGAATCGGCCTCTTGCTACTCTTGTAGAAAACCTTGCCGAGCGTATTCACCAACCGCATAATAATCCGATCATCAGCCAGGAACACATCGTGTTCAGCGAGGAGTTGTCTCCGGCTCTCGAAACTCTTGTACCGATCCTTCAGCTTCGAGTATCCGATTACCCGCTCGATGCGCGACGACAAGTGTGCAGGGAACGACGGGTCCGTAACGATGTTCTTCACGCTGCGCTGGGGGTCCGCCGTGATGAGACAGATGCTGAGAGAGGGAGAGGCGTTCAGGCTGTGCGGAATCGGGATCTTGCCTGGCTTCAGACGGTTCTTGTCCACGATGTGCTTCTTCGTCGTCAAGACCAGCCAGATCGCTTCGTTGTGCAGAGCGCTGCCTTCTTCCGCGTCGCTGTCGTCGTTGTCGCCGATAAGGGTCTTCTTCGTGGCTGTCTTTTCTTTCTCGTCTTGCTTAGTCGCGATGTGTTTGAGGAGAGCCGTGGAGGCGCGGGAGACCTGTTCGAACATATTAGTATTATTATTATTTAAGAAATATCTTGTGGATGTATGTAATGAGGAATATAATTATGATATGCAGTGCATGCATGATAATCGGTGAAAGGAGACATACCTGAGTCTTCTCCAACTGGTAGGGTGACCCCGAAGTCACCTTCGTCGTTAGCGCCGTCGAAGACACCATTGTTGCGATATGCTGGGAGGAGTTGGTGCAAGTGCAAATGTCGCGATGGGTCTCGATCTCGGGGATATTTTTCTATCATTAAAAAAAAAATTCATGGGAAGGCGGTCTCTCGTTCTGCCGGCTTGGCGGCGCTGCTTAGTCATGACCGTCATCGAAATCGGTCATGTGATCGATCGATATGGTAGTTTTAAACTATCATTGTCTGTAACTATGAAATTATTCGAATGAATAAACGCTTTAATTCAATGTAGTAATAGTATCTACTATTTAAACATAAGCTACCGGATATCAAGTTGTACACAATGCCAAATCGTAATCATTATTCACCCACCCACTCTGCGCACAATGCACCCTACAACTCCGCCAACAACTCGCCCATCGAAATCGGTTTTCTGACTGCATTTGAAAACCCATCATGGTACGTCACCCAGACGCGTCTGCCCGCCTTCAACGTCTCATTCTGCTTCGCCGTCTCGGGCGACTCATCTGACGGCGGTGGTGTGGGCTCCTTGATGACTCTGCCGAAGAAGTCGCGCTTCACGTTCGGCCCGTGTGCGGTCTTCTTCGCATCGCCATCATCCTTGGATTGTCCATTGGCGGTCTTGCCGGAGGACTTTTTGCCGATATTGGATGTCGTTAGTGTTTCCGATTGCTTGCGGATGTTCTCTTTGCGGTATTCTTGGTCTAGGACTTGGCGGACCGCGTAGCGGACGGGGGCGGAGCCGCTGGCGGTGGGGGTGGATTTGGTTTTGGAGAATGTGATGAGGGTGTCGAGGGGCCTGTTGAAGGTGTTAGTACGAATTCTATAGGATTATAGGGAGAGGGAGGATGAGGAGCATACGGTTCCATCCGGTAGGCCCATCCTCCGTGGGCTCCGGCGTTCTCGATGCGCACTTTCTCGAATCGTACGCCTAGACCGGCCATCACGCGGACGGCGGCTTGGATGAGCGTGCGCTCGCTCTCTTTGCGCACACTGGCTACGCTGCGCTGCTCGCCGCTGCCGCGGACCACGACTGGTTTCACGTCCGGGGAGAGCATTCGGACGAGGTTCGGGATGAGGTCGATAACGAGGGAGTCGGTGGATCGGAAGAGGCGGGATAAGGGGGCTGAGAATGCGGATTGGAATTCTGTGAGGATGGCTCGGTTCTGTTTCTGCGCTTCGTAGGCGGCAAAGTCTGCTCGGGGACCTGAAAATGGGTGTTCCTCTTCTTCGTCGTCGACTTCCCGGGGTTTGGCTTTGCCTTGAGCCGTAGCGAAAAGGTGGTGGAATGCTACGACAGATTGGCTGAGGTAGGCACTCAGCTCCCAGTCTTGTGCGGTGTAGACCTTGGAGGACATGGTGTCGTGGAAGTGTAGCCAGTCGTAGGCTGCGTTGGGTTTGGAGAGGAAGGTGTCGTCTTGGTAGCTTTGCAGCGGGTATGATGCAAAGCACTCTGCCACGGCGCGGTCGTGCTCGCCGCTAGCATCGACCATTTCACGTAGTCGTTCGATGGCATGACGTTTCCGAAGGTCAGCGACACCTACTGGTACTTTGTCTTCGGAATTGGAGAAGGGATCGCGGAAGGAGTCGACGCCAACAGGTGCATCTGTGAACCCGGCGCCTTCGGTGAAGACTCGCTCGATGAGATCGCGCACACCACCGCGGTTTAGGCCTTTGAAGAAGGCACTGCCGCTACTGTTGGCGCTGAGAACCTTTTGCTCCAGCCAGCTTCGTGTCAGTCGTAGAGTAGATGGACACTCGTTTCTTAGCTTATGCGCCACCCATTCTGCTGCAACGAGCACACTGCGGATGTCGCCCTCTGCTGTTCCGCTGCTCTTGACGCCTCCTTGTTTGCGCCGAGCAAGGCCCCAGGAGGCTTCACAGAGCCGTCGGACGCCATCATTGTCGGATGGAATGCCTTCGACGGTGAAAATCCGCTTCATGCGCGTGACGACATTCTCCAACGGCGCTTGGCGGACATGGATGATCTCCGC